>NC_052148.1:240515798-241264132 GCF_902713615.1 Scyliorhinus canicula | reverse complement strand
GCCTTCACACCCTCAACAGAGCCCATCTCCTTCCCCATCATCCGCTGGTATATACCCGGCATTCTAGCCACCTCCGGACCAGAGCAGGATGAGAGCCTCTCAAGCAAGGTAGAAGGCTGCTTCGTCGGAAAGGCTGAAAAGTACGTTTTGACCCAGCTGCGCACCTGGAGGTACCTGAACCCATCAACATCTGTGAGCCCATATTTTTCTTTCAGTTCCCCTAAGCTAGTAAACCAACCTTCTAAAAAATAAGTCTCCCACTTTCTCTAAACCTTTATCCTTCCATTCCCCAAATTTCACATCCACGCCAGCAGGTTCAAAAAACTGATTGGGGCAGATGAGGGCAGCCTAGAGGCGGCCCTCCAGTTAATTCATCACTTTTAGGAACGTAAATCACGTTTGACTAATTTCTTTGAAGATGTAACAAGCAAAGTGGATAATGGGGATCTTGTAGATGTAGTATATCCAGACTTCCAGAAGGCAATTTGATAAAGGTGCTGTACGAGAAAGATTAATACACAAAGTAAGACCATATGGGGTTAGGAGTAATTTATTAGCTTGGATAGGGAACTGGATAACCCACAGAAAGCAGAGTGTTGGGATAAATGAGTCCTTTTCTTGTTGGCAAGATGTAACTAGTGGGGTGCCACAAGGTTCCGTCCTCAGGCCCCAACTACTTAACAATATATATTCATGACCTGCATGCAGGAACAGAAGGTACTATAGCCAAATTTGAAGATGGCACTAAAATAACTGGGATAATAAGTTGCAATAAAGAAATTTACAAATGGTAAAGTTAGGCAAGTGGGCCAAAATTTGGCAAATTTAGATTCATGTGGGCAAGTGTGAGACTACCACAGAAAAATAGAAAGGCAACTTATTATCCAAGTGAAGAGAAACATCAGAGTGCTTTGGTACAAAGGAATCTGGGTGGCCCCGTGGATCTGGGTGTCCTTGTGAATGAATTGCAGAAAACTAATACACAGGGAATCTAGAACATGAGGGCACAGTCTCAATACAAGTGGCTGATCACTTAGGACTGATGAGGAGAAATATTTTCACTCAAAGGGTTGTGAATCTTTGGCATCCTCTACCCAAGCTGGTTGTGAACGCTCCACCACTGAATATATACAAGGCTGCGATAGACAGATTTTTGGTTGGCTTGGAATCAAGGGATATGGGGAGCATGTAGGAAAGCAGAGTTGAAGCTGATGAGCAGCCATGATCGTACTGAATGGCAGTGTAGGCTTGACAAGTCTATGATCTACTGCTCCAATTTTTAAATCTTCTTATGGTTCTCTTTGTATTATTCTTTTATCATATTTTTCCTTTACCAGTCCTATTTTCCTCTTCACTTCCTCTCAACTTATGGTGTTTGGTCTGGTTCTAGCTTGTAGAATTAATCAAACATTCATTTACCCCCTTAATTTTGTTTCATCATATCCTCAATCTTCCTCATCATCCAATAAGCTTTTGCTCCCCTGCCTTCCCTTCATGTTGGAGTGTACATAGCTTGTTTCTGAAACATTTCCTTAAAAGATCACTCCTTGTTAGTTTTTCCAGTCAAATATCCGTTCCTTTTTACTCTGGCTAGATCCCCTCTCACACTAATTGGAATTAGCCCTCTTCTAATTTAGAAGTTCAACTTCAATTTGTGCCTTGTTCTTCTCCATTATTAATCTAAACCTTATGATAAAGGTGATCACTCTACCCACAGGCAATAGGACCACCCACTCCCAACACTAGATCTAGCAATACACTCTTTCGAGTCGGACTGAAGATACTGGTCAATGGAGATTTTCTGAACACATATCAAAAATTTCTCACTTTTCCTTTTCTCTAAAACTAATTACCCAAATATCGATTGGGATAAAGTCCTCTAATCACACCACTCATACATCTGATTGATAGCACAGTGGGTAGCACTGTGGCTTCACAGCTCCAGGGTTCCAGGTTTGATTCCCGGCTTGGGTCACTGTCTGTGCGGAGTCTGCACGTTCTCCCTGTGTCTGCGTGGGTTACCTCCGGGTGCTCTGGTTTCCTCCCACAAGACCTGAAAGACATGCTGTTAGGTGAATTGGATATTCTGAATCCTCCCCCTGTGTACCCGAACAGGTGCCAGAATATGGCGACTAGGGTCTTTTCACAGTTACTTAATTGCAGCATTTCTTGTGACAATAAAGATTATTATTATTTCCACTCTACTTCCCTCTCTTTTCAACACTAAAAATGTCTTCCCAGTCATGCCACTCCACCTCCCTTTTTCCAGTTCTCATCTTTTTTGAACACTTTATATGCTTGTATATTAAGTGTTCAGTTCTCACCACTATTAAGCCATATTTCTGTTGCTACCAATGCATCATACTCGTACACAGGTATTTGGGCTTGTAGATCGGCAATCTTATTTACTACATTGTTATGTATATGTACTCTAAACTTGTCTTGCATTTCTTGTAATCCTTCTCCTATCTAATATGATCATTCTTCATTCTCTCTTACTATCCAATATTCACCTCGATACAGTCCGTTTCGCTCTTCAATTTCTGTAGGCTGGAGCCAACCACTGGCCAATTTAATTTAAACCCTCTCTGACCAAGCAAGTGAACCTCTCAGCAAGGTCAGTAACCGTAGTCTTGTTGAGTGCAACCCGTCCCTTCTGAAGAGATGTCTCTTGTCCTAGAAGTGGTCCCCCCCAAAAATACCAAGTCAAGTACCAAGTCTCAAGCCACACATTGATCCTCCCTATCTTTTGTTTAATTCCCTCATTAGTGCACGCCACTGGGAGTAATCCAGAGATTATTACCTGGAGGTCCTACTTTTTAAACTTCCTCCCAAACTCATATGGCCATTGGACCTCAATACCCGCACTCTCTATGTTGTTGGTACCAATGTACACCACAACTTCTAACTCACTCCCAGAATATTTTTCACCCTCTCCACAATATTCTTTACTCTGGCACCAGCGAAGTTACACACCTTGCAGGATTTGCAATGGTGGTTACAGAAGTGCCTGTGTGACTGGGGGGGCGGCAACTATGGAATCTCCAATAATGACTGCAATTCTATGCTTTGCTTTTCCCTCCTGTAGAGTCCCTTGCCCAATGGTGCCATGGTTTGGATTGCAGATTCAAGGTGTCAGCACTCCCAGCATTTACAGAATCCTACCGTGCAGAAGAGGCCCTTCTGCCCATCGAGTCCGCACTGACGCATGAAAGACCCTGACCTGCCCACATAATCCCACTTGGTCCACAGCCTTGAATGTTATGGCGTGCCAGGTATTCATCCAGGTACTTTTTAAAAGGATGACGCATCCCACCTCTTCCACCCTACCAGACAGTGCATTCCAGACTGTCACCATTCTCTGGGTTAAAAGGTTTTTCCCACCCCTTGTTACAACCCAAACTTATCCAACCTCTTTTTATAACTTATACGTTCCATTCTGGCAACATTCTGGTGAATCTGCTCTGCACCCTCTCCAGTACATTACATCCTTCCTATAATGTGGTGACCAGAATTACACACAGTACTCCAGCTGTGGCCTCACCAATGTTCTATACAGCTTCATCATGACCACCCTGCTTTTGTAATCAATGCCCCAATTGATAAAAACAAGTGTCCCTCATGCCTTTTTCACCACCCTATTCACTTGTTCTTCTGCCTTCAGAGATCTACGGACAAACACGCCAAGGTCCCTTTGTTCTTCAGAACTTCCCATTGTCAGACCTTCAATATGGAACACATGTTTGAGAGTTGCACACACCCCAAATACACCTGCATTTCCATCTTCTTCCTATTCTTCAGCATGTCTTACCATCTACAATCCCGAACTTTTACTGCTTATGCTTACTGCTTTTACTCTTCGAATGCATAATCCAGGAAACATTAAATTAGCATCAGAGTTGATGAGCAGTCTGAACAAAACATTGAAATTAATATTGCACATAAACAAGTACACCAAATCCAGTGGGGTGACCATTCTTTGAATGCATAATCTAGGAGACAAATTAGCGCCAGGGTTGACGAGCAGACTCAACAAAAAAGTTAAATTAATATTGCACATAAACAAATACTCCAAATCCAATCAGTAGATTCAAAAGTCTCCATACATAAAACAAATATATTTTATGACAAATAAAAATGCACAACACTTCAATTTGTCCACAATGAACTGGACTGTTGATTACACTAACTAGAATAGTTGTTGCTATAGAAACTTTCAACGTTGACAGTTAAGATGATCAATGTTAACTGGAGATTGTAGTACCACAAAGGCAAAATACAGGGATATGGAATATCTGAAGTAGGAACAGAAAATGTTGGAAATACTAATCAGGTCAGGTAACATCGGGAGAGAGAAACAGTGTGGTCTTGACCAGAAATGTTAACACTCTCTCTCTCTCTCACACTCTTTCAACAGATTCTATGTAATGACTGGGTATTTCCAGCATTTTCTATTTTCAGATCACAGCAGCCATTGGCTAAGCATATAAGAGCAAAAAACTACAGCAAACCTAACGAAGTATCTTCCATTACTTTATTAGTGCACTGAAAATGTTAATTTTGTCAATTTGATGGGTAATATTACCACCCACATATTCATGAGAAACATTAACTATCTCACTTGGATTTAATCAGCAATAGGATTAAACAACATAATTTGACCAATCACATTGACTCTACTGTCTTAATCTTAATCACAAACCAGGTTTAATTTGTATTTTAATATAGATAGAGCTACTGAAGGCTGTGAAAGGAAATACAGCATAAAGAGGCCTAAGGCCTTTGACAATAGTCGCCTGAAGATCTGTTTTTACATTAATGAAACATTGAGCAACATTAACTTTTACCCTGGTTACACTGGCCTCACTCGAAAAAATTCTTAGAATGGTGTAGAAATGTCCCTGCAATAAATGATAAAACTAGTCAACAGCTGGATTATTTTTTTTGAAAACGTGCACATCACTAACAATGAATTAGCAGTAATACTTGCAACTATAACACACAGCTCAGAACCGTGCAAGGCAGAAAAACGATTTTAAACACGATGGGATTTTTTTTAATACAGTACAGCTTGTACCTTTTGCACAATCCAGTCCTGTAATGAATGGAGATGGAGTAACTGCGGATCTACTGCAGAAAATACTCAGCGAGACCATTTACCTCAAGATCCCCTCTGCTGAGGGTTGATTTTATTTATTGTCCTCTTATCTTCCCTATTTTACTCACACGGTCTGTCGTTGGATTGCCTGGGAGCTTGTATCGTCAGACACCAGGCTGACCTGTGCCTTTCTCTTTTTTTTTCACTCTCTCTCACCCCCTTCGCTCGTTTGCTCTCCTTCCTCCCGTTATACTCGCCGGCTCACATTTATAACCGCCAGACCCGTCTGCGCACGCGCCGTGCCGACGCCTGGGCAGCGGGAGGCGGCGTCGCCTCGCAACGTGCTGCGGCCGTCAGGATTCAAACCGTCAACTGGGGGGTGGGGAGGGAGGAGTTTGGTCCAACCTGGAGCTCGAGCGACCCCGGCCACCCGAGGTGGGGCTGGGGCGGGGGCGGGGGCGGGGGCGGGGGCGGGGGCGGGGTCAGAGCGCGAGGTGTTGGGGTGGAATCGGCAGCTGAAGATGCGGCTCGAGCCACCTCCCCAAAGGAGGGAGGGCGCGAGGAGGGAGACACCCGGCGGCCGCTAGCAGGCCGGGCAGCCGGAGCGCGGGTCACGCCCAGGCTAGGCGTGACGGTAATTGTTGCTCGAGGCTCGGCAAATGGAGGAGGGAGGCGAGTAACGGAGCAGACTGAAGTGTTGAGGGAAGTGGCAGATCGAATAAGGAGAGTTTGAATGGGAAGAGTGTGAGATAAATCAGCGGGAAGGAGGGTTAAAAGTTCGAAAGAGGGCACCGGCAAGCAGGACGCTGGTTTGAAGTGTGTCTACTTCAACGCCAGGAGCATCCGGAATAAGGTGGGTGAGCTTGCAGCATGGGTTGGTACCTGGGATCTCGATGTTGTGGCGATTTCGGAGACATGGGTAGAGCAGGGACAGGAATGGTTGTTGCAGGTTCCAGGATTTAGATGTTTCTGTAAGAACAGAGAAGATGGTAAAAGAGGGGGGGGTGTGGCATTGTTAATCAAGGAAAGTATTACGGCGGTAGAAAGGACGCTTGAGGACTCGTCTACTGAGGCAGTATGGGCCGAGGTTAGGAACAGTAGAGGAGAGGTCACCCTGTTGGGAGTTGTCTATAGACCTCCGAATAGTCCCAGAGATGTAGAGGAAAGGATTGGAAAGATGATTCTTGACAGGAGCGAGAGTAACAGGGTAGTTGTTATGGGGGACTTTAACTTTCCAAATATTGACTGGAAATACTATAGTTCGAGTACTATAGATGGGTCAGTTTTTGTGCAGTGTGTGCAGGAGGGTTTTCTGACACAGTATGTAGACAGGCCAACAAGGGGCGAGGCCACATTGGATTTGGTACTGGGTAATGAACCCGGCCAGGTGTTGGATTTAGATGTAGGTGAGCACTTTGGTGATAGTGATCACAACTCGGTTATGTTTACTTTAGCAATGGGCAAGGATAGGTATATACCGCAAGGCAAGAATTATAGCTGGGGGAAAGGCAATTATGATGCTATTCGGCAAGATTTAGGAGGTATAGGATGGGGAAGGAAACTGCAGGGGATGGGTACAATCGAAATGTGGAGCTTTTTCAAGGAGCAGCTACTGCGTGTCCTTGATAAGTATGTACCTGTCAGGCAGGGAGGAAGTTGTCGAGCAAGGGAGCCGTGGTTTACTAAGGAAGTTGAAGCACTTGTCAAGAGGAAGAAGAAGGCTTATGTAAGGATGAGACATGAAGGCTCAGTTAGGGCACTTGAGAGTTACAAGTTAGCCAGGAAGGACCTAAAGGGAGAGTTAAGAAGAGCGAGGAGAGGACACGAAAAGTCGTTGGCGGATAGGATCAAGGAAAACCCTAAGGCTTTCTATAGGTATATCAGGAACAAAAGAATGACTCGAGTAAGATTAGGGCCAATCAAGGATAGTAGTGGAAAGTTGTGTGTGGAATCAGAGGAGATAGGGGAAGCATTAAATGGATATTTTTCGTCAGTGTTTACACTGGAGAAAGACAATGTTGTCGAGGAGAACACTCAGGTTCAGTCGACCAGGCTAGATGGAATTGAGGTTCAAAAGGAGGAGGTGTTAGCAATTTTAGAAAATGTCAAAATAGATAAGTCCCCTGGGCCAGATGGGATTTATCCTAGGATTCTCTGGGAAGCCAGGGAGGAGATTGCAGAGCCTTTGTCCTTGATCTTTATGTCGTCTTTGTCGACAGGAATAGTGCCGGAAGACTGGAGGATAGCAATATTGTCCCCTTGTTCAAGAAGGGGAGTAGAGACAACCCCTGGTAATTATAGACCTGTGAGCCTTACTTCGGTTGTGGGTAAAATGTTGGAAAAGGTTATAAGAGATAGGGTTATAATCATCTTGAAAAGAACAAGTTGATTAGCAATACTCAACACGGTTTTGTGAAGGGTAGGTCATGTCTCACAAACCTTATTGAGTTTTTTGAGAAGGTGACCAAACAGGTGGATCAGGGTAAAGCTGTTGATGTGGTGTATATGGATTCAGTAAGGCGTTTGATAAGGTTCCCCACGGTAGGCTATTGCAGAAAATAAGGAAGTATGGAATTGAAGGTGATTTAGCGGTTTGGATCAGTAATTGGCTAGCTGAAAGAAGACAGAGGGTGGTGGTTGATGGAAAATGTTCATCCTGGAGTTCAGTTACTAGTGGTGTACCGCAAGGATCTGTTTTGGGGCCACTGCTGTTTGTCATTTTTATAAATGACCTGGAAGAGGGTGTAGAAGGATGGGTTAGTAAATTTGCAGATGACACGAAGGTCGGTGGAGTTGTGGATAGTGCTGAAGGATGTTATAGGATACAGAGGGACATAGATAAGCTGCAGAGCTGGGCTGAGAGGTGGCAGATGGAGTTTAATGCGGAAAAGTGTGAGGTGGTTCACTTTGGAAGGAGTAACAGGAATGCAGAGTACTGGGCTAATGGCAAGATTCTTGGTAGTGTAGATGAACAGAGAGATCTCGGCATCCAGGTACATAAATCCCTGAAAGTTGCCACCCAGGTTAATAGGGCTGTTAAGAAGGCATATGGTGTGCTAGCCTTTATCAGTAGGGGGATTGAGTTTCGGAACCACAAGGTCATGCTGCAGCTGTACATAACTCTGGTGCGGCCGCACCTGGAGTACTGTGTGCAGTTCTGGTCACCACATTATAGGAAGGATGTGGAAACTTTGGAAAGGGTTCAGAGGAGATTTACTAGGATGTTGCCTGGTATGGAGGGAAGGTCTTACGAGGAAAGGCTCAGGGAATTGAGGTTGTTTTCGTTAGAGAGGAGAAGGCTGAGAGGTGACTTAATAGAGACATATAAGATAGTCAGAGGGTTAGATAGGGTGGACAGTGAGAGTCTTTTTCCTCGGATGGTGATGACCAACACGAGGGGACATAGCTTTAAATTGAGGGGTGAGAGATATAGGACAGATGTCAGAGGGCAGTTTCTTTACTCAGAGAGTAGTAGGGGTGTGGAACGCCCTGCCTGCAATAGTAGTAGACTCGCCAACTTTAAGGGCATTTAAGTGGTCACTGGATAGACATATGGATGAAAATGGAATAGTGTAGGTCAGATAGGCTTCAGATGGTTTCACAGGTCGGCGCAACATCGAGGGCCGAAGGGCCCGTACTGCGCTGTAGTGTTCTATGTTCTATGTTCTATGACTAAGTGGAATCGTAGGTTACGACACAGAAGGAGGCTGTTCGGCCCCCTCTTGTCCATGGTAGCTCCAGGGCACCCAGGTGCCCTTTCTAATCCCACCTTCCCGCACCCGGCTGATAGCCCTGTAGTTTACAGCACTTAACGTGCAGAACCAGGTACTTTTTCACATGAGGAAGGAGCTGTGCTCCGAAAGCTAGTGATTCGAAACAAACCTGTTGGACTTTAACCTGGTGTTGTAAGACTTCTTACTTTATAAAAGAGTTTAGGGTCTCTGCCTCCATCACCAACTCGGGCAGAGAATTCCAGATTCCCACTGCCTAAAAAGGTTTTTCCTCATGTCCCCTCTACACCTTCTGCCACTTATCTTGAATCTATGTCCCGTGGTTCTAGAATTCTCCACCAAGGGAAACAATTTTATCCTGTCCATTCTATCTCTTCCTCTCAATTTTATACAGCTAGTCCAGTCACCCCCTCAGCCTCCTCTGTTCCAAGGAAAACAACCCCAATCTATCTAATTTCCTCCTAGCTACACTTTTCTAGCCCTGGCAACCTCCTTTGCACTCTCCACAGCAATTATGTCCTTCCTGTAATGTGACCAGAGCTGTACACAATACTCCAGTTGTGGCCTCACGATGTTTTATACAATTCTAACATTATATCCTTAATTTAATATTCTATACCTCTGCCAATGAAGGAGACCATTCCATATGCTTTCTTAACCATGTCTACTTGAACTATTGTCTAGGGACTTGTGTACTTCTATGCCAAGATCTCTCACTTCATCTACCCCTCATATATTCCCAGTTATTGTGTAATCCCTATAACTGTTTGACCTCCCTAAATGCATGACCTCACACTTCTGTGTTAAATTCCATCTGCCACTTTATTGCCCACTCCATGAATCCATCTATATTATTCTGGAGATGGTAGCTATCCTTCTACACTGTCCAATCTTCGTGTCACCTGCAAATTTCCCAATTGTGCTTCCCACATTTACTTCCAAATCGTTCATATATAACACAAACAATACTGCCCGTGTGGACTTTGCACATTCTCCCCGTGCTTGTGTGGGGTTTCACCCCCACAGCCCAAAGATGTGCAGTTTAGGTGGATTGGTCACGCTAAATTGCCCCTTAATTGGAAAAAAAAATACTAGGCTACTCTAAATTTATTTTAAAAAAATAATAATAGGAGAGTACATTATGGAGTGGGAATTGTTGGAGGGTATATATAATGAGGAATGGGCAGGGGAGGAGGGTACACAATGAAATGGGCAAGGGTGTAGGGTATATAATAGGGAATGGACAGGTGATGAGGGTACATAATGGGGTGGGCAGCAGGGTATGGGAGTAAATAAAGGACTGGACAGGAGAAGCGGGTATATGATAGAGCTTGGGCAGAAAAGGATACCTAGGGAGGAAGCAGAAGAGGATCTGGATCAGTTACGTAGGAGAGTTCATTATTGGATGGTCAAAGGAGAAAGGCACATAACAGGGCAGAGGAGGAAAGTTCAAAATGGACTGTGCGGGGGAGGGTACATTACATGGAATGGGCAGCGGAGGAAAGTATATGAGAACATAAAAATTAATGCAAATGTAGACCATCCAGTCCTTTGAGCTTGCTTTACTATTAAAAAGATCACGGTTGATTCTGTACTCCAACTTCACCTTCCCATAATAAACATATATCTTTTGATCCCCCTGCATTCAAAAATATCGATTGCTTTCTTCACTCAACGACTGAGCATCCACATCTCTCTGGGGTAGAAAATTCTAAACATTCACAGCCCTTTGGTTAAATACATTTCTTCTCATCTGAGTGCTAAATAGGCAACCCTTTATTCCAAGGCTATGATTGCTAGTTCTATACCCCCCAGCCAGGAAAACAACCCCTCCCAAGCATCTACTCACTCAATCCCCGTAAGAACGGCATATGTTACAATGAGATCACTTCTTATTCTAAACTCTATGGAACCTTAGCTTAGTCTGCTAAGTCTTTCCTCTTGGGACAATCCCCTTTTTCCAGGACTCTGTCTAATGAACCTTCATTGCACCATCTAAGAAGTATATCTTTCCTTTATGGAGATCCAAACTGAACACTGGTGTTGTCTCACTAAAACCCTCTACAACTGCAGCAAGATGTCCTTCCTCTTGTACTCCAACCCCCTTTAAGGAAAACCAATTTTCTGTTCTTTGTGTGCAAGGACACTAACATCCCTCTGAACAGCAATATTTAATAGTTACTCGCAATTTAAAAAAAATCTGATTTTCTGTTCTATATGGAATAAACTCATATCTCCCTACATTGTGCACCATCGTCTACCTTCTTGCCCACTCGTATAACGTGTCTATATTCCTTTGTAGTTTTCTTTTCATAAAACATGTTGACTCAGCATAATCATATTATGATGTTCTAAATGCGTTATTCAATCTATTTTAAAATAGATTCTATTTTCCTGATGACTGGCCTGTTTGCATCCTCCTTTCTTGAATAATGTTACATTTGCTGCCTTCCAATCCACTGTGACTGTTCCAGAATCCAGGGCATTTTGGAAGGTCACGATGGATGCATTCTCTTGTCTCTGCAGCCACCTCTGTTAGGCTCTAGGATGCAGCCCATCTGGTTCAGGTGATTTGTTAGCCTTTAGTCCCATTAATTTCTCCAGTACTTTTTCTTAAATACTTTTAAGTTCTCACTTTCAGTAGATCCTTGGTTCCTATGGCTTTTTTGTGTTACCTACAATTAATAGAATTTGAAAACATTCTTTCATGGGATGTGAGTGTCGCTAACAAAAGAAGTTAAGGATAATATTTGACTCAAAGAAGAAGAAGAAACTTAAAATGTTGTCAACAGTAGTAAACCTGAAAATTGAGTGATTTTTACAAACCAGCAATGGATAATTAAAATATTGAGAAAACAAAGGAAACATGACAATAAACTAGCAAGAAATATAAGAGTTTTTACAAGTATGGAAAAAAGAAAGTAGCAAAGGTAGATATTGGTGCCTTAGATGTTTGGACAGGAACAATTATGAAATGATGAGATGAAAATCGCTTAATGTCACAAGTAGGCTTCAAAGGAAGTTACTGTGAAAAGCCCCTAGTCGCCACATTCCAGCGCCTGTTCAGGGAGGCTGGTATGGGAATTGAACCGTGCTGTTGGTCTGCTTTAAAAGCCAGAGATTTAGTCCTGTGCTAAACCAGCCCCTTAATGGCGAATAAGGAAATGGAAGAACTGAAACAAATATTTTACTGGGTGAATGATCAGTCTCACCCTTCTAAAATCTCAGATGCTATGCTTCAGCCAATAAGATTCGCTCTGTGTGATATCGAGGAATGCAGAAAGCGCTGGATACATCAAAGGCTAAGGATGCTGACAATATCCGAGAGGTCGTACCGAAGACGTGCCTTGGAATCCACCACATTGTTCCAGTACAGCTACAACACTGACCTCTACTTTACAATGTGGACAGTTGTCCTATCCATTAAAAGCAAGACAAATCCATCTGGCCAATTACTGCCCCACCAGTCTGCCCTCAAACATCAGCAAGATGGTGGAAGGTGTTGTTGACGGTACTATCAAGTGGCATCTACACAGTAAGCATGCTGCTCAACGAAGCTCAATTTAGGTTCTGCCAAGACGACCTGGCGACTGACCTTATGCTTCAAACATGCTCCAAACATGAACAAAAGAGCTGAATTCAAGAGGTGAGGTGAGAGTGACTGCTCTTGACATTCAGGCAGCTTTTGACAGTTGAACGCTTTTCCCCAGCATGGAAATGACAATTACAAGGGGGAACAAGTTAATGGTGATGGGGGGGTGGGGGGGAAGGTTCAGTGGAGATGTGCAAGGCAAGTTTTTGTACACAGAGCGCGGTGGTGGTCTGGAATGCACTGCCAGGTGGGGTGGTTGAGGCAGATACATTAGCGACCTTTAAGACTTATCTGGATACATGAACAGATGGGGTATAGAAGGAATCAGGAGGTTGGTCTAGATAGGACACGTGATCGGCGCAGGCTTGGAGGGCCGAAAGGTCTGTTCCTGTGCTGTATTTTTCTTTGTTCTTTGACTCATGGCATGAAGGAGTCCGAGCAAAGTTAAAGTCAATGGGAATCAGTTGCTTCATCAATGACATTTCCCTCTATCATAAGGTCAGAAGTGGGGATTTTTGCAGATGATTGTACATCGTTCAATATAATTCCTGACTTCTCGGATAATCTTTTGAAAATCTTTTTATTGGCTTTTCTCATATTTATAAACCGTTGTTGCTGAGATACATTACATTTTTCTTGCCCACACTAATTTGCTTTATTTTACAGAGAGGCTTGTTTTGTCCTTCGTTTCACCAACTACATACATTTTGCTGCCCTCTGGATCGGTCTATGATATCCCCCCTGCCCCCCACCCCCCATTGGTTTCAGCACCCTTCCTCTTCTCTTGTGGTTTCCCCATTCTTCCCCCCGCCCCGGTTGCAAGTCCTTTGGTTCTTCATCTTCAGCCGACAAACTGCCCCCAAGTATCCAGGAAGCCTTCCTCTGACCCTCGGATGATGTACTTAATCTTCTCTAGGTGGAGAAATTCGGAGAGGTCAGCGAGCCAGTTTGCAGCCAGATGAATTAAATGAGAAGATCAGTCAGAATGATGGGCAGAAGCATGAAAGTGCTGAACTCTCACAGTGCGGTAACCCCCAGCCTAATCTTCAGCAGCAGCAGCCTCCAAATCTTAGTTGGCCTTCTGTGCTTCCCCAGTCAGATAAGGAATAATGGTGCCATCACACTATTTTCGACCAGGCTTTCCGGTGAGCACTTCTCTCTAAGATCCTTAAGTATAAGCCATAAGACATAGGAGCAGAATTAGGCCACTTGGCCCATCGAGTCTGCTCCGCCATTCAATCATGGCTGATATTTTTCTCATCCCCATTCTCCTGCCTCCTCCCCATAACCCCTGATCTCCTTATTAATCAAGAACCTATCTACCTCTGCATTAAAGACACTGAATTGGCCTCCACAGCCTTCTGCGGCAAAGAGTTCCACAGATTTTTTTTTTTTTTAATAATTTTTATTGAAATTTTTCGATACAAACATTTACCCCTACTACATTTTAAATTATAACACAACAACTCCCCCCTGGAAAATCCTCCCCACGCCCTCCCCCGCGCGCACCCCCCCCACCCTCCTCCCCCCCCCCCCCCCCCCCCCCCCCCCCCGCGCTACCAGTCTAGCAACCAACCGTTTTTTCCCTTTCTGGCCGAGGCCTCGGGCAGTCATTGCCCGCGACCCCCCGCTGACAGTTGCTCCCTTCGTTGCTATCCCCCCCCCCCCCCCCCCTCCCTTCCCCCCCCCCCCCCCCCCCCCCCTTCCTCCCCGGGTTGCTGCTGTTTCGGCCTCCAGTTCCTATCTCTGATCCAGAAAGTCAAGGAAGGACTGCCACCGCCGGAAGAACCCCTGTACCGACCCTCTCAGGGCGAATTTGATTCTTTCCAATTGGATGAAGCTTGCCATGTCGTTTAACCAGGTGTTACACTTGGTGGCCTTGTGTCCCTCCACTGAATCAAGATCCTTCTCCGAGCTACCAAGGACGCAAAGGCCAATATTCCGGCCTCCCCTGCCTCCTGTACTCCTGGCTCCACCCCAACCCCAAAAAATCGCTAGCCCCCACCCTGGTTTGACCCTGGTTCCCACCACTCTCGATACCGTCCCCGCCACCCCCTCCCAGAACTCTTCCAGTGCCGGGCACATCCAGAACATATGTACATGGTTCGCAGGGCTTCCCGAACACCTAACACACCTGTCCTCACCCCCGAAGAACCGACTCATCCTAGTCCCCGTCATATGGGCTCTGTGCAGCACCTTAAATTGGATGAGGCCCAACCTTGCGCACGACGACGACGAATTGACCCTCTCTAAGGCATCCGCCCATGTCCCATCTTCTATCTGCTCTCCCAGCTCCGCTTCCCACTTGTCTTTCAGCTCCTCTATCGATACCTCCTCCACCTCCTGCATTATTCTGTAGATGTCCGAGACCTTCCCTTCTCCGACCCAGACCCCTGACAGCACCCTATCACTCACCCCTCTATCGGGAAGCAAGGGAAATCCTTCCACCTGTCGTCTGGCAATGCCTTCACCTGCAGGTATCTAAACGTGTTCCCCGGGGGGATCTCAAATTTCTCCTCCAGCTCTCCCAGGCTCGCAAACCTCCCCTCTATGAACATGTCCCTCAGTTGCCTGATGCCCGCCCTGTGCCAGCTCTGGAATCCCCCGCCAGTGTTCCCCGGGACAAATCTGTGGTTCCCTCTCAGTGGCGCCGCCATCAGACCCCCCCACTTCCCCCCTGTGTCGCCTCCACTGCCCCCAGATTTTCAGGGTGGCCGCCACTACCGGACTCGTGGTATACCTTGTGGGGGGGAGCGGCCATGGTGCCGTTACTAGCGCCCCCAGGCTTGTATTGCCGCAGGACGCCCTCTCCATACGTTTCCAAGCTGCCCCCTCCCCCTCCATCACCCACTTGCGCACCATCGATGCGTTCGCCGCCCAGTAGTATCCGGAAAGATTGGGTAGCGCTAATCCTCCCCTGTCCCTACTCCGTTCCAAGAAAATCCTTCTCACTCTAGGGGTGCCATGTGCCCACACATAGCCCATAATGCTGCTAGTTACCTTCTTGAAGAAGGCCCTGGGGAGAAAGATGGGCAAGCACTGAAACAGAAACAAGAACCTCGGGAGGACCGTCATTTTGACTGACTGCACCCTCCCTGCTAGCGACAGCGGTATCATGTCCCACCTCTTGAACTCCTCCTCCATCTGCTCCACCAGCCTTGAAAAGTTCAGCTTGTGGAGGGTCCCCCAGTTCCTTGCCACCTGCACCCCCAAGTACCTGAAGCTCTTTACTGCTCTCTTAAAGGGGAGCCGCCCAATTCCCTCCCCCTGATCTCCCGGGTGTATCACAAAGACCTCACTTTTACCCACATTTAATTTATATCCCGAAAAGTCCCCAAACTCCGCTAGTATTTCCATTACCTCCGGCATTCCCCCTTCCGGGTCCGCCACATATAACAACAAATCATCCGCATAGAGTGATACCCGATGTTCCTCCCCTCCCCTTGTCAGTCCTCTCCACCCCCCTGAACCCCTCAGTGCCATCGCCAACGGTTCGATCGCTAATGCAAATAGTAAGGGGGATAGGGGGCATCCCTGCCTGGTACCTCGATGGAGCCCAAAATACTCTGACCTCCTCCCGTTTGTAACCACACTCGCCATCGGGGCCGAATACAGCAGCTTCACCCACTTGATAAATCCCTCCCCAAACCCAAACCGTTCCAGCGTCTCCCACAGGTATTCCCACTCCACCCTATCGAATGCCTTCTCCGCATCCAGTGCTACCACTATCTCAGCCTCCCCCTCCACTGCTGGCATCATAATCACATTCAACAGTCTCCGGACATTTGTGTTAAGTTGTCGTCCCTTTACGAACCCCGTCTGGTCCTCATGGATTACCCCTGGCACACAATCCTCTATTCTGGTTGCCAGGACCTTTGCCAACAGTTTGGCATCTACATTCAAGAGGGAGATAGGCCTGTAGGACCCGCACTGTACAGGGTCTTTGTCCCGCTTCAGGATCAAGGAGATCAGGGCCTGTGACATTGTCGGGGGCAGAACCCCCCCCCTCTCGCGCCTCATTGAAGGCTCGCACTAGCACTGGACCCACCAAGTCCACATACTTCTTATAAAATTCCACCGGGAACCCATCCGGCCCCGGCGCCTTCCCCGCCTGCATCTGGCCTATCCCTTTAACTAGCTCCTGCAGCTCTATCGGCGCCCCCAGCCCCTCCACCCGTTCCTCCTGGACCTTTGGGAACCTCAATCTATCGAGGAAGTTCTCCATTCCCCCCCTCCTCCTGGGCGGCTCAGACCGGTACAATTCCCTGTAGAAATCCCTGAAGACCCCGTTCACCTCTTGCCCCTTCTGCACTACGTTCCCTCCCTTCTCTCTCACTCCCCCAATCTCTCTAGCTGCATCTCGCTTGCGCAGCTGGTGTGCTAGCATCCTGCTCGCCTTTTCCCCGTACTCGTAGACCGCGCCCTGTGCCCTTCTCCATTGCGTCTCCGCCTTCCTAGTGGTCAGTAGGTCAAACTGGGCCTGTAAACTGCGCCGCTCCCTCAACAGCCCCTCATCTGGTGTCTCCGCATATCTCCTGTCCACTTCTATAAGTTCCCCCACCAGTCTCTCCCTCTCCTGCCTCTCCTTCCTTTCTCTGTGTGCCCTTATGGAGATCAGCTCTCCTCTGATCACTGCTTTCAGGGCCTCCCAGACTACCCCCACCTTCACCTCGCCCGTGTCGTTCGTGCCCAGATATCTCTCAATGCCCTTCCGGACCCTTCCGCACACCTCATCGTCCGCCAGCAGCCCCACATCCAGGCGCCACAACGGGCGCTGGTCCCGTGCTTCCCCCAGTTCTACCTCTACCCAGTGTGGTGCATGGTCCGAAATCGCAATGGCCGAGTACTCCGTGTCCTGCACTCTCGAAATCAGCCCCCTGCTCAGTACAAAAAAGTCTATTCTGGAGTACACCCTGTGGACGTGGGAGAAAAAAGAATACTCCCTCGCCCTTGGCCTGCCAAATCTCCAAGGGTCTACCCCCCCCATCTGCTCCATGAACCCCCTTAGCACCTCTGCCGCTGCCGGCCTCCTATTCGTCCTGGAACTCGATCTGTCCAGCCCAGGGTCGAGCACTGTATTGAAGTCCCCCCCCATGATCAGGCCCCCTGCCTCCAGACCCGGAATGAGGCCCAACAGGCGCCTCATAAAACCCGCGTCATCCCAATTCGGGGCATACACATTCACCAGCACCACATTCTCTCCCTGCAGCCTACCCTTCACCATCACGTACCTACCCTCCTTATCTGCTACCACCTGTGCCGCCACGAACGACACCCTCTTTCCCACCAAAATCGCCACCCCCCGGTTCTTTGCGTCCAAGCCTGAGTGGAACACCTGTCCCACCCACCCCCTTCTCAGGCGTACCTGGTCTACTACTCTCAAGTGAGTCTCCTGCAACATTGCCACATCCGCCTGCAGTCCCTTTAGGTGTGAAAAAACCCTTGCTCTCTTGACCGGCCCATTCAGCCCCCTCACGTTCCAAGTAATCAACCGGGTCGCGGAGCGACCTGTCCCTTTCCCCTGTCTATTAGCCATGTCCTGTCCCCTGTTCGCCCCGGGTCGACCCTCCCCTTCTGACCCGTTCCCCATGGCGATGGCCCCCCCCCCCCTCTCCTCCCGTTCTTCCCTTCCCGTCCTCGGCCTTTCCAGCAGCAACCCGGTATCCCCCCTAACCCCCCTTCCCCCCCCCCCCCCGGCTAGGACCCCTCCTAGCCGCGGTGTATCCGCCATCGTACTCCCGAGAGTCAGCTGATTTTCGCTGACCCGGCTGCCCCTGCCACACTCCGACTCCTCCCGATGTGGGGGGGGGAGGGGCCTCCCCCCCCCCCCTTGCCATCCCTCTCTGACCCCGCTTCAGCGCGGGAAAAGCCGCCATTGCTGGCCACACCCCACTCTTCTCTCCTCCCCCTTCCTCCGTCCCGCGCGCGGGAAACAGGGGAAAGCCCGCGCTTTCGCCCGGCCACACCCTACCCCGCCATCTTCAATTCCACCCCCGTCCCCATCCAAGCCCATAAAAAAGCCCCCTTAAAACGAGAGGAAGAAAAAAGAGAAAAAGAAAACACGCATAACCAACTTGCACCCCCCCCCCGTCCCGCCTCCCCAACTTAACAATATAACAATATAAATAACAAATCTCAAATAAATACATAAATACATAACTATGCCTGCATAACTAAATAACTACCCAATAATAACGTATTTAACCATCACCCTCCATCGAACAGAACAGTAACCATAACCCTTAAAGAACAGATCAGAAACCAGTAAAAAAGCCCCCCCTACAACAACAATAATTAAGGGAAGTTGGCAACGGGAAGAGACACACAAAAAGGAACAAGGAAACCCCCCATAACACAAGTTTCAAAGAAACCAAACGATCCATCAACTTTAACCAAGTTCCGACCTGGCCTAAGAAAGACATGGGCCACTTGATCAGTCAAGGGTACTCGGGCGGCCTCGACCGCCGGCGTTCCCAAGTTCTAGTTCAGGTCCAGCTTTTCCTCCCGAACAAAAGTCCATGCCTCCTCTGGGGTCTCAAAGTAATGGTGCTGGTCCTTGTAGGTGACCCACAAGCGCGCTGGCTGCAGCATTCCGAACTTGATCCTCTTTGCGTGCAGCACCGCCTTCGTCCGGTTAAACCGGGCCCGCCGCTTTGCCACCTCCGCACTCCAGTCCTGATATATCCGCACCGTCGAATTCTCCCATTTGCTGCTTTTCTCCCTCTTGGCCCACCTCAGCACTTTCTCCCGATCACAAAAACGCTGGAATCGCACCAGCACCGCCCTCGGGGGCTCGTTCGCCCTAGGCCGCCTAGCCATGACCCGATATGCTTCTTCCAGCTCCAGAGGCGATGGACCGGCCCCCTCTCCCATCAGGGAGCTCAGCATCTCCGCTACATATTTCGGGAGATCAGGCCCCTCCAGGCCTTCTGCTAGGCCCAGGATCCTCAAGTTCTTCCGCCTCATTCGAGTGTCCAGCTCCTCAAAGCGGCTCTGCCATTTCAGGTGGAGTGCCTCGTGCACCTCCACCTTTCCCACGAGGACCGTGGCCTCCTCCTCCCTTGCAGTCATCTCCTGCTGCAGCTCTCTTATCGACGCCTCTTGGGTCGCCTGGGCCCCCATCAGCCTTGTGGTCGTCGCGTTCATAGACTCTAAGAGTTCCACTTTCAGCTCCGTAAAACACCGGAGGAGAGCGGCCTGCTGCTCCTCCGCCCATTTTCTCCAATCTTCTAGTGCGCCACCGGCCGCCATTTTGGTCCTCTTCCCCCGCTTTTTTCGGGGAGCTGCTGCCGCTTTTTTTGTCGCCCCACTCCGAGTACCGACCATAAAGTTGGTCTCACTCTCCTCAGGGAGCCTTCCCCCACCGGGATTCGTCTTTACAGTACCGTCGGGGCCCTCCAATCGGCCCTTAAACACCTTTGTCGCAGGAGCTGCCAAATGTGCGACTTAGCTGGTCATAGCCGCAACCGGAAGTCGTCAAGAGTTCCACAGATTCACCACCCTCTGGCTGAAAAAATTCCTCCTCATCTCTGTTTTAAAGGATCATCCCTTTAATCTGAGATAGTGTCCTCTGGTTCTAGTTTTTCCTACAAGTGGAAACATCCTCGCCACGTCCACTCTATCCAGGTCTCGCAGTATCTTGTACGTTTCAATAAGATCCCCTCTCATGCTTCTAAACTCCAACGAGTACAGACCCAGAGTCCTCAAACGTTCCTCATACGACATGTTCTTCATTCCAGGATCATTCTTGTGAACCTCCTCTGGACCCTTTCCAAGGCCAGCAAATCCTTCCTTAGCTATGGATATAGATAAGTATGCCTCCACATCATCCATGTCTGTCATATTCTGTAGCCTGACGTCCCCAGACATTGAAGACGAAGTTTGTGGAGAAGGGTTGGAGAGCATGATGTCAAGTCTCTGGAGTTGTTTGGAAAGAGAGCCTAGCAGGGAAGACAGTGGGACAGCAATGGCAGGAGTGTGTAAAGGACCAGGTTAGGTTAGTGTGAAGGACCAGGTTAGGTTAAGGAAAGGATAAGTCGGGCAGGTTTTCCACTCGGGGTTTCATTCGAATCCGTGTGGTGTGCCGATTTTAATGAGCAAAAACATGGGATTTGAGAGTGCGAAGGAGGTGAGGGATCCGGGTGGGAGATGTGTGATTGTGAGTGGGGTATTGGAAGGGGAGCCGGTGGTGTTGGTAAATGTGTATGTCCCAAATTGGGATGATGTGGGTTTTATGAGGGGGGTTGCTGGCAGCGATCCCGGTTTTGGCCACGCACCAGTTGATCATGGGAGGAGATAACTGTGTCCTAGAGCCGAGGTGGATAGTCGAGCCCCAGGTCAATGGGTAGGCGAGGGAGCTGGGGGGGCCTATGGAGAGGATGTGTATGGTGGATCCATGGTGCTTTCAGAACCAGGGGGAAGGGAGTATTCCTCCTTTTCACACGTCTATAAGGTGTATTCGAGGATTGATTACTTTGTACTGAGTCGGCAGATTTTGGTAGGGGTGGAGAGGGCAGAGTATGCGGGGATTGTTATCTCGGACTATGCGCCCCACTGGCTGGAGATTCGATTTCGGTCGGGACGAGAGCAACGGCCTGAAAGGAGGTTTGATTCGGGGTTGTTGGCGGATGGAGGTTTTTGTGATGAGGTGCGGGCGGCGATTATGGAGTATGTGGAGTTGAATCAGAATAGGGAGGTGTCGGCGGCTATTTTTTGGGAAGCACTGCAGGCAGTGGTCCAGAAGGGAAATTATTTTGTTTAAGGCTCGTGCGGATAAGGAAATGAGGGAGGTACATGACTGTCTAGTTAGCCAGATAGTGGAGGTGGACAGGGAGTATTCGAGGGTGCCTACCCTGGAGGGATTGGCGAGGAAGAAAAAGTTACAGGGGTAGGTTGACAACAGGGAGGGTGGTAGGGCAACTGCGTAGAGCAAGACGGGTGCAATATGAGCATGGGGAGTAGGCAAGTTGCATGCTGGCACACCAGCTGCGGAGACAGGCCACATCCAGGGAAATATTGCAGATCCGGGCTGGGGATGTAGTGTCACAGAGCCAGGGACTGAACAAGGCGGACCCGGGGGGGGGGGGGGGGGGGGGAACATGGGTCGGTTTCTGGACGAGCTGGAATTTCCCCAGGTGGGGGAAGCAAAGAGGCAGACTTTGGAGGATCCCCTGGGTCTGAGGGGGTGCTGGATAGTATCGGGTATGAAGTCGGGGAACACCCCATGGCCGGAGGGTAACCGGTGGAATTATATAAGGAATTTGCGACGGACCTGGCACCACATCTGTTGGAGGCGTTTAATGAAGCGTTGGAGAAGGGGGAGCTGCTGGAGATGGTGACGCAGTCAGTAATCACTCTAAACCCAAAAGAGGGGAAGGGCCTGGTGGAATGTGGGTCGTATAGGCCCATATCACTATTGAACAAGGATGTGAAAGTATTGGCTAAGTTGTTGGTGGAAAGGATGGATGATTGTGTCCCGGGGGTGGGTGCAGAAGATCAAACAGGCTTCGTGAAGAGTAGGCAGCTCGCGAGTAATATAAGGCGGCTTTTGAATGTAGTGGTGATTCCATCGGGGGCTCTGGTACTGGAGATGTCCATGGATGCGGAAAATCATTTGATCGGGTGGAGTGGCGGTACTTGTTCGAGAATTTGGGACGGTTTGGGTTTAGGCCGAGATTTATGACATGGGTGCGGTTTCTGTATGTGGCACCAAAGACGAGTGTGAGGACGAATAATGAGTTTGCGGCGCTTTACCCAGGGATACGAGGAAGGGGTTCCCGCTGTCGCCCTTACTGTTTACGCTGACCATAGAGCCATTGGCGATGGCTGTCAGGGAGTCGGCGGAGTGGCAGGGGGTTATTTTTTTTTTTATAAATGTTTTTATTCAGTTTTCGTATTTTATATTGAACAAATTACAAATTGTTAGGAGAGAGAAAAAAAAAAACAAACAAAAACAAACACGCAAAAATTAACACACATATTTACAGGTAAGCATCTTCGTAGTAGTAACTGCGCCCCCCCCTCCCCCCCTCAACATGTTTATTTAGCTTGGTTTTGGGCCTTAGCTAGCCATCGAACCCCCGTAACGAACCTGTAGCCCCCCCCCCCCCCTCCCGCTACCTTCCCCCGACTATTCTTCCTCTTGTACATTGGCCACAAATAGGTCCCGGAACAGTCGCATGAATGGCTCCCACGTTCTGTGGAAGCCGTCGTCCGACCCTCGGATGGCAAATTTGATTTTCTCCATTTGGAGAGATTCCGAGAGGTCGGCAGGGGGTTATGAGGGGACAGAGGGAGCATCGGGTGTCGCTGTTATGCTGATGACTTGTTTCGGATCCGTTGGAGAGTATAGGAAGGATTAAAGGCCTGCTGGGAGGTTTGCAGGGTTCTTGGGGTGAATAAGCTGGGACAGCGGGCAAATTTAGGGGCGATGCCATTTACGGTTGCGAGGGATAGGTTTAGGTATTTGGGGTTTAAGGTAGCGAGGGAATGGATGGGGCTCCATAGGTGGAACTTAACAAAGCTGGTGGAGAAAGCCAGGGAGGATCTAAAGAGGTGGAATACACTGCAGTTAACGTTGGCGGGAGGGTCCCAGTGGTGAAAATGAATATTCTGCCGAGGTTCTTGTTTATTTTTCAGGCTCTCCCGATCTTTATACCAAAGGCTCTTTTTTCGAAAATTGGAGACGATCATTTTGGACTTTGTATGGGCGGGGAAAGTGCCGAGGGGCAGGAGTGTGGTGATATGCATCACTGTAAATACACAAGGGGTTAATGCAAATACACGAAGACTAAATAAACACTAGAGGGAGCACCAGAGATATCATGACACAGACATTCAACCAATAGGTCAGTAAGATAGGGCACGACCAATGGGCAGTCAAGACACACCCAGAGGTGACACTACCACAAGGGGGCAACCCATATAAAAGGACAGGGCACACATGTTCTTTCCATAGACGACACTCAGAGAGACAGGCAGATCAAGAAGCATCACATCCACCGCGTGGATTAGAGCAGACTGGTTAGTTAGATTGAGTTACTATAGTTAGATTAGCAGGAGAATTGAATTCAAGTAGGAGAATTGTTAACTGTTCAATAAATGTGTTAAACCTATCTCCAAGTCTGAACCTTCCTTTGTCAGAGTATACATCAAGGAAGCAGCTTATGCTACGTGAAGAAGCATAACACAACAAGGAGGACCCTGCTACAGAGGGAGAGGCTGCAGGGGGAGTTGATGTTGCCGAACCTGCTTCATTATTATTGGGCGGCGAACGTGGATAAGGTGCTGCGGTGGTGGGAAGGAGAAGGGGTAGAGTTGGTTAGGATAGAGGAGGAATTTTGTAAGGGATCGAGTTTGAGGGCTGTGGTGACAGCAGCGTTGCCAATGGCTGCGAGTAGGTATTCGGGGAGCCCGGTGGTGCAGTCCACGGTGAAGATATGGAATCGTGAGGAGGCATTTAGGGTGGAAGGGATGTCGGTGTTAATGCCACTGTACGAGAATCATGGGTTTGATCCGGGGTGAAGGATGGAGAGTATATAGAGTAGGAGGAGGGAAGTGGGGCTGGCCAAGGTAAGAGATCTGCATTTGGAGGAAGGGTTCACCTGTCTGGAGGAACTAAGGGAGTGGGTAGAGCTGCCGTGGGAGAGTGAATTCAGGTATCTGCAGTTTAGGGACTTTGCGCGAAAGGTCTGGAGGGAGTTCCCTAGGTTGCCGGGATACGCCCTGCTGGGGCGACTGCTGCTTCCGGATGTGCAAGGGGAGGGAAGAATTGGGGATATATACAAATGGCTGGAGGGGGGGGGGGGGGGGGGGTGGACAGGGAGGCGAGCGGATGGTGAAGATCAAGGAGAAATGAGAAGCAGAGTTGGGAATGGAGATCAATTGGGGAGTAGGGAGTGAGGCACTTCGTAGGGTAAACGGGACCTCCCCCTGTGCAAGGATGAGTCTGATACAGTTTAAGGTGGTGCACAGGGTGCATATGATTCGGGCGAGAATGAGTGGGTTCATTAAGCAGGTAGCAGATGAGTGTGAGAGGTGTGGGCGGGGGCCAGCGAATCACACGCACATGTTTTGGGGTTGCGAAAAATTGGGAAGATTCTGGGCGTGAGTGTTTGTGGTCTTAGCCAGGATAGTGGAGGAGGAGGTAGACCTGGACCCTTTGGTGGCGATATTTGGGGTTTCAGAGAAGCTGAAGCTCAGGAAGAGGAGGAAGGCCGATGTCGAGGCCTTTGCCTCACTGATTGCATGGTGGCGAATTTTATTGGAGCAGCAGTCAGCATTGCCACCGGGGGTAGCGGCTTCGCTGGGTGACCTGTACGACTTCCTGCAGAGGGGTTTGAGAAAAGGTGGGGGATGTTTGCAACTGTGCTAGAGGGGCTGTTTGGTGGGGGGGGGGGGGGGGGGGGGGGGGGGAAGAGAGAGGGGAAAAATGTATACAGACTACAGTTGATTGCTGGGAATTATGTTTCCCGGGGTGTTTATGTGTTGTAACCTGTTTTGATACATGTTGGTGATAAAATATGTTTTAAAAAAGCAATGGCAGGAGTTTTTTGGTTTATTTGGAAGGCACAGCAGAACTTCACCTCAATGAGGAGGAAATTTGCTAAGGGAGGACAAGGCAATCATTGCTGTTGAGGGAAGTCAAGGACAGTATAAAAGCAAAGGAAAAGCAAACAAAGTGGTAAGTTAAAGCGGACTGTTTAGCACACTAGCCTAAATCGCTGGCTTTGAAAGCAGACCAAGGCAGGCCAGCAGCACGGTTCGATTCCCGTAGCAGCCTTCCCGAACAGGCGCCGGAATGTGGCGACTAGGGGCTTTTCACAGTAACTTCATTGAAGCCTACTCGTGACAATAAGCGATTTTCATTTTTCATTTTCATGAGTGCGAAGCCAGAGGATTGGGAAGCCTTTAAAAGCAAGCAGAGGACAACTAAAAAAGCAATAAGGGGGGAGGAAGATGAAATATGAGTGTAAGCCAGCTAGTAATGTAATAGAAGATTGCAAGATGTTTTTCGATATATGAAAGGTAAGAGCGAGGCAAGAATGAACAATGGCCCAAAGGAAAATGAGACTGGAGAAGTAATAATCGGAAACAAAGAAATGGCAGAGGAACTGAATGGGTGCTTTGTATCACTCTTCACAGTGGAAGACACCAGTGGCATACCAGAACTTGAGGAGAGTCAGGGGGCAGAGGTGAGTAGTGGCCATCCCCAAGGGCAAGCTGCTAGGGAAACTGAAAGGTCTGAAGGTGGATAAATCACCCGGACGGGATGGACTACACCCAGGTTTCTGAAGGAGATAGCTGAGGAGATTGTGGAGGCTTTGGTGATCTTTCAGGAATCACTGGAGGCAGGGAGGACCCCAGAGGAATGGAAAATGGCTAATGTAACACCCTTGTTTAAGATGTGAGGGACGTAGAAGACAGGAAATTATATGCCTGTTTGCCTGACTGGTTGTTGATGAGATTTTAGAGGATGTGATTGCATGGTAAAGGGACTTCTGGTGGTGGTCATGTAGTGAGTGGTCGTACATTTGGTGGCTCCCGCTCAAGGTGGATTTTTTTCAGTCTTTTCCCACCCAAAGGGTTTAGTATTTGAGGACAAAAGGTGCAGGAGTGGCCAGGGAAGCTAATACCCTTCTGGTGTGGCTGGTGCATGGATCAGCCAACGAAGAGTGCCACACGAAAGACTGGAGCAGAAAGACTGGAGCAGAAGGGGCTGGTTTACCTCACTGGGCTAAATCACTGGCTTTTAAAGCAGGCCAGCAGCACGTTTCGATTCTCGTACCAGCTTCCCCGGACAGGCGCCGGAATGTGGCGACTAGGGGATTTTCACAGTAACTTCATTGAAGCCTACTCGTGACAATAAGCGATTTTCATTTTTGTGGTGTGCTAGAGGGAAAGGGGGCACTCTGCCTGCCCAGTGGTCGACAGAGCAACTGGTGGAGTTCTTTAATAACAGATTTCAGCAGCAGAGGAAAGAGGCCCTGAAAGACCTGGCCAAGATTGTCGAGCCATTGAGATCTGGGATTGAGTGGGCTGAGCAGAGGCTGGAGTCCCAGGGCCGGGTGATTCAGAAAGTGGAGGAGTTGGTGGGGCAGCATGAGGAGCAGATGCAGATGGACAGGTTGGTGGCAGAGTTGGAAGTGATGCGGGAAAGGCAGAAGAGGCTGAGGGAGAAGGTGGACGACCTGGAGAACCACTCCAGGAGGCAAAATGTGAGGATTGGGATGCCTGAAGGCATTGGAGGTGCGGAGGCCGCTGTGTATGTGATGACTTTTTATGTGACAAGTGTGCAGGAGAAGTTGATGGGGAAGGGAGCATTTGATCAGCCTCTTGAGGTGGACTGAGCGCACATGGCGCTGAGGAGGAGGCCACAGGTGGGCAAGTCTCCGAGGGCAATGGTGGTGCGGCTGCATTGCTTTTTGGATAAAGAAAAGATCCTACAATGGGTGAGGCAGACCAAGAGGTGTACCTGGAAAGGGAGTGAGCTGCGGGTCCACCAAGATCTGGGTGCGGAGTTGGCGAAGAGGATGGCCGGGTTCAACCGGATAAAGGCTGCTGTCTTTGAGAAGGGGATGAATTTTGGAGTATTACACCCGGCACGCTGTGGGTGACTTTCCAGAAACAGGAACTTTATTTTCACATGTCAGAGGAGGCGACAGACCTTGAGGCCCAAAAGACTGGAAGGAATGTGAGGTCATTAAACTTTGGAGGAGTTTTGTGTGTGTTATAAAGTGTCTGGGGGTGGGTATTCCTGGGCAGGTCTTGGTGGGGGAACAGTGATAGTGAGTGTGTCTTTTGTTACTCTGTGTGTTGGTGGTTGGGGTGGTCGCGGGTTGGGGGGGGGTAACTCGAGGGAAGAGGAGAAATTGGAGGCCTTGGGCTGGGGCCACCAGGCTAGCTGGGCGGGCTAGTTAATGTTATGAAGTGGGGGTTGCCAGGAGGAAGGCATGGGGGGTGGTGGGGTTAGTTGTCTGAGGCGGAGGGGAGGGGGAGAATGTTGCTGATAAGGGTGTAGTTAGTGTGGCGCAGTTGGGAAGGCATTGATGGCGGTGTACATCCGAGGGCGGGCCTGGAGGGGCGCGTGACGCAGGCCGCAAGCTGGCTCAAAAAAGGTATGAATGATCGGCAGGGGACGGGGGCCTGAACAGGCTGGTTACCTGAAAAGTGCGAGGTTTGAATGGACTAGTCAGCCGGTCAAACAGTCGTCTGTGTTCACATAGCTGGGCAGCACGGCAGCATTGTGGTTAGCACAATTACTTCACAGCTCCAGGGTCTCAGGTTCGATTCCCGGCTTGGGTCACTGCCTGTGCGGAGTCTGCACATTCTCCCGTGTGCTTGGGTTTCGTCCGGGTGCTCCGGTTTCCTCCCACAGTCTAAAGATTTGCAGGTTAGGTGGATTGGCCATGATAAATTGACCTTGGTGTTGGGTGGGGTTACTGGGTTATGGGGATAGGATGGGGTTGTGGGCTTGGGTAGAGTGCTCTTTCCAAGAGCCGGTGCAGACTCGATGGGCCGAATGGCCTCCTTCTGCACTGTAAATTTAAAAAAAAAGAAGTCTGAAGGCAGACGACGTGGCACTTTTGCACACCTAAAGTTGGAAGATCAGACGAGAAAGGGATGGGGGCTGGATATGAAGATGGGGGGGTTGTGGTATTGGTCAATAAGAGAGTTGCGTTCGAGGTGGGGAGCATTTTGGCCGCCCTGGGTGGGGGGCTATGTGATGGTTAGTGGGAAGTTGGAGGGGATGCCGGTGGTTTTGGTAAACGTTTATGTCCCGAATTGAGATGATATGGATTTAATGAGGCGGGTGTTGGGGAGGATTTTGGATTTGGACTTGTATCAGTTGATTATGGGGTGGATTTTAATACAGTCATAGATCTAAGCTGGACTTGGACCAGTCGAGTCCCAAGTCATCGAGGATGTCGGTAGTCATGAGAGAGTTAAGGGGGTTCATGGAGCACACGTGGGGGCAGTGGAGGCAGCATTTGTGGCTGGAGGGTGCCTTGGTGTGGGCATCGATCTACAATAACCATAGGTTTGTGCCGGTGGGGCTGGATACAAGGGTTTAAGGGGTGGTGACAGGTGGGGATTGAGCGCTTTGGGAACTTGTTTACAGGGGGCAAATTTGCAGGGCTGGAGAACTTGGAGGAACTGTATGAGTTGCTCATGGGGTATGACTTTATGTACCTGAAGCTTTGGGACTTTGTGAGGAAAGACGTGCCAACCTTTCCTGGGCTGCCACCCTGAGGTTGCAGGACAAGTTATCGAAGGTGAAATAGGGGAGGGGAAGGTGTTGGATATCTATAACAAATTGAGTGGGAGGGAGCCGTGGTGGGGTCATTAAGCGTAAATGGAAGGAGCAGCTGGGAGGGGAGGCGCGGGCCAAGACATGGGTGGGGGCCAAGACGTGGGCGGAGGCCTTGCGGAGGGTGAATGCTTCCTCGTCATGTGCGAGGTAAAGCCTCATCCAGTTTAAGGTGGTGCATAGGGCTCATATGATGGTGGCAAGGATGACTAAGTTCTTTGCTGGGGGTAGAGGATAGGTGTGGGCTGTGCGCTGGGGACCCATGAATCACATCCGCATGATCTTGGCTTGCCCAAGACTGAGGGGCTTCTGAGAGGAGTTTTCGGACGTGATATCCAAGATGATGGGTGTGGGGATGATTCCGAGTCCAGAGGTGGTGATATTTGGGGTGTCAGAAGACCCGGGAGTCCAGGGGTTAAGAGATGCCGATGTTTTGCCCTTTGCCTGCCTGATAGCCTGGAGATGGATTTTGCTAGGATGGCGAACTCTGAGCAGCCGAAAGCGGGAGTGTGGGTTAGCAACCTGGCAGAATTCCTGAGGCTGGAAAAAAATCATGTTTGCTCTGCGAGGGCCGCAGAGTGGTTCACCCAGAGTTGGAAACTGTTTAAGAAGGATTGAGGAGTCAGCAGGGAGGGGGGGGGGGGGGGGGGGTTAAAACGGGAAGGCGAGATGTGGCGTGATGTTGCTGTCAGGGGAGCAGGGTGGTTGTGATTGTTTATTGAGTTTTGATATTTTGTGTATATATGTGAAAACGACTTGAATAAAATATTTTAAAAAACATGCATGTAAAATAGGACTGAGTTAGCACAGATTTGTCAATAAGAACTAGGAGCAGGAGTAGGCCATCTGGCCCCTCGAGCCTGCTCCGCCATTCAATGAGATTATAGCTGATGTTTTGTGGACTCAGCTCCACTTTCCGGCCCGAACACCATAACCCTTAATCCCTTTATTCTTCAAAAAACTATTATCCGTATCTTAAAAACATTTAATGAAGGAGCCTCAACTGCTTCACTGGAGAGGGAATTCCATAGATTCACAACCCTTTAGGTGAAGAAGTTCCTCCTAAACCCAGTCCTAAATCTATGTCCCCTTATTTTGAGGCTATGCCCCCCTAGTTCTGCTTTCACGCGCCAGTGGAAACAACCTGCCCGCATCTATCCTATCTATTCCCTTCATAATTTTATATGTTTCTATAACATCCCCCCTCATCCTTCTAAATTCCAATGAGTACAGTCCCAGTCCACGCAACCTCTCCTC
The DNA here is from genome assembly GCF_902713615.1 of Scyliorhinus canicula. NCBI lineage: Eukaryota > Metazoa > Chordata > Chondrichthyes > Carcharhiniformes > Scyliorhinidae > Scyliorhinus > Scyliorhinus canicula. Next base: position 241,234,145 of record NC_052148.1, on the reverse strand, counting down.
GTAATCCAACCCCTTCAGCTCTGGGATTAACCTAGTGAATCTCCTCTGCACACCCTCCAGTGCCAGTACATCCTTTCACAGGTAAGGAGACCAAAACTGAACACAATACTCCAGGTGTGGCCTCACAAACACCTTATACAATTGCAGCATAACCTCCCTATTCTTAAACTTCATCCCTCTAGCAATGAAGGACAACATTTCATTTGCTTTCTTAATCACCTGTTGCACCTGTAAACCAACCAAATCTGTTAAATTCTTTTTTTTTTAATAAATGTTTTTTATTGGGTTTTTGACAAAGTATTTTTACCGTTATGTACAAAGAATAAGATATATATATATATATATGTATATATATGAGAAGAGCACACACAAACATACAAATAAATAAATAAAATAAAATACCTGGTAGGGTATTATGCACCAGCTCAACAGCAGCAACTCTGTACAATTGGCAATATTATTTTTAACACAGGTAGGCATCTGTTTGTGGGGTCGGCGGGGGGGGGGGTATTGGGGAGGTACATATCCATTTGGGTGCCGGAGAATAAATTTCAGAGGGCAGTACGCAAATGAATCTGGTGTTGGTGTTGTCACTTGCTTCTCCCAGATGGATTTTACTGCCGCTGTTGTCTCGCGTTCACCTCCGCTTCAGCCGTTCGTCCTGTCTTTCACCCGGATTTTCCTTGCTCTCTGTTCCTGTAGATTCCAAGTTTGTTATTGTTTCCCTATTGTAGCTCTCATTCCGGCTATCATTCCCCTGCCTTCCCCCCCCCCCCCCCCCCCCAATCGCTCTGGTTCCCCTCTATTTTTCACTGTCTCCTCATTCTTCTCCCCCCTCCCCTTCTGCCCCCTTCCCCCCTCCTTCTCCTGTGGTTCGCCTTTCCTCTTGGGTTTAGCTGTCTCCCCCCCCGCCCCCATCTACCCCTCCCTCTCATGCCTTGGTTACTTTCCCCTGATTCTTGGCTACCTGGCTATTCTTCTGCTTGTTCGTTGGCCACAAACAGGAACAATTGGATGAATGGCTCCCACGTTCTGTGAAAGCCGCCGTTTGACCCTCGGATGGCGAATTTGATTTTCTTCATTTGCAGAGATTCCGAGAGGTCGGACAGCCAGTCTGCAGCTTTGGGTGGTGCTGCTGACCGCCAGCCGAACAGGATTCTACGGCAGGCGATCAGGGAGGCAAAGGCATGGGCATCCACCCTCCTCCCCACGAATAGATCTGGTCTGATACCCCAAAGACCGCCATTTTCGGGCATGGCTCCACCTTCATCCCCACCACTTTGGACATTGCCTTGAAGGCTGTCCAGTACCACGCAAGTCTGCGGCAAGACCAGAACATGTGGACGTGGTTGTCCAGGCCTCCTTGGCACCGTTCACATTTCTTTCTTGTTGCATCCATTATGGTGTCGGCCCTTTCTACCAGTTGGTCATACATGTCGCTACAGTTCCCTTTATCTTGGATGCTTGTGTCCAGTCTGTTGTGGCAGTTGTGGGTACATCCTTGTCTCCATTCATAGGAAGTTTTTGAGTTGCAGGTATCTTAGCTTTCCCCGGCTAGCTGGAATTTCTCTGTCGGTTCGTCCAGTGTTGCGATCCTGCCGTCCGTGTAAAGGTCTATGACTGTCAGTGTCCCTCCATCCTGTCCCCACTTTTAAAGGTGGTGTCAGTCAGCGCCGGTGTGAACCTATGGTTGTTGCAGATGGGAGCTTTGTCCGACATTTTAAGAACAAAGAACAAAGAAAATTACAGCCAGGAACAGGCCCTTCGGCCCTCCCAGCCTGCGCGGATCCAGATCCTTTATCTAAAGCTGTCTCCTATTTTCCAAGGATCTACTTCCCTCTGTTCCCCGCCCGTTCATATATCTGTCTAGATACATCTTAAATGACACTATCGTGTCCACCTCTACCACCTCCGCTAGTAAAGCGTTCCAGGCACCCACCACCCTCTGCGTAAAAAACTTTCCACTCACATCTCCCTTAAACTTTCCCCCTCTCACCTTGAAATCGTGACCCCTTGCAATTGACACCCCCACTCTTGGAAAAAGCTTGTTGCTACCCACCCTGTCCATACCTCTCATAATTTTGTAGACCTCAATCAGGACCCCCAAAACCTCCGTCTTTCCAACGAAAACAATCCTATTCTACTCAACCTTTCTTCATAGCTAGCACCCTCCATACCAGGCAACAACCTGGTGAACCTACTCTGCACCCTCTCTAAAGCATCCACATCCTTCTGGTAATGTGGCGACCAGAACTGCACGCAGTATTCCAAATGTGGCCTAACCAAAGTCCTATACAACTGTAACATGACCTGCCGACTCTTGTACTCAATACCCCGTTCGATGAAGGCAAGCATGCTGTATGCCTTCTTGACCATTCTATCGACCTGCGTTGCCACCTTCAGGGGATAATGGACCTGAACTTCCAGATCTCTCTGTACATCAATTTTCCCCAGGACTCTTCCATTGACCGTATAGTCTGCTCTTGAATTGGATCTTCCAACATGCATCACCTCGCATTTGCCTGGATTGAACTCCATCTGCCATTTCTCTACCCAACTCTTCAATCTATCTATATTTTGCTGTATTCTCTGACAGTCCCCCTTGCTCTCTGCAACTCCACCAACCTTAGTATCAACTGCAAACTTGCTAATCAGACCACCTATACCTTCGTCCAGATCATTTATGTATATCACAAACAACAGTGGTCCGAGCACGGATCCCTGTGGAACACCACTAGTCACCTTTCTCCATTTGAGACACTCCCTTCCACCACTACTCTCTGTCTCCTGTTGCCCAGCCAGTTCTTTATCCATCTAGCTAGTACACCCTGAACCCCATGCGACTTCACTTTTTCCATCAACCTGCCATGGGAAACTTTATCAAATGCATTACTGAAGTCCATGTATATGACATCTACTGCCCTTCCCTCCTCAATTAACTTTGCCACTTCCTCAAATAGAACATAGAACGATACAGCGCAGTACAGGCCCTTCGGCCCTCGATGTTGCACCGACATGGAAAAAAACTAAAGGCCATCTAACCTACACTATGCCCTTATCATCCATATGCTTATCCAATAAACTTTTAAATGCCCTCAATGTTGGCGAGTTCACTACTGTTGCAGGTAGGGCATTCCACTGCCTCACCACTCTTTGCGTAAAAAACCCACCTCTGACCTCTGTCCTATATCTATTACCCCTCAATTTAAGGCTATGTCCCCTCGTGCTAGCCACCTCCATCCGCGGGAGAAGGCTCTCGCTGCCCACCCTATCTAACCCTCTGATCATTTTGTATGCCTCTATTAAGTCACCTCTTAACCTTCTTCTCTCTAACGAAAACAACCTCAAGTCCATCAGCCTTTCCTCATAAGATTTTCCCTCCATACCAGGCAACATCCTGGTAAATCTCCTCTGCACCCGTTCCAAAGCTTCCACGTCCTTCCTATAATGAGGCGACCAGAACTGAACGCAATACTCCAAATGCGGCCGTACTAGAGTTTTGTACAACTGCAACATGACCTCATGGCTCTGGAACTCAATCCCTCTACCAATAAAGGCCAACACACCATAGGCCTTCTTCACAACCCTATCAACCTGGGTGGCAACTTTCAGGGATCTATGTACATGGACACCGAGATCCCTCTGCTCATCCACACTACCAAGAATTTTACCATTAGCCAATATTCCGCATTCCTGTTATTCTTTCCAAAGTGAATCACCTCACACTTCTCCACATTAAACTCCATTTGCCACCTCTCAGCCCAGCTCTGCAGCTTATCTATGTCCATCTGTAACCTGCAACATCCTTCCGCACTGTCTACAACTCCACCGACTTTAGTGTCGTCTGCAAATTTACTCACCCATCCTTCTGCGCCCTCCTCTAGGTCATTTATAAAAATGACAAACAGCAACGGCCCCAGAACAGATCCTTGTGGTACGCCACTCGTAACTGAACTCCATTCTGAACATTTCCCATCAACTACCACTCTCTGTCTTCTTTCAACTAGCCAATTTCTGATCCACATCTCTAAATCACCCTCAATCCCCAGCCTCCGTATTTTCTGCAATAGCCGACCGTGGGGAATCTTATCAAACGCTTTATTGAAATCCATATACACCACATCAACTGCTCTACCCTCGTCTACCTGTTCAGTCACCTTCTCAAAGAACTCGATAAGGTTTGTGAGGCATGACCTACCCTTCACAAAACCATGCTGACTATCCCTAATCATATTATTCCTATCTAGATGATTATAAATCGTATCTTTTATAATCCTCTCCAAGACTTTACCCACCACAGACGTTAGGCTCACCGGCCTATAGTTACCGGGGTTATCTCTACTCCCCTTCTTGAACAAAGGGACCACATTTGCTATCCTCCAGTCCTCTGGCACTATTCCTGTAGCGAATGATGACCTAAAAATCAAAGCCAAAGGCTCAGCAATCTCTTCCCTGGCTTCCCAGAGAATCCTAGGATAAATCCCATCAGGCCCGGGGGACTTATCTATTTTCACCTTGACCAGAATTGCCAACACTTCTTCCCTACGCACCTCAATGCCATCTATTCTAATAGCCTGGGTCTCAGCATTCTCCTCCACAATATTATCTTTTTCCTGAGTGAATACTGACGAAAAGTATTCATTTAGTATCTCGCTTATCTCCTCAGCCTCCACACACAACTTCCCACCACTGTCCTTGACTGGCCCTACTCTTACCCTAGTCATTCTTTTATTCCTGACATACCTATAGAAAGCTTTTGGGTTTTCCTTGATCCTACCTGCCAAAGACTTCTCATGTCCCCTCCTTGCTCGTCTTAGCTCTCTCTTTGATCCTTCCTCGCTTCCTTGTAACTATCAAGCGCCCCAACTGAAACTTCACACCTCATCTTCACATAGGCCTCCTTCTTCCTCTTAACAAGAGATTCCACTTCTTTGGTAAACTACGGTTCCCTCGCTCGACCCCTTCCTCCCAGCCTGACTGGTACGTACTTATCAAGAACATGCAATAGCTGTTCCTTGAACAAGCTCCACATATCCAGTGTGCCCAACCCTTGCAGCCTACTTCTCCAACCTACACATCCTAAGTCATGTCTAATGGCATCATAATTGCCCTTCCCCCAGCTATAACTCTTGCCCTGCGGGGTATACTTATCCCTTTCCATCACTAACGTAAAGGTCACCGAATTGTGGTCACTGTTTCCAAAGTGCTCACCTACCTCCAGATCTAACACCTGGCCTGGTTCATTACCCAAAACCAAATCCAATGTGGCCTCGCCTCTTGTTGGCCTGTCAACATATTGTGTCAGGAAACCCTCCTGCACACATTGTACAAAGAACGACCCATCAAATGTACTCGAACTATATATTTTCCAGTCAATATTTGGAAAGTTAAAGTCTCCCATAACAACTACCCTGTTACTTTCGCTCTTTTCCAGAATCATCTTTGCCATCCTTTCCTCTACATCCCTAGAACTATTAGGTGGCCTATAGAAAACTCCCAACCGGGTGACCTCTCCTTTCCTGTTTCTAACCTCAGCCCATACTACCTCGGAAGAAGAGTCCCCATCTAGCATCCTTTCCGCCACCGTAATACTGTCCTTAGGTTTGTAAGACATGACCTTCCCTGCACAAAACCATGCTGTCTATCACTGATAAGTCTATTTTCTTCCAAATCCCTCAGTATCCTCTCCAACAGTTTGCCTACCACTGACGTCAAGCTCACAGGTCTATAATTCCCTGGATTATCCCTGCTACCCTTCTTAAACAAAGGGACAACATTAGCAATTCTCCAGTCCTCCGGGACCTCACCCATGCTCAAGGATGATGCAAAGATATCTGTTAAGGCCCCAGCTATTTCGTCCCTCGCTTCCCTCAGTAACCTGGGATAGATCCCATCCGGACCTGGGACTTGTCCACCTTAATGCCTTTTAGAATACCCAAAACTTCCCCCTTCCTTATGCCGACTTGACCTAGAGTATTTAAACATCCTCCCTAGCCTCAACACCCGTCATGTCCCTCTCCTTGGTGAATACAGATGCAAAGTACTCATTAAGAGTCTCACCCATTTCCTCTGACTCCACGCACAAATTCCCTCCTTTGTCTTTGAATGGGCCAATCCCTTCTCTAGTTACCCTCTTGCTCCTTATATACGAATAAAACGCTTTGGGATTTTCCTTAACCCTGTTAGCCAAAGATATTTCATGACCCCTTTTAGCCTGCTTTATTGCGCGTTTGAGATTTGTCCTACTATCCCGATATTCCTCCAAAGCTCATCAGTTTTGAGTTGCCTCGATCTTATGTATGCTTCCTTTTTCATCTTAGCTAAGATCTCATAATTCCACCCGTCATCCATGGTTCCCTAATCTTGCCATTTCTATCCCTCATTTTCACAGGGACATATCTGTCCTGCACTCTAATCAACCTTTCCTTAAAAGACTCCCACACTTCAAAGGGGATTTACCCTTAAACAGCTGCTCCCAATCCACATTCCCTAGCTCCTGCCGAATTTTGTTATACTTGGCCTTTCCCCAATTTAGCACTCTTCCTTTAGGACCACTCTCATCTTTGTCCATCAGTATTCTAAAACTTACAGAATTGTGATCGCTATTCCCAAAGTAATCAATGACTGAAACTTCAACCACCTGGCCGGGGTCATTCCCCAATACCAGGTCCAGTATGGCCCCTTCCCGAGTTGGACTATTTACATACTGCTTTAAAAAACTCTCCTGGATGCTCCTTAAAAATTCTGCTCCATCTACGCCTCCAACATTACATGAGTCCCATTCAATGTTGGGGAAGTTAAAATCTCCCATCACAACCACCCTATTGCTCCTACATTTTTCTATAATCTGTCTACATATTTGTACCTCTACTTCACGCTCTCTTTTGGGAGGCCTGTAGTAAAGTCCCAACAATGTTACTGCACCCTTCCTATTTCTTAGCTCTACCCATATTGCCTCAGTGCTCGAATCCTCCATAGCGCCCTCCTTAATCACAGCTGTGATATCATCTCTGACCAGTAATGCAACTCCTCCATCCCTTTTATCTCCCTCTCTATCCCTCCTGAAGCATCTATACCCTGGAATATTTAGTTGCCAATCTTGCCCTTCCCTCAACCAAGTCATACCAATAACATCATCTTCCCAGGTACTAATCCAAGCCTTAAGTTTATCTGCCTTACCTGCTACACTTTTCACATTAAAACAAATGCGCCTCAGACAACCTGTCCCTTTGCGTTCATCATCTCTTCCCTGTCTACTCTTCCCTTTAGTCACAATGCGTTTCTTATCTAGTACCTTACTGGCTTTAGTTGCTGCCTCTTTACTGACCTCTAACTTCCTAATCTGGTTCCCATCCCCCTGCCACATTAGTTTAAAGCCTCTCCAACAGTGTGAGCAAAAGCACCCCCTAGGACATTGGTTCCAGTCCTGCCCAGGATGTAGACCATCCAATTTTTAATGGTCCCACCGCCCCCAGAACCGGTCCCAATGTCCCAGAAATCTGAATCCCTCCCTCCTGCACCATCTCTCAAGCCACATATTCATTCTGACTATTCTTGAATTTCTACTCTGACTGTCTCGTGGCACTGGTAGCAATCCTGAGATTACTACCTTTGAGGTCCTACTTTTTAGCTTATCTCCTAACTCCCTAAATTCTTTTTGTAGGACCTCATCCCGTTTTTTACCTATATCGTTGGTGCCTATATGCACCACGACAACTGGCTGTTCACCCTCCCCCTTCAGTATGTCCTGCAGCCGATCTGAGACATCTCTGACCCGTGCACCCGGGAGGCAACATACCATTCGGGAGTCTCGTCTTCGACCACAGAAACGCCTGTCTACTCCCCTTACGATTGAATCCCCTATGACTATAGCCCTGCCAGTCTTTTTCCTACCCTTCTGTTCAGCAGAGCCAGCCATGGTGCCATGAGTCTGGCTACTACTGCCTTCCCCTGATGAGTCACCTCTCCCAACAGTATCCAAAACGGTATACCTATTTTGGGGGGGAGATGACCGCAGGGGACACCTGCACTGCCTTCCTGCTCTTTCTCTGCCTTTTGGTCACCCATTCCCTGTCTCCCTCACCAATCCTAATCTGCGGTGTGACCAACTCACTGACCATGCTATCCACGACCTCCTCAGCATCGCGGATGCTCCAAAGTGAGTCCATCCGCAGCTCCAGAGCCGTCATGCGGTCTAACAGGAGCTGCAGCTGGACACACTTCCCGCACATGAAGGAGTCAGGGGCATCGGCCGTGTCCTGAACTCCCACATTGAGCACGGGGAACATAACATGGGTCTGGGATCTCCTGCCATTTTTACACTTTACCTTAATTGATTACAAATATAATATCAAATAATTAATAAGTGAAAGGAATAAAGATTTTATTTACGAATCACAATAATTACCAACACACGAAGAGTTAAATTTCTCCCAGCTACTGCTAATTGGAGCACTTTCCTTACCAGTCAATCAGGTCACTGCTTTGCTGTGATGTCACTCTTCAAATTTCCCAAAGACCCTGTGGCTGCTGTTTAAGCAGCGAGTTTAAATATTCACCGCTCGACTGCGTAACTCCGCCCACTCCAACAGCTGAATTACCGCCGAAAAGACTCAAATCCGCGAAGCAGCTAGTTTAAATACTCACCGCTCGACTCAGGCCAAATTGCTGCCGTAGCTGGTGCCAGGACTGGAGGGTGGCTATTACCACCGGGCTGCTGGAGTGTTTTTTGGGTGGGGATGGGAGTGCTGCCGTGGCGAGGGCCCGATGGGAGGTCCCCACGCAGGAGGCCTCTTCCGCGTGCACCCTCTCGGCTTCTGGCTCCTTATTCGCACGGCCGTCGCCGCCCAGTGGTAGAATTGTAGGTTTGGGAGGGTCAGCCCCCCCCCCCTTCCTGGATTTTGTTTTTTGTAGGACCTCCTTTGAGATCCTTGCATTCTTCCCCCCCCCCCCCCCAACCACCCCCATACGAACGCCATGATAGTTTGTCTAGTGCTTTGAAAAAAGCCTTGAAGATGTAGATTGGGATGGATCTAAGTAGGAAGAGGGCAGTACGTTCATTTTGATCGTCTGGACTCTCCCCGTGAGGGAGAGTGGGAGTGTGTTCCATCTTTGCAGCTCCTTTTTTACTTCCTCTGTCAGACTGGTGAGGTTCCATTTGTGGACCTCTTTCCAGTCATGGGCTATTTGGATCCCCAGGTAGCGGAATTTGTTTCAGGCTTGTTTAAACTGCAGTCCCATTAGTGCTGTCCCCCCCCCCCCCCCCCCCCCCCCCCCCCCCTTACCTGTGGGTGTACCAGGAAGATCTCGCTTTTGCTCATGTTGAGTTTGTAGCCCGAGAAGGCGCCAAACTCTTTCAGGAGCGCAATGATTCTGTCCATGCTGCTTTGTGGGTCCGAAATTTAGAGGAGCAGATCATCCGCATAGAATGAGACTCTGTGCTCTCTGCCGCCCCGTCAGATCCCCTCCAGCTTTTTGCTGCTCTGAGCGCAATTGCTAATGGTTCGATTACTAGAGCGAACAGCAGCAGGTACAGTGGGCATCCTTGTCTGGTGCCCCTGTGCAGCAGGAAGTATCGGGAGTTGGTGTTGTTGGTCCGTATACTCGCTATGGGAGCGTTGTATAGGAGTTTTACGCAGGAGGTGAACCCTGTTCCAAACCCAAACCACTCCAGTACCTCTATGAGTATTTCCATTCGACCCTGTTGAAGGCCTTTTCTGCATCTAGGGAGACGATCACCTCTGGTATTCTCTCCCCAGGTGGGGTAATTATCACTTTCAGCAGATGCCTGATGTTCGAGGTTAGCTGTCTAGGTTTGACAAAGCCGTCTGGTCCTCTGCGACCACCTCGGGTACACAGTCTTCTCGCCTTTTGGCTTGGATTTTGGCATCTGCGTTTAGCAGTGAGATGGATCTGTATGACCCGCATTCCGTTGGGTCTTTATCTTTCTTAGGTATCAGCGAGATTGAGGCCTGTGCTAGCATGGGTGGCAGTGTGCCCCTAGCTAGCGAGTCTGTAAACATCTCCCGCCGGTGCGGGGCCAGTGCTGTTGCAAATCTTTTTTAGAAGTCCGTCGGGAACCAGTCTGGTCCTGGTGCCTTCCCTGCCTGCATGGAGCTAATGCTGTCCATTATCTCTCCCAGCGCTAGTGATGCTTCCATCAAGGAACCGTTTCATCCTGGACTCCCCCATTGGGGGCTCTGAGGTGACAAGCCCTTGGTCGAAGGCCTTGAAGGTTTTGTTGATCTTTTCTGGTGTGTTTCTAATGTGTCTCTGGTAACCCTGATTTGCGCAATTACTCTGGTGGCTGCCTTCTTTCTCAGCTGGTGTGCCAACGGGCGGCTGGCTTTGTCTCCATGTTCATATACCAGACCAGCTGCTGCCTAGCCGCCCTTTCCTCCCTATCTCTTTGCGCTTTAAAAGCGATAATTTCCCCTCTTACTATGTGACGTACCATCAATTGGACGCGAGGCACGATGAAGATCCAAACTGTGGCTTTAATCTGCTAGTTGTTAGCCCGGTGGTCGACTACAGAGAAAGGCCGACCGCCGGGAGCTCTGGGTACTTATACCCCGCCTCGGAGGCGGGGTCTACTTGCCTCTCGACCAATTGGTGAGCAGTCACATGACTAGTCCCAGCCAATCAGACGAGAGGCACATGACCAGCCAGAGCCAATGGGAAACCAATGCTCTGCACCAATGGCAGTTCTCCCATTCATACCATCACACTATGGCATTTACCGCTTCCCAGAACGTGGAGGGTGTACTCAGCTATAGCCTGCAATATCTTTTTGTTGAAGGCCTTGTCAGCTAGTAAGGCAATGTCTAACCTCTATGTGGGGCGTTGGGCCCTGCCCGTCTCCAGCCTCACATCCATGTAGTGTCGAGTGTGGTCAGATATCACAATTGCGGATTATTCCACTTTGTCTATCGCCGGAAGCACTTTTTTCCCTACCACAAAGAAGTCAATTCTGGTGTATACGTTGTGTACTGGGGAGAAGAAGGCAAACTCCTTCTCCCCTGGGTGGGTGAACCTCCAGGGGTCCACCAGTCATACCTGTTCCATAAAGTGACCGAGTTCCCTTGAATGCTTGAGGCTTTCCCCGTTTTGATCTGTCAGTCGATGGATCCTGTACACAGTTGAAGTCCCCCTCCCCCATGATTAGTTGGTGCATCGCTATGTCGGGGATTTCTGCCATGGGCTTTTTGTTGAAGCTCGTGTCGGCCAGTTGGGTGCGTACACGTTAACTAGTACTACCGGCGCCCCATCCAGGGCCCCGCTGACCATGACATACTGTCCCCCTGGGTCCATAACCGTCTTTGTCGCCCTAAACATCGTCCTCTTGCTGATCAGTATTGCCACCCCACGGCCCTCATCGCATTGCAGGAATGGTAGGTCTGTCCCACCCAGCCCTTTCTTACCCACAGTCGGTCCTGCTCCCTCAGGTGCGTCTCTTGGAGGAAGACTATGTCGGCCCTCATATTTCTTAGGTAGGTGAGGACTCTGGATCTCTTCACTGGGCCGTTGAGTCCCCTTACGTTCCAGGTGACTATCCTGGTGGGGGGCTTCTGTCCCCTCGCTCCTGTGGGATTAACCATACTTACCTGGTGGACGCGCCCCTGCGCTCCGGGGTTTCCCTCTGTCCAGGGGCACCTGACATGGCCGCCCACTGTGTGTCCGCCACGCATGAGTCGCCTGCACTCTGGAGTCTCCCTTCGCCCAGAGACCGTACGGGGTGGGTGCTTGCAGCGATTCCTTGTTCCAAGCCCTTGGTTGTGGCACTTTGTAGCCCTATTGCTATTCCCTTTCTAGCCTTGTTTGTCCCTCCTTCCCTGTGTTGTTTCCTCCCCCGGTCCCTCCCTTCCCCCCCTTCCCCCCTTCCCCCCCTCTCCCAGATACCCCTCTTTTGTCCTTCTTTCCCCTGTTCCTATCCCAGTTTGCTCTCCCGCCTCTGTTGAGTTGTCCCCCCCACCCTGCCTGGCGCCGTCCCCCTGTTGGGGGCATGCTGCGGCCCTGCTTTGTTCCATGCCTCCGGCGCTAGCTTTCCTGCTAGTGCTGTGGCCCCCTCGCGGGAGTTACTGTCTCGCTTCTCCCTTGCCCGAGCTCTGCGGTTTTCTGCCCACTCTTCCCCTATCCTACCCTGCTCTCCTCTCACTTGCTTTCCCTTCTCCGCTACTCTCGTTCCCTCGTGCTGGGGCCTGAACTCTCACCTGAAGCGGTCCCTCGGGTAGTGGTTTGCTTTTTGTTCAGGGTGTGCTCACAATGGTGGGGGTGCGGGCGGGGGGGTCTGGCGTTGCCCCACTCCCCACTCCTCTCCCCCCCCCCCCCGTCGGCGTGCTGTTGCCCCTTTTCAGGGGTCCCTTATTTCTCCTCTTGCTGTTGGTTTTCCAGCCCGTGTTCCTCGACAAACTTGTTTGCTTCGGCGGGTACTGTGAAGAAGTATTCTCTTTCTTGGTATGTGACCCAGAGTTTCGCTGGGTACACATACCAAAACGCACATCCCTCTTGTGAAGAGCTGCTTTTGCCGTATTGAATTCAGCCCGTCTCCTGGCTAGGTGTGCCCCAATGTCCTCGTAAACTCTATTGAAATGTCCTTCCCATTTGCAGGTTCTGTTTTGCCTGACCCAATGCAGGATTGTTTCCCTGTCTTGGTACTGGTGCAATTTAGTTAAAACTGCCCTCAGTTGATCCCCTTCCTTGGGCTTTGGGCACAGCAACCGGTATGCTCTGTCCATTTCTGGTGGGTTGGGGAAAGTTTTCCTCCCCACTAAGTTGCCCAGCATCTCGGCCACGTATGCCATGGGGTTTCTACCCTCGATCCCCTATCCTTACATTTTGCCTTCTCGAGCGGTTTTCCTGATCGTCCACTTTGCCCTCAGGCTCCCCTGCATTGTGACCAGTCTCGCCACCTCCTCCAGGGCTGTGATCCAGTCGCTCATGTCAGTCGTGGCTTTTTCCAGCTCCTTAGAACATAGAACATAGAACAGTACAGCACAGAACAGGCCCTTCGGCCCTCGATGTTGTGCCGAGCAATGATCACCCTACTCAAACCCACGTATTCACCCTATACCCGTAACCCAACAACCCCCCCCCCCCTTAACCTTACTTTTTTTAGGACACTACGGGCAATTTAGCATGGCCAATCCACCTCACCCGCACATCTTTGGACTGTGGGAGGAAACCGGAGCACCCGGAGGAAACCCACGCACACACGGGGAGGACGTGCAGACTCCGCACAGACAGTGACCCAGCCAGGAATCGAACCTGGGACCCTGGAGCGGTGAAGCATTTATGCTAACCACCGTGCTACCGTGCTGCCCACCTTAATGGTCGCATCTTGGGCTTCCAGTTTCTCCTACTTCCAGTTTCTCCTATTGGGCTTCCAGTTTCTCCACTGCTCTGCCCAGGGCGAGCTGCATCCACCAGGGCCTTGGCCATTGCTGCCTGCACTGCGGCCTCCATGTCTGCTCTGGCTCTGCCTTGTTTTCCTGCTGATGTTCCCTCAGCGCCTCGGCAAAGGCTGCCTTCCAGTTCCAGTTCCCCCCTGGCCCAAGGAGAAAATGCTTCTGTCTGCCCAGTTCTTTTTGTTGCGGCGATCTTTCTGTTCTGCCGCTTCGTGTGCCGGTTGGCTCATCTGAGCTGCCTCGCCCACAGCCCAGTTCTGCTTGTGGTGCCCTTTCCCCCTCTGCTTTGGCTCCCTTCTGGCATTTTTATTTTTCCTCTTTTCTCTCTTTCCCTTCCCCCCTCCTTTTCTTTCCCCCTCCCTTCTCTCCTTCAACACTTTTCACCCCCCCCTTAAACCACTTTTTCAAAAAATGTTTAAAAAAAAGTTTGAAAAAGTTCTTTCTCTTTAAGAGACTTTTTTCAAAACGTTATTTTTATAAAACAAAAGGGGAAGTTCTTTTTTCCGTTTTTTTTCCTCACTCAGCCACACACCAGGTCAGGAGGGTCGAGAGAGGCTTCTGGTCCGGCCGGAAGTCCTCCTTTGTTGCGCCGCCTGCCTCGTGGTCGCTGCCATGGGGACGGGGGTGGGGGTGGGGGGGGGGGGGGGGTCGGTCCCTACCGCTGGCTTGTTCCCTGCTTTGGTCTGGGCTGCCGCTCGTCCTACCTGCATTCTCCTGCCGTGCCGGGGGTGGGGGGGGGGGGGGGGGGGGGGGGGGGCGCAGTCGGGCTGGTTTGCGCGTTTTTTTCCCACCCTGAGGAACGGGACGCGACTGCCGGAGCTCCGTTGCCCGCGACCGCTCTCCTCCTCTGCCGAAAGTCGAATCCCCTGTTAGAACTCTTTGAGGAGGTAATGAGGAAGTTAGACAAAGGAGAACCAGTGGACGTGACCTATTTGGATTTCCAGAAAGCCTTTGACAAGGTGCTATACAGGAGGCTGCTAAATAAGATAAGAGCCCATGGTCTTAGGGGCAAGGTACTGGCATGGATAGAGGATTGGCAGATGGCAGAGTGGGGATAAAGAGGTCCTTTTCAGGATGGCAGCTGGTGACGTGTGGTATTCCATGGGGGTCAATGTTGTGACCACAACTATTCACGATATACATTAACGATCTGGAAGAAGGAATGAGGGCATTGTTGCTATGTTAGCAGATGATACAAAGATGTATAGAGGACAGGTAGTGTCGAGGAAGCGGGGAGGCTGCTGAAGGAATTAGACAGGCTAGCAAAATGGGCAAAGAAGTGAATACAGTGTGGAAAGGTGAGGTTATGCACTTTGGTAGGAAGAATAGAGGCATAGACTATTTTCTAAATGGGGAAAGGCTTTGGAAATCTAAAGCACAAAGGGACTTAGGAGTCCTAGTTCAGGATTCTCTTAAGGTTAACATGCAGATTCAGTTGGCAATTAGGAAGGCAAATGCAATGTTAGCATTCATGTCCAGAGGGCAGGGATATATTGTTGAGGCTGCATAAGGCTCTGGTCAGACCCCATTTGGAATATTGTGAGCAGTTTTGGGCCCCATATCTAAGGAAGGATGTGCTGGCCTTAGATAGGGTTCAGAGGAGGTTCACAAGAATGATCCCCGGAATGAAGGACTTGTCATATGAGGAGCAGTTGAGGACTCTGGGTCTGTACTCAATGGAGTTTAGAAAGATGAGGTGAGATCTAATTGAAACTTACAGAGTAGTGAGGAGCCTAAATAGAGTGGACATGGAGATGATGTTTCCACTAGTGGGAGAAATTAGAACCCGAGGGCACAGCCTCAGACTGAAGGGACGATCCTTTAAAACAGAGATGAGGAGGAATTTTTTCAGCCAGAGGGCAGCGAATCTGTGGAATTCATTTCCGCAGAAGGCTGTGGAGGCCAAGTCACTGAGTGTCTTTAAGACAGACATAGGTAGGTTTTTGATTAATAAGGAAATTGGGTGTTATGGGAAGAAGGCAGGAGAATGGGGATGAGAAACATATCAGCCACGATTGAATGGCAGAGCAGACTCGATGTGCCAAATGGCCTATTTCTGCTCCTATATCTTATGGTCTTAGGAGTTCTGCTGGGAGCTGCTCTTGACCCGGTCTTCCAACAGCAACTGGTTGGTGATGGCTTGTGTCTGAATTGCTCTCGATTGCTCCCTGTTGAGTCAGCGTTGCCTGGGGGAGCTGCTGGGTAAGACATCCATGTCTCTGTTACCAAACCAAACTCTGCTCACATTCTCCATCAGCTGTGATGATGCAAGGGATCGGGCAACTCTATACGAGAGGTTTAGAGACACAATGTAAATGATTAAAAGACCAAGTCAAATCAATAAACAATTTATTGATTAACACACATGAAGGCACGTAGCCAAGTTCAATGTCATTTAAATGGAAAAAGGGCGCAGGATACCAAGGCAGGTTTCAAAGAGGGTTCGTTGTCCAGTACTGGTCATAACCAACAAAGCACATGGCAAGTATTCCCAACGTCCTCCTCGCTTCTACCCTAAGGCTCCTGCAATCTACTGTTGCTCGGTGATCTACTTGTTTAGTCTGTCTAAAAGTTTGCAGATGAATCTCAGCTCCAAGACTCATCTTGTGATGAGTATTGGTATTCTTGGGGCCTCACGGTAGCATGGTGGTTAGCATCAATGCTTCACAGCTCCAGGGTCCCAGGTTCAATTCCCGGCTGGGTCACTGTCTGTGTGGAGTCTGCACGTCCTCCCCGTGTGTGCGTGGGTTTCCTCCGGGTGCTCCGGTTTCCACCCAGTCCAAAGATTTGCGGGTTAGGTGGATTGGCCATGCTAAAATTGCCCGTAGTGTAAGGTTAATGGGGGGATTGTTGGGTTACGGGTATACGGGTTACGTGGGTTTGAGTAGGGTGATCATTGCTCGGCACAACATCGAGGGCCGAAGGGCCTGTTCTGTGCTGTACTGTTCTATGTTCTATGTTCTTCTTACTAAGTATTTTTTCACCCTAACCTCAATTTTCTTGATCCAGATTCCATGTCCCTTTTCTCCCTCTGACAAGTGCCGGTGTGTTTCATTCACAGTCAATTTCTCCATGGCGTATGTGTCAATGCCTTGATGAATAAAATAGGTCTTCTCACTTTACTGGCAACATAAACCATTTCTTGTTCTGCTATTGTCAAGTAACTGAGAAAGTTTGAGACCTGTTCTTCTGAGTAAATTCCCTTTGCATTTCAGCATGTTAGATGCTTCACATTTAACAAATCACACTTGCATTGAGCCCAAAATTGTGCCACATTTGCCATCCAATGCAAACCATTCTTGCCCAGTCTTATACCAGTCCTGGAACAACGAGGAGCAACATCCTGCACAGAAAAGGCAAGTCCGGCATGAGGGGAGGAAGATGAGAGGTACAAGTATCAGGTTGGCAACATAGGCTATAACTTCAGCATAGGCTGCACCATCAAAGTTGAAGCTACCTGGATATGTTGGAGAACCAGTGTCACAGTAGACTCCAACTAAATGATTCCAGAACTTTGTGGCTTCCCTGTGGAAGACCTCATATCTCGCAGCAATGCTTATGATGTCATGTCAGTAGCTGTCAAGTCACCGTGGCCTTGAATTGCTTAGCCTCTGACTCCTTCCAAAGATCAGCACCGGATCTTGCACCTCGCAGGTCCTGATGCCTTGTTTGTGATAGCCGGATAGTATATTCAGTTGGAGATCTCACAGGGTGCAAAGGGTACTGGGTCTCACCTCTAATTGAATTCCCCCAGGTGCACTGTGGTCATCAATTGCACCCATGCAGCTAGCAAGGCTGCCTTTGGCTCACCTCCCTAACTGATGCTCCTGTTCCTAAGGCTCACTGAAAGCCCAGTGCCATAGTGGCAGTTGTATGTCGATAGAGGTGAGGTGCCCCTGCTTCTACCCTGGCAGGGTTCGGGCCTGTCAAATGGCCTAGGCCCTCGAAGAAAAGACAATTTTTAAAATCCTAGATCCGACCCTTTGCTCAGGAACCAATCCTTGGCAACCTTTCTGCCACCTCTGCCTGATGCAGGTGCGGACGTAAAACTTTGCTGGTTTGAGGACAATGAGTGCTAAAGATGCATTCTTAGCAGTGCTTGCACTTATTTCTCTCTAAAACAATAATGTGCCTTCCCAATTGTACAATAAATATCAAAGGATCAGTTGGAAAGCACCAGCTGGGTAAAATCATTGCTGGAATGCTAATGCCCACATACAGCAAAACCTGGACAACATTCAATCTTAGCCTGGTGACGTGCCAAACAATAACTGTCTCTCACAAGAGGAAGTCTAATACCTTCCCCTTGACAGTCAACAGTATCAGCATCTTTGGGGTCCACCATTGACCAGACACTTAAATAGCTACATTAATACCATAACTACAAGAGTAAGCCTATCCTCTGGTTTAGCCCAATTTTGTTCTGGTGAAACTGCATTTCACCAGCTTCGAGGGAAATAGATCCTACCTGAGATGGGGTACCCAGAACTGGACACAGTATACCAAATATAATCTAATCAGAGATTTATATAGCTAGTATAACTTCCACATGTTGTATTCCTCCTTGAAATAAAAGCAAATGCTCCATTAGCTTTTTTAAAAATAAATTTGGAGTACCCAATTAATTTTTTCCAATTAAGGGAAATTTAGCGAGGCAAATCCACCTACCCTGCACATCTTTTGGGTGCAGGGGCGAAACCCATGCAAACATGGGGAGAATGTGCAAACTCTACACAGACAGTGACCCAGAGCCGGGATCGAACCTGGGACCTTGGCGCCATGAGGCAGCTGTGCTAACCACTGCGCCACTGTGCTGCCCTGTTCCATTAGCTTTTTGATTATGTCTTATACCATCCACTAGTTTTTATTAATTTTCACAGATGAATTCCTTAGCAGTTTGCTCATCCAAGTTCCTAGCTTCTCGCCATCAATGTTATGAAATAAATGCCTTTCAATATATGACGCCCAAAAGTCTATGGAGTTGCACATCTAGGTGCAAGCATCTCCACCATTACTCATCTATGTTTTCAGGATCAGAGGATGATTTCTTAAACACCATTGTCAATGTTAGAAAAGGACGTCTTACATTTATATTCTGCCTGAGGATATCCCAAAGTGCTTTGCAGCCACTGAACTATTTTGACCAGTACTCACTGTTGTAATGTAGGCAATCTGGCACACTTTGCATGGAATAAATTCCCCCAAACAACAATGTGATAATTCTCAGGTGATTTGTTACTGTGATGTTAATTGAGGGATAAATATTGGCCAGGGCACTGGAAATAACTCCTGATATTCATCAAAAGAGTGCTGTGTGATCTTTTCATTCCACCTGAAATGGCAGAAAAGATCTCAGTTCAACATCCCATCCAGAAGACAGGTGCTAACTGAGGAAAATTTGAACATCTTTGACATTGAAACCACAATTAGAAAATATGGCTAACAACAGACTAGAGATAGATGTCACACTAGGTGGGACATGTGTTTTGATACATCATTGGAATAATGAGAATCCAGTAGAGGGGTCCTAGCTGGGAGGAACTCCAGGCCTTATCTGGGACCCTGTAATGTGGGAATGTCTGACGTGAGGAGTTTCCAAATAGGCTGCCATAATTGAAAAGCTGTGTTGTTTCATGTAGTCAAAGAAGTTGAAGAGAGATAGATGGATGACAGTGAGAGAAAAGGGAGAACAAAGTGGAAAGCAGAGCAGGCTTCAGAGTTATTAATGTGCAGACTTCACCATCTGGCCCTGTGATTTACACCTGTATCATCAATGACAAAGGAATGACCTATTCAGCCACTCGTTTTGCAGGAGGATAAAGTATCTAAACTAGTTCGGAATTTACACCAGTGTCTTCTGAGACTGATAGTTGCCATGGAGAGGTGTCTGCACCAGTAGGGACATATGATTGCATACCATTAAAATAATGCCAGAAAATCCAGTCAGAGAGTGCTGGACAGGGGTTCCACCAAGTGCGATCAGGCCTAAGACTCTACACTCAGCTGGACACCATCCAAGATTAAGAGGCCACTTCATTGACACCCAATCTAGCAGCTTCAATATCCACTCTCTCCACTACTGACGCACAGTGGCAGCAGTGCGTACAATCTACAAAATGCACTGCGGCAACTCACCAAGGCTTCTTTGACAACACCTTCCAAACCCACAAACTCTACCACCAAGAAGAACATGGGCAGTAGATCCATGAGAGCACCACCACTTGCAAGTTCCTCTCCCAGCCACACACCATCCTGACTTGGAACTATACAACCGTTCTTTCACTTTAGCTGGCTTTAAATTCTGGAACTTCTGAACAGCACTGTGAGTGTTCCTACACCATATGGACTGTAACTGTATAAGAAGCTAGCTCACCACCACCCTCAAGGGAAATGAGGGATGGATAATAAATGCAGGCTTAGCCACATCCCATGAAAGAATTTTTAAAAATGGCCTCTTGGCGTGAGGACTGTCTGGCACCAGAATAAATGAGCACAAGGCAGAGACACTAAATAAAGCAGCTCTCGGAGAGTGGCAGAGGCACGGGATGAAAGAGTACAGCAGAGACACCGGATTTGAGAGGAGAGTGGAGACATAGGAGAGAAGAGCATGAGGAGGGGGGAGACATGGGGAAAATCATGAGGGCAGCGACACGGGATAAAAGCATGCAAAGGGAGGAGATACTGGATAAAAGTGCAAAACAGAGTGGAGACATAGGATAAAAGATCACAAGGAGGGCAGAAACCTGGTATAAAAGCGCTAGGACTGCAGAGAAACAACATAGAAGAGAGCAAGACATAAAATAAAAACACAAGGAAGGCAGAGACACGGGATAATAGCCAAGGAGGGTGGAAACACAGGATAAAAGAGGAGAGTAGACAGGATAGAAGAGCATGAGGCGGGTGGACAAATGGGAAAAAAGTGCGTAAGGAGGGCAGAGACAGGATAAAAGTGCGGGGAGGGTGGAGACAGGATAGAAGAACACAAGGGAAGAGACACGGGATAAATGCATAAAGAGGATGGAAACAGGATCTTTACAAAAGTCCATGTAGACAACATCCACTGCCCTTCCCTCGTCAATCATTTTTGTCACCTCCGGAGTAGCCGGGGTCAGCAGAAGTCAGCTGACTCACGGAAGCACAATGTTAGGGGTGACGCAGCTAGGGGGGGCCCTAGCTTGGGGGGGAGGAAAAAGGGGGGGTTACCGGTTTGTTGCTGCAGGGACTGTGAGGGAATGGATGGTGAAGGGGGGGTTGGGAGGGGGGTCTGCCATCGTGGGGAGCGGGCTTGGGGGGTTCCCTGGGTGTGTGGCGGGTTGAGGAAGAGCTATGGCTGATCGCGTAGGGGGAGGGGGATGACCCCCCCCGGGTTCGGCTGGTCACATGGAATGTGAGGGGGCTGAATGGTCCGGTGAAGCGATCCCAGGTCTTGGCTCACTTGAGGGGGTTGGGAGCAGATATGGCTATGCTCCAGGAGACGCACCTCAGGGTTACGGATCAGGTGAGGCTAAGAAAAACATGGGTGGGACAGGTGTTTCACTCGGGGCTTGATGCGAAGAACCGTGGGGTGGCAATTTTGGTCGGTAAGAGCCTGTCGTTCGTTGTGTCCAAAGTGGTGGCGGATAGTGCAGGTAGATATGTGATGGTGAGTGGGAGACTTCAGGGGGAGCGGGTGGTCTTTGTTAATGTCTATGCCCCCAACTGGGATGATGCTGGCTTCATGCGGCGAATGCTGGGCCTGATCCTGGACCTGGAGACAGGGGGATTGATCCTGGGTGGGGACTTTAACAGGGTGCTGGATCCGGCTCTGGATCGCTCGAAGTCTAGGACGGGCAGGAGGCCGGCAGCTGCCTTGGTGCTGAGGGGGTTCATGGATCAGATGGGGGGATGGACCCTTGGATGTTTTGGAGCCGGCGGGTAGGGAGTTCTCCTTTTTCTCCCATGTTCATAAGGCGTACTCCCGGGTTGATTTTTTTGTGCTTAGCAGGGCGCTAATCCCGAGTGTAGTGGGGGCAGAGTATTCGGCGATAGCCATTTCTGATCATGTCCCACATTTAGTGGACCTGGAGCTGGGGGAGGGGAAGGATCAGCGCCCGCTGTGGAGGCTGGATGTGGGACTTTTGGCAGAGGAGGAAGTGTGCGGGCGGGTCCGTAGGGGTATAGAGGGGTATCTAGAAACCAATGATAACAGGGAGGTGCAAGTTGGGGTGGTTTGGGAAGCGCTAAAGGCAGTAGTCAGAGGGGAGCTGATATCTATTTGGGCGCACAGGGAGAGGGCCGAGAGGGAGAGGCTGGTGGAGGAAATGGTAAGGGTGGATAGGAGGTATGCAGACGCCCCGGAGGAGGGTCTTTTGAGGAAGCGGCGCAATCTACAAGCGGAATTTGACATTTTAACCACCTGGAAGGCGGAGGCGCAGTGGAGGAGGGCACAGGGGGCGGTATATGAGTACGGGGAGAAGGCAAGTCGGATGTTGACTAACCAGCTCCGGAAGCGGGAGGCAGCTAGAGAAATTGGGGGAGCCAGGGATGCAGGAGGGAACTTGGTGCGGGATGGAAAGGACATCAATGGGGTGTTCAGGTCCTTTTACGAGGAGCTTGATGTACCATCAATTCGACTCAAGACACATTTAGGATCCGAATAGTGGCTTTAATCTGCTGATTGTTAGCCCAGTGGTCGACTACAGAGAATGGCCGACCGCCGGGAACTCTGGGTACTTATACCTCGCCTTGGAGGCGGGCCTACTTGCCTCTCGACCAATTGGAGAGCAGTCACATGACTAGTCCCAACCAATCGGACGAGAGGCAGAAGACCAGCCAGAGCCAATGGGAAGCCAGTGCTCTGCACCAATGGCAGTGCTCATATCCATACCACCACAGGGCTGTACCGGGCGGTGCCCCCCGGGGAAGCAGGTGGGCTGGACCGCTTTTTGGATAGGCTGGAGTTCCCAAGAGTAGGGGAAGAGTGGGTGGAGGGTTTGGGGGCCCCAATCGAGTTGGAGGAGCTGGTGGAGGCATTGGGAAGTATGCAGACAGGGAAAGCGCCGGGGCCTGACGGATTCCCGGTGGAATTTTACAAGAAATTTTCAGATTTGCTGGGCCCTCTGCTTGTGAGGACCCTGAATGAGGCTAGGGAGGGTGGGGGGCTCTGCCCCCAACGATGCCCAGGGCAATTATCTCTTTGCTCCTGAAGCGGGACAAGGGCCCCCTTCAGTGTGGGTCTTACAGGCCGATCTCGCTCCTTAATGTAGATGTCAAGTTGTTGGCAAAGGTGCTGTCCAGGAGGGTGGAGGATGTGGTCCCGATGGTGATTCATGTGGATCAAACGGGGTTTGTAAAGGGGAGACAACTGAATCCCAACGTGTGGAGGCAACTTAATGTCATGATGATGGCGCCAGCTGCTGGGGAATCAGAAATAGTGGTGTCCATGGATGCAGAGAAAGCTTTTGATAGGGTGGAGTGGATTTACCTGTGGGAGGTGTTGCGGAGGTTTGGGTTTGGTGAGGGGTTCATCAGCTGGGTGAAGTTGCTGTACAGCTCCCCGGTGGCGAGTGTGGTGATGAACTGGAGGAGGTCGGCGGACTTTCAGCTTTCCAGGGGGACGAGGCAGGGGTGCCGCTTGTCTCCCCTGCTCTTTGCGTTAGCGATTGAGCCCCTGGCCATGGCGCTGAGGGACTCGAAGAGAGGGATTGTGCGGGGGGGGGGGGGGGGGGGGGGGGGGAACACCGGTTGTCGCTGTACGCAGATGATCTGCTGTTGTATGTCACAGATCCGGCTGAGGGGATGCCAGAGGTGCTGAAGATACTTGAGGAGTTTGGGGACTTTTCGGGCTATAAACTCAATGTGGGGAAAAGTGAGCTGTTTGTCCTGCACCCGGGGGATCAGGAGAGGGAGATAGGTGAACTCCCGTTGAAGAGGGCTGAGAGGAGCTTTAGGTATCTTGGGTCCAGGTTGCTTGGACCTGGGGGGCCATGCATAGGCTTAACTTTTCGAGGCTGGTGGGGCAGATGGAGGAGGAGTTTAGGAGGTGGAACGCGCTACCGCTTTCGTTGGCGGGCCGGGCCCAGTCGATTAAGATGACGGTGCTCCCGAGGTTTTTGTTTCTTTTCCAGTGCCTCCCCATATTGATCCCAAAAGCTTTTTTCAGAAGGGTGAATAAGTCGATTCTGGGGTTCGTGTGGGTGCGGAAGGCCCCGAGAGTAAGGAGGATATTTTTGGAGCGAAGAAGGGAGGTAGGGGGCCTGGCGCTGCCCACGCTGTGTGGATATTATTGGGCGGCGAACTTGGCGATGATTCGCAGGTGGGTGACGGAAGGGGAGGGTGACGCATGGAAGAGATTGGAGGTGGCGTCCTGTGCGGGTACGAGCCTGGAGGCTTTGGTGACGGCCCCACTTCCACTCCCCCCGGCAAAGTACTCCACGAGTCCGGTGGTGGTTGCGTCCCTTAAAATCTCGGGAGCGGGGAGGCGGATTAGGGGGGAAGTGAAGGCCTCAGTTTGGGCCCCAATACGGGGCAATTACCGGTTTGCGCCGGGGAGAACGGGTGGGGGATTTGGGAGTTGGCACAGGGCAGGCATCAGACAGTTTGGGGACCTCTTCCTGGATGGGAAGTTCGCAACTCTGGAGGAGCTGGTGGGGAAGTGGAACCTCCCCCCTGGGAACGCTTTTAGGTATATGCAGGTCAGGGCATTTGTTAAGAGGCAGGTGGCGGAGTTTCCGCGACTGCCGCCAAGGGGGGTGCAAGATAGGGTGCTTTCGGGGACGTGGGTCGGTGAAGGAAAGAGCTCGGCTATTTACCAGTTGATGCAGGAGGAGGAGGAGGCCTCAGTAGAAGAGCTCAAAGTTAAGTGGGAGGAATAGCTAGGGGAAGAGATTGAAGATGGAACGTGGTCGGACACCCTGGAGAGGGTGAATTCCTCCTCCTCTTGCACACTGCTCAGCCTAATTCAGCTGGAGGTGCTGCATAGGGCACACATGACAGGGGAAAGGATGAGCCGCTTCTTCGGAGGGGAAGACAGGTGCGGGAGGTGTTCGGGAGGCCCGGCGAACCACACCCACATGTTCTGGGCTTGTCCGGCCTTGGAGAGGTTTTGGAAGGGGGTGGCGGGGACTTTGTCGGAAGTGGTCGGCTCTAGGGTCAAGCCGGGTTGGGGGCTCGCGATCCTTGAGGTAGCTTCGGAGCCGGGAGTGCAGGAGGCGAGAGAGGTCGGCATTCTGGCCTTTACGTCTCTAGTAGCTCGGCGCAGGATTCTGTTACAGTGGAGGGATACGCGGCCCCTGAGTTCGGAGGCCTGGATCAACGACATGGCTGGGTTCATCAAGTTGGAGAGGATGAAGTTTGCCCTGAGGGGGTCGGTACAGGGGTTCTTTCGGCGGTGGCAGCCCTTTCTCGACTTCCTGGCGAAGGGGTAGAGAGTGGTCAGTCTCAGCAGCAACTTGGGGGGCTGGTGGGTTTGGGGATGGTTAGGGGGTTTGTTTTTGCGGCGGTGGGTTTGCTATGTTGTTATTTTCTTCTTTCTTGTATTGCTGTTGGTTTTTTGTTATTATTTATTGGGGGGGGGTGAGTTCTTTTCTTGTGTTGGTGTGGAAACACGCCTTGTTTGTTTTAAATTGTGGGGAGAAAATTTGTTATTGAAAAACTTGAATAAAAATTATTTTTTTTTTAAAATGTTGTCACCTCCTCAAAAGGCTCAATTAAATTAGGTAGACATGACCTCCCTCGTACAAAACAATTCTGTCTGTCGCTAATAAGACCATTCACTCCCAAATGTGCATAGATCTTGGGCTGGAGTCTCTGTTTCTGAGTCTAGGAACTGATGCCAACGGAGAATCCGTGTCACACCCGCACCGATTCTGCTACTGGTGAGGGGCTAGCACAGGCACTGCGTGGCACACCCTCAAAACCCACACAAAAATGGTGGGGGAATCACCGGGTCCATGATGGACACTCGCAGGGCTGACAAGCTGCCACCGCGTTTAAACAATACCCCCCCCCCCCCCCCCACCACACACACACACTGATCAGGGCCGGAAAGATCAGACAGGTTGTGCTGGACCTGCTCATACAGCTGATGGGTCGGCTGGGGCCAGAGGGCACCCAGGGGGTGCCCCGGGGGGAGGTCACCTATACGGCCCAGGACACCAGGTTTACAGCGGGCTGTCAGCGGCATGCGTAGCCACATGGCTGCCTTGCCGGTTGCGGTAATGGTGTTGCGTACCCATCCACTCCGACCCCACAGCGCATCTCCTGGCCACCCTCGACTACTCTGGTAGAAGTCCCCCAGCCAGCAGCAAGGTTGTTGGCAAAGGTTGGCGGTGTTGGACACTGCCCATACACCCTCTCTCTCTCAGCAGCCACCATGGCAAGTTCATGATTTGTGAGAGCACATGTGGACTGCGTCATCAGGAACTCGGTTCATCGGAGGCGGAGGATCGTGGGCGGGCCCATGAATTATATCAAATGGTGTTTCAACTACGCGCGGTGTGCATCGCATTGACGCCATTTTCGAGGAGGCGGAGCATCATGATTCGGCGTCAAACTGGCTGCCTGCTGCCATTTCAGCATTGGGATCTACTATTCTCCACCCGATCACAAGCCCCAATTTCAGCCTCGGCCAACGGGGAATCCCGCCCCCTATCTCTGAGAATCTTTTCCAATAATTTTGCTATCACTGACGTGAAGCTCACTGGCCTATAATTACCTGGGTTATCCTTGCTATCCTTAAAGAACAGAACAACAATAGCCATCCTCCAATCCTCTGGGACTTCACATGTGGCCAACAAGGAAACAAAGATTTCTGTCGGAGGCCCAGCGATTTCATCTCTTGTCTCCCTCAGGAATCGGGGATAAATACCACCTGGCCCTGGGGATTTGTCTACCTTAATGTTTTTTTTTAAAAATAATTTTTATTAAGATTTTCACAAAATATAAACAACAAACAATATTAACAAAACAACCATGGTAAAATCCCAAGAACAACACCCACCCACCTACAAAAGCAACTGCAAACAAAGAAAAAAAAAAGCAAACAACAAAAGGGAAAGAGATAACACCCGCCACATCCCACAAACCCATGTACACAGTTCTCCCTCCCACCGAACCAAACCCCCCCCCCCCCCCCCCCCCCCCCCCCCCCCGGGTTGCTGCCGCTGCCGGCCTATTTCCCTACCGTTCCGCCAGGAAGTCCAGGAAAGGCTGCCACCGCCTAAAGAACCCTTGTACTGATCCTCTCAGGGCAAATTTCACCTTCTACAATTTGATGAACCCCGCCATATCATTGATCCAGGCCTCCACGCTTGGGGGCCTCGCATCCTTCCACTGAAGAAGAATCCTCCGCCAGGCTACTAGGGATGCAAAGGCCAGGACACCGGCCTCTTTCGCCTCCTGCACTCCCGGCTCCACTGCAACCCCCAAAATTGTGAGTCCCCAGCCTGGCTTGACCCTGGATCCCACCACCCTTGACACCGTCCTTGCTACCCCCTTCCAAAACTCCCCCAGCGCTGGGCATGCCCAAAACATATGGGCGTGGTTCGCTGGGCTCCCCAAGCACCTAGCACACCTGTCTTCGCCCCCGAAAAACCCACTCATCCTCGTCCCAGTCATGTGGGCCCTATGCAGCACCTTGAACAGTATGAGGCTAAGCCTCGCACAGGAAGAGGAGGAATTCACTCTCTCCAGGGGATCCGCCCACGTCCCCTCCTCAATCTCCTCACCCAGCTCCTCTTCCCATTTACCCTTCAGTTCTTCCACTGAGGCCTCGTCTACCTCCTGCATTACCCGGTATATGTCCGAAATCCTCCCTCCTCCAACCCGCACCCCCGAGAGCACCCTGTCCCGTACCCCACGTGGGGGCAACAAGGGGAACCCCTCCACCTGCCGCCTGGCAAATGCCCTAATCTGCATGTACCGAAATATGTTCCCGGGGGAGCCCAAACTTCCCCTCTAACTCCCCCAAGCTCGCGAACCGCCCCTCCACAAACAGGTCCCTCAACCTCCTAACCCCTACCCTGTGCCAGCCCAAAAATCCGCCATCAATGCTCCCTGGAACAAACCGATGATTCCCCCGTATCGGGGCCTCCATCGAGCCCCCCACTTCTCCCCTGTGCCATCTCCATTGCCCCCAAATTTTGAGGGTAGCCGCCACCACCGGGCTCGTGGTATACCTCGTTGGGGGGAGCGGCAACGGCGCCATTACCAGCACCTCCAGGCTCGTGCCCACACAGGACGCTACCTCCATCCTCTTCCATGCTGCCCCTTCCCCGTCCATTACCCACTTACGCACCATCGCTGCGTTGGCAGCCCAATAGTACCCAAATAGGTTGGGCAGCGCCAGCCCCCCCTATCCCTGCCCCATTCCAAGAACACTCTTCTCACCCTCGGAGTCCCATGCGCCCACACAAATCCCGTAATACTCCTGTTGACCCTCCTAAAAAAGGCCTTCGGGATAAGGATGGGAAGGCACTGGAACAGGAACAAAAACCTCGGGAGCACCGTCATCTTAACGGACTGCACCCTCCCCGCCAGTGACAGCGGTAACATATCCCACCTTTTGAACTCCTCCTCCATCTGCTCCACCAACCTTGTGAGGTTGAGCTTGTGCAGGGCACCCCAGCTCCCAGCCACCTGGACTCCTAGGTACCTGAAGCTTACTTTAATGCTTTTTAACACACCTACCACATCCTCCCTCGTAATAATGACTTGTTCTAAAGAGTTTACATAAACCTCTGGGACACCACCAATCAACCTGTCCCTCTCCATTGTAAATACCGATGCAAAGTACTCATTAAGGGTCTTACCCACTTCCTTTGGATCTACACATAATTGCCCTCCTCTGTCCTTGAATGGACCAACTCTTTCTCTAGCTGCCCTTTTGTTCCTAATATATGTATAAAATGCCTTGGGATTCTCCTTAATCCTGTCTGCCAAAGACATTCCGTGACCCCTTTTTGCCCTCCTAACTCCCTTTTTGAGTTCTTTTCTAATTTCCCTATATTCTTCACGTGCTTCATCTGTTTTTAGTTGCCTCTACCTCATGTATGCATCCTTTTTGTTTTTGACTAGACTCGCAATTTCCATGGTCATCCACGGTTTCTGAATCCTACCTTTCCTGTCTTTCCTTTTCATCGGCACATGTCTGTCCTGCACTCCCATCAACTACTCCTTAAAAGACTCCTACATGCCAAATGTGAATTTACCCTCAAACAGCCTCTCCCAAACAACAGCCTCCAAATCCTGCCTAAACTGGTTGTACTTAGCCTTCCCCCAATTTAGCACCTTAACCCAAGGACAACACTCATCCTTTTGCATGAATTTCTGAAAGCTTATGGAATTGTGGTCACTGTTCGCCACAGATTCCCCCACTGCAACTTTGATGACCTGACCGGGCTTGATCCCTAATACTAAGTCTAGTATAGCCCCCTCCCTGGTCATACTATCCACATATTGTTCCAAAGATTTTCCTGGACACACTTAACAAATTCCTCACCATTCAGACCCATAGGCCTAAGGGACTTCCAGTCAATATGAGGAAAATTAAAGTCTCCCACTACAACAACCCTATTATTTCTATATCTATCCAGAATCTGCTTACATATCTGTTCTTCAACTTCCTGTGGGCTGTTGGGAGGCCTGTAGTACACTCCCATCATAGTGACTGCCCCTTCCTGTTTCTGAGTTCTACCCACGGTGTCTCGTTACTTGATTCTTCCAAGGTGTCCTCCCTCTGTACAGATGTAATATGTTCTCTAACCAGTATCGCAACTCCCCCACCTCTTTTAGCTTCCCCTCTGTTTCACTTAAAGCACCTATATCCCGGAATGTATCCCTTTTTTAACCAAGTCTTTGTTACCACATCCAAGTTCCGTGCATGAATCAAGGCTCTAAGTTCATCTGTCTTACCTGTTAAACTCCGTGCATTGAAGCAGATGCACTACAGATCTCCAGGCCCACTGAGTTCGACCTTCCCCAGCCTGCCCTTCCTCTTAGCCAGCCTGGCCCTGGTACCATGCTCATTCCCAGGCTCCACACTTGCTGGGTTACTGTTCTGATTCCCAACCCTCTGCCACATTAGTTTAAACACATCCGAACCATACTAGCAAACCTCCCAGCCAGGATATTGGTGCCCCTCCAGTTCAGGTGTTTGTCCATCTGGACCATACTAGCAAACCTCCCAGCCAGGATATTGATGCCCCTCCAGTTCAGGTGTACCCCGTCCTTCTTGTACAGGTCCCACCTTCCCTGGAAGACATCCAAATGATTCAAAAAACTGAAGGCCTCCCTCCTGCACCAGTTCTTTAGCCACGTGTTCAGCTGCACTATCTCCCTGTTCCTAGCCTTGCTCGCACATGGCACATGGGGAGCAATCCTGAGATTATTACCCTGGAGGTCCTGCTTTTTAATCTTCTACCTAACTCCCAAAATTACCGTTGCAGGGCCTCGCTACTCTTTCTACTTATGTAATTCGTGCAATCTGGACAATGATCTGTGTCTGATTTCCCTCCTGTTTCAGGATGCTTTGTACCCTCTCAGAGACATCCAGGATCTTGGCACCAGGGAGGCAAAGTACCACCCTGGAGTCCCTTTCGCGGCCCAGAAGCGCCTATCTGTGCCCCTGACTATTGAAACCCCTGCCACTATTGCTTTGCTTTGTACACCCCGCTTGATGCAGCAGGGCTAGCTGTGGTGCCTTCTTTCTGGCCACTGCTGCTGCTGTCCCCTGATGGACCTTACCCCTCATCAGTATCCAAAACGGGCAGCATGGTACAGTAGTACAGTGGTTAGCACTGTTACTTCACAGCTTCAGGGTCCCAGGTTCGATTCCGACTTGGGTCACTGTCTGTGTGGAGTCTGCACGTTTTCCCCGTGTCTGCGTGGGTTTCCTTCAGGTACTCCGGTTTCCTTCCACAAGTCCCGAAAGACGTGCTGTTAGGTAATTTGGATATTCTGAATTCGCCCTCTGTGTACCCGAACGGGCACCGGAGTGTGGTGACTAGGGGCTTTTCACAGTAACTTCATTGGAGTGTTAATGTAAACCTACTTGTGACAGTCAAGATTATTAATTAAACAGCATGCTTGTTAGGTAGGGGGACAGCCATAGTGTACCCCTGCACTGTCTGCCTACCCCGTCTGGCGATCACCCATCTATCTTCCTGTACCTCGCGTGGACCATCACGATGAGACCATCAATTCACAAGACACGTTATTGGAAGTGAACAGTGGTTTTAATAGTCTTACAACTGAGCCTGCCTGCGACGAGATGAACTGGCAGCTCATGACTGCAGAGCTTTATACTTCTGGTTAGTGGGGGGAGCCATGGGCGGAGCCATGGACGGAGCCAAGGGTGGAGCCCAGTACAAACTCCTCATCTACCCCTATGGGCAGAACCGCGCAACGGCTCGTATACAGAACCCACAAGGACACAATACATATAATACAACACAGTGTGAATTACTAGGTTTATAATTCACCACACACACATCTCTGTAGGTATTATCTATAACAATTTCAGCTAATTGTGTGCTCCTCAGTGCTTCCAGCTGCTGCTGTAACCAGTCTGGTGAGCATTCAGTGAGCTTCCCCAAGAATGAAAGTGTCTCCTGGTTAGTATAGATTGGTATAAAATATTAAATCTAGCTTGCTACCCTCTGCTAAGTGTGAGAAGAAAAACAAAACAAAACAAAACTCTTGCCGAACAAAATGCAGCTCAGAATCTACTCCGGTGAGCCCATGAATGAAAGAGTTAAGGACACGAGTCACCTGATTTATGGAGAACCAATGAGGAGCCACACTCTCTTTTGAAAGTCTGACGCCTTCCCAGACTGCACTCCGGATCTCCCCCACTCAGCTCCGTTCCCAATGTGAAGAACTTACCTGCCTTATCTGCTACTCACGAATCAGCTCTCTCCCTCGTAGTCATCTGCAGCAGGGCAAAACCACTCACTGGAAATTTGAGAGTGACAAATCAAGGAAGAAAAAACACCTCCTCCCACCCAGCCTCAAGTTCCCACCGAGCTTCAAATTCCCAGCTCCCAAACGCACTCTCTGATGTGTCTCACTCTGGATGTGTCTTCTCTGTTTCATTGGGAGTGTGCAAAGCTGAAAGCTCCTAGTGTATGGGTAACATATTGGCATGGATAGAAGATAGGCTGGCTAACAGGAAACAGAGTAAGCATAAATGGGTCATTTTCTGGTTGGCAAGAAGTAATGAGTGGTGTACCACAGGTGTTAGTGCTGGTGCCTCTACTCTTTGCAATTCATATAAATTATTTGGATGAAAGAACCACAGATATGGTTGTTAAATTTGCTCATGACACAAAGTTAGGCAAGAAAGTAAGCTGTGACGAGGACATAATGAGGTTACAAAAGGGTATGGATAGGTTAGGTGAGTGGGCAAAGATCTGGCAAATAGAGTATAATGTGGGAAATGTGAAATTGCCCATTTTGGCAGGAAGAATAAAACGGCATCTTATCTAAATGATGAGAGATTGCAAAGCTCTGAGATTCAGAGGGATCTTGGTAGCCTAATAAATGCTTAGCATGCAGGTGTAGCAAGTAATTAGGAAAATTAATAGAATGTTATTATTTATTGTGAGGGGAATTGAATTCAAAAGTCGGGAGGTTATGCTTGTCATATAGGGCATTGGTGAAACCATATCTGGAGTACTCTGTGCAGTATCGGTCTCCTTATTTAAGGAAGGACCTCTGGAAAGCCTCCGGGATGCCAAGAGACAATATAATAACAATATTTATTGTCACAAGTAGGCTTACATTAAGTCCAAATTACATAACAGCACTTCTTTTGGGACTTGTAGGAGGAAACCGGAGCACCCGGAGGCAACCCACACAGACACAGGGAGAGCGTGCAGATTCCACACAGCCAGTGACCCTAGCGAGAATCAAATCTGGGATCCTGGAGCTGTGAAGCAACAGTGCTAACCACTGTGATACCGTGCCAAACCAACCATCATAGACCAGCATTACAGACTCTCGGCGGTTGTGGCAAGGCCTAAACAACATAACGGGCTACAAAGTGAAGCCAAGCGGTATCTCCGGCAGCAAAACACCCATCTCTGATAATCTCAATGTATTCTCTGCTCTGTTTGAGCAGGAAACCATCAATCCGCTGTCGACTGCCCCAACAGCCCCGGATACACCCATACCCACCATCACAGCTTCCAAAGTGAACCTTTGGAAGGCGACGGGTCCGAACGGGGTCTCTGGTCATGCACTCAGAGCCTGCGCGGACCTGCTGGCAGATGTGTTCGCGGACATCTTCAACCTGTCCCTACTTTGCTCCGAGGTCCCCACCTGCTTCAAGAAGACCACCATCATACCAGTGCCAAAGAAGAACGAGGCAACATGCCTCAATGACTACCATCTGGTGGTCCTAATATCAATCGATATGAAGTGCTTTGAGATGGTCATGAAGCACATCAACTCAATACTCCCTGGATGCCCAGATCCACTGCCCAGTACCGCTGCAACTGGTCCACAGCAGACACCTTCTACCTGGCCTTACACTCATCCCTGGAGCATCTCAACAACAAGGACTCCTACATCAGACTCCTATTTATTCACTACAGCTCCGCCTTCAACACCATAATCCCAGCCAAGCTCATATCAAATCTCCAAAACCTAGGACTTGGCTCCTCACTCTGTAACTGGACCCTCGACTTTCTGACCCATATATCACAATCAGTAAGAATAAACAGCAACACCTCCTACTTGATAGTCCTCAATACCGAAGTCCCGCAAAGCTGCGTACTTAGCCCCCTACTATACTCCCTATATACACACGACTGCATGGCAAAATTTGGTTCCAACGCCATTTGGAAGTTTGCTGATGACACGGCCATAGTGGGTCGGATCTCGAACAACGATGAGTCAGAATACAGGAGGGAGATAGAGAACTTTGTGGCGCGGTGTAATGACAACAATCTCTCCATCAATGCCAGCAAAACTAAAGAGCTGGTCATTGACTTCAGGAAGCAAAGTACTAGACACACCTCTGTCTGCATCAACGGGGCCGAGGTGGAGATGGTTGACAGCTTCAAATTCCTAGGTGTCCGCATCACCAAAAATCTGTCGTGGTCCACCCACATCGACGCTACCACCAAAAAAGCACAACAGCGCCTATACTTCCGCAGGAAACTAAGGAAATTTGGCACATCCACACTGACTCTTACCAACTTTTACAGATGCATCATAGAAAACCCCGCTGGGTCGGAGAATCGCCGGGGGGCAGCGTGAATCCCTCCCCCGCCGTCTCCGGCACCGGAGATTCGGCAGGGACGGGAATCACGCTGCGCCTGTCGGCAGCCCCCCCCCCCCCCCCCCCCGGCAATTCTCCGGCCCGCGATGAGCCGAACTTCCGCTGCTGTAATGCTGGTCCTGCCGGTGTGAATCAAAATCACTCCCTTGCCGGTGGGACTGGTGGTGCGGGCGGGCTCCGGGGTCCTGAGGGAGGTGTGCGCGGGGCGATCTGGCCAGGGGGGTGCCCCCACAGTGGCCTGGCCAGCGATCGAGGCCCACCAATCGGCTGACGGGCCTGTGCCGTGGGGGCACTCTTTTCCTTCCGCGTTGGCCATAGCCTTCACGATGGCCAACACAAAAGTGACCCCCCTCCCCAGAGTATGCGCGGGGATGACGTCAGCAGCTGCTGACGCTCCGGCGCATGCACGGACTTCCGCCAGCCGGCGAAGTCCCTTCGGCCCTGGCTGGCGTGGTGCCAACCACTCCGGCGCGGGCCTAGCCCCTCAAGGTTAGAGCTTGGCCCCTAAAGGTGCCGAGAAATCCGCACCTTTGGGGCGGCCCGACGTCGGAGTGGTTCACGCCACTCCATCCTGCCGGGGCCCCCCCGTCCCGCCGGGTAGGGGAGAATCCAGCCCCCTATCTGGCTGCATCACAGCCTGGTATCGCAACTGCTCGATCCAAGACCGCAAGAAACTTCAGAGAGTCGTAAACACAGCCCAGTCCATCACATGAACCTGCCTCCCATCCATTGACTCTATCTGCACCTCCCGGTGCCTTGGGAAAGTGGGCAGCATAATCAAAGATCCCTCCCACCCACTTACTCTCTCTTCCAACTTCTTCCATCGGGCAGGAGATACAAAAGTCTGAGAACACGCACAGACTCAAAAACAGCTTCTTTCCCGATGTTACCAGACTCCTAAACGACCCTTTTATGGACTGACTTGGTTAATACTACACTCCTGTATGCTTCACCTGATGCCGGTTTCTATGTATTTAGTACCTTGTGTTGCCCTATGTTGCATTTTCTTTTCTTTTCATGTACTAAATGATCTGTTTGAGCTGCTCGCAGAAAAATATTTCTCACTGTATCTCGGTACACATGACAATAGACAAATCCAATCCAATGTTTACTAGACTAATACTTGGAATGGGTGGTTGTCTTATGAAGAAAGTCTGAACAGGCTTGGCTGTTGTTTCCACCGGAGTATAGAAAAGTAAGAGGCGATTTGGTTGAAACATAAAAGATCCTGAGGGGTCTTGACAAGGTTGATGTGGAGAGGATGTATCCTCTTGTGGGAGAATCTAGAACGGGGGAGTCACTTTAAAAGGGGTCA
Organism: Scyliorhinus canicula; assembly: GCF_902713615.1. Taxonomy (NCBI): domain Eukaryota; kingdom Metazoa; phylum Chordata; class Chondrichthyes; order Carcharhiniformes; family Scyliorhinidae; genus Scyliorhinus; species Scyliorhinus canicula. Next base: position 241,199,164 of record NC_052148.1, on the reverse strand, counting down.
CCCATGTGGTAGGCTATATTAGGGGTATCGCGGTACCTAGGTGGGATGTACCTTATGCTGTAGTATGAGTGATAAAACCTGCCTGCTGGTTCTGCCCAGCAGGTGGAGCATAAGAGTCTGTGTTTCACCCACAGCAGTCATTCTGTACTAGAGCTGCTGGGGTAACTACTTGTTCATTAAACCTTCAATTGGACTACAATCCCGCTTCTGTAGTGATTGATCGTGCATCAACCCATTTACGATGAGATAAGTATTTTTCTCTCAGAGGGTCATGGGTCTTTGGAGCTCCCTTCAAAAGGCAGTGGAGATAGAATCTTTGAATATTTTTAAGGCAGAGGTAGATACATTCTTAATAATAAAGGGGCTGAAAGGTTGTTAGGGTCAGCAGGAATGTGGAGTTGAGGTTAAAATCAGGTCAGCTATGATCTTATTGAATGCTGGATGGAGCCAGCTCGAAGGGCCAAGTGGCCTACTCCTGCTCCTAATTTGTATGTTCATATGGTATTATTAACCTCTTGTACTTCTGGGCTGGAAGGGAGAAAATTACCTATTGTCTTGGCCACTTTCCAGGAACTCTGACTATAAAATGTATGTATGTGGACATTGCTTGACGCCAAGCTCAGCTGTAATGTCCTTTACAGAAAATTAGTCTCTAAGAGTTGACTGTTCAGGCTCATCAAGGAAGAATAACCTTAGATGAGGTACAAGAGGACTGTTACTGTTTGTAAAATCATAGTTCAACACTATCCATGATTGTCAATAAAAGGATAAATAAAATTGGGATTTTCCGATATGTCAAAAACATTGTTATTTTCATGGTAGTTTCAAAGTTTCCAAAATATTTCCATTGCAGTGTTGTGTTCAATTGGATGCAAGCTAAATCTTGACTATTCTAAACAGAGTATTTACATCAATAATAGCATGTGCATGTGAATTAATTTGAATGCCCAGTGTGTGTAGTGGAAATGGACAGTGGCAGGAATAATTAGCATCAGTTAAGAATGACTTACACATCAGGTTGCTTTTATTTTTACATTTTAAAAAATATTAAATTTTACATTTCTATAATCCGCTAACTACAAACATAAAATGCAATCCACCGACATGAAGGTTAAAAATGTGCACAAGTCCTTTAAAATGTAAACAGATAAATATCCAATTTGACATTACAGCCAGGATTCTCCTCCATGCAGTGCCACTGCAATTGGGTGGGTCTCCCACTCATCACTATGACTGTTGTAACCCCCACCCATTTTCCTGGGTGAGGGGTAATTTGACATACAGAATGAATTTCTGGTGGGATTGTTGCAACCAAAACAAATCCAGCTTCTGTAAAAGAAGACAATTCTGTTGATGCTTCAGCAGGATTCAAAGTGTAGCATCAGAAGAGGGAGCAGCAATAGAAACAAATAAGGAGTCTAATAATTGGAAGGGATGTTCCATTGAAGGCCTTGGCTGAAACCAGGACTTCGGTATGTAAGTGCTGGGGACAAAATAATAAGTGTCCTGTTACCACTACTTCCCACCTACTGCAAGTGACAGGTGCATACCAGGAAATATACAGCGAATGAGGAAGGAGTGGGCAGCTATGGTCCTGGTGCAGACTTGAGGGGGGGGGGGGGGATATGCAGGTGTGTAGTGGGGGCAGGGGTGTGACTTGGTGGGATGGTGTCTTAAAGACGTACCACTGTGATTTTCCATAATTCTCCACTGCTGTCTTGCTTGGCTTCAGGTGGGATATCAGAGGAGAATCCAGCCCAATATTTCAGTTCAGGCTTTGATAAAGTGCTACTCTTGGATGGGAGGATTCACCATACTTTGGCAATGGACTTCAATATTACAAGTCTTCCAGACAAAGGAACACATTTTGTGCTGTGCTTAAAGCTAAAGCATTCTTCTAATAAACTGACATGCATCAATTAAAGTTCAGTAACGCATTTTTTCTTTAACTTATTCCAAAGAGCAAAATATACCCACAAGACCTCAAGCACTATTTGGTGCCAATAATGTTACCACTGCCTTTGAAGCACCTGAATAATTTGTTTGAGACAAACTAAAACATAACTATTTATTAACAGGCTAAAGAGCAACAACTGCGGTACAAAATTAGTGGGTATTTTTGAAAGGTGTATTTAAAAAGAAACAATAAGTTGAGGTAGCATTGTATCTTAAGAGGTTCAGGACTTGTAAATTATTGTAATTGTGGATGACATGGCTGCACCCTCAACTGCACAAGTTTTGATGATCCTTAGACAGGCTGTTAAATGTTTAAATGTTAGAGAAAGCAAGCAGAAGAGATTTAGGGTGTAAGTTTTGAGTCACTTTAAGCACATGCCTTCAGTTTCGTTACAAAGTGGTTTTGACAAAAATCCAGCCAACATTTTCTCTCATCCACTTTTAACATATTAATATGGTGCTGAGTTCCTTGAAAGGGAAAATAAAAAATAATGGATGGCTCCGAAATACAGCACCCAATATATTAATAAAATCCAAATTAAATTAAAATTATAGAGTAAAACAATTTATAAACTAAGATTAACAATTAAAGTTGCAGTATCAATAAGAACAGTGTTTAAGAACAGGATAGCTTTATCTTCATAGCTTTAGTGCAACTAACTGCTAGACCTCTCACAGCATTGAAAGATTAAACACTGTAATACCTGCCACCGCACAGGAATAGTTGCAACCAGTCAGCGCCCACTCCGTCTGCAGGTGCATGCGGCTTTTCCAAACAGTGATATCATAGTTGTGTGTCTGTTCTCCACCTTTGTTCATCCCCACCTTTGTTGCCTCGCAACCTCTTGCAACCCTCCCTTACCACGCCTCTCCCAAGTCCTCGTGACTTCTTCCTTGCCATTCCTTTCCTGACCCCGTACTATCCCCCTTATGGCGAACATGGACTTGGGAGAGGAGCAGTGAGTGAGAAAGTGAGGGTCAAGAGAGTGATGGTGAGTGGAGTGGAAGGGGGTCAGGAGAGCAAGAGAGGGCAGTGAGCAGGGCATCAAATGAGGTGGCAAAGGATCGATAGGGCTGGCGAGGGGGGCAATGAGTGATGTGGAGCAGAGCAGCAAGGGATTAAGAGCAGGAGGGAGGGGGGATTGGTGAACAAGGTGGACAATGGTGCATAACTATGACATCAGTGGTGGGAAACGTTGTGTATGCGCTGGTTGACGGAGTTGTTACTGAGTGCCCATGCACAGCTGAACCAGTGTGGCAACAGAAGTTACAGTGAAGGTTAAAACAATGGGGTGGATTCTCCACTACCCACCCCCAATGCTCCGCAGCCAATGGGCTGACTTCCCGACGGCGTCGTTCACGCGTCCTCACAACATTCAGGGACCTCGCGTGGTGGCTGCGGACTGTGTCCAGCGGAGCCAGAGTCGGGGGTAGGGGTAGCTGTTATGCTGGCTGGGGGAAGCTTCGGCAGGGGCCGGAGAGACTGGTGGGGAGTGGTCTGGGGGTGGTGAGGGGGATTGCAGGTGGGTACTATCTGGCAGGCTGGTCCGGCGCAACTGGCACCATGTTATACGGCGCCGCCACTGCAGATCGCCACCGTGCGCATGCGTGGCCATGGACCTGACCATTCTCCATCTGTTTATGCAGGTAAAGCTGGGGGCTTTATGTGACATGGCTGCTAGCCACCCACCGGGCGGAACATCGGTGCTGGGATGGCGCTGAATTTTTGGTCGCAAGACCAGAGGCTGATTCTCCGGTCACCGACGCCGAAATCATGTTTGCCGACCGGAGAATCCGAATACCTGATGCGCCGCCCCCTCCAAAGCGGCGTACTCTGAGAGTACGCCTCTCCACATATCGACGGCCTCAGGACACTGCCTGAGGCCTGCCCATCAATGCTCCACCCCTGACTGGCCAAGTTCCCGACGGCGTGGGTCTCTCATGGTCTCACCCGTCGGGAACTCGGCGTGGCAGCTGCCGACTCAATGCAGTGCCGCCACAATCGGGGGAGGGCCATTACACGGGTTGAGGGGGACATTATTCGGGGCTGGGGGCACTGTGGGTGTGTGGTCCGGGGCCCGCGAGCCTGCCGAAGGGGGGTACTATTTCGCGGGCTGGGTCTGCGAGGTGCCGCTGCCATGTTGCACGGCGCAGCCGTTGAAGGTGTGGCCATGGATCCGGCAATTCTCCAGGCATATCGGCAGCTAGAGCTGGATGCTCTATGCTGCCATCCTGCCAGCCCCCAGCAAAATGGGAAATCGGTGGCTGTATTGTGCCAGTTTTTCTGGCGTAAAACACCACCGTTCCCACACTGGCGTGTGGACATAGCCCCAGAATCAGAGAATTCAGCCCAAGCCTTCTTCAGCACATGGGGCGGGATTCTCCGTGAATCGGCGCGATGGCCCGAAACCGGCACCAAAAACAGCGCGAATCACTCGGGCGTCCGGCCCCCCAAAACGTCGCAAATTCTCCGGCCCCGAATGGGCTGGTAGCGGCGTGACGCCATTCGTGACGGCGTCACCCGTCATGGGCGTGCACCCAGTGGGGTGCCCTGTGGTCCTAACTCCATAGTGTGCAGTCAGCCGCTTGCACAGCTGCATGGCTGCCTTGCAGGCCATGGCAATGGTGCTCTGTGCCCGTACATCCCAACCTCACAGCCCATCTCCTGGCCACCCCTCGCTACTCACCCCGGTACTGGCAGAAGCCCCCCCCCCCCCCCCCGGCCAGTTGCAGATTGTCAGCAAACTATGGCGATGTTGGCCACTTTCCGTACTCTTTCTCCCTCAGCAGCCTGACTCACGATTTTAAAAAACACAAGTGAACCTCGCCGTTGGGAATTTGTCCCCGTGGAGGTGGAGCATCGTGGAGGCCCTGGAGAATACCAGGTGAGGCCCGATAATGATATGGCAAAGGTGTCTACTGTACGTGTGTCTGGAACACATTGACGCCGGTGTTCACACGACAGAATTGTGATTTGGCATCAAAACCAATTCTCCGCCCAATTGTATTTCTCAATTCCACCCTCGGCCGACAGAGAATCCCACTCCAAAGCTTTAAAAGGAGATCCTACCCCTCCCCACAAAATAATACAGTTGTGATCAGTAGAGATCATTATCATACTGGACTTCATGTAATTTAATGTTAAATCATTTATCATAGGGCCAATTACATAAACGTACCAAGCACATCTTTTGTTTCTGCACAAACTATGCATTTATAAACCACACACAATAATGTAACCATAACTCAACTTCACTGAAGTTTTCATTAAAATGGCATTGTGTTGTTCCGTTTCATGGTGACAGTAAAAAAATTATAAAACAATGTCATTTTATATAAACTATTCAATTATTTTGGTCAATAATTGTTGAAACTTGCATATTTGCAGTGTTCCACCAACATGGTCTTTCTTTACGTTAAACATCTTGCTCGTTCATTTTCACCCAATTGCTTTTATTTTTACCACACTAGGTGGTGCAGTTGTTGAAGGAATCCATCTCAGGCAATCTTTATCGAAGAGGCACAAAGAAATATATGCATTTTTGATGGGAAGCCCAATTTCTTTCTTGCATTTATGCAGCTGGTTTAATGAATATCTGTGAAAACATTGCAGAAATACCAGTTTTTTTAATGTATTTGTGAATTTGATTGCACAAAATGATGCTGTCCACCTCTTATAATTTGAAGAACATGACTCAGAAATTGGGCCAGTTTGCATACAGTTTTCAGATTCTATGTGACCTGCTAAGGACTCAGAATGGTGGGATTGATGCATGGACACAGACTAAAAGTGTATACATCCCACCATTTAAAATTAAAAAAGAAATAAATTTAGACCATCCTTTGTTTTCCAATGAAGGGCAATTTAGCTTGGCCAATTCACCTACATCTTTGGGTTGTGGGGGTGAGACCCACAGAAACATGGGGAGAATGTGCAAACTCCACACGGACAGTGACCAGGGGCCGGGATTGAACCCGGGTCCTCAGCTCTGTGAGGCAGCAGTGCTAAGCACTATGCCACCGTGCTGCCCTACATCTCACCATTTTAATGTAGGAGGTAGCATTCACATTATGTTTGTGTGCTGAAAGGAATTAAAGCAGCCAGATAATTTTGTAATTTGGAGTCATCTGCTGCATGCAGAACGCCTTCACCATTATGCATCTCTCTAGTTCACTGGATGCCACGTCCTTACCTTGCACACTAGCCAGGGTGCACTTCAGTTGTGCGATTGTAATGAGAAGGGATTTGAACAGCACTTATCCTGACAGGTTTAACCAAATAATTAAACTTCTTGCAGAATTTTATCCATGACCTGAGAATAATGAGCTCATTCACGATCTCCTTCCACACCTTTTCATTCGGAACCAAGAAGTCTACCCTGGGGCATAAAGGATGTATATCCTCTCCACTTCCTACACCAAGATCTCTAGTACAGCATCATAGACCCATTGTGCTGTCTGTGTGCCATCTTCAGGCATTTCAATGAGAGACCAGGAATTCACCTCCCCTTGGTCTCCAGCAATGGGGTTACGGCGTTGTAAGGGAGAAGGTGGGATCCTGGGAAGGGTGCTGCTTCAGAGGATCGGTGCAGATTCGACTGGCCGAATGGCCTCCTGCACTGTAGGGTTCTATGATATCTAAGTAGTGTCGGTTTGCCGGCTTTGTATGGAGGCAGTGAACAGCGTAGGCAGCATTGCCTGTATTCACAAATCATTGATATAAGCAAGTAAAACTGGCAGTGTGGGGGGTGGTGGGGGGAGCACCCCAATACTTGTGTGGTGGGAAGGGGCTCACCAATGTTTGTGGGGTGGACCAATCCTGGGGAGGAATTTATTTGCCTTTAAAGATGGCATCCGAATCTCCGTTGCGCCGGCCTTGCTGGCTCTATCAGGCTTCACCACACCCTCCCTCCCCACACCCCCACGCCCGAGTGACATGTAAACCATGCTCCCAGATTTTCTGTGCACTGAGTACCAGAAAATCTGCTCTGAAAACGGGCTGTGCATCTGGAGAGATACACGCCAGTTTTCAGTCTTAACCTAACACTCTGACAAACCTTGGGAAAATGCTGCCCGTCAGTCATCATGGTTCTGTTTTGACAATAATCTCAATTTAGTCACTTGCCAACACTGAATTATCCTGCAAAAGTACTAAGACTCCCACTTGGAAATAATTCTGTTCCTCCTTCATACATGTCTTCCGCACCTAATATCTATCCCATCACACTGATAACATTGGTTAAGATGATACTGGCTCCTTTTGGGGTCTCATCATACTGTCTGATCAACCTTTTACTTCTACAACTGTAGGTGGCTGAGCCTTTGGAAATTGACGTGATATCTTTGTTTGTGTGCTGTTTCTCTTTCATGAAAGGACTGTGAAGACGCTCTGCATGCCATCATGTGGAATCCTATGGGTTCTTCTTTGCCAAATCGAAGACAGTAGCACCTCAACTGAAGAACCTTTACTGGACGTCCTGAGGAAGAACCAGCTACAGAAGGAGCCACAATAGATGCCTTGATCCTTTTGGCTGCAACAGTGAATTTTCCCCCAGTCCTAAAGGTGGATATCCAGAGTTCCCTGGCGTGCTGATTGTTGGCGACATAGGCATGTTGAAGAATTACCTAGTTCACACCTGGCAAATCTTTCCACTAAGTCTACATTTGATCACCAGTAGGCCTCTAGGATTGTAAATGAATTCGATATAATTTTTGAAATTTTGAATCGGAAAATAACAAATATAACTCTGTTCAAGAAAGATGGATGGTGGAGGCATGAAGCAGGGAACTACAGGCCAGTTAACTTAACCTGTGTCAAAGGGAAAATGCTAGAATCTATTATTAAGGAGTTATAGCAGGTCACTTAGAGAATCTCAGTATAATCAGGCATAGTCAGTGTGGTTTGTGAAAGGGAAAGTGTGTTTGATTATTATATTAGAGTTCTTTGAGCAAGTAACAAGCAACATGGATAAAGGGGAACTGTGGAAGTGGTGTACTTGGATTTCTAGAAGGCATTTGACAAGGTGCCACATCAAAGGATACTTACACAAGACAGAAGCTCATGGTCTTCCCCAAACAACCGTGGAGGCAGGGTCATTGAATATTTTTAAGGCAGAGGTAGATAGATTTTTGACAAACAAGGGAGTTACAGGGCATCGAGGATAGGCAGGAAAGCTGAAGTGAGGCCACAATCAGATTAGCCATGATCTTGTCAAATGGTGAAATAGGTCGAGAGGCCAAATAGCATAACCCTGCTCCTAATTCGTATGTATGCAACCAGGTTCATTGAGGAGATAGATATGATGGGAATTCTAGAGACCAATGAAAAGGTTTGTCTACATTGCTGCTGGAACAAGGCAGTTTGGACAATTTTTGTGGGGAAGTACTGTCAGCTGCATGAGACCCAGGATTCAGAAGGCCACAGCATCTCTTTAATATAGAAATAATTTAGGATGTTGTGTTCTTTCTGAAATATTACCTCACTCAGTAAGATCCAAACAGGAGATTCGGAAAGAATGGACAATCGAATAGCCTCAATTTTCCCAATCGATGCATCAACTTCACCCTCTGCAATTCCATTCCTAAATGTACCTTAACGTGTAAATGAAACAAGATTATAATTCACACAAAATAAAATAAAGATTAACTAGCCACAGAAATATAAAATGGTAACTCATAGCTAAATTTGAAAATTTAAACGGATTGAGTAAAGTTTTGGATTCAGTTACTGGTTTCATCTCTAGCACTGTATTGAGTTCACCATCATCTTTCCAGAAGTTTTAAGCAAGCTATGTTAGATGAGTCTTGAATAGTTTCTGCACTCCATTCAGAATGTGCACAAATCCACACCTTGCAAAAGTCATATTTTGACAAAATTTGGGCGATTTCACTTATAGTCCTTTTGCTGAAATAATTGTACTCGTCAGAATGGCCCAGACTTCGAGGGCGGGATTCTCCGACCCAGGGGCCGGGTCGGAGAATCGCCGGGCCGGGCGCAATTCACGCGACGCCACCCCGACACCGGTCCACCGATTCTCCGGTGACCAGAGAATCGTCGCCATTGGCACCGGCGTGGTTGGCACGTCGCTGGTCAGGGGCCGCTTAGAGCGGCTCCCCCAGAGATTCTCCACGCAGGATGGGCCGAGTGGCCGCCAAAATATCCCGAGTCCCGCCGGCGCCGTTCACATGTGGTATTACCCGGTGGGACCGCGCCGTCCATCCTGCGGGGGTGGCCTGGTGGGGCGGAGGGGGAATCCAACCCCGGGGGGGCATCCACCGTGGCCTGGCCCGCGATTGGCGGGCCGGCTTCCCCTGGTGGGGGCCTCTTTTCCTCCGTCCCGGCCTCTGTAGATCTCCGCCATGTTGTGTCGGGGTCGGAAGCTAGAACGCATGCACGAGTTTGCGCCAATTCCAGCGCGCATGCGCGAGTTTGCGCCGGTCGCAGCGAGGATGCGCAGACCCGCGGCACCCATTGGCAGCTGGAGCTGCGAGAGTCACTCCAGTGCCGTGCTGGCCCCCTGTAGGGCGCAGGATCGCTGATCCTGGGGGCCTGTTGACGCCGTCGTAAAATGCGACGGCGTTTACGACGGCGCCAACACTTAGCCTCAGGATCAGAGAATCCCGCCCCATATCTGCAGTAGGTGGTGAATTTCACACTCACTTTGCTCCTCATCCACCTAACTCCCACCCGGAGTTAAAATCAGACCTTTGGGGGCTATTTGCCAGGCCTCTGAATAAAAATTTAAAGTACAGTTTGGTTCCCCAAATGACAGCTCTGTTTTCATTCCAGCACCAGGATTCATGACTACCTTCAGTGGATGGATGCCCAAGATGCTTTCCTAAGTACATGAATGTTGGCACATCAGTTTAAATTAAGGAGTCTCCCTTTGACCGCACAAATATTGATGGGGTCAGAGCTTGAGGGCCAGGGCAGGCATATCCTGGAAAGTCAACCGAGATATTTGTCCTACTGGTTGGTAGCCTTTCTGAGCTTTGTAACTGAATCCTGCTGTCTGCATACTCTTGTGATTTCATTAATTTCCAAAACTCCATACAATTGAAAATAAAAAATTAGGCTAATTTTCTTGAATTTGAAATGCAGAATACTGCAAATGGCTGGAAATTTGAAAATACTGCGGGAAAAAACTCAGCAGGTTCGGTAGCACCTGTGTGAGGGAAAAACTATGTTACTGTTTCAGGACCGTTCACCAGATCTGGGAAAAGTTAGGGATGTCATGGGTTTTGAGATAGGGACAGTTCGGTTTTATTTAAAATAAACTGAATGCAGGAATTAAAATTCAAGGGGAAATTATTGGAAAGACAGATTTGTTTAAATGGTTGGGATTTTCTGGTCCCCCCAGACTAGCCAAAGTTCCATTGATTTCAGGCGGGAATTTTCGGTTCTGCCCAAAAATCCCAACCAATGAGTTGAGAAAGAGCAGCAAATGTTTGACATGAAATGGAGGCAATGAGCATGTACATTGGTTTGGTTCAGGCTTATCCAGTCTTTTCTTGTGGGGAGTGGCCACATTTACTTTTTCCCACAGGTGGTGGTAGGGGGTGCGATAAGCAATGTTCAGAAAGATGAGGGCTGGATTCTCCAATTGCCAACGGCAAAATCGCGTTCGACGATTGGCTGGAGAATCCGATTTTACACCAAAATCAGGACATGCTGTTTTTCGGATGCTCCACCCCCTCAAAAATGGCACAATCGCTAGGTATGCTGCACACTGTTGGGATGGCCTCAGGGCGCCACCAGATGCCCTTCACCGATGCTTCGCCTCCCAATGGTCCGACTTCCCGATGGCATCAGTCGCGTGTGCTCACAGTTTTCGGGGACACTGCGTGGTGGCTGTGGATCGTGTCCAGTGTGCCAGCCGGTGGGGGGAGCCATTCTGCTGGCCAGAAGGGTTTTGGCGGGGGCTGGGGGGACTGGTGGGGGGTGGTCTGGGGGGATTACAGGCGGGCACTATCTGACAGGCCGGGTCCGCGCGAGAGGCTGGTGCCATGTGTTGTACGACGCGGCCGCTGCAGGTCATCGTCGATGGCGCATGCGTGACCATGGACCCGGCAAATTCTCCGTCCAAATCGGCAGGTGAAGCGGGGGCTTTGCGTGGTGTGGCTGCTAACCCCCCACTGGAAGGAGCATCGGTGTGTGGGCGCTGGCGACATTTTGGTCGTAAGACTAGACACATGCTGCAGACAGCCACAAAATCGGAGAATCCAGCCGAGGACAGATCGCTTATGGACGTCGAGATTGGCACATTGAACATCAATTTTTAAAAAAGCTGACACTCGATAAGAAACAACTTTCTAAGCAATAAAAAAATTGCTAATTAAAATAAAATTAGCAAATGAAAATGACCATTGGCGTGTGAGAGTGTATGTTTACAGCTCACTCCCAGAGTGCGATCTAACAGAAAATGTTCTAAGTGTGGGAGCGAACGGGAATTGCCAGGTGTTTCCTGACAGCCGACCGGTGAGACTATTATCGGCATCGAATGCCAATTAGGGCCGGTACACATCAGAAATGTGTCCAGCCAGCTAATTCACCTGGACCGCACCCGGCATCTCCCCAACAATGTGGGGGAACAGCACTTAAACTGCTTCCGCAGCGCAACCCCAGATAACACACAGCTACACAGCCATGCTACCAAGGAGACCTGCACCACAATTCGGAGAAGTCGACCTGGCCAGACTGTTGGATGCGTTGGAGTGCAGACGGGATCCCCTGTTTCCTGAGGGGTTCAGAGGGTCAGCCACAAGGCAGCAGATGCCGTCTGGGAGGAGTGGCAGCTGCCGTCAGTGCAGGGAGTGTCACCAGGGGGACTGCCACCCAGTACCGCAAGGAGTTCAACAACAGCACGGTAGCATGGTGGTTAGCATAAATGCTTCACAGCTCCAGGGTCCCAGGTTCGATTCCCGGCTGGGTCACTGTCTGTGCGGAGTCTGCACGTCCCCCCCGTGTGTGCGTGGGTTTCCTCCGGGTGCTCCGGTTTCCTCCCACAGTCCAAAGATGTGCGGGTTAGGTAGATTGGCCATGCTAAATTGCCCTTAGTGTCCTTAAAAGTAAGGTTAAGGGGGGGGGGGGGTTGTTGGGTTACGGGTATAGGGTGGATACGTGGGTTTGAGTAGGGTGATCATTGCTCGGCACAACATCGAGGGCCGAAGGGCCTGTTCTGTGCTGTACTGTTCTATGTTCTATGTACTTCCACTGGGCCGCAAGGGTACATTGGCAACAGATCCCTGACACTGGTCGTGCTTGCCACCCCAGGCCGCTCCTGGCCCCGCCTCCGACCCTACGGTTGGCACCATACTGCACCCCGCCCCCAACCCTCAAGCAAAATATTGCATCTGTGCCCCCAACATATCCTGGCACCACCTGTGCACCTCACCCATCACCAGCAGTATTGCCCACCCCTGTCTGCGCCATGCCAATCCGCCCCCCCCCCCCCCCCCCCCCCAATCTCTCTCCCTTGATGTTGGAAGCATGTGCAGCTCATCATAGAATCATAGAATGTACAGTGGAGAAGAAGGCCATTCAGCTCATCGAGTCTGCACCGGCCTTTGGAAAGAGCACGCCACTTAAGCCCACACCTCCCCACTATCCTGGACATAGTGGCAGTGCACGGAGGGCTAAGAATATTGAGGATCACTGAGAGGACACTGTGAGGGGGACTGGGTAAAAATAGTAGTTTGGGTCAGTTAGGGTCACGATTGTTCACCATTAAAACACATTACAACAGAGACAGGTGAAACCTCTGTCACTTTATTCTGCACTGTGGGCTGGCCTGCACTCCCCTTCCATCGGTTGCCCTCACCCTCTTCTGGCCCCAGCCCCCCAGGCATGGTGGTCCTAGATCTGGGCACCCCCCCCCCCCCCCCCCCCCCATGGGCTTGTCCTCCAGCCCCTCCTGCTCAGTCTCCTCCTCAACCTCCTCCTCTGTTGAGACTGTATGTTTCTCCTCCACCACCAGCACGTCACTGTGCAGAGCTGCCAGGTTGTGGAGGGAACACTAGACCACCGCAAAGCGGGCCCCCACCCCTATTGCCCTCCGCTCTCCCCCCATGCACAGTGGTCCAGGATCTAAGCCCCAAATGCAGAATCCGTTCAGAGGATGGGTGTGAGCACACTTGTCTGCAGAAAGCCAGGAGTCAGACTTTAGCAGTAACTGAGGAGCACTAGAACTTTCCTCACAGCAAGTTATCCTGCCTTGCATGGTAACCTGCTGACAGTGTCAACACAGGCCCATCATCCTGGATGTTTCTAACTGTGCTAATTTGCTTAATTGCACAAGCATCCTCATTGTATTTTTAGAAAGGGATGTAATGTTATGGGGGGGGGGGGGGGAACAAGGTGGTTGGGGGGGGGGAATGAGGGAGGGAAATGATGGGAGTTGGGGAGGGGGAGTTCAGCTGACAGATATAGCCACATCCTAGGAGAATATAGAGTAATTGAGGGCCTCCATAGTCCTCCTCGCATGTTGTATCCTTGTCCTCCATCCTGCAGCTCCTCCTTGGGCTGGTCCTACAGCCCCTGCTGAACTACCTCCTCCTCAGACAAGGCCGTTTGCCCCTCCGCCTTCTCTTGTTCCTCCACCTCCAGCCATGTTGCCCTGCAACTGTGCCAGATTGTGGAGGGCACAGCAGACCACCACAAAGCGGGAGACCCTTTGGGGGCTGTACTATCAGGCAGCGCCGGAGTGGTCAAGGCATCAGATTCGCATTTTCAGCAGGCCATTGCACCACTCAATGACAGGATGGCAATGTGGACCTCATTATAAAGGTCTCAGGCCTCCACACGAGCAAAATCAGCCCTGACCTCAGCGGGTATCCATTGTCCTCCCACAAGCCAACTCATCATTCTGGGATGGTCCTCGAAGACATCAGGCATCTGAGTGCCCCAGAATGTACCTGTCATGCAAGCTCCCTGGGTAGCAGGCACACACATGCATGATTCGGAGGCAGTGATCATACAAGATCTGAACATTCAGGGAGTGGAACGTCTTCCTGTTAACACAGGGGACTCCCTGATGCCCTGGTGCTTGCAGAGTGACATGTGTGATGTTGATCGCCGTCCTGGACCTGGTGTCCGTCAGATCATTGAATGACCAATGACGCATGTACACCTTGGGCCGTTGCTGGCCTCCCCTTCTTGGTTTCACCTTAGCCTGATGGGCGGCAAGTCTTCAGGGTGTGCAGTGGCCCCCTGCATGTGATATCGCCTCCAGCCTGTGTTAGCTTTGATGTTGCCTTCGGCGTCTGCCCGTCTCAGCTGCCACAAGCAACACAATGTCAGCCTCCCCAGGATCGACCCCTGAAAACATTGGTTTGCCTGGAAGGAATTGGAGAAGGAGAGAGACCGAATCAGAGACAATCAGTTAGGGCTTCACCCCGGGACCCTCAAATCCCCCAAGCCCCACCCAGACATGTTCCGCCTTCTCTCAAGAGTGCAATCCAGCGAGCCAGTTCCACTGGCAAACCTTGCTCTTCACACTCACCACCGACACATCAAACGTTCCTGGACTCCAGACCCTAGACCTCTGCCGAGAACATTAGGGAGACCGTGCTCAGCTGCCCTCAGTTCATCCACACTCTTACCTTTTGGTCGTGAGAATATCCACAGTGGTAGTGCCCTGCTCTTGATTATTGGCAGCTGCCTCTATGGTGCTGACACTCCCAGAGTACAGGGACACTGTTCAGGCATCAATGCTTGCTGGATGTGAAATGCTCTAAGACATGGCACATGTGTCCTCGAGGAGGCACTTGAGAGTTGAGGGGCGTGAAGTACTAACACAAGGCTAATTCCTCATTTGAAATAGCTTTCAGTTGTGAAGTTAGAGGCTGCTCAAAGTCAAAGAGAGTTATATTTAATTTCAGGATAAAAGCTGCAGCGGGAATCTGTCCTGGAAGTCTTTGGTAGGACGGACAGGCTGTAGCTTGAGTTATATGCTGGAAAATGGAAATGGTTACTCACATCCTCACTTCCCCTCAGTAGCCATTGCGCCAGCTTCATGTTTTTGAAAGGAGTACTAAACAATGCCCACCTAACTTCTCACTGGGTTGTCAGCTGTCCTGGAGGCTGCTGCATTGAACTTCAGTCTTGTTTATGAGATTGAAATGAATACAAATGAGGGTTAATGGCATTCTCTCTATTTGGGGCGTGACCCAGAACTCGGCATCAGGAGTGAGTCGGGTGAATCGCAAAATGGTTTGCACCTGGCGAATCTTGACTTTGCTCTCTCCCGCTATGCACCCAGCACACCCAGATCCACGGCGGGCACAACTCGGTCGCTGAATCGCGCCCTGTATTAAGTGTTATAAGTTGGTCTGCTGATTTGACTAACAGCAATTATGAGCTGATAGTAACTCCACCTCTTCTTTCAAAGTTCATTTTCAAACCATATAATTTTACTGTTGGATTAGTCGGCAGAAAAATATTTGAAGTAACTATTTACCTATTCTATAGTAGCCATCCTCTGTTTCCTTGTATTTGGGATATTTTGTCATATTGTTGAGCAAAATTCTTTTCTCAAATTCACTTTTCTGAAAAATTATGAGAAAGGAGAATTCAAAGCATTACAATGGAAGCAGTTTAATAAAACTGAAGAAACTGTCGGCATTTTCCAGCACTCTAGGATGGGATTTCCTGCCCAAGATGTGGCAAGCCATTGGCCGGCGGCAGGATCTTCTAGACCCGCAAATTCTACAGGCTTTCGCATGGCTCGCCAACCCTGCCGCAGGAGTCAGCTTCAGAAGAGCCTGCTGGTGGGTGGGGCCGGAAAATCCCACCCTAAACTGTAACTATCGTTCTGAAAACACCTTGTTTCGTGATTCTCACCAGTATAGTACAGACAGATTAATACAATGTACATAATGCAATAATATTTGTGATCTTTTCATCACAATTAGTTATATTGAGCATAATTTGTATCCATTTTTGGCTTGTGCTGGTTGTGAGCAGCTCACCTTTAGGAAGCTATCAAAGCTTTCTCTGTCTTGCCACAACTTAAGTTAGCTAAGTTTCACCTGCTCATCATCTCTTCAGGTTTACCAGTGTAAAGAAAACAGGAGCAGCAAATTTCAATGCAAGATTTCATTCTTGTAGTCTCGAGATAATCTGAGAGCATGATTTTTAAACTTTTTTCACAGGATATGGGCATCGCCGGCTCGGCCAGCATTTGTTACACATGCCTAAGTGCCCTTGAGAAGGCAGTGGTCAACTACCTTGACGTTCCTGTACACCCACAATGCTATTTGGAAAGGCATTCCAGATTTTTCCAGACAGTGAAGGAACAGAATTATTGACTTGATTTTTCACATAAACGGACAGTCTCTCTTCCGTAACAAAAATGATGGCAGAGGCCTGAATCCAGAGGTCCCACCCCCGAACCCAACCTCTGCCATTTTCGTGGGGTGGGGGAGTGTGGGTTCTAAATTACATATCCATTGTTCATGGAGCACAGTAGCTATCTCCATCATGTGATCTGTAGGTGTCTGAAACCCAAGTTGCGGATCAGACTTGGTAGCAGGTCTGAACTTTGTGGATTCATTTGGATAGTCAGGGTATCCTTTTGGAGATGGATATAGTGCTGAGACATCTTTGGACGAGGTCAGGTTCCCTTTAGGGGAGGTAAGGTATCCTTTGAGAGGTCAGGTGCCCTTTGAAATTAGAAAACGTAGACATAAGCAGATGTACACAAACCCATTAGAACTGTAAAGCTCATTCTAAGCTCATTGAAACTATCAAAGATATTAGGCTATCAGATTTCTGGTGTACGATGCATTTTACGAACGCACACTACAGTGGGTGCCTGTTAAATGAGTAATTTGATTGAAAGTTGTAAATGGTTATAGAATAGAAATGTTTGTTTTTATAAAAAAATAAGTACTTACATGAAATGTTTGTTTCCATAAGGGAAGGGAATAAGTACTTAAGTGAAATGTTAATTTTCACAGGGAGTAGTTTTCTTTATTCTTTCATGGGATGTGGGCTTCACCGACTAGACTAGTATTTATTGCCCATCACCAGTTGCCATGGAGGAGGTGGTGGCGAGCTACCTTCTTGAACCACTGCAGTCCACTGACAGTGCTGTTAGGAAGGGTGTTCAAAGATTTTAGCCCACTACCAAGGAAGGAATTGGTAGTTCCAAGTAAGGATTGTGTGAGACTTGGAGGGAAACTTGCAGATAAAGGTGTATCCAGGCATCTACTACCATGTTCTTCAGGTGGCGGAGGTCGCAGATTTGAAAGGTGCAGTTGAAGGGGTCTTGGTCAGCTGCTGCAGTGCATCCTGTACATGGTGCAAACTGTGCATCAATGGACTGCTTAAGGTGGAGGATGGGGTTCAAAACAAGTGGGCTGCTTTATCCAGGATAGTTTTGAGCTTCTTGACTGCTGTTGGAACTACACTCCTCCAGGCAAATGCAGAGTATTCCATCAAACTCCTGACTTTTGGCATGTAGCTGTTGGCAGGCATTGGGGAATATTTGGGGAGGGGGGAGGGGGGATGTTGGGTGAGATTGCAAATAAGATCTGCTGACGACTTTGATGGGGTATTATACAGGAGGGAACACTGATCAGAATGCACACCATGATGCTAGGTTTATTTTGGCTGGCCTAACAGGCATCCTCCTATTACTGTCAAGGAGTTTGCTGGAGTTAGGCTCCAATTTGACAGAGGGCATTGCTTGTTTAATTCAGTCTCTGCTCCATTTTCCTGCTGTATTACTGAACAACTGCACTGCGTCCATGTCTTTAAAGCTTTTGTGTGGACAGGTCCCCTCTACCTTTGCTGCAAGGATGCAGAAATACTCCCTGCCACATGCAGAAATTCACCACAGCATCTCCGAAAATGTTCCACAGTACTTTAGAATCTCTACAATAGCAGAAGTTATTCTCAATGACATTACCTCCAAAATAGATGCCAGGGATTTTAAATAAATGTAGGGCCAGGCCCCTTGCAGGCTAATGGATGCTATCTAGTGAATGACAGTGACAGTGAATACATTGAATGGGCCACCTGCATAACCGTGTCAGTTGGGAGGCTTCTCTTAGGGGATGCTTATGTGAGCGCTCATCCAGCATGGGGGATGAGTTGTGCAGTCGTTGTTAGAAGAAGCTGGAGACCCCAGCATGCCAATTCGATTCACTCTGATAGCAAGAAATACTGTAACATTACATTCTGTGGTCTTTCCTTCCTTCGCTATGTACGTTATGTGTTGTCTGTATAGCATGCAAGAAGCAATATTTTTCACTGTATACTAATACATGTGACAATAATAAATCAAATCAAATCAAATAGTTGCGGGCACTAGATACTGCCAAGGCTATCGGCCCTGACAATAATTCAGCCAGGGTCCCAGATTTGATTCCCTGCTTGGGTCACTGTGTGGAGTCTGCACGTTCTCTCCGTGTCTGCGTGGGTTTCCTCCGTGTGCTCCAGTTTCCTCCCACGAGTTCTGAAAGACGTGCTGTTAGGTAATTTGGACATTCTGAATTCTTCCTCTGTGTACCAAAACAGGCGTCGGAATGTGGCTTTTCATGGTAACTTCATTGCAGTGTTAATGTAAGCCTACTGGTGACAAAGATTATTATTATTACTAAAGACTTATGCTCCAGAACTTCGCTGCTGTTTTGTTTGAAATCACTAGCTTTCGGAGCGCAGCTCCTGCATCAGGTGGCCACTTCTAGCCAAGCTGTTCCAATACAGCTACAACACTGGCATCTCTCTGGTAATGTGGAAAATTAATCAGTTATGTCCTGTACACAAAAGACAGGAGAAAACCAACCCAGCCAATTACCGCCCTAACAGTCTACTGTTCATAATCAGTGAAGTGATGGAAGGGGTCATCAATAGTGCTATCAAGCAGCACTTGCTTAGCAATAACCTGCCCACTGTGCTCAGTTTTGGATCCGCCAAGGTCACCCAACTGCTGCCTCATTACAGCCTTGGTTCAAACACGGATAAAAGAGCTGGGGTGGGATTCTCCGTCCCGCCGCACCAGGGGCGGGATTCTGTCATCCTGAGGCTCAGTATTGACGCCTTCGGAAATGCCGTCGCGTTTCTCGACGGCGTCAACGGCCTCAGGATCAGCAATTCTGGGCCCTACAGGGGTCCAGCACGGCACTGGAGCGGTTCAAGCCACTCCAGCTGCTGATCCCGGCATCAAATGGGCATCGCGGGATCCGCACATGCGCAGTGGCTTCCTTCAACGCGCCAGCCCCGTGAAACATGGCGCAGGACTGCAGGGTCCGGTGTGGAGGAAAGGAGTCTGCCAGCCAGAGAGACCGGCCCGCTGATCGGTGGGCCCCGATCGCGGGCCAGGCCACATCGGAGGCCCCCCCAGGGTCGGACCCCTCCCCCCCCCCTACAGGCTGCCCCCGCCCCACCCTTCCACGCCGAGTTCCCGCCGACTGAGAGCAGGTATGGACGGCGCCGGTGGGACTCGGCTTTTTTACGACGGCCGCTCGGCCCATCCCAGGCTGAGAATCGGCGGACCGGCCGAGTAGAGCGGCCCCCAACTGGCGTCGCGCCAACCATGCCGGCGCCTATTCTCCGCTCTGCGGAGAATGGCGTGCCGGTGTCGGGGCAGCATAGTGCGATTCACGCCAGTTGCGGGGATTGGCTCCGGGCTGAGAGAATCCCGCCCCAGTTTTCGGTGAGGCCGGCATAACGGAGAATCCCGACAGCGGAGAATCCAAA
Source organism: Scyliorhinus canicula (assembly GCF_902713615.1). Classification (NCBI taxonomy): domain Eukaryota; kingdom Metazoa; phylum Chordata; class Chondrichthyes; order Carcharhiniformes; family Scyliorhinidae; genus Scyliorhinus; species Scyliorhinus canicula. Next base: position 241,179,504 of record NC_052148.1, on the reverse strand, counting down.
CCACCTTCATCGCCCAGGGTACAGATGGGATCACTTTCACTTTACTTTAAGAAAACTTTCTTTTTTAAAGATTGACTGACTGTTCAAATGGTTTAGGGATACAGATATGAACACTTTCGCTTTATTATAAGGTATGTACAATCATGGGATAATGAGTGCTGACCTGATGAAGGAGCTGCGCTCCGAAAGCTAGTGATTTCAAACAAACCTGTTGGACTTTAACCTGGTGTTGTAAGACTTCTTACTGTGATCCATCAAGTCACGTTAGCAGCTGTTTCTCCAACTACAATTTTTAAATGCATCTGTCTGTTCTTGAGTGCTTCATAAAAAGTGAAGAGGCAGCCCCCACAGCTCTTCTTTCCACTCCGTTGCAGAGCCGACCATGGCATGCCACGGACTGGCATGGAGAAGCCGATTTCCAAAAAAAGGGTGTTCCAAGTACCATGGAACAGTCGAGGGCGCACCTGGCACTAGTGGGGACCGGTCCCAATTCTCCGCTGGTGGGAGGACTTGGACTCCGGAACAGAGAATCCTGGCCGTCACCTTGGAAATATATTGCTATTCCTTCACTGTTGCTGGGTCAGAATTCTTAAACATCTTCCCTGACAGCACTGTGGGTGTACCTTACACCACATGGACTGCAATGGTTCGAGAAAGCAGCATACCTTCTCAAGATAAATTAGGAATGGGCAATAAGTGCTCGCCTAGCCAGCGACACCTACATCTCATAAATTAAGTTTTAAAGAGGCACTGTGCCCGACTTTGGGGGTGTTTTGCATCCGTGGTCTGGTAATGCTATGGATGCAAACACTTTGCCTGGGGTATATAATAAAAAATTTGCTTACATCCACCGGTAGAACCTCCACTGTTGTATTAAAAAGTTTGTCTCCTGGATGTTCGATATTTCCACTCCGAAAAACATATCTGTGAAACAACGCAGGCAAGAATAGTGAACATGACAGAATATATTGGGGCCTCACGGTAGCATGGTGGTTAGCATCAATGCTTCACAGCTCCAGGGTCCCAGGTTCGATTCCCGGCTGGGTCACTGTCTGTGTGGAGTCTGCACGTCCTCCCCGTGTGTGCGTGGGTTTCCTCCGGGTGCTCCGGTTTCCTCCCACAGTCCAAAGATGTGCGGGTTAGGTGGATTGGCCATTCTAAATTGCCCGTAGTGTAAGGTTAATAGGGGGATTGTTGGGTTACGGGTATACGGGTTACGTGGGTTTAAGTGGGGTGATCATTGTTCGGCACAACATCGAGGGCCGAAGGGCCTGTTCTGTGCTGTACTGTTCTATGTTCTATGTTCTATAAACTTTAATTGTTGCTTTAAAATTGGACTGTCTGTTGCAAGCTTTGCTGTGTTAAACTGTATGATACCAGCCTGAAAATGCTTAACCTTTTTCCACAGAAAGCCCTCTCTCCATGACTTTAGTGGAGTGTTAACCTAATTATTTTAAATAGGTTAATGCTTTTTCTAAAATAGCAGTGTGAAGAATTACAGATGAATCTGATAAACATTTATGATCTCGTGCCCCAGGACATACAAGGCTCACATTCAACAGAAACTGTTATTTCTTAGTTTCCTCTCTCATTATTCCTGTACAGGTTAAAAATATAGTCAACAAAGGTACAATAAACACAACAAGGAAAGCAGCAGTAACCTAGAAAACCTTCAGAAAGATCAGGTATTATCCAAAATGAAAAGAATGCCTGCTCAGTTGTTGATTAATAAGTCCAGAACTTGGGCTGGATTCTCCGTAGCCCTTCGTAACGCGGGTTGCCTGCGAAAAAAATCGGTGTTAATCACTCCGGCGTCGGGGCCTTCTTTAAGGCCGCTATTCTCCGTTCCCGGAGGGGCCAGCAGCTGACTGACGATATACGCGTCAGTTTCTCCAGCTGCGGAAGTGGTGAGACCCGGCGTATTTTGGAGGAGGAGAGAGACAGACCCGGCATTTGGGGGGGGGGGGGGGGGGGTGTTCCGGCATTTGGGGGGGGTGTTCCGGTATTTGGGGGGGGGGTTGGGGGCAGCGGCGGGCAGAGAGGGGGGCGACGGATGCCCGGGGCCAACGCACCGTCGCCCCCCCCCCCCTCTGTACGCGCTGCCCCTACCCCAACCCCCCCCCTCACCACCCCTACCTCAACCCCCCCCTCACCACCCCTACCTCAACCCCCCCCCCCCCCTCACCACCCCTACCTCCCTCCCCACCACCCCTACCTCCCTCCCCACCACACCTACCCCCTCCAACGCCGGGTCCCCCCCCTCAACGCCGGGTCCCCCCCCCCCTCAACGCCGGGTCCCTCCCCCTCAACGCCGGGTCCCCCCCCTCAACGCCGGGTCCCCCCCCCTCAACGCCGGGTCCCCCCCCCTCAACGCCGGGTCCCCCCCCTCAACGCCGGGTCCCCCCCCCCTCAACGCAGGTACCCACACCCCCTCAACGCCGGTACCCACACCCCGTCCCCCTCCCTCTGAAGGCCGGTACCCACACCCCCCCTCTCTCCTCCTCCCCCCCTCCCTCCCTCCCTCCCTCCCTCCCTCCTCCCCCCTTCCTTCCTCCGTTAGTGGGGGGGGGGGTGCGGCGTTAGTGGGGGGTGGGGGTGGGGGTGTGGGGGTGCGGCGTTGGAGGGGGGTAGGGGTGGTGAAAGGGGTAGGGGTGGTGAAGGGAGGGGGTTGGGGTAGCGGCAGCTGCGTGCAGAGGGGGGGCGACGGTGCGTTGGCCCCGGGCATCAGTCGCCCCCCTCCTCTGCACGCCGCTGCCCCTACCCCAACCCCCTCCCCTCACCACCCCTACCCCCTTCACCACCCCTACCCCCCTCCAACGCCGCACCCCCACACCCCCACCCCCACCCCCCACTAACGCCGCATTCCCCCCCCACTAACGGAGGAAGGAAGGGGGGAGGAAGGAAGGGGGGGGACGGAGGAAGGAAGGAGGGGAAGGAGGAAGGAGGGGGGGAAATAGGAGAGGGGGGGTGTGGGTACCGGCCTTCAGAGGGAGGGGGACGGGGTGTGGGTACCGGCGTTGAGGGGGGGGGGACCCGGCGTTGAGGGGGAGGGGGGGACCCGGCATTGAGGGGGGAGGGGGGGGACCCGGCGTTGAGGGGGGAGGGGGGGGCGGACCCGGCGTTGAGGGGGGGGGGACCCGGCGTTGAGGGGGGGGACCCGGCGTTGAGGGGGGGGGACCCGGCGTTAAGGGGGAGGGGGTTGCGGCGTTGCGAGAGATGGGGGCGGCGTTGGAGGGGGGTAGGGGTGGTGGGGAGGGGGGTAGGGGCGTTGGAGGGAGGTAGGGGTGGTGAGGGGGGGGTGGTTGGGGTAGGGGGCAGCGGCGTACGGGGGGGGGGGCGACGGTGCGTTGGCCCCGGGCATCCGTCGCCCCCCCTCTCTGCACGCCGCTGCCCCAAACCCCCCCGATGCCGCAACCCACCCCCCCGATGCCCCCCCATGCCGCAACCCACTCCCCCGATGCCCCCCGATGGCCGCAACCCACCCCCCCGATGCCGCAACCCACTCCCCCGATGCCCCCCCATGCCCCCCCACGATGCCGCAACCCACTCCCTCATGCCGCAACCCACTCCCCCGATGCCCCCCCGATGGCCGCAACCCACCCCCCCGATGCCGCAACCCACCCCCCCGATGCCGCAACCCACTCCCCCGATGCCCCCCCACGCCCCCCCACGATGCCGCAACCCACCCCCCGATGCCGCAACCCACTCCCCCGATGCCCCCCATGCCCCCCCACGATGCCGCAACCCACCCCCCGATGCCCCCCCATGCCCCCCACGATGCCGCAACCCACTCCCCCGATGCCCCCCCATGCCCCCCCACGATGCTGCAACCTACCCCCCCGATGCCGCAACCCACTCCCCCGATGCCCCCCGATGGCCGCAACCCACCCCCCGATGCCGCAACCCACTCCCCCGATGCCCCCCCGATGGCCGCAACCCACCCCCCGATGCCGCAACCCACTCCCCCGATGCCCACCCGATGCCGCAACCCACCCCCCCGATGCCGCAACCCACTCCCCACCCCCCCCGATGCCGCAAACCACCCCCGACACTGAACGGCGTCAACCATCATCAATGGTTGACGCCGTTTTAAATCAACTGTGATTTTCGCCGACGTGACCCGTGGCCACGTCGGCGGGACTTCGGCCCATCCGGGCCGGAGATTTAAGGTCAGTGCAAAAAAAATGAAATCCCGCCGGCGCCAGCTGTTTTCACAGGCTGCCGGCGGGATTTGCACAACGCCGGTTTTTTACCGGCGGGAGAATTCGAAAACCTGCGGAAGCGGAAATAACGCCGCTGCCCGCCAATTCTCCGACCCTGCGTGGGGTCGGAGAATTTCGCCCCTTATCTGTGATCGAAGGGGAATGAATCATGGAGACCCAGTTTGCCAACATTTTAACTCCAAGACTCCTTTAATTACACCATGCCAAAATTGATATTGACATGAGGCTGATGGCTAAATGCTGATCAGCATAACAGGTGGCTTTTAGCTGGAGGCCCATGAGAATGGTTTAGGCTGTCTGGCAAATGGTGTGGGAGTGGAGTAGTGGGTAAGTGGTATGCAGTTGCTGGATAGTGGAAGAATGCCGGGGCCCCTAGATTTCCTTGTGGAACATAGAGGAGCTCTTCTGCATTACAAGGCAAATTTTTAAAAATGATCTTTTTGACCCTTTTCTAGGCCTGCCTTTCCTTTGCACAGGACGTCCCTACCAACACCAGCACTCGGCAGGTTAATTTTAAAGTCTGTTTGACATCATTCATGCAAAAATGATGACTAGAATATAAATGGTCTTTTGTGCTGTATATTATGTGTCACCCTTGTCAGATTTGGGGCTGGTTTAGCTCACTGGGCTAAATTGCTGGCTTTTAAAGCAGACCAAGCAGGCCAGCAACACGGTTCAATTCCGGTGCCAGCCTCCCCGAACAGGTGCCGGAATGTGGCGACTAAGGGCTTTTCACAGTAACTTCATTGAAACCTACTCGTGACAATAAGCGATTTTCATTTTTCATTTCATCAAAATTAGAACTTAACATATGAGGAACCATAGGCATGAAACCATGTTTCAGACCAGCATGTGACATACCACCCCGCCAGCTTAAACGTTACATTTTGTTCAACTACCATAGAATCATAGAATTTGCAGTGCACAAGGAGGCCATGCGACCCATTGAGTATGCACCCACCCCTGGAAAGAGCACCCTACTTAAGCCCATGCCTCCACCTCCCATACCCGTAACCCAGTAACCCCACCTAACCTTTTTGACACTAATGGGCAATTTATCATGGCCAATCCACCTAACCCGCACATCTTTGGACTGTGGGAGGAAACCGGAGCACCCGGAGGAGACCCACGCAAACTCCATAGGGACAGGGAGAGAGTGCAAACCCCACACAGACAGTCACCTGAGGCTGGAATTGAACCCGGGTCCCTGGGGCTGTGAGGCAGAAGTGCTAACCACTATGCCGATCCAATGTTACCTTCTAATCTAGTAAAGATTACAAGTCAACTGAGCAACTGAGATAGTCATAAATAGGGCAAGACTAAAAAAATATAAAGGAATAATAAAATGTCAATTCATAAAATGTAAACATGGTGAAATCTATTTCCAATCTAGATTGAAGTGAATAATAACTTTGATTGGTCTGTGACAGACATGAAATAAATTTACAGAATACAGTTTATACCCACCTTTCAATTTTCAGTGGCTGAAAGAATCTGAATTTGATGAAGTCCCCTGCCACTGGAGTAAATGCCCAGAAGACATCATCTCCTTTGTAGGCCAGGTCCAGAGTGTGATGTTGATAGATTTTCAAGCTACTTGTCAATTCTGCAGTCGGATTTGAATGACCCTTGTGTAATTGTTCTTTCTTAAAATCTTTATCCTATATTTTAAGCAAGATTATTAGAATAAAGGCTTGAAACAGCAAAATACACTTAACACACAAACTGGTAAACACATTTTGAGATGACACTGGAAAATAGCAAACCACTACTTCACTGTCCGAAAGTCATAGTGTGACAAAATAACTGGCTCAGTTGAGGTCAAAGCCCATAGACAGATATAATCAAATTTGTCATTAACAGATGTACTGGATTGTCAGGTTGGCCGAAAACTTAAATTCTAAATTATCTGTTCAAATATCTACGGCGGAATTCTCCGTTCCTGAGCCTGAGGGTGGGATTCTCCCCTAACCGGAGGGGTGGGCTGTACCGGTGCCGGAGAGGCGTGAACCATTCCGGCGCGGGCTGCCCGGAAGGGGCAGAATCCTCCACACCTTCAGGGGCTAGACCGCGCCGGCGAGGTTGGCGTGGCGCCAGCCGGTGCTGAAGGGCTTGGCACGGCGCCAAATGGCGGCAAGGGCCTCTGCTGGCCGGCGCAAGTTGGCGCATGCGCGTAAGTGCCAGCGTGTGCTGGTGTCATCCCAGTGCATGTACAGGGGGGTTCTTCTCCGTACCGGCCATGGCGGACCGTTACACTGGCCGGCGCGGAGGGAAAGAGTGCCCCCACGGCACAGGCCAGCCCGCGGATCAGTCGGCCCAGATTGCGAGCCAGGACACCGTGCCCCCCCCCCCCCCCCCCCCCCCCCCCCCCCGGGGCCAGATCCCCCCCGCACACCCCTGAGGACTCCGCAGAGGCCGCCCGCAGAGCCAGGTCCCGCCGGTACAGACCTGGTATAATATACGCCGGGGGGCCGGCCGAAAACGGGCAGCCACTCAGCCCATCGCGGTCCGGAGAATCACCGGGGGGCGGCCGCTACCAGCGCGATTCCTGCCCCGCCTAAGAACCGGCGCCGGAGAATCCGGCAGCCGGCGTCGGGGCGGGATTCACGTCTCCCCCCCTCCCCCCCCCCCCCCCCCCAGTGATTCGCCGGCCTGGCGGGGGTTGGATAATCCCGCCCTAAGTGTTGACGCCGGGACAGGATTCACGGAGTTCTACAACAGCAAAACTGGTGCCACACCTGAATCAATTCAACAACTGTTGAGGGACTAGCACCAGCGCCACGAGGAACACAATCGATTCCAATGAGAAACAGTGTGAAGTTCTCCGGATTCGCGATTGACACGCAGGAGGCTGACAAGCTGCAGCCGCATATACACACTTCACTCCCCACACACACCATCACAGCCAACAAGATGGCAGCAGGGAGAGCAGCACCCCGGTTTACAGATGCCGAGCTTGTGACCCTGTTGGACGCCATGGAGGAGAGGCGGACGACCTGTACCCCAGCCCGGGTAGGAGACTGCCAGCTGCCGCCATTCGCCATGCCTGGGCACAGGTGGTGGAGGCTTTAAGTGGTCTGCGCAACACAGTCCGGGTCGGCCAGCAGTTCCGCCAGAAACTGCACGACCCCCTCAGGGCAGCCTGGTGAGTAGGTAGCACTGTGCCCCTGGCACCAACTCCTGTCCCACACACCCATAGCCCCACCCTCCCTCCCCACCGGAGGGCATCCGACCCCCCACCCTGCACCAAATGCCGGCATCCATACCGGCCGCCATCGCCGAATGTCCTGGCGACTAAAGCCACCAGTTACCCACCCCCTGGGCTGCACGCGTCGGGCTGTCTAACACGGTGCATTTTCTGTTTCCCCCTCCACCCCAGGAGAAGACTGGTCATAACCGCCAGGAGTGGTAAAAGACAGGAGGGGTCTGCCGGACCTGCGGCCCCTCACCACAGCAAAGCAGAGGGCCCTGGACATGGCCGGCAGGCCCGAGGAAAGGCCAGTCGCCAGGGTGGTGATCGTTGGGCGAGAAAGTGAGACCCTGCTGAGTTGCGGTTCCCTGTGATACACATGTCAACCCCCCAGCACCACCCCCATATCACTCGCTCACCCCACATTACCCCCATTCCACCACCCGTCTCTCTTCCTCCCTCCACCTCCACGCCCGTGGTCTAATTATGCGTCCTGTATCTTGCAGGAGCTGCTGGTGGTCGAGCGGGTCCTGCTGGTATCCTCCTGCTGGTGGTGGAGCGGGCCCTGCTGGTGTCCCCCTGCCACAGCCATGAGCTGCTGGTGATGGAGTGGGCCCTCCTGGTGTCCCCCTGCTGGTGATGAAGTGGGCCCTCCTGGTATCCTCCTGCTGGTGATGGAGCGGGCCCTGCTGGTGTTCTCCTGCTGGTGATGGAGCGGGCCCTCCTGGTGTCCCGCTGCTGGTGATGGAGTGGGCCCTCCTGGTGTTCTCCTGCTGGTGATGGAGCGGGCCCTGCTGGTACCCCCCTGCTGGTGATGGAGCGGGCCCTGCTGGTATCCTCCTGCTGGTGATGGAGCGGAGCCTCCTGGTGTCCCCCTGCTCGTGATGGAACGGGCCCTCCTGGTATCCCCCTGCTGGTGATGGAACGGGCCCTCCTGATATCCCCCTGCTGGTGATGGAACGGGGCCTCCTGGTATCCCCCTGCTGGTGATGGAGTGGGCCCTGCTGGTGTCCCCCTGTTGGTGATGGAGCGGGGCCTCCTGGTGTCCCCCTGCCGGTGATGGAGCGGGCCCTGCTGGTGTCCCCCTGCTGGTGATGGAGCGGGGCCTGCTGGTGTCCCCCTGCTGGTGATGGAGCGGGGCCTGCTGGTGTCCCCCTGCTGGTGATGGAGCGGGCCCTGCTGGTGTCCCCCTGCTGGTGATGGAGCGGGCCCTGCTGGTGTCCCCCTGCTGGTGATGGAGCGGGGCCTGCTGGTGTCCCCGTGCTGGTGATGGAGCAGGCCCTGCTGGTGTCCCCCTGCTGGTGATGGAGCGGGCCCTGCTGGTGTCCCCCTGCTGGTGATGGAGCGGGCCCTGCTGGTGTCCCCCTGCTGGTGATGGAGCAGGCCCTGCTGGTGTCCCCCTGCTGGTGATGGAGCGGGCCCTGCTGGTGTCCCCATGCTGGTGATGGAGCAGGCCCTGCTGGTGTCCCCCTGCTGGTGATGGAGCGGGCCCTGCTGGTGTTCCCCTGCTGGTGATGGAGCGGGCCCTGCTGGTGTCCCCCTGCTGGTGATGGAGCGGGCCCTGCTGGTGTTCCCCTGCTGGTGATGGAGCGGGGCCTGCTGGTGTCCCCCTGCTGGTGATGGAGCGGGGCCTGCTGGTGTCCCCCTTCTGGTGATGGAGCAAGCCCTGCTGGTGTCCCTCTGCTGGTGATGGAGCGGGCCCTGCTGGTGTCCCCCTGCTGGTGATGGAGCGGGCCCTGCTGGTGTCCCCCTGCTGGTGATGGAGCGGGCCCTGCTGGTGTCCCCCTGCTGGTGATGGAGCGGGGCCTGCTGGTGTCCCCGTGCTGGTGATGGAGCAGGCCCTGCTGGTGTCCCCCTGCTGGTGATGGAGCGGGCCCTGCTGGTGTCCCCCTGCTGGTGATGGAGCGGGCCCTGCTGGTGTCCCCCTGCTGGTGATGGAGCAGGCCCTGCTGGTGTCCCCCTGCTGGTGATGGAGCGGGCCCTGCTGGTGTCCCCGTGCTGGTGATGGAGCAGGCCCTGCTGGTGTCCCCCTGCTGGTGATGGAGCGGGCCCTGCTGGTGTTCCCCTGCTGGTGATGGAGCGGCCCCTGCTGGTGTCCCCCTGCTGGTGATGGAGCGGGCCCTGCTGGTGTTCCCCTGCTGGTGATGGAGCGGGGCCTGCTGGTGTCCCCCTGCTGGTGATGGAGCGGGGCCTGCTGGTGTCCCCCTTCTGGTGATGGAGCAGGCCCTGCTGGTGTCCCCCTGCTGGTGATGGAGCGGGCCCTGCTGGTGTCCCCCTGCTGGTGATGGAGCGGGCCCTGCTGGTGTCCCCCTGCTGGTGATGGAGCAGGCCCTGCTGGTGTCCCCCTGCTGGTGATGGAGCAGGCCCTGCTGGTGTCCCCCTGCTGGTGATGGAGCGGGCCCTGCTGGTCTCCCCCTGCTGGTGATGGAGTGGGCCCTGCTGGTGACCCCTGCTGGTGATGGAGCAGGCCCTGCTGGTGTCCCCCTGCTGGTGATGGAGCAGGCCCTCCTGGTCTCCCCCTGCTGGTGATGGAGCGGGCCCTGCTGGTGTCCCCCTGCTGGTGATGGAGCGGGCCCTGCTGGTGTCCCCCTGCTGGTGATGGAGCGGGCCCTGCTGGTGTCCCCCTGCTGGTGATGGAGCGGGGCCTGCTGGTGTCCCCCTGCTGGTGATGGAGCGGGGCCTCCTGGTATCCCCCTGCTGGTGATGGAGCGGGGCCTGCTGGTGTCCCCCTGCTGGTGATGGAGCGGGCCCTGCTGGTGTCCCCCTGCTGGTGATGGAGCGGGGCCTGCTGGTGTCCCCCTGCTGGTGATGGAGCGGGCCCTGCTGGTGTCCCCCTGCTGGTGATGGAGCGGGGCTTCCTGGTGTCCCGCTGCTGGTGATGGAGCGGGCCCTGCTGGTGTCCCCCTGCTGTTCCTAAAGGTTCCAGACCCAGCAGCAGCAGCGCTGCGTGTTGCCTGTCGGGACTGTCCCCATCTACCATGTCATCCGCCATGTGCGACCCGTGGGGGCCGCCATCTTCGGCGCCACCCGTCACGTGCGACCCATGAGGGCCGCCATCTTCGGCGCCACCCGCCACGTGCGACTCGTGAGGGCCGCCATCTGCGACGCCACCTGCCACGTGTGACTTGTGGAGACTACCATCTTGGAATCACCCCACCATCTCCCGGAACCCTGCACACCCAGTCGTACGCTGGCCTCCGCTACTCTCGACCAGCCCACCCACTTTCCGAAGCTCGCCTCCATCACCCTCCACCAGTCTTGACCTCATCACCTCACTAAATCCATGATGGCCGTCCGGATAAACGGGCACGAGTTGACCTGCCTCTTCGACTCTGGGAGCACTGACAGCTTCATCCACCCAGATACGGTAAGGCGTGCTCCCTCCCAATTTTACCCGCGACCCAGAAAATCTCCCTGGCTTCCGGATCACATTCCATGGAGATCCGGAGGTACTGTGTCGCAACCCTTTCGGTAGAGTACGCTAATTTCAAGCTCTATGTCCTCCCTCATCTCTGCGCTGCCCTATTACTGGGTCTTGATTTTCAGTGCCACCTCCGAAGCCTTACCTTGAAGTTCAGTGGACCCCTGCCCCCCCCCCCCCCCCCCCCCCCCCCCCTCACTGTCGGTAGCCTCGCGACCCTTAAGTTTGCTCCACCCTCGCTCTTCGCGAACCTCACCCCGGACTGTAAGCCTGTCGCCACCAGGAGCAGACGATACAGTGCCTGGGGCAGGGCCTTTATCAGGTCAGAGGTCCAGCGACTCCTGAAGAAAGGGATCATAGAGGCCAGTACCAGCCCCTGGAGAGCCCAGGTGGTGGTCATCAAGACTGGAGAGAAGCACCGGATGGTCATCGACTACAGTCAGATGATCAACCGGTACACACAGCTCGATGCGTACCCTATTCCCCGCATATCTGATACGGTCAATCAGATTGCGCAGTATCGAGTCTTCTCCACTGTTGATTTGAAGTCCGTGTGCCACCAGCTCCCTATCCGCCCAGAGGACCGCCAATACATCTGCCTTCGAGGCAGATGGCCGCCTCTACCAATTCCTCAGGGTCCCCTTCGGCATCACCAATGGGGTCTCGGTCTTCCAATGAGTGATGGACCGAATGGTTGACCAGTACGGGTTGCGGGCCACGTTCCCGTATCTGGATAATGTCACCATCTGCAGCCATGGCCAGCAGGGCCATGACACTAACCTCCGACATTTCCTCCACGCCGCTAAGCACCTTAACCTCACAGAAAATAAGGAGAAATGCGTTTTCTGCACGACCCGCCTAGCCATCCTTGGCTACGTGGTGGAAAACAGGGCCCGACCCCACCCCCTCCTGGAACTTCCCTTCCCCCACTGCCCCAAGGCCCTGAAGAGATGCCTGGGGTTCTTCTCCTATTATGCCCAGTGGGTCCCCAATTATGCAGACAAGGTCTGCCCACTCATTAAATCTGCCATTTTTCCCCTGACGGCTGAGGCCCGCCTGGCCTTCAACCGCATCAAGGCAGATATTGCCAAAGCCGCAGTGCACGCAGTAGACAAGTCCATCCCGTTCCAGGAGGACAGCGATGCATCTGACTTTGCCCTGGCCGCTACCCTCAACCAGGCGGGCAGCCCTGTGGCTTTCTTCTTCTGTACCCTCCAGGACATCGAAATCCGACACTCCTCCGTCGAAAAGGAAGCCCAAGCCATTGTGGAAGCTGTGCAACATTGGAGGCATTACCTGGCCGGCAGGCGATTCACTCTCCTCACTGACCAATGGTCGATTGCCTTCATGTTTAATAACACACAGCCGGGCAAGATCAAGAATGACAAGATCCTGAGGTGGAGGATCGAACTCTCCACCTACAATTACGATATCTTGTATCAACCTGGGAAGCTCAATGAGCCCCAGATGCCCTATCCCGCGGTACATTTGCCAGCGCACAAGTAGACCCACTTCGGGCCCTCCACAATGACCTCTGTCACCCGGGGGTCGCCCGTTTTTTTCATTTCATCAAGGTCCGCAACCTGCCTTACTCCATCGAGGAGGTCAGGACCATGACCAGGGACTGCCAGGTCTGCACGGAGTGCAAACCACACTTCTATCGGCCAGACAGAGCACACCTAGTAAAGGCTTCCCGGCCCTTTGAGCGCCTTAGCATCGACTTCAAAGGGCCCCTCCCCTCCACTGACCGTATCATGTACTTCCTCAACATTATTGACGAGTACTCACGTTTCCCTTTCGCCATCCCATGCCCTGACATGACCTCTGCCACTGTCATCAAGGCCCTGCGCAGTCTCTTCACCTTATTCGGTTTCCCCACCTACATCCATAGCGATTGGGGTTCCTCTTTCATGAGTGACGAGTTGCGTCAGTTCCTGCTTAGCAAGGGCATCGCCTCAAGCAGGACTACCAGCTACAACCCCCGGGGAAACGGACAGGTGGAGAGGGAGGACGCGACGGTATGGAAGGCCATCCTTCTTGTCCTACGATCTCAAAGTCTCCCAGTCTCCCGCTGGCAGGAGGTCCTTCCCGACGCGCTCCACTCCATCTGGTCACTCCTGTGCACTGCCACCAATGAGACCCCTCATGAACGAATGTTTGTCTTCCCCAGGAAGTCCACCTCAGGTGTCTCGCTCCCGTCCTGGCTGACAGTCCCAGGGCCCGTCCTCCAGAAGCATGCGAGGAGTCATAAATCGGATCCCTTGATCGAAAGGGTTCTTCTCCTCCATGCCAACCCACAATATGCCTACGTGGCACACCATGACGGGCGGCAGGACACAGTCTCCCTTCGGGATTTGGCACCTGCAGGTTCACCAGTGACCATCACCACCACCCCCGTCCCTACACCATCTCCCTCACCACCGACTCAGCTACTGGACGAAGAAGAAGACGACATGCTACTCGGCTACTTTGGAATTTGGCAACCGCAGGCCCCCCAGCGACCATCACCACCACCCCCGCCCCTACACCATCTCCCTCTCCACCGACTCAACTACTGGACGAAGAAGAAGACGACATGCTCCCGGTCACGCAGGTCTCGACACCAGTGCCCACACCACAGCCAGGACTGAGGCGTTCACGGCGGAAGGCCAAAGCCCCCAACAGACTCGATCTTTAAGTCCACTTCACCCCCGCCGGACTCTTTGTTTTTAACAGGGGGTGAATGTGGTAAACCGCTGTTACTGTATTGTATATATTGTTTGTTCTCTCTGCTGGCTCCACCTGTGGCTCCTCCCCTCAAGCTCTGTATAAAGGTGGCTGACCTCTGGCCCTGCCTCAGTTCGGGATCAGTTGCAGCAGGTTTTTGTTTAGATTATTAAAGCCATAGTTTTGTTCCACAACTCGCCTTTGTTATAATTGATGGCACATCAGGAAGCAAAAGGAAGGGCATCAGCCCACTTCCCCATATGTAGTTCTGGCTGGTCTGACACACGAAGACTGCCACTCTCAGGCATGGCTCCACCCTCACAGCCTTGGATATCACCTCGAAGAAGGCTGTCCAGAACCCGACAAATTTGGGGCGGACTGTAGTTTCTTAGGATTTGAATCCAGTTTTATTTAATTTACGGTTGCTGGTTGTTGTTGAGACATTGCTGAAACTCAGTAGAAATTCAAGTTTAAAACTTGTCAGGTGCAAATAAGAATTGTTTTATTGAAGTTCATTGGTTACAACTTGAAAATGATTTAAAAGGTAGTTTGTAGACAATTTGATTTTCTTCAAAGAATCACAGGAATTATCTTCTGAGACAATAGCCTGAACACAACTTTAAAAGTCAAAGGCTGAAGTCAAAGTATGAAAATGAAATAGGAATACAGAACTCTTTTCTAATTCTCTTTCTTTACTCTCTCTCTCTCTCTCTTTCTGTCTTGTTCTCTTTGTCTCTTTCCTGTCTCTTTCTCTCTGTGTCTTTCTGACTTTCTGTCTTCTTGTCTTTTCTCTTGTCTTTCTGACTTGTCTTTCGTCTTTTCGTCTTTTCGTCTTGTCTCTTGTCGTCTAAAATGGTGGCCAAATCATCCATGGATATACTCTTTGATATCTGTCTTAAGCGATCCGATCACACCCCAATATAATCCTAATTGGTTTAAGCTATATTCAAAACACATTTGATTTGATAAAAAGCCATCCATCCTCCCAATGCAACGCCACTTCCAATTGTTGCTTATCTGCAACAATTAAGAAATTATGTCATCTCATCATGCTATTATTTCGAAAATATAAATGAAACTGTATTTTGACACAGTCTAAAATGTTTCAGCTTGCATACGTTATGGAATGTGGTTCAGGCTGTTATCACAAGTGGCCAGAATTCAGAACAATGGAACCTTTGATTATACCACCTTAAAACCCATGGGATTTTGCTGCTGCCCTTGAAAGAATGTAATGTTTTTATCAGTGGTTCTGTTTTTCCCAAACACATGTCTGAGTTTGGAAGTTGTATATTTCTTTCATTTTAAAACTGGGATTTAATATTTCTGTCTTAAACAGTCTTCTTACCTATATTAAGTGTATTTAAAATACCTGACTTCTACACGGACCCAGAACATTTGGGCGTAGTTGGCCGTGCCTCCTTGGCACCATTCACATTTATCTTCCACCTTTCTCTGCAAGGAGACCACGAGGTATCCGAGGGCCCCGAGAGAAACATTGTTGGAGGAACTGCTGGACACGGACAATAGGGAGAAGGGAAACTGAGGGGACATGTTGGACAACATTTAAAAAAGGCGAGAACACCATTAGACGGAGCAAGACAGAAATGGGAGGACAAACGTGGCACTGAAGTAGGATGGGGACTCTGGAGCGAAGCACTAAGTAGGACCAACTTCAACTCCTCATGCACAAGGCTGAGCTTCATGCAGTTTAAAGTGGTGCACAGAGTGCACCTAACCAAAACCTGAATGAACAGGTTCCTCCCGGATGCGGTGGATAAATATTTGCACTTTTTAAAATATTCCTTGACATCCTCACCCAGCAAATATCAGTTTATGTCAATCTCGTAAATTTCACTTGACTTAGCATACATACAACGCCTTTGGTGAAGATAGTTCCAGATCTCTGATGTACATTGTGTGGAAAAATACTTTCCGATTTCATTCCTTAGCTGGCCTAGCTCTAAATTTAGGATTATGTTCTTTTGTTCTGGATTCACCCCCAGAATATTTTTTCTGTATTTAACCTAATGAATCCCTTTATCATTTTAAAACACCTCAATTAGATCATCCTCAATGTTTTAAACTCAAGGGAATATAAGTAATGTTCTCGCAACAGCTGTTCAGGTGGGCGACCACGCATCAGCCTAAAAGGTGCCACATACGCTTTGTTCTAGGATAAACAATGGACAGGATTTTCCGTCAAATCAGTGCATGTGTGCCTGTGGCGGTCCACCATTGGCCGGCGGTGGGATCTTCTGGTCCCGCCATTGTCAACGGAGTTTCCCACTGAATGCATCCTTCATTGCTGGAAACCCCAGGGTGGGGGTGCACCGTCGGCGAGACATGAAGATCCCACTGGCATGAACTGCCAGAATGTTCCGGCCAATATAAGCAGCTGCGCAAAAAAAATTTAATGGACCACACATTGGAAAGTATCAGGTTCTGCACACCAACTAAATTTTAAAGGGAAATTGAAGTCTTATTATTATTTTAGCAAAAGAGATTGTATCCATTCCAAGGCTAAACATCTTCGCTGAGGTACTATGTTCAAAACTAAATGTGGCACAAGTGAGGTCTGTCCAAGGCTCTGTATTTTAAGTTTCACTTCCGCACTTTTATACTTTATAGCCCATTGAGTCTTTACCGGCCTTCCGAAAGGGTTAGGGTTAGACCCCCACTCTATTCCCATAACCCAGCCTAACTTTGTCAGACACTAAGGGGCAATTTAGCATGGCCAACCTACCTAACCTGCACCCTGGACATAGAAAAAGCCTTGGACAAAGTCGAATGGAAGTACCTTGTTGAGGTACTGGAGAGGTTTGGGATAGGAACGGGGTTCACCTCATGGGTGAAAGTCTTGTATACTGCCCCCAAGACGGGCGTTCGGACCAACACCACCAGCTGTGAATATTTCCAGTTGCACAGAGGCACAAGGCAGGGATGCCTGCTGTCCATGCCCCTGTTCGCCCTGGCAATCCTCTGCGAGACGCGAAAGGCTGGAAAGGCATCCATAGAGGAGGTAGAGAGCACAGAATTTCACCTTATGTGGACGGCCTGCTGCTTTACGTCTTGGACCACACAATGGCCTAAAAGCAATCATGAAGCTCCTGGAAGAGTTTGGTGCCTTTTCTTGCTACAAACCCAACCTTGGCAAGAGCAAGGCATTCTTGCTGAACCCGAACGAGAAGGAACAGAGCAGGAGGGACTCCCATTCAAACTAGTCCAAAACAAATTCCACTACCTGGGGATCCAGATAGCCCATGACTGGACACTGATCCACAGTGGAATCTGACCGTCTGGAGGAGGAAGTTAAAAAGAACCAAGATAGATGAGGAACCAATGGACTGTGCAACCTGGGAAGGGGTGGTGGGGGGGCGCAGGGGAGAGAGACGGAAGGACCATGGGAAAATACAAGAGAAGAGGGGGGGGGTGGCTACCCCCCTTTTCCCGGAAGATAAAAGAAAAACACAGCTGAAGCCAAAGGGGGGGGGGGGGGGGGGGAGGAAGGGAGGTGGGTGGGTGGGGGGGGGGGGGGTGACAATGGGGAAGGGGGAGCAACTGTAGACTGATCCAGAGGGAAGCGAAGTGTACATAGGGTCAGTTAAACGAAGGACAAAATAAACCTCGCTGTACAATAAAATAAATTAGTGCGGGCAAGAAAAATGTGATATGTATATATATATATATAAATATACACAACTGTTTATAAATATGAAAAATGCCAATAAAAAGATTTCTAAATAAAGGACCGACAGATATGGGATGCACTCCCGCTTTCCCTGGTGGGGAGGGTGCAGCGATCAAGATGAACGTACAGCTGAGGTTCCTCTTCCTGTTTAGATCCACACCAATCTTCATCCCCAAGGCTTTTTTCCATAAGATTGACAAAATGATCATGGTGTTTATGTGCGTGGGTAAGAACCCAAGGATCCCTAAGTCGACACTGCAAAGGAAAAATATGGGCAGTCTGACCCTTCCGATCCTACAATACTACCACTGGGCAGTTACAGCTAAAAGGGTAAGGGGATGGATACGAGAACCTAACAGGGAATGGTGAGGCTAAAGGAGTCCTCTTGTAAGGGAATGACCCTCTGGGCCCTCGCCACAGCAGCGCTCCCATCCCTCCCGACAAAATACACATCCTGCCAAGTTGAGGCAGCACATCGAAGACATGGAACCAAATGAGGCAACATTTCGGCCTAACTAAGATGTCCTCCATGGACCCCATCTGTGGCAACCACAAATTCCCACCAGCCATGCTTGGCTCCACCTCTAAAAAATGGAGACAGGACGGGGAATGCTAGCAGTCAGGGACTTTTACATAGGGGACAGACTCGCGACCTTAGGCAAACTGATGGAAAGCCTAGAACTACCAACAAGACAGGAAATCAGGTACCTTCAAATTAAACACTTTCTCCGCAAGGAGACGGCAAGGTACCCCAGGACCCGAGAGACACACTACTCAAGGAGATAATTAACATAAACAGTAAGGAGGAGGGGGACTGTGGGAACACCTACGGACGGTTGCTGGAAAGGGCAAGAATACTACTGGACGGAGCTAGGCAAAAATGGGAGGACAAACTGGGGATGGAAGGGGGTTGGGGACTCGAAAGCAAAGGACTGAGTAGGGCCAACACCATCTCCTCCTGCGCTAGGCCAAGCCTCATGCAGTTTAAAGTGGTGCACAGAGATCACCTAACCAGAACTGGAGAATCCTGCTCAGCTGCCGATTAGCAGCACCACCCACAGCTGCAGACTGGCTGGCAGACGGAGGGATCGCTGTAAAAAAATCTCTAAAAATAAGAAGCAACTCTGTATGTAACAACCAGGGGCTCCATAGATTGAGCTGTTACTCTGTAAAAACTGAAAAATACCACTAAAAATATTTTAAAAAAGAATTCTGAGCAGTATGAGCCCAGTATCAATTTATAGATCAACAACAGCAGGTTAAAAAAATATTCAAAGCATCAAAAACAGAAAATGCTGGACAATCTCAGTAGGTCAGACAGCATCTGTGGAGAGAGAAAGGAGCTAGCGTTTTGAGTCTGGATGACTCTTTGTCAAAGCATCAAGTTTTACCATGGAGAAAATCTTTGTGCAGTTGTTAGATCTAAAAAACTACTTTTCTCTAGAGTTGTCCTGTTAGTTGGAAGCATTTTACAAAATGTAATTAAATAGGAAAAAGAATTAAACTGGACTGCAGAGTAGAGTTTTAAGTTAAAATGGAATCAAACAGAATTGAATAATGATAATTTGAACGTCACTGCTGTGGGAAGCCAGAATTGGATTTGCTAGCAAGGATAGGAAGAGTATGATGTAGATGGTGGATAAAGATTTTGAACGAAAACTGATGCTTTAATTAAGCAGCTTTCTCTGAACTGGTAAGAACATTTGTTAAAATAAATCTCATTATATTAAGAGCTTTTACAGCATAGCAGTTAGCACAGATCAAGGCGTTCTGCAGCAAGTTTTCGCGCCATCTGCATTTCTGCTTACCTTTAGTGGCTGAAGTTTCCCAGCCAACGAAGAGTGAGTTCCGACATGCTGGAAAAGAGAAGGTTTGTAACGAATTCGCAGATTTGCTTTCTGTCTATCGCAGTGTTTCTGAAAGAAAAAAAAGTGACAAACATTAGACTCCCTTTAAATAACCAACTTGAAACCATTATTTTTCTGATCTTTATCTTTCCTTTGATGTGATTTACAATAGGAAATTGTATAAGCTATAATTATCCATTGAGAAACTGTAGGATTTTTTTGTCAGTACAACATTAACATGCAGGAGTGAAATAAACGCCACCACCTGCAGAATATTTTGAGACCTTGGATTGTAAATGTTTGAAAGATTTTCTCTTAAAACAATTTCCACCTCCTAAACTGCCTATGCTTAAATTGCCAAAAGGTAGTATCCATTTGCCTCTACTCCTATTGCTAATCACATAGTTATTGTGCTGACAGCATTTTAAGTGCACTGTGTACATTGCAGATTCACCCCAGATTCACCCGTCAGGAAAACTCTATGCTAGGAACTCAAATTTACAAAATTTGGTCAACAACATGCCAGTCCAGAATAAGAAACAGTTCTCAAAATACTAGAGAAGCAAATACTACAGACACTAGAAATAATAAAAAGAAAAAGCTGGAAGTACTCAGCGGGTCAACAACAGAGAGGAACAGTTAACTTTTCAACAACTATTTATATACGTATTTTTAGGTTGATACCATTTTATTGAAAGGTTTCTCTCCATGGATGCTGGCTAGAACTTCTGAGTATTTCCATAATGTTCTGTTCTCAAAATATTCATGTTTTATCTTAACAACCCTAATAATTGTAATAAATGCAGCTGTGGAAACTGAAGGAACAGGAGAGTTGATAAAGGCTAATTGCAAAAGGAAAGAACAGCTTTCTGCTTGCATTCCACCTAGGTTTTTAATGCAATTCTGGCTTAGTAATTACATCTGCAGGTTACACAAGTGTGGCCTGCTGACTTTGTCATGGGAAGATGTTACAAAGGGCGGGATCGACCCAGAAATCGGCAATGCTTGATGTCGGGCGAGGAAAGTGGCATTGGACCCACCGGTGCCAATGGCGGGTTCTGTTGTGTTCTTTGTTTTTGTTCTTTCAGCATGGTGAAGGTTGCAGTGTTAATAACATTCAGCAAGCAGTGTTTAACAAATAAAGTTAATGTATTACACTGCACTGAATTAGATTCAAACATATTACTAAGGAACTAGTTAAGTAAAGATTACACTACACACCCACAATACTAAACTATGCTATCAGTTAAGCTATCTCATACCTACTCTATCTCGACTTCCCATGCTCTCTACCACTCTCTCCCAGAAGTCAAGGAGACATGTGGGGCTGGATTCTCTGATCGCTGATGCCGAAATTGGGTTTGGCGATCGGCCGGACAATCAAAGTCACGACCGAATCGGGGGTGGCGTCGCTTTCGCGATGCTCTGCCCAATCCAAAGCAGCGTATCGATGGCTGCAGTACATTGCCTGAGGCCCGCTCCCTGATGCTTCGCCCCCGATCACCCAATGGCGTCGGTCGCATGTGGCCTCATCCATCGGGAACTCGGCGTGGTGCCTGCAGACTCAGTCCAGTGCCACCACAATCGGGGGGGGGGGGGGGGGGGGGGGGGATCCGCTGGCAGTGGGGGGGACTTTATCAGGGGCTGGGGCACTGCAGGGGGGTGGTCCGGGGTGCGTGAGTCGGCCAAAGGGTGGGCACTATTTCGCGGGTCGGGTCCGCGAGCGGCCTCCGCCATGTAGCACGGTGCGGCCGCATCAGGCCGCCGCCGTTCGCATACACGGCCACGAACCCGGTAATTCTTCGAGCCATATCAGCAGCTGGAGCAGGGTGCAACAGCCCTCAACACTATCTACAACTCCCCCAACCTTCGTGTCATCGGAAACTTACTAACCCACCCTTGCACTTCCTCATACAAGTCATTTATAAATACCACAAAGAGCAGAGGCCCAAGAACAGATCCTTGCGGGACACCACTGGTCACCGACCTCCAGGCGGAATACTTTCCATCCATTACCACTCGCTGTCTTCTTTCGGCCAGCCAATTCTGTATCCAGACAGCCAAATGTCCCTGTATCCCATGCCCCCTAACTTTCTGAATGAGCCTACCATGAGGAACCTTATCAAATGACTTACTGAAATCCATATACACCACATCCACTGCCCGACCTTCATCAATGTCTCTCGTCACATCCTCAAAGATTTCAATGAGGCTTGTGAGGCATGACCTGCCCCTCACAAAGCCATGCTGACTATTTTTAATCAACTATGTTTTTCTAAATAATCATAAATCCTATCTTTCAGAATCCTTTCCAATATTTTGCTCACCACAGATGTAAGACTGATGGGTCTGTAATTCCCAGGGATTTCCCTATTCCCTTTCTTGAACAGGGGAACAACATTCGCCTCCCTCCAATTATCTGGTACTACTCCAGTGGAGAGTGAGGACACAAAGATCATCGCAAACAGCACGGTAATCTCCTCCCTCGCTTCCCGTAGTAACCTCGGGTATATTCCGTCAGGCCTAGAGGACTTATCTATCCTGATGCTTTTCAAAATTTCCAGCACATCCTCCTTCTTAATATCAACCTTTTTGAGTCTATTAACCTGGTTCACACTGTTCTCATGAGCAACAAGGTCCCTCTCTCTAGTGAATATTGAAGCAAAATATTCATTTGGGGCCTCCCCTACTTCCTCAGACTCTAGGCACAAGTTCCCTCCACGATCACTGATCGGCCCTACTCTCACTCTGATCATCCTCTTATTTCTCACATAAGTGTAGAACGCCTTGGGGTTTTCCTTAATCCTGCCCGCCAGGGCTTTTTCATGCCCCCTTCTTGCTCTCCTCAGTCCATTTTTGAGTTCCTTCCTGGCTACCTTGTAACCCTCTAAAGCCGTGCCAGATCCTTGCTTCCTCAACCTTAAGTAAGCTTCCTTCTTCCTCTTGACTAGAAGCTTCACTTCTCTTGTCATCCAAGGCTCCTTCACCTTACCATTCCTTCCTCGTCTCAGTGGGACAAAACTATTCAGCACTTGCAGCAAGTGCTCCTTAACCAAACCCCCACATTACTGTTGTGCATTTCCCCAAGAACAATTGTTCCTACTTTATGCTCCTCAGCTCCTGTCTAATGGCAGTATAATTTCCCCTCCCCCAATTAATACCGCCCCATACTGTCTGTTCCTATCCCTCTCCATGACTATGGTAAAGGTTAAGGAGTTGTGGTCACTGTCACCGAAATGCTCTCCCACCAAGACATCTGACATCTGGCCTGGTTTGTTGCCGAGCACCAAGTCCAATATGGCCTCCCCCCTAGTCGGCCTACCTACATATTGAGTCAGGAATCATTCCTGTACACACCTGACAAAATCTGCTCTATCCAAACAATTTGCACGAAGGAGGTTCCAGTCAATATTAGGCAAGTTGAAGTCACCCACGACAACAACACTGTTACTTCTGCACTTTTCCAAGATCTGCCGCGCAATCTGTTCCTCTATCTCTCTGCTGCTATTGGGGGGTCTATAGAAAACTCCCAATAAAGTGACTGCTCCTTTCTTGTTTCTGACTTCCACCCATACTGACTCAGTAGACAAATCCTCCTCAACTACCTCCTTTTCTGCAGCTGTGGTGTACACCCTAATTAACAGTGCCACTCCCCCTTCTCTTTTACCTCCCTTCATATTCTTCTGAAAACATCTAAACCCCGGAACATCTAACAACCATTCCTGAAGGGTTCAGCTCAAAAAGGATGTTAATGGATCAGCAGAAGTTAAAGTCTTCCTGCTGCATCCTTCTGATATGACCCTGTTCATTGAGCAAGCAAGCTGCCATCAGCCAGACAGGAAGACAGGATTCCAGTACTCACAGATGCAGTATGAGGACCTATGGAGTGTCCTCAGTGCATGCCATTGTCCTCCTCTATGAATCTAGCAGCTATGAGCCTGTCCCGCGTACACTAACCTCATCTAGACATCACGATGACCTTAGGGCCGTCATCCTCACCCACGAGACCCTACTCACCCTCATCCCCGGTGATATACACCCCATCGGAGGAGGCAACTCCATCTCCTTGTCTGGTAGTTCTTCCCCCACCACTCCTTCTCTGGTAATTCCCCCCCCCCCCCATTGCAGCACCAGGTAAGAGTAGAACGCAACGTCAACAATGATGTATGACAACCTCTCTGGACTGGTCCAGGCACCGGGACGTCATTTTCAGCATTCCTATAGTTTGTTCTACCAAAGTGTGAGTTGTAGCTTGAGTCTCGTTGTGCTACTTCTCTGTTGCAGTCTGGGGCTTCCGCATAGGTGTCATTAGCCACATCTTCAGTGGGTAGCCCTTGTCCCCGAGGAGCCAACCCTGCAGCTTCTGTGGACCCTGGAAGACATCAGGGGTCTGAGAGTGGCTCAGAATGTAGGATTCGTGGACACAGAATTGTGCACATACCTGCAGAATGCGTTTGGGAAAGTCACAGACCAGCTGAACATTCAGCAACTGGAGGCCCCTGCAGTTGACATAGTTGACTGCTTGTTGCCACAGAAATCTGAGTGTCAAATGAGTGTAGTCGATTACACCCTGTATCTGTGGAAACCCAGGGATCTGCACAAATCCTAGTGCTCTTGCTTCCTGGCTTGCCTGATGCCGGTTGAAATGCACAAAGTTACATACCTTTGCATAGATGGCGTCCACTGACTTAGAAATTGAGCGCAGTCACTTTCACCCACACATTAGCAGTCAATGCCCCCCACGTCCCTGTGGTACTAAATCCAGAGGCATGTCGCAGATGTGACCAACCAGTTTCCTGGATATGCGTAGTCTTCAGCAATACTGGTTCTTGGTCATAGAATCATAAAATTTACAGTACAGCAGGAGGCCATTCGGCCCAGCGAGTCTGCACCAGCTCCTGGAAAGAGCACCCCCACCCAAGCCCACATCTCCACCCCATCCCCTCAACACCACCTAACCTTTTTGGACATTGAGGGCAATTTAGCATGTCCCATCCACCTAACCTGCACATTTTTGGACTGTGGGAGGAAACCGGAGCACCCGGAGGAAACCCACGCAGACACAGGGAGAAAGTACAAACTCCACACAGTCACCCGAGGCCGGAATTGAACCCGGGTCCCTGGAGCTGTGAGGCAGCAGTGCTAACCACTGTGCCACCCATGGTGGGATTCGAACCCGGGTCCCCAGAGCATTACCCTGAGTTTCTGGTTTACTAGTCCAGTGACAATCCCCCCATGCCATCGCCTCTTCACAGCACAATTTCAGCAGGTTTTTGAACAAAGCACTGGACTTGGCATTGAAATCATCACTGTGCAAAATGACATGGAGCTGAGAGCTAGGTCACCTGCATGAATGATAAGTGTCATCTGTAGACTCTGAGTCTAACAAGGCGCCTACGAATGACGGCTCTCTGGGCTTCATCCTCCGCATGTGGAGGGGGCTCGTCTGCTCCTTGCTCTTAAGGCTTCTTCCCCTGCCTTTGGTGAGCCAAGTGCCACAAATGCACTCGTCTCAGTTTTCTCTCCTGTCTATAAGCAATGAGGCTGACTAAGAGATCTCCAGGCTCCATCTTCCTGGCGGTCCCCTCACTGAAGTATCGAACAGAGAAATGCAATGGTCACCATTTGTCTGCTAAGGACCAGTCTTTGTCAAATAATTGCCTGAAGGTGCCTCTCAAGGACCCTTGTTGCATTCCACAGAGTCCTGGCGACCACATGGATACCCAGTGTTTAGTGCACATGATGGTTGACCAAACCATCCCCCGCGTACCACTGCCCAACCACATGACCTGAGTGGTGACAAATTCGGCCACTCCCCTGCATCTCAAGTGCAGGCATGCCCTGCCCTGCAGTCCAAGTCCTTGAGCTTTGCTTTGACCATGAGAGGCACTTGTCAATGTGAATTTTAACACAAAGCAAGGGATTAGGGTGCACCCCTTGGTCAGAGCTCCATGGCAACTTTTCTAAGGGAATCCTTAAAGTTGCCCAGTCTCCCAATGGTTCTGCCGAACCACAGCACCCATTGGATTTGGAGATTTCCACGCCAGGAGTTAAGCAGCACTGGCACTGTCAGACATTGGTGCTGCTTGAGTGGGAATAATTGCTTGACTAGCTTGACTTCAAGCATGTCAATTGATCTCGTAGAATCATAGAATTTACAGTCCAGAAGGAGGCCATTTGGCCCATCGGGTCCACACTGGCCCTTGGAAAGAGCAACCAAACTAACCCCACACCTCCACCCTATCCCCATAACCCAGTAACCCTACCTAACCTTTTTGGACACTAAGGGCAATTTAGCAATTTAGTGGCCAATCCACCCAACCTGCTCATATTTGGACCGTGGGAGGAAACCGGAGCACCTGGAGGAAACCCACGCAGACACAGGGAGAACGAACATGCAGACTCCGCACAGACAGTGAACCAAGCTGGAAATCGAACCTGGGACCCTGGAGCTGTGAATTAACAGTGCTACCCACTGTGCTACCGTGCTGCTCAAGCTCCACGATCTCAGCTGCGAAAGTGTGGTCATCTTTGACATTTTCTTGCATTTGTCAAGCCGTTGTCTTCAACCCCTCCCTACACCAGCTACTCCCACATGTGCTTGTGTGCAACAGTCAGTGCTGCACTGAGCTTCCCCCCCTCCCCCCCCCCCCCAACTGTTCTCCATTCCCTGGCGTTCCCTGGCCTCCCTTCTATGCCTGCCACTGTTCCCTTTGCCTTGAGGTTCCTTGCATCCTGTGGTGATCCACCACTGTGTAAATATGTGTGTGCCTGCATTAGGGGATGTACAGCAGTGCCTGTATTACAGGTTTGTCGGTAGCCCCTGCTGGCTAGCTCCGCCCACAGGGAGCAGTATAAATATTCATGAGTTCTCCTGAGCTGCCATTCTACCAGCTGCAGTCGATGGATAAACATCTCACGGTAATAAAGCCTCTCTTGTACCGATTCGAGTCTTTGTGTGCAATTGATAGCGCATCAATTTATTACCGTGAGATTTTCTGCATCATGGACATCAGAATAAAACCCGATCGCAGCTCGATCCGCAATCGCGAAACGCCAGTAAAGACTTTAAGCACTGGCTGGCTTGCTTCAAGGATTACATCACCTCAGCGGACCCTGCACCGTCGGAAGCTCTGAAAATTCAACTCCTCTACTCAAGGTTGAGCTCCAGCGTGTTCCCGCTGATACAGGACGCGCCGAACTACGCACGCACCATGGAACTTCTCAAAGAAAATTACATCCAGTCGGCGAACACTCTGTTTGCGAGGCATGTACTCGCCACTCGCGTCCAGCTACTGGGTGAGTCGATTGAGGACTTCTGGCTGGCCCTTATCCTGCTAGTACGGGACTGCGAGTGCCAGGCCGTCACGGCCATGGAACATTCCAATCTCCTCATGCGAGATGCATTTGTGACGGGGATTGCATCGGACCCCATCCGGCAATGACTGCTGGAAGGGGCTGCGCTCGATCTAGCGGCAACAAAGACTTTAGCGCTCTCCATGATGGTCACTTCACGTAACGTACAATCCTACCCCGTCCGCCGCGCGGCCCACCCATCCTACCCCTCGTGGACCCCGCAACAGACCCCCCCCCGGACTGGGGCCGCTTCCGCGCAATATGCCTGCGCTGCTCGCCACACCGCGCACACTGGGGGTCCCCGCATCTACTTCTGTGGCCAGCAGAAGCACCCCCACCAGCGCTGCCCGGCCCGCACCGCGACCTGTAAATCATGTGGCAAGAAAGGCCACTTTGCAGCGGTGTGGCAGGCCCGTGCAGTTGCCGTTATCGCACCCGACCTCTCCCCCTTTACTCAGCTGATCGCACAATGGGCGCCACCGTCCGCTGCCCCCAGGGCCACGTGCAACCAGTGGGCGCCGCCATCTTCTCAATGGGTGCCGCCATCTTCTCCCCCCAGGCCCACATGCGGCCAGTGGGCGCCACCATTTTCCGCCGCCTCCGCAATGTGCGCGCCATGGGCGCCGCCATTTTATCCCCCCCAGGTCCATGTGTGGTCAATGGACGCTACCATCTTGCCCCGCCTCCGCAACATGCGCTCCATGGTCGCTGCCATCTTGCCCCGCCCCCACAACGTGCGCTGCATGGGAGCCGCCATCTTCTTCCCCGCAGGTAATTCGGATGCCGCCATTTTGTCCTCCCCTCGGAACTGGACCACGGGACCCGGGTTGCTTCCGCTCTCGTTGGACTCTTCGGTCGATCGCCCGCTACTCGCCTCCATGATGCTCGACCAATCCCGTCCCTACAACCTGGCTACCGCTTCAACGACGGTTCTCATCAACGGCCACGCGATCTACTGCCTACTTGACTCCGGGAGCATCGATAGCTTCATCCATCCGGACACGGTAAGGTGCTGCTCCCTCGCGGTCCATCCCGCCAACCAGCGGATCTCCCTGGCCTCCGGATCCCACTCTGTCCTGATCCGGGGTTTCTGTCTGGTCAACCTCACCGTACAAGGCGTTGAATTCAACCGTTTCCGCCTGTACGTTCTCCCCAACCTCTGTGCATCACTTTTACTGGGCCGAGATTTCCAATGTAACCTCCAGAGCCTCACCCTCAGATTCGGCGGGCCCCTACCCCCACTCACCGTT
Source organism: Scyliorhinus canicula (assembly GCF_902713615.1). Taxonomy (NCBI): domain Eukaryota; kingdom Metazoa; phylum Chordata; class Chondrichthyes; order Carcharhiniformes; family Scyliorhinidae; genus Scyliorhinus; species Scyliorhinus canicula. The sequence continues at coordinate 241,151,820 of NC_052148.1, read as the reverse complement.
TGTGGCCTCACAACCCTCAAGGTTGACCCTCCCTCCCTCTTTGCCAATCTGACTGCAGAATGCAAGCCCGTCGCCACCAGGAGCAGACGGTACAGCACCCAGGACAAGACCTTGATCAGGTCCAAAGTCCAGCGGCTGCTTCGGGAGGGTATTATCGAGGCCAGCAACAGTCCCTGGAGAGCCCAAGTGGTGGTGGTTAAAACTGGGGAGAAACACAGGATGGTCGTGGACTACAACCAGACCATCAACTGGTACACGCAGCTCGATGCGTACCCCCTCCCTCGCATATCTGATATGGTCAATCAGATTGCACAGTACCGGGTCTTCTCAACAATTGACCTGAAATCCGCCTACCACCAGCTCCCCATCCGTAAATCGGACCGTCCCTACACTGCCTTCGAGGCGGACAATCGCCTCTACCACTTTATTAGGGTTCCCTTCGGCGTCACTAACGGGGTCTCGGTATTTCAAAGAGAAATGGACCGAATGGTTGACCGATACGGACTGCAGGCCACGTTTCCGTACTTAGACAATGTCACCATCTGCGGCCACAACCAGCAGGACCATGACGCCAACCGTGCCAAATTTCTCCACACCACATCTCTCCTCAACCTCACTTATAACAAGGAGAAGTGCATATTCTGTACAGACCGCTTAGCCATCCTCGGCTATGTAGTCCAAAACGGACTACTGAGGCCCGATCCCGACCGCATGCGCCCCCTCATGGAGCTTCCCCTCCCCCACTGCCCCAAGGCTCTCAAACGATGCCTGGGGTTCTTTTCTTACAATGGGTCCCACAATACGCGGACAAGGCCCGCCCATTGATCCAGTCCACGCAATTTCCCCTCACGGCCGAGGCACAACAGGCCTTTGCCCGTATTCGCTCAGACATAGCCAAAGCAGGGATGCACGCAGTAGACGAGACACTGCCCAAGTAGAGAGCGACGCTTCAGATGTCGCCCTTGCCGTCACTCTAAACCAGGCAGGCAGACCCATGGCATTCTTCTCCTGCACCCTCCATCCCTCTGAAATTCGACATTCGTCTGTTGAAAAGGAGGCCCAGGCAATCGTTGAAGCGGTGCGGCACTGGAGGCATTACCTGGCCGGCAGGAGATTCACTCTCCTCACTGACCAACGGTCGGTAGCCTTCATGCCTCAGCGTGGATTTCAAAGGGCCCCTCCCTTCCAACGACCTCAAGACCTATATCCTTAGTGTGGTCGATGAATTCTCTCGGTTCCCCTTCGCCATCCCATGCCCAGATATGATGTCTGCCACCGTCATCAAGGCCCTCGATTCCATATTCGCTCTGTTCGGTTTCCCCGACTACATCCACAGTGACAGGGGATCCTCATTCATGAGCGATGAGCTGCGTCAGTTCCTGTCCAGCAGGGGTATCGCCTCCAGCACGACGACCAGCTACAACCCCCGGGGAAACGGGCAGGTAGAGAGGGAGAACGGGACGGTTTGGAGGGCCATCCAGCTGGCCCTACGGTCCAGGAATCTCCCAGCCGCTCGCTGGCAGTAGGTCCTCCCTGACGCGCTCCATTCCATTCGGTCACTGCTGTGCACCGCGATCAACAACACACCTCATGAATGTGTTTTTACCTTCCCTCGGAAGTCTACATCCGGGGTGTCGCTCCCGACTTGGCTCGCTGATCCAGGGCCCCTCCTACTTCGTAAGCATGTCATACTCCACAAGGCGGACCCTCTGGTGGACAGGGTATGCCTGCTCCATGCAAACCCCCAGTATGCCTACGTGGAGTTCCCCGACGGCTGCCAGGATACAGTCTCGCTCAGGATCCTGGCTCCCTCGGGTGCTGATCCCACTCCCACACACCTCCCCACCCACGCGCCACCCTCCCCTCCCCGGCATCAGGGCAGGGGGAACAGTTGGGCGGTGAGAAGGAAGGCAAGGGAACCTCTGAGTACAGGGAACAATGAGGGGAAGAGAAGAAACATTGGAGCACAGGGAACAATCTGAGGAGGAGGAGGGAGACTCCCAACATCAGCTCCACCAGGTCCATCCCTCGTTCCCCTGCCCACACTAGAGGACATGGAAGATTTCGGCATGCTCCCGGAGTCGTCCAGCCACTGGCCTGCACCAACACCTGCCAGCACCGATGCCGTCGACGCCGACACCGCCTGTACAGACGTCGCCACGACTGCTGCGTCATTCTCAACGAACCGTCAGACCACCGGTCAGACTCAACCTCTGACGGGCACCGGGTTGCAAGATGGACACTTGATTTTTTTTCCCTGCCCTCTGTAAATAAATCACGAATTATGTATATAGTTCCATGTCACCCCCACCGGACTCATTCTTAACAGGGGTGAATGTGGTCATCGACCACTGTGTAAATATGTGTGTGCCTGTATTAGGGGATGTACAGCAGTACCTGTATTACAGGTTTGTCGGTAGCCCCTGCCGGCTAGCTCCGCCCACAGGGAGCAGTATAAATATTCATGAGTTCTACTGAGCTGCCATTCAACCAGCTGCAGTCGAAGGATAAACATCTCACGGTAATAAAGCCTCTCTTGTACCAATTCGAGTCTTTGTGTGCAATTGATAGCGTATCATATCCCTTCTCCCAACCTATTGTTTCCTGCGCCACAGGGTTCCCTTGTCTCCCTCCTCCTCCTCAGATTGTTCCCTGTGCTCCAATGTTTCTTCTCTTCCCCTCATTGTTCCCTGTACTCAGAGGTTCCCTTGCCTTCCTTCTCACCGCCCAACTGTTCCCCCTGCCCTGAGGTTCTACTGCCTTCAATCTCCTCCCAGGTTGTTCTCAATGTTCCTTGGTTACCTTTCCTCCCTTCTCCCCTGCAGAGTTCCCCATGCCTTGGGGTTCCTTTGCTTTTTGTCCCCCCCTGCAGCATTGCCTGTGCCCGGCATCAATCTGAATTGGTAAATTTCAGCCACAGTGAGTGAAAGGTGTTTCTGAATCCTGGAGAGGCACCAAGGAATGCAGAAATAATTGAGTAATAAAGTAGCAACAAAATCACTACGGTAAATGATCACTGTACTTTGCACATTATCATGTTTTAATCAGACAGTAGTTAGATGAGTCCTGTTGCTATGTGTCGTATGCCTTAATCGAAGAAAAAGTGAGTGAAACTGTTAACACTAGGACATTATAAAAAGAGAAGGATCCAGTATTTTTAAATGAATGAGCTCTTAAAAAGTAGTGACCTGCAACATGAGTGCTTCATAGATATATGGTATCACAATGTAATGAGAAAATTGATGAAAACTAGTTAATCTTTTCACATCTGTGCGGCTCGTGCGGAATTGAAGTGACAAAATAGAATCATGTGAACCACGTAACTAATTAGATGCTAAGCATAATCTGTTGCCATTATATATGATGTAATAACCTTGCCATAATTCTGTTTTTTGCTGGCCAATGTCGCACGAATGCAAAGGCATGAGCAAGGAATGCGAAACCTTAAGCGCAACTGGACCAAGTACATGGTTGGCTTAATTGGATTTACAAAAGGTTTGTCCCCAGGAGGGGGAGGGGTAGGAGGAACTAAAACTAAAACCACAAGAAGATTGTTGTTTATGAAGCAATGTTGTCTGGGGAAAGGTAGAATATCCTGGACAGAACCTACGGGGTGGAAATGCTTGTCATCCTCGTGCTCCTGTCGGAGTACAAGCTTCCCGCTAGGGCAATTAACCCATAAGGTCGGCCAGTAAGGCACTGACAGAGAGAGGAACCCGGTAGGGATCTACCGGATAGTGTACATTTGTTTGTGAGTGTAAATAAAACGTTGTTTCTTATTTTACTCGATGTGGACTTCCCATGTCCTTATTAAAAAAGGATTATCGTTCTACTCATTTGTCAAAAACATGCAGGCCCCAATCAATGCAAATGATATAGTTAAAATTACAATTACATTGCAACACATTGATTATTTTCCATGGTTAGCAAATGGCTCAGCTGGAGGAAAATTGGTATTAATACTAAAAGCATTTTTAGTTAGAAGTTAGAGGAATTATTTTTCATGGAAAATGTAGTTGTACATTAAACCATTACCACAAGTGACTACTGAAACACAATCACAACACTGAAAAGGGAATTAAATATTTGAAGATAAAAAATATTAAACGGGTTGAGGACAGAGCATGGATTACTGCAGAGGGGGATGACTTTCTGCGACAGTATAAAACGGCAGTGGTGAATCAGTAATCCATTTATGTGTCTCCTGATTTTCGGTTCAATTGACTCTGTGCTGCTTTGAACAATTGTCTGGTATGTCCAACTTTCAATCCTTGAAGAGGGGGCCAAATCATCTGCGGGTCTATATTATGGCATCTTAGAAGATTGGGACACATTTGCAGGTCTTATATCCATTTGTTGCTCCAGGCACCTTCCTTCCTAACTGAAGCCACAAGGCACTATCTCTAAGAGGTGCTGGCTGCCTTTAAGTGGCTTAAGTGAAATCAGATTGCTATTGTGCCATCATGTGTTACATTAGTGACCCGGGGTCATGTCCTAATATACATAAAGCACATGAACACTAGAGCCTTGAACTAAGACAGCCTATTATTCATGTGCGGGTATGTTTTGCCCTCTATTATTTTGATATTTTGCATTCACTTATTAGAAATTCTAGTACTATTTCAATTGACCATAACAATGAACATCAGAACAGCTTTGACAAAATGCTCACATCCACCTTAGTAATCTAGTAACAGCGAAAAACATTTATAACATTTTCTATGATGAAAGTCTTCAACTCTCAGTTAAACCATTGAACAAATATTCATGTTGATCTTCTTATTGTGATTGATCACATTAGCAATAAGTGTTCAATACAACACAATTCTTCACTGGATAAAGTAGGTACCAAACCAAGCAAACTGCTAATGGACATTTCTGCTACCTGATATTTATTGATCATATTCTAATATTCCAGCATCATTAATATGGTTTTAGAAGATGATCTGAGCAGAGAGAGACCCATTAGAACAGCGTTGTTGCATAAAGCATATCATTCATATCTAACTACCTAATCACCTCACTGTTATCACTATATCACTGCAGCCTTATTTACAAAGGATGAGTGCAGTTATTCCTAATGGATTACACATAGTTTGAAGGTTAATATCTTTGGAAGAAATAAATCAATATTAAGATGTTTCATGAATCTTGGGCGGAATTCTCCGCGGGGGTTGGAGAATCGCTCGGGGCCGGCGTCAATCCCGCCCCCGCCGTGGCCCGAATTCTCCGCCACCTGGGAATCGGCGGGGGCGGGAATCACGCCACGCCGGTTGGCGTGCCCCCCGCGTCGATTCTCCGGCCCGCGATGGGCCGAAGTCCCGCTGCTGACAGGCCGTTCCCACCGGCGGGAGCCAAAGCACGTCTGGTGCCGGCGGGATTGGCGGCGCGGGCGGGCGCCGGGGCATGGGGTGGGGTGTGGGGTGATCTGGCCCCAGGGAGTGCCTCCACGGTGGCCTGGCCCGCGATCGGGGCCCACCGATCGGAAGGCGGGCCTGTGCCGTGGGGCCACTCTTTTTCTTCCGCCCCACCATGGCCTTCACCATGGCGGGGCGGAAGAGACTCCCTCCCCTGCGCATGCGCCGGTATAACATGCAGCCACTGACGCACCGGCGCATGCGCGGACTTCCGCCGGCCAGCGAATGCCTTTTGGCCCCGGCTGGCAGGGCGCCAAAGGCCGTTCGCACCGGCCGGCAGAGCGGGGCCCACTCCAGAATTCCGCACCTTTGGGGAGGCCCGACGCCGGAGTGGTTCATGCCACTCCGTCCCGCCGGGAACCCCCGCCCCGCCGGTTAGGGGAGAATCCCGGCCCTTTTAACTGATTTCCACAAATGTTCTTGGGGTGATATAACGCCTTTAAAAAGAAAACACCCTGAATTTCTGCATTAGTTCACTCATTTAGAGAGATCGATAGTTCATAGAATGCATAGAATTCCTGCAGTGCGGAAGGAGGCCATTTGGCCCATCGAGACTGCATCAACCCTCCGAAAGAGCACTCTATCTCAGCCCACTCCCCACCTTATCCCTGTAACCCCGCAAATTGATCATGGCCAATCCACTAACCTGCACATCTTTGGACTGTGGGAAGAAACCAGAGAACCCAGAGGGAATCCATGCACACACAGGGCGAACGTGCAAACTCCATGCAGTCACCCAAGGCCCATATCAAGCCCGGGACCCGGTTCTGTGAGGCAGCAGTGCTAACTAATTGAAGGACTGTTTCTCTGATTTTCCAACCATCATTCCCTGTGAACGACACGTCACACAGGAATCATAAGTCCTTGATTTGTGTTATGTTCGATGTGTTGCACTACATGCCAGTAAGAAATTCATGCATGGGGTCTCAAAGCATTGTTACAAAGACATCTGATTAACTAGTGATATCTTGAAGTATTAAGATTTCCTAGCACCCAGGTGAACAATTAGCACTTGCCAATTGGAAATTCTATCCCTGTATTTCAATTCCTACTATTTAGCATTTAATAAGAAAACAGGAACACAACAGGAAGGCACTACATGCAACAGGTCATGCATGCGCAGAAATTTGGAATTCACTTCAAAAGGGAAAGCCAAGTTGGGTTTGTTCAGCCGTGAGAATTTATAAAATGCTGGCAATGCGAAGACTGCAGATCAAATAGCACGTACCATATTAATCATATATTTTATGATTTGGACATGGCCACTCACACTAGTTGTGTACAAGGGCAGAGTAATGCATATAATATTAATGCAGTTGCAAGTAGTCTCTTAATAGGGCAAGGAACATTCAGTCAATCAGTAGCCACATAACCTGAGTGGCTACTGTCTGCACCTCCACTTAAAGCAGGTGCCTCGATTGATTCACACACTGAAGGAGAAGTATAGATATTGCTGAAGAAGCATGGGGTGACACGCTTAGTACTTTTTAGGGTATACTTGCGCTATGTCACCAGAAATTTCAAGTCAATAACTCTTGTACTGTATTTTCAGATTTAATGCATAACGATGAAAAAGAATGAGCAGCACTCAATTGGTTTTATCTATTAACATATGCCATGTTTATGTTATTGAATAATTGTTCAATGGCAGTATGTTTAAGTATTTTAATCATGTGACTGACTAAATAAGTTGGAAGGATTTTTTGGGAAATGGTATACAACCACAAGTAAGGTTGTTCTGAGATATAACTATAGGGCTGACCTATTGTTAATACTCAGGGGTGTCTCAACTTGCAACGATCTCTTGAATGTTGTACCTTTGGGCCTAGATTTTTTTTTCTCACCTAAAAATATGTCAAAATGGGTTCTGAAGTTCCTGGATGATAAGTCAGACATGGACATTCTTATTTTTATAAATACAGAGAAGAGCAATTTTCAAATTCGTGCAGCAGGTTAGGCTCACTGTGAAGCAGACCAGGAGGAGTGTGCAGCAGGTTAGGATTATTGTGAAGCAGACCAGGAGGAGTGTGCAACAGGTTAGGATCATTGTGAAGCAGACCAGGAGGAGTGTGCAGCAGGTTAGGATCACTGTGAAGCAGACCAGGAGGAGTGTGCAACAGGTTAGGATCACTGTGAAGCAGACCGGGAGGAGTGTGCAACAGGTTAGGATCACTGTGAAGAAGACCAGGAGGAGTGTGCAGCAGGTTAAGATCACTGTGAAGCAGACCAGGAGGAGTGTGCAGCAGGTTAGGATCACTGTGAAGCAGACCAGGAGGAGTGTGCAACAGGTTAGGATCACTGTGAAGCAGACCAGGAGGAGTGTACAGCAGGTTAGGATCATTGTGAAGCAGACCAGGAGGAGTGTGCAGCAGGTTAGGGTCACTGTGAAGCAGACCAGGAGGAGTGTGCAGCAGGTTAGGAACGTTGTGAAGCAGACCAGGACTAGTGTGCAGCAGGTTAGGATCCCTGTGAAGCAGACTGGGAGGTGTGTGCAGCAGGGAAGCATCACTGTGAAGCAGACCAGGAGGAGTGTGCAGCAGGTTAGAATCACTGTGAAGCAGACTAGGAGGAGTGTGCAGCAGGTTAGGATCACTGTGAAGCAGACCAGGAGGAGTGTACCGCAGGTTAGGATCACTGTGAAGCAGACCAGGAGGAGTGTGCAGCAGGTTAGGATCACTGTGAAGCAGACCGGGAGGAGTGTGCAACAGGTTAGGATCACTGTGAAGAAGACCAGGAGGAGTGTGCAGCAGGTTAAGATCACTGTGAAGCAGACCAGGAGGAGTGTGCAGCAGGTTAGGATCACTGTGAAGCAGACCAGGAGGAGTGTGCAGCAGGTTAGGATCATTGTGAAGCAGACCAGGAGGAGTGTGCAACAGGTTAGGATCACTGTGAAGCAGACCAGGAGGAGTGTACAGCAGGTTAGGATCATTGTGAAGCAGACCAGGAGGAGTGTGTAGCAGGTTTGGATCACTGTGAAGCAGACCGGGAGGTGTGTGCAGCAGGGAAGCATCACTGTGAAGCAGACCAGGAGGAGTATGCAGCAGGTTAGGATCACTGTGAAGCAGACCAGGAGGAGTGTGCAGCAGGTTAGGATCACTGTGAAGCAGACCAGGAGGAGTGTGCAACAGGTTAGGATCACTGTGAAGCAGACCGGGAGGAGTGTGCAGCAGGTTAGGATCACTGTGAAGCAGACCAGGAGGAGTGTGCAGCAGGTTAGGATCACTGTGAAGCAGACCAGGAGGAGTGTGCAACAGGTTAGGATCACTGTGAAGCAGACCGGGAGGAGTGTGCAGCAGGTTAGGATCACTGTGAAGCAGACCAGGAGGAGTGTGCAGCAGGTTAGGATCACAGTGAAGCAGACCAGGAGGAGTGTGCAACAGGTTAGTCCTAGTTTTTATGTTCCCATGTTCATATGTTAGGATCACTGTGGAACAGACCAGGAGGAATGTGACAAGAAATTTCAGTGACATAAAACATTTGGAATAGTTGGGACTGTTCTCCTTGGGGATGGGAAGTTTGAGAGAAGATTTGATAGCAATATTCAAAATATGAGGGCACTTGGCGGAGTAGATTGAAAGATATTCGGCTGGAATCTCCGCCCCACCACGCCACTTTTCAGCCTCGACCCTCCAGTGGGATTCTCCGTTACGCCAGCCAGTCAATGGGGTTTCCCATTGTGGGGCAGCCCCATGCCATCGGGAAACCGCCGGACTCCGGCACAACAGAGAATCCCGCCAGCGGAGAATCCTGCCCATTGTTCCCATTGGATCGGCAACTAGAGGATATGGATCTATGATAATTAGCATTAAGTGACATAAGGAAAACATCTTCTCATGCAGCGAGTGATGAGGGTCTTGAGTGCACTGCCTGAGAGTTTGGTGAAGGCAAGTTCACTTGAGACCTTCAAAAGGGAATTTGATCATTATCTGAAAAAAAAAAACATTTGTAGGGTCATGAGGAAAGGCAAGGGTGGGGCACTAGGTGAATTGGTCGAATTGTTTACTCACATATATTTATTTGTTAAACTTGCTGGGAGGAAAATATCACCCTCAGTTGGAAAGTTGGAATTATGCAAATGACCACCTGCGAATGGCGTGTTTGACCCAGACCATGTGATAAACTGACCAATAATGCTGAATTTCCAGATGATGGCATATCAACAGAAGTCACAAAAATTGCATCCCTTGGAACAAAATCAACACTGTGCCGCCAAACATTTACGTGCCATCCTCAGAACGTTTTACAAAATGTGCTTCCAACATGGAGCTTCACTAGCTTGAAGTGCATAATGGGTAGTCGGCATGATATTTTGACCTTTGGGTGAATGCAGGATTGGAGTCTGTGTTGTTCTACACAGTTCAATAGGCTGCTTACACATGAAGAATGATTTCCTCTGGCAATAAGAATGACCTGAATGTCTGGAACCTGCACTCCAATAGGAATCAGCACGGTAAGAAGAGAAAGGCAGAAAACTGTATGGAAAACAAAAATAATTGCAACTTCCACCCAAACTGAAAATAAGTTGGCTGAATGAAGTAAGAGTTCGTCATTCTTCCAACAAACATGTAACTTACCTTTGATACTATATAAGTTCATCATAATAGATTTTTTAATCATATTAGTGCCATACCTAAAGACATCTTTTTCAAATCAAATTATTTGTTGTTTGCCCTTCATCATAAGAGTGAGATAATTTACTATCTATCCTTCATCAATCTAAACTGTCCTCAACATAAAGTGAAGGCATCCTCCAGCTTATAATATTCAAACTGTGATTCATTGAAATATAGACAGAAACAGTTGATAATTGCCGGTTTCATTGCTGCTATTTGAGCTACTGACCATGAAAGAGAAATTAACTTACAGCGTCTTTCTCAGGATTGCATACTTTCACCCACAGTAGGTGGTCCAGTAACCAGTCTATTGGCTTGTCCTTGTAGAACATGATAATAAATTCTACGAGTAGTGTCAGATCAGAAGACTTGAACAATTTTCCTGCAACAGACAGTAAACAAGAGGAACAACACTTTTAAATTGTCACTCCGTTCTTTGATGAGAGGTTCTGCTAACCAAATCAATTGAGGCATAATCATTTTTTAAATATAAATTTCGAGTACCCAATTAATTTTTTTTCCAAATAAGGGGCAATTTAGCATGGCCTATCCATCTAACCTGCACATCTTTTTGGTTGTGGGTGTGCAGCCCACGCAAACATGGGGAGAATGTGCAAACTCCCCACGGACAGTGACCCAGAGCCGGGATCGAACCTGGGACCTCGGCGCAGTGAGGCCGCAGGGCTAACCCACTGCGCCACTGTGCTGTCCACTTGAGGCATAATCATAAATGAAAATGCTGGTGAAAGAAAACAGATTAAATAAATAAATAATAAAATTAATGAAATAATAAATAATATACTTCTATAAAGGCAGATTTATTATTTAACAAAATGGAAAACGTTTCTTCCCTTTGCTAAATCCTTGACTGCAGTGGGCATCTGCACTTCAAGCCATTTCAAGTCAGTGCTACAAAAATGCTCTTCTATTGATTTTAATATAAATGATATGTTGGTTATTTTGGCTATTTTTCCTCTCCAGTGAACAAGAGAGCACTGTGATGCTTAGTAGCCTTTCAAAATGTCATCCAAATTTAATTAGAGTGATTTACTAGATTTTCCACTTTAAGATCAGACGAAATATATTGATAATTGTGAAACTTAATTGTGAAAATTATATTGCAGCCTTATGTACTGTGGTCATCTTAAACACACCAACTGGTCAACTCCTTTGTGGACTGGCAGCAGACCCATATTCCATTAAGAAAGCACACATATGTCAATGCAAATAATGAAGTATATGTGGAAAGCGATAGATCTATTATATACTTACACAAGAACAGAGTATGCTGGGAAAACTCAGCAGGTCTGGTAGTATATGTAAGGAGAGAAAGCGTTGTGGTGCTTTTTTCAGGGTGTGATTTTTCAGGCCATTTCCACGCAGCACATGTCCTATCATGGCTGTTAAATCCTGCAAGAGGGCCATAACGGGATTTGCACAGGTGAGAGCTCAGTTTGAGATCTTCTCCTGTCAACGATATGATCAGTTTCACACTCACAAAGGGAATGAACCTGAATTCCATTGATTTAAATAAATTTAAATATAATTAAACGGCTTTACGCCGTATCTTCCGGCTCGTGTAATGTTCCTCCTCTGGTGGTGTGACGTCATGCCGGTGTGATTCACTACTCGTTTTTGAAATGGAAATCAGCATCACACTGGGGTTGCGGAGGTGCTTGGAGACTCTGGGATTGAGGGCCAATGCTGGGCAGTGCCCCCGGAGCTCTGGCAGCACCCTTTGGTAGTGGAGGACTGTGCTGGGGGCATTGAGGGGGGACAAACCCTTCTCTATTAGGGGAGCGGAGGCTTCCCCTTATGTGTGGCAGAAGGTCAGGACAGAAAACCTAGCTGTGTTTTTGGGGAGAAGCATGCCAGTTTTCATTCAGAACCTGACATTTTTTGGAAAATTCGACCCAACATTTCAAGTCCTATGGCTCTTTGTCAGAACTGAAGGGAAGGAGATGGCCTGGTGTGGAAGGAGGAGGGGTGTACATTGAGACAATACATATGTGGATATCTAAAAAAAAGAGTTTAAGATAGAGGAGAAAAGTCATAGTCTAAAGTTGTCAAACTCAACATTGAGTCACAAGGGCTGCAACGTACCAAACCAGAAGATGAGGTGCTGTTCCTCCAGCTTGTGTCGGGCTTCACTGCAGCTTTGCAGCAGGCCAAGGACGGACATGTGGCATGATCCAATCTTTAAAAAACAATGGGCGCGATTTAATGGCTTCGTCGCGCCCGACTTGGTGATGCGATGAGGCCATTGAGTCTTGGGAGAGGATTCGTGCGAGATTCGCAAGATTTAAGACATCTCCTGAGACGTTGCAATCTGGATCTCACCCTCACCGGGTGAGATCTAGATGAACATATTTAAGTGAGCCATTAGTCTCATTTAAATATGTTGGCGCCGTATTCTCCCGGGGCCCAGGATCTAACAACCTCGCCTGGGCGATCTCGCCACGGCGCTACTTAGTACTGCTTTCCACAAATGTGGACCAAGTTGAACGGCACCTGGAGGGGTCTCCCTGACCAATAGAGAAATCCAGGTGGTCGGGCTCTGGGCAGGGTGGTACCCTTGCACTCCCGCAGACACCTGGGCCCCTCGACATTGCAAGCCTGGCACTGCCGGACAGGAAGGGGCACTGCCATGGTGCCAGGCTGGCAGTGTCAAGGTCCCAGGTATCAGGTTGTCCATGCCAGGAATCAGGCCCTCAAGAGGTGAGGTGAGGAGCAGCTCTTGTACCCTGTATGAGTCAAGTTTAGTTCAGTGGGGGAGCGAGGGTTGTGGTTCCGAAGGCTGCAGTGGAGTGGCAGAAGGGGCGTCAACAGGGCTGAGCTCATCAGTGCAGGAAATGATGTAAGTGCGGCCTCAAACCGGCGAAGTGCAGTTAAATAGCAGGATGTTTCTCAGTGCTGCAGGCGCTAAACGTGCCCGAAACAGGACTGCTTCTGTCCTGTTAAATCACACTCAATGTTGCATTAAACAATGTTACATTTAAAAGATGGTCTTCCGTTGATTGTATTATACATACTATCGGCAGTGATTTCTTTATAATTTTACTGTCTATAGTAAAGACCAACGTTAGTTCACATTCAAATACCATCAAGTTACAAATATCTCTAAGAGCTTTACATCAGCATCCTGCTTAATAAGAACATGTTTAAACATCTGAATAGCAAAGAAATTTTAGTCAATATGACTCAAATATCAACATTCACCTCTTAAGAATGGCAACAATGATGAGCTCCTAAAATGCTGCAAGGCCAATTGAGGCTGTACAAATGTATGCAACTTGATATGGTTCCTGCAAACCAAATTCTACTCCAAGTTCTACAATACAATGAAGCCCTTTGTCTTGTAGCACAGAGATCCTGGAAAGTAATTTTGGCTTTGTGATATTATTAACGGTTACCAATTTCTTTCAAGACAATAGCAAACAGAGGATACACTTGCTCTGTGAGTAGAGTGTAAGAATAATTTGATTTTGAAACATTCTTCAGAAACCAATGAAAGCTTAGTAAAGAGAATTTTCAGTAATGTTGCACACATGGGAAAATTCATCACTGGATGCTTTGTGCATGTTTTTAAACAACAGAAATTCTGTAATTTTGATTCCAATTGGAATGTCCAACCAAACTCAAATATCAAGGCAACTAGGAAAGAACAATATTTGCCAGTGTTACTCAGGTCTTAAGAACAAATAAAATAAATTTTAGTTACATTTGCTGGCCCTGAACCTGTAGCACCTGGAAGAACACAAAGGAAACTCAAGTCTAGCATGGAATCGGCATTTGGGATCAGACTTGGCCCAATTGTGCCTTTATCCTTTTTGTTAAGTGGGGAAATTCAAACTGGGAGATGGGTAAGGTGATCTTGTACTTGTGCTCCACCAATTGGGCAATCACACAAAGAGCAGGACTGGTGGCATGGTATCCGCTGGCCTGAAAACCTATCAGTATCAGGGCCCAGCAAAAGTGTGCCTCGTTTTATCAATGTGGTGAAGTTGGCCTGATTCCAGTCAGAACCATAGAAAGTTATTATGCAGAAAGACGCCAGTCAGACAATTGTGTTTGTGCCGGACAAAAAAAAAGAGGAAAAAGGAACTAGCTGTTCATTTTGCTCCCATTTTCCAGCAGCTGGTCTGAAACCTTGCAGGTTGCAGCATTTTAGATGCAGATCCAGGTACCTCTGACATGAGTTGAGCGCATCAGCCCCAACCACCAATTTAGACAGTGAATCCCAGAGGCCCACCACTCTCTGGGTGAAAATGTTTTCCTCATGTCCCCGCTAATTAAATTATTGTAAATCTATACCCCCCCCCCCCCCCCCCCCCCCCCCCGCAGTACAGGCCCTTCGGCCCTCGATGTTGCACCGTCCTGTAAAACCCCTCTAAAGTCCCTCTACACTATTCCCTTATCGTCCATATGCCTATCCAATGACCATTTGAACGCGTTTAGTGTTGGCGAGTCCACTACTGTTGCAGGCAGGGCATTCCACGCCCTTACTACTCTGAGTAAAGAACCTACCTCTGACATCTGTCCTATATCTATCTCCCCTCAATTTAAAGCTATGTCCCCTCGTGCTGGACATCACCATCCGAGGAAAAAGGCTCTCGATGTCCACTCTATCTAATCCTCTGATCATCTTGTATGCCTCAATTAAGTCCCATCTTAACCTTCTTCTCTCTAACGAAAACAGCCTCAAGTCCTTCAGCCTTTCCTCATATCATCTTCCCTCCATACCAGGCAACATTCTTGTAAATCTCCTCTGTACCCTTTCCAATGCTTCCACATCCTTCCTATAATGTGGCGACCAGAACTGCACACAATACTCCAAATGCGGCCGCACCAGAGTTTTGTACAACTGCAACATGACCTCATGGCTCCGAAACTCAATTCCTCTACCAATAAAAGCTAACACACCGTACGCCTTCTTAACGACCCTCTCAACCTGGGTGGCAACTTTCAGGGATCTATGGACATGGATACCGAGATCTCTCTGCTCGTCCACACTACCAAGAATCTTACCATTAGCCCAGTACTCTGCCTTCCTGTTATTCCTTCCAAAATGAATCATCTCACACTTTTCTGCATTAAACTCCATTAGATCATCCCTTAACCCCTTCTGTTCTATTGAAAACAACACTAGCCTATCCAATCTTTCCAAATAGCTGGAATTTTCAAGTCCTGGCAACATTCTTCTTAATCTCTTCTCCACTCCCTCCAGAGCAATTATGTCCTTCCTGTATTGCGATGACCCAGAACTGTATGTAAAATTTCAGTTGTGACCTAATCAGTGTTTTATACAGTTCCATCATTACATCCTTGCTTTTGTATTCAATACCTTGCCCAATTCAGGAAAGCATTCCATATACTTTCTTGAACACATTACCACCTGTCCTGCCACCTTCCATGACCTGTGGACATGCATTCCAAGGTCTCTCACTTCCTTAACCCCTCTCAATATATTCTTGTTTATTGAGTATTCCCTTGCTTTGTTTGTCCTCTCCAAACATGCCTAAACTGTGCCAGTAGAATTTCACTTTTTAATGCCTCTCACTGCTTTAACATAATTGGCAGGATTCTCAGTTTGGGAGACTAGTGGTAAATGGTGGGACTGAATTGTGTGCAGTTTGTGGTCCTGTTGGGTGCGCTATTCGGTAAGAGAGTCAGAACATGCAAATGGAGGTCCTACAAAAAACAAAATCCGGGGGGGGGGGCTAGCCCTCCCAAACCTACAATTCTACCACTAGGTGGCGACGGCCGAGCGAATAAGGGGATGGATCAAGGAGCCAGAGGCCGAGTGGATGCGCGGGGAAGAGACTTCCTGCAAGGGGACCTCCCTCCGGGCCCTCGCCATGGCAGCACTCCCATCCCCACCCAAAAAACACTCCAGCAGCCCGGTGGTGACAGCCACCCTCCAATCCTGGAACCAACTGCGGCAGCAATTTGGCCTGACCAAAATGTTGGACAAAGCTCCCACCTGCACCAACCATAGGGTCACACCAGCACTGACTGACGCCACCTTCAAAAGGTGGGGGCAGGACGGAGGGACACTGACAGTCAGGGACCAATACACGGGCAGCAGGGTTGTAACAATGGACTTGACATTGTAACTGACAGAGAAATTCCAGCTAGCCGGGAGAATGAGCTCAGGTACCTGCAACTCAAAAACTTGTATCCACAACCGCCACAACAGACATTACTTGAAGAGTTACTGGACGCAAGCATCCTAGATAAAGGAAACTGTAGCGACATGTATGACCGACTGGTAGAAAGGGCCGACACCGTACTGGATGCAACAAGAAAGAAATGGGAGGAAGACCTGGGGATTGAAATAGGGTGGGGACCCTGGAGCGAAGCACTGCATAGGGTCAACTCCATCTCCACGTGTGCAAGGATCAGCCTGACGCAACTAAAAGTGGTACATAGAGCCCACTTAACAAGAACTGGTATGAGTAGGTTATTCCCGGAGGTGGAGGATAGATAGGAACGGTGCCAAGGAGGCCCGGCCACCCACGCCCACATGTTCTGGTCTTGCCCCAGTTTTTCGAAGAGGTCACAAAGATGATTGATGCAGGTAGGGCAGTGGATGTTGTCTATATGGACTTCAGTAAGGCCTTTGACAAGCTCCCTCATGGTAGACTGGTACAAAAGGTGAAGTCACATGGGATCAGGGGTGAGCTGGCAAAGTAGATACAGAACAGGCTAGATCATAGAGGCAGAGAGTAGCAATGGAAGGGTGCTTTTCTAATTGGAGGGCTGTGACTAGTGATGTTCCGCAGGGATCTGTGGTGGGACTTTTGCTGTTCGTAGTATATATAAATGATTTGGAGGAAAATGGAACTGGTCTGATTAGTAAGTTTGCAGACGACACAAGGGTTGGTGGAATTGCGGATAGCGATGAGGACTGTCAGAGGATACAGCAGGATTTAGATCGTTTGGAGACTTGAGCGGAGAGATGGCAGATGGAGTTTAATCCAGACAAATGTGAGCGAATGCATTTTGGAAGGTCTAATGCAGGTAGGGAATATACAGTGAATGGTAGAACCCTCAAGAATATTTTAAAAATATATATTTTTATTCTCCTCCTTTTTCACAATTTTTCTCCCGAATTTACACCCAACAACAATCAATAACCAACAACAAATATCTCAAACCCCATAACAGTATCAACGATCCCATCCTCCCACCATGCCCAGACATCAGCCCGCGGGTTAACATAAACAAATGACAAAGAAAAAAAAAGGAATCAGGGCTTACCCATAGCCATCTTCAACATACACAGCCCCCCTTCCCCCCACCCACCCTTCCCTCCCCCAACTAATGTTCGATGTTATCCAGTTCTTGAAAGTGCATAATAAATAGTGCCCATGACTTGTAGAACCTCTCCGAGCTTCCCCTCAGTTCGAACTCAACCTTCTCAAGGGTCAAGTATTCCAACAGGTCCACTCACCATGCAGGGGCACAGGGTGGAGAGGCCACGCTCCATCCCAGCAGGATCCGCCTTTGGGCGATCAATGAGGCGAAGGCTATGATATCTGCCTCCGCACCCGTTAACCCTCAAGAATATTGACAGTCAGAGAGATCTAGGTGTACAGGTCCACAGGTCACTGAAAGGGGAAACACAGGTGGAGAAGGTAGTCAAGAAGGCATACGGAATGCTTGCCTTCATTGGCCGGGGCATTGTGTATAAGAATTGGCAAGTCATGTTGCAGCTGTATTGAACCTTAGTTAGGCCACACTTGGAGTATAGTGTTCAATTCTGGTCGCCACACTACCAGAAGGATGTGGAGGCTTTAGAGGGGGTGCAGAAGAGATTTACCAGGATGTTGCCTGGTTTGGAGGGCATTAGCTATGAGGAGCGGTTGAATAAACTTGGTTTGTTCTCACTGGAACGACGGAGGTTGAGGGGCGACCTGATAGAGGTCTACAAAATTATGAGGGGCATAGACAGAGTGGTTAGTCAGAGGCGTTCCCCCAGGGTAGAGGGGTCAATTACTAGGAGGCATAGGTTTAAGGTGCGAGGGGCAGGATTTAGAATAGATGTACGAGGCAAGTTTTTTTACACAGAGGGTAGTGGGTGCCTGGAACTCGCTGCCGGAGGAGGTGGTAGAAGCAGGGACAATAGTGACATTTAAGGGGCATCTTGACAAATACATGAATAGGTGGGAATAGAGGGATACAGACCCCGGAAGTGTAGAAGATTGCAGTTTAGTCGGGCAGCATGGTCGGCACGGGCCGAAGGGCCTGTTCCTGTGCTGTATTTTTCTTTGTTCTTTGTTCAGACTTGCTGGGTACTGGACAGCCTTCTTCGAGGCAATGTCCAAAGTGGTTGGGATGAGAGTGGAGCCATGCCCGAAAGTGGCGGTCTTCGGGGTATCAGACCAGCCAGATCTATTCCTGGGGAGGAGGGCGGATGCCCTTGCCTTTGCCTCCCTGATCGCCCGCCGTAGAATCCTGTTCAGCTGGAGGTCAGCAGCATCACCCAAAGCTGCAGACTGGCTGTCCGACCTCTCAGAATCTCTCCAAATGGAGAAAATCAAATTCGCCATCTGAGGGTCAGACGACGGCTTCCACAGAACGTGGGAGCCATTCACCCAATTGTTCCGGGACCTGTTTGTGGCCAACGAACAAGCAGAAGAATAGTCAGGTAGCCAAGAATGAGGGTAAAGTAGCCGCAGTGGGGGAGGGAGGGATAGACCTTGGGGGGGGGGGGGGGGGGGGGGGGGGATAGCAGCTAAACTTAAGAGAAAAGATAGGCGAACCACAGGAGAAGGGGAGGGGGGGAGGGGGTGGAAGAGGGAGGAGACAGGGAACAATAGAGGGGAACCAGTGAGGTGGGGGGGGAGGCAAAGGAATGACAGCCGGAAGGAGGGCACGGGAAACAATAACAAACTTTACATCTAGAGGAGCAGAGAACAAGGAAAATCCGGGCGAAAGACGGGACGAACGGCTGAAGCGGAGGTGATCGCGAGTCGACATCGGCAGTGAAAACCGTCCGGGAGAAGCAAGTGACAACACCAACACCACATCCATTCACGTATTGCCCTCTGTAATTGTTCTGTATTTATTTCCCCAGCGTCCTAATGCATATGTAACCCCCCCCCCCAGTTTCCCGCCCCCCCTTCCACAAAGAGATGCCTACTTATGGGCTAAAGACAATCCTGCCAATTGTACAGAGCTGCTGTTGTTGAGCTAGCACATAATACCCTACCAGTTATTTTATTTTAACATTTTTTTGTTGTTGTTTGTTTTGTTTTTTGTGCGTGTTCCCTTCTCTTCTATGTATATATATAAATGTATTCTATTTTGTGTACATAACGGTAAATATACTTTATTCAAAAATCCAATAAAAAACATTTATAAAAAAAGAACATTCAAATGGGCCAGCACTCTGTCAGAGCGAATTCAGAGCAATTCTCAACGGGCATTCAAACTGCTGGGACCGGAGTTAGCGCTAAAGAGCTTGGCAGCTGGAGCTGTTTTTAAGCGCTCCATTCACCGCACACCCACTGCACCCACAAATAGGCTCCAGGAAGACCTGCCCTCCATCCAAGTTTGGGAGCCCGAGGTAGATCCACAGCTCCATGCCAGTGAGGAATAGAGGGACACTCTCTACCACCGGGTTGGCCGCAGATTCAAGCCTGCCCTCCTGGACCCTGCTTGGGAGTTGGTGGCAGAGGCAGTCAGCGCTGCAAGCCTCATCAGGAGGAGACAGCTGGTGATCCTGAGGAGTGGGGATCACTAGTGAGGCCTCCACCCTGAGAGGGGCCGAGAACCAGCGAGGGCTCCAAAGGCCACAGTGCAGGTGTCCTCTGGTTGGGGTGAACTCTGCTGATCACCTGCTTTCTCTGCAGTTGGGTAGCGCTTCTGAGAAGTGCCAACACCTGGTGGGCCCCTGATTGAGCTTGGCCTCGCCCATCTCGTTGATGCAACAGGGTATGAGGATGTCTGGAGGGGCAGCCTGGATGGGCTCCCAGATGACTAGGGGCCTTTGAGCATTTAAAGGATGCAATTAGCACTCAGCAGTGTGAGCAGTCAGGAGCCTGTAAATAGCACCAAACCGATGTGTTTAAAAGAAAGACTGCAGCAATGGCAGTCTGAACCAGGGAATCCCGATGGGGCACCCCGAGTCCACGGACTCGCCACCAAGTCGCTCCCCACCACTACCCTAGCCAGTCCTCAGTAAACCCGAGAGTTTCCAACAGTTTTTCAGTGTTTTTTTTAACCTCTTGCTCCCCTTCTGCAGCCATCATGCCCAGTCCCTGTTTGTAAAAACATGTAGTAATCTGCACCCTCGAGATTTACAACTAATTGTAAGTCTCGCTCAGGGGCTTTATTCCCTTTCAGGATGATCGCGCCCCCTGACTATATCTTTTACATCTATTTGCACGATTAATTCATTTGCTTTATTGCGAATGCTCTGCGCATTAAGGCACAAAAATAAATACCACTTTGGATACTATGGGGGGGGGGGGGGGGGGGGGCTGGCTTGTCTTTTTAACATTCCTTGTTCCGTTCCCACTATTTTTCACTGTGACCTTTCATGATTCTGGCCTTTGATTTCTCTGCCTATCATTTTTCTTATTCCCTTTCAAATTTTGTTCTTGTCCGTGTTTGCCCCTCTCCTGACTCCTTGCATAGGTTCCCATCCTCCTGCTATTTTAGTTTAAACCCTCCCCAACCACACTCGCAAATACTTCCCCTCGGACATCAGTCCAGGTTCTGCTTGGTGATCAATCCAATTTGTACTGTTCCCACTTCCCCTCAAACTGATCCCAATGTTCCAGGAATCTGAAACCCTCCTCCTCGCCGCATCTCTTCAGTCATGTATTCATCTGGTATATCCTGCTATTTCTACTCTGACTAGCACGTGGCACTGGTAGCAATCCTGAGATCACTACCTTTGAGGTCCCCGGTAACTATTGCATTTCCACACTTTTTACTCCTCCCCTCTGCAGTAAAGGCAACCATACAGCAACAAATTTGGCTGTTGCTGCTTTCCTCTGAGAGGCCACTCCCCCCCCCCCCCCCCCAATAGTATCCAAAGTGGTATTTATTTTTTGCAGGGGAATGGCCACCTCTCTTGCTCTGCCTAGAGGTCACTCATTCCTTTCCTGCTGGTGGAGTCTTAGCGTGCGGTGCGACCACCTCTCTCTATGTGCTATCCTCGATACTTTCCACCTGATGGACGCTCCACAGTATCCCCCATCGCCACCGCACCTCCGAAACCCAGGCTTCCAGGAGCTGCAATTGGAGACATTTCCTGCATTGGAAATGTTCCCGGATTTGCACAGAGAACAGGAGGATCACACCACAGCTTTGAGCTCTCCTGCCATCTTTACCCCTTTAAATTAAACCTTTTGGAAGATGCTTAAAATCAAATAACATTAATTAGTATAGGGACCTTCTTCCCAGGTCATTGTTACTGCAGAGTATAGTGCTTGCAAACTATAGACCACAAAGTATAGCCCCGACAAACTGCAAGCGATAAAAGTAGTAAATACTTACCCGGCCATACTCATGCAATCAACTGCTTCCACTTTCCTCACATCACTTTTGAATCCTGATGTCACCTCGGGAGCTCCAACTCCAAGATAGCACTCCGTTCTCAGTCTCGATCTTTCTCGCGTTCTTTTGTCCTCCTGGCTCTTCTTTCACTCTCGCTCTTTCTCGTGCTCTTTTATTTTCCCGGCTCATCGGGTTTTACTCTTTGTTCTTTTCAACAGGAATTCACTGCAGGAACCATGCAGTTCTCTTCTCTTTTGGGGTATCGTCCACCCAGCCCATTAGGCCTTCCCTCTTCACTCTCATCACACCCTACCCTCCACCTGATGTAGCCCGCACCCGTCATGCTCCAATGCCATTGGCAGTCTGTAAGAACTTCTTAAACAACACAGGCAGCAGGCTTCAGGACCTCTGGGGCTTTGAAAGTGGGCTCTGTCCCCTTCGACTCCCTGGTGCTAAGTGGAGACAGTGGTGCTCACCCCCTTCCCACTCGGAGGTCATAGCGCCTGGTTTCTGTTTTTAAAAAGCAGTAGCAATTCACGCCAGCATAACATCAGGCCCAGTAGGTGGGAAGATTCAATGAGGTCTGAAGATGCAATGTTTTCCTCACTAAATATCTGATAATGGTTCAATTTGATGCAAATCAGGTTCGCAGGTGCAAATCCCATTTTTGGCCTTTCGCGATAGTTAGCGGCCATTATGGGATTTCCACCATGGCGAACAGGCCCACTAAATCCCGTCTCTATTATATCATGACTGTAATTAAGTTATTTTAACATAATGAACACATAAAGGCTCTTTGCATGATGATATATAATTTTTAAATTTAAACGTTTGTGTGGCGAAGTACATTAAAAGTAAATGTTCTGTAATGTATTACTCGACGTTAAGTAATTTACAATAAAAAGCATTAATACATTAGTACTTTACAGGGTATAGTTATTTATAGGACAGATATTTTTCTGAAAATCTGTTCCCAAATGAAAATTTATTTTGTTCATGAAACCTCTAATTATGAATGTTCTTACCAATAAATCCAAGTTGCGAAAACTCCAAGACCACCCAGTCATCAGAAGGCTGTTGTTGTGCAAAGTTTACCATAGTTTGCAAGTAGTTAGGTGTTGCTATAATATCATCCTCCAACTGTTACAAAAAAAGAAACAAGTCGTTAATATATTATGTTGCAATAAGTAATTAACTTAAAAAAAAACACTTAGTCGTTTAATTTCCTTGGATAATGGATTGCTTAACAAATTCCTTTCTTTGTTCAGCCAACAAGAGTTCAAAATAGATAGGTTAACAAGTAGTAAAAAGATCCACAAAGAAAATTTACACATTGGGTTGAATTCTCTGCCCCAAGACGCCAGCATGTGGATCGCAATTGGGCGGAGGGAGTATTGGGCGTCCGACCAAAATCAGGGTTCGTGTCTGGCGCCTAACCAACCGCTATGCTCCAGCCCTCCGGGTGGCAGGATCGGGATTCTTGTCCGCCCACCAGTGGGACGGGCACCAGATTCTCCGGGCCCGCATGATTCTCTGGTCCTCTGGGCCAGGAATCACGTGGGCGGAGTTTACAACAGGTATAGGTAAACACCACCCTGACATGGTACAACAGGTACAGACAAACACGGCTCTGACGTGATACAACAGGTACAGACAAACATGGCCCTTACATGATGAATCTCGCGTGGGCCAAGGAGGTAACCCTCTCCCTTCCTCCGAGACCACTTAAATAAAGAGACCTCACCCACTGGGATCCCTAAATAGGGAAACCCCCCCCCCCACAGGGACAGCCTGAATAGGGTGACACCTCCCAGAGACCCCCTGACTAAAGGCACCCCACACAGAGACCTCTTAACTAAAGGAACCCCTCACAAGGACCCCTAACTAAAGGACCCCCAACAGGGACCCTCTAAATAGGGAGATCACCCCACAGGGACCCCCTAGATAGGGAGAACCCCTGACTATAGGAACCACACACAGGAATCCCCATCTAAAGGGACCCTGCACAGGGACCCCCTGACTAAAGGCCATACTCTTCTGTATTTTGTAGTGTCACCAGGGAGGTGGTGGCTGCTGCCAGTGCTACACCACCCAAGGCCTTGATCAAGGAGGAACCCAGACACAAATGAGTGATATTGGGAAGGGGATCACAGGATAAGGGTCATGGGGAAGCGGGTTGTGCAGACAGGGCAGAGATTGCCTTTCAGTAGGGTACCCCATCCCAGAGTTTGGTCCCTTAACCAGTGAGAGTTAATTTGAACGAGGGATCATCCCTGAGAGACCGCAAACAAACACATCAGTGTTTACTTGTTGTGCTGCCTGCTTGGCAAGCTCCCTGCCAGCTGCAGGGTTAAAACCTTTGGTGGCAGGATGAGGCCCTCAATTGGGCATTAATTGGGATGGAGGCAGGTGGTTGGCAGGGTCACCACACACCATGCATCTGCCCAATTAATGCCCGCTTGCCACCAAACTCACCATAGGGGCAGGCACAAAATTCCACCCATTGACTTTGGAAGGGATACAGGGCAGCAAAATTGTATTCGCGTTCAAGTGGTTAAATTATGAGAACAGGTTACCCAAATTTGCTTTGTATTGTCTTGCATTTAGATGGTTGACAGGTAATCTAATTGGGTCTCAAAATGATAATGCAATTTAATAGAATAGACAGCAAGAAACTGTTTCCTCTCTAGAGGAATTTAGTTCAAGAAGCCTTAATCTTAATATTAGTACTGGACAACTTAGAAGTAAAATCAGGAAAAGCTTTTTCATACAAAGGGCATTGGAAATCTGGAACTCTCCCTAAAAAGACTGTAAATGTGTGTCAATTGATATTTTGAAGTCTGAGATAGATTACTGTTACCAAAGTTACCTAGAATTACTGAGCAGTTGAGGTATTAATGTAATTGTTTAATATTGTGCCAGACACAGAGACAGGGAGATGCAGTATTTATGGTGAGGAAGGAGCAGGGATGACTTTCAATGGTCAGAAAATCTGGAGGTACAGGTGACACTGCTTAATTTATGAGAACTTCTTTCTCATCCAAACTCTAGCCAGGTTAAGGGGGGGGGGGGGGGGGGGGTGAAGGGTTGGGGTGAGATCACAAGTTGGGGAGACCACAGGTCAGCATTGGATCATGGCGGATGATTGCATAGGTTGGTGTCAACAGCAGATTGTGGTCGAGGGAAGCAGATCAAAACCGGTCAGTTTGCTTCTCCTGACCTACAGGCAGTTCTGGTTAGGATATTAGTTGCTGGATCAGTAGTTCTTGTCACATTTTAGCTTGTGGGTTTCCAGAGTTTTAGGAAATCCAACCTGCAACCACATGGCTGCTAAAATTTGAGGCTTGAAACTCATTGCAATATTGTAATTGCTGAGTATAGAAAACGGAAGGAAGCTAAGTTCAGGCACAGCATAAAGAGGGACAACTATGAGAAGGTGGGGCAGTCAATGCAGGACTGAGGGTGTTGTACCTAAATGCCCGCAGTATACAAAACAAGGTAAATAAGCTTGTTGCGCACATTTAAATTGGCAGATACAATGCTGTGGGCATCACAGAGATATGGTTGCCAGGGGATCAGGGCTGGGATCTGAATACCAAAGGATATGTGCCCTATCGAAAAGACAGGCAAATGGACAAAGGGGGAGGGGTTGCACTGTTAGTAAGAAATGAACTTAAATCTATAGCAAGAAGCGATAGAGGTTAAGAAGACGTAGAATCTGCGTGGGTAGAGTTGAGGAATCACAATGGAAAAAAGACCCTGATGTGAGTTATGTACCGCTCCCCTAGCAGTAGTCAGGATGTAGGGCAGAAAATAAATCGGGAGTTAGAAAAAGCATATATGAAAGGCAATAATACAATAATCATGGGGGACTTCGATATGCAGGTGGACTGAGAAAATCAGGTTGATAATGGATCCCAAGAAAGGGAATTTGTGAATGTCTATAAGATGGTTTTTGGAGCAGCTTGTGGTAAAGTCCACTAGGGAACAGGCAATTCTGGATTTGGTAATATGTAATGAGACAGACTTAGGGAACTTAAGGTGAAGGAACCCTTAGGGGGCAGTGACCATAATATGATAGAATTCACCCTACAGTTTGTCAGAGAGAAGCTGGATTCAGATGTAATGGTTTTACAATTAAGTAAAACTAACTACAAAGGCATGAGGGAGGAGCTGGCCAGAGTTGATTGGAAGGGGAACCGAGCAGGGAAGACAGTGAAACAGCAACAGTCGGAGTTTTGGGAGTTATTCAGGAAGCACAACAGAAATTCATCCCAAGGGGGAGGAAAAATGCTAAAAAGAGGACAAGGGAACCATGGCTGATAAGGGAAGTCAAGGACAGCATAAAAGCAAAGGAAAATGCATACAAAGTGGCGAGGATTAATGGGAAGCTAGAGGATTTGGAAGCCTTTAAAAACAAGCAGAGGACAACTAAAAAAGCAATAAGGGTGGAGAAGATGAAATATGTGTGTAAGCTAGCTTGTAATAAAAAAGAAGATTGTAAAAGAAGATTGTAAGAATTTTTTTTGATATATAAAAGGTAAGAGCAAGGTAAGAGCAAGGCAAGAGTGGACATTGGATCACTGGAAAATGAAGCTGGTGAAGTAGAAATTCGGAGCAAAGAAATGACAGAGGAACTGAAGACGTACTTTGCATCAATCTCCACAGTGGATGACACCACTGGCATACCAGAACTTCAAGAGAGTCGGGGGCAGAGGTAAGTGGAGAAGCCATCACTGAGGCGAAAGTGCTGGGCAAATTGAAAGGTCGAAAGGTGGATAAATCACACAGACCGGATGGACTACATCCCAGAGTTCTGAAGAGATAGCTGAGGAGATTGTGGAGGCATTGGTGATCTTTCAGGAATCACCGGAGGCAGGGAACAGCCCAGAGGATTGGAAAATGGCTAATGTAACACCCCTGTTTAAGAAGAGAGGGAGGCAGAGGACAGGAAATTATAGGCCAGTTGGCCTGACTTTGGTCGTTGGTAAGGCTATTAAGGATGAGTTTGTGGAGTATTTAGAAGTGCATGGTAAAGTAGGACTGAGTCACCGATTTGTCAAGGGGATGTCATCCCTGACAAATCTGTTAAAATTCTTTGACGAAATAACTAGGAAGTTAGACAAAGGAGAACCAGTGGATGTGATTTTTTTGGATTTCCAGTAGGCCTTTGACAAGGTGCTGTACAGGAGGCTGCTAAATAAGTTAAGAGTCCATGGTGTTAGGGGCAAGGTACTGGCATGGATAGAGGATTGGCTGACTGGCAGAAGTGGGAATAAAGGGGTCCTTTTCAGGATGGCAGCCGGTGGCTAGTGGTGTTCCTCAGGAGTCAGTGTTCGGACCACGGCTGTTCACGATATACATTAATGATCTGGAAGAAGGAACTGAGGGCATTGTTGCTAAGTTTGCAGATGATACAAAGATATGTAGAGGGACAGGTAGTATTGAGGAAGCAGTGGGGCTGCAGAAGGACTTGGACAGGCTAGGAGAGTGGGCAAAGAAGTGGTAGATGGAATCCAATGTGGAAAAGTGTGAGGTTATGCAGTTCGGTAGGAAGAATAGAGGCACAGACTAATTGGGGAAAGGCTTCAGAAATCTAATGCACAAATTGACTTTGGAGCTCTAATTCAGATTTCTCTTAAGCTAACGTGCAGGTTCAGTTGGCAGTTAGGAAGGAAAATGTAATGTTAGCATTCATGTCGAGAGGGCTAGAATGCAGGAGCAGGGAATATATAATTGAGGCTGTATAAGGCTCTGGTCAGACGCCATTTGGAATATTGTGAGCAGTTTTGGGCCTCATATCTAAGGAAGGATGCACTGGCCTTGGAAAGTGTCCAGAGGAGGTTCACAAGAATGATCTGTGGAATGAAGAGCTTGTCATAAGAGGAATGGTTGAGGACACTGGGTCGGTACTCAGTGGAGTTTAGAATACTGAGAGGCCTCGATAGAGTGGACGTGGTTAGGATGTTTTCACTCGAAGGAGAAACTAGAACCCAAGGGCATAGCCTCAGACTGAAGAAGCTATCCTTTAATAGAGGTGAGGAGGAATTTCTTCAGCCAGAGGGTGGTGAATCTGTGGAATTTATTGCCACAGAAGGCTGTGGAGGCCAAGTCACTGAGTGTCTTTAAAACAAAGATAGGTAGGTTCTTGATTAATAAGGGGATCAGGAGTTATAGGGAGAAGGCAGGTGAATGGATATGAGAAATGGATATTAGCCATGATTGAATGGCGGAACAGTCTTGATAGCCGAATGGCCTAATTCTGCTCCCATATTTTCTGGTCTTATGGCCTTAAACAGCCTACTTACATAGATACATAGAAGATAGGAGCAGGATGAGGCCTTTTGGCTCTACGGGCCTGCTCCACCATTCATCACGATCATGGCTGATCATCCAACTCAATAGCCTAATCCAGCTTTTTCCCCATAGCCTTTGATCATATTCTCCCCAAGTGCTATATCTAGCCCCTTCTTGAATATATTCAATGTTTTAGCATCAACCACATCCTGTGGTAATGAATTCCACAGGCTCACAACTCTTTGGGTGAAGAAATGCCTCCTCATCTCTGTCCGAAATGGTTTACCCTGAATCCTCAGACTGTGACCCCTGGTTCTTGACACACCCATCATTGGTAACATCTTCCCGGCATCTACCCTGTCTAGTCCTATTAGAATTTTATAAGTTTCTCTGCGATCACCCCTCATTCTTCTGAACTTCAACGAGAACAATCCCAACCTAGACAATCTCTCCTCACATGGCAGTCCCGCCATCCCTGGAATCAGTCTGGTAAACCTTCGCTGCACTCCCTCGAAAGCAAGACCATCCTTCCTCAGAGAAAGAGGCCTAAATTGCACACAATATTCCAGGTGTGGCCTCACCAAGGTCCTGTATAATTGCAGCAACACATCCCTGCTTCTAATCTCGAAACCTCTCGCAATGAAGCGCAACATACCATTAGCCTTCTTTACTGCCTGCTGCACCTGCATGCTTACCTTCAGCGAATGGTGCACAAGGACACCCAGGTCCTGCTGCACAGTCCCCTCTCCCAATTTACAACCATTCAGGTAGCAATCTGCCTTCCTGTTTTTGCTTCCAAAATGAATAACCTCACACTTATCCAAATTATACTGCATCTGTCATTGATTTGCCCACTCACCCAACCTGTCCAGATCATGCTGTAGGATCCCTGCATCCTTGTCACAGTTAACCCTCCTACCTAACTTGGTATCATCTGCAAACTTTGAGATGTTAAATTTTGTTCCCTCATCCAAATCATTAATATATATTGTGAATTGCTAGGGTCCCAGCACTGATCCCTGTGGTACCCCACTGGTTACTGCCTGTCAACTTGAAAAGGACCCATTAATTCCTACACTCTGTTTCCTCTCTAGTTTTCTATCCATCTCGATACATTACCCCCAATCCCATGCACTTTAATTTGATAGAACAGCAAAATCTCTGACTCACCATGAACAATACCATAAATATATGTATATAAAACCTTAGGTTTACACACACATGTCCTATTATCTTTCCATTAGAAATTTCAAGATCCAAATTTGTAATAGAGATTGCCCAACTCAACATATCACACTGTAATACACTTTCCGACAGTGGAGGTGCTGCAGTGCTGTCAAATATAATTACACGTCAGTGGTTTCCATTATGAATGCGAATATAAGAATTTGTCATGAAATATATAGCTACAAGGACCAAATGTATAATTTTTAAAAATCGGGCTGAATATTGATTGTGCAGGCTGATGTAATTATTCTCTGCCCTCTGAACCTACTTCAACCCAAGACTGTGGGCTTGTCTTAACAGCCTCATTGCGCCCGACTTGGTGTCACGATGAGGCCGTTGAATCTCGTGAGAAGCCTCAGATTCGCGTTGTTCGGGAGGTCTTAGGAGATTCAACCAAACCTCGCAAAATGTCGCGATTTGGATCTGGCTCTCACTGGGCGAGATCCAGATCAGCATGGCTCATTTAAATATGCATTCAGCAGCTTCTCCTGATGTTGGAGATCAAACAGCTTTGCCTGAGAGACCTTGCCAGGGCTACGTTTAGTACTGGTTCCATAAATGTGGACCAGTTGTAATGGTACCTTGGGGAGATTCCCTGGCTATTAGAACCCCCCCAGGTGGTTGGAGACAGGGTAGGATGGTACTGTGGCACTCCTGACTGCAACAGGGCACCTTGGCACTGCTACATGGCACCCTGTCACTGCCTGGCTGGCAGTACCAAGGTGCCCATGTGCCAGGTCGCCCATGCCAGGGGTTGTGCCTGAGGATGCCTTCCCGATAAGAGGTTGAATGAGGGTGCGGGGTGCTCGAGAACCCCATAAGAGATACATTAGGTGAAGTGGGGAAGTCCGGAGGGTGTGAGAGGGGTTGAAAGATCAGGCTGCCTTTAAAACTGGTGCCACGATCTGCGAGTAGTCTTCCTGCACTGGTTAGCTGAGTTCATAAGTGCAGGAAATGACTGAAGAGTTGCAGCGCTGGGAAACACACCGCTAAACATGCCCAAAACCGACTCTGGAATTTGTGATTCGCGCCTATACTTGGCATTTCATGGTTATCTGCAGAAATCATCATTCAATAAACTTACGATAATGATTTTCCAATGCTAGATTCTTTGGTGTGGATAATGCTCTCCATGTGTAAATTTACCCTTCTAATGTAGCACTGGTAAATTTGAATAGTTGACAATGATTTTAATGAAAATGTTTTGCATTGCAAAAAGCTTTCTATTGTATTTGAATACAAGCAGAAAATGTTAGAATTGCTCAGCAGGTATGGCAGTATCTGTGGATAGAGGCATAGAGGTTCAGGTTAATGATCTTCATCAAAATGAGAGGTCATCAACCCAAACATTAATTTTGTTTCTCTCTCCATAGATGCTAGTTGACCTGCAGAGTATTACAGGATTTTCTGTTTATATTTCAGACTATCAGCACCTGCAGCATTTGGTCCTTGTATTATATGGGGACACAGTTAAGCTGTATTCGCCTTTTAGAATTTGGCCAGAGGGTCTATCTCATTTGACCTATTATTTCATGATTCAAGATAACTTCTGAATTATAAGCTGCGACCAAATTGAACAGTTAAAATGATTCATAACAAGCAGAATTAAAGTTCAGGTTATTTGTTAGTCATCTAGACCCCAAGATTGAATTATTGTTTGCTGTGTTCCTCTCCCGCCATGTTGTGCAATCTTATTAACCTTTGCCAGTAATGCCTCTTCTTTGCTCCTGAAGCAAAATGACATGGGACCTTGCAGAATATCAGATGAACTACAGAGGAATTGGATATTTGCCTTTTATTGCACTGTTTAATTGCTTCCCATATTGGGATTTTTAAAAATCCAGCTAAATAGAAATAAAATATTGACCTTGCCTTCGCCGTTACATCTAGAAATCACATTTTCTTCAGGTCAGGCTCTCTGAAATCCTAAGGCTGTAAAACTTGCTATCAGCAGTCCAAACTTGGAATAAAGCAAGACCATGGGAGCAATTTAATGGCCTCATCGTGCCTGATTTAGTGTTGGGACGAGGCCATTCAATCTCGTGAGAGGCCTCTGGTGAGATTAATAACATTCAAAATGCCTCACCAGATTTAACAGAATCTCACGAGACTTCACGATCTGGATCTCGTCCTCACTGGGCATGATCCAGATCTGAATATTTAAATATGTGTTTGTGGGATTCTCCCAGTGCCTGGAACCGAATGGCCATGCCTGGGAGACCACGCCAGTGTGCTGTTTAGTACTGTTTTACACGAATGTAGACCAGTCAGTTATGGTGACACCTGGTGGTTGGGGGGGGGGGGGATCTCTCAGTCCAATAAAGACCCCGGGTGATCAGGTACCAGGGCAGGGTGGCACCCACTCTGATACCTGGGCACCTTGGCATTGCCAGTCTGACACCCTGGCAGTGACACCCACGCACCCTGAAAGTGCCAGCCTGGCACTGCCAGGGTGCACAGATAGCACTGCCAGGCTGGCAATGCCAGGGATTGGGTCCAGGCGGCCTTACCAGGTGGAGAGATGTTCCCGGGTGCATGCCCGAGGTTGGGGGAGGGTAGAATGGAAAATGGTGGGGCGGGGGGGGGGGGGCTGAAAGACAAAATAACACCCCAACCTGCAAGGGGCCTTTCCGCGAACACATGAGTCTAAATGTGGTCTCGGCGGAGAGGAATTCCCTGAGATCAAAGTGGCGTTAAATAGCGATGTTTTGTTACCAAGTGGTTGGTAACATGTGCTACTCAATCCTTGGTTAATGATGAGGTCTTCTGAATCTCGATGAAGAAGACTCAAACTCGTTCAGTAGTAACAAAAGGTTTATTGAATAACTATAACAATAATTGCAAGAGTTCTTTACTTTAACTTTGATACTAGTGATAAGGTTAACAAGATCTAACTACAGTAACTATATGTAACTCCACTAGCCATCTAACTAATCTGATACTGCCCTGGTCACAGTGCACCCAAGAGAGAGGAAGAGATACAATGTGGTTGCTTTTTATACCCCTGTTGGTCCGGCCCTCTACTGATCATGTGGTGCTACTGATTATACATTAACCCCCTATGTACATGCACATATAGAGATTACTACAAGTGAGATGTTTCTAAATGCGCCAAACTGGAGATAGATTTTTTTTCCTCTTAAATCGCGCCCCATGTGTGGCTTTCGTACAGACATTAATTTGAAATGTGCTTAAAGTCACATGGCATTACACTCTTGTTCTTTTTTATAAATTTAGATTACCCAATTCATTTTTTCCAATTAAGGGGCAATTTAGTGTGGTCAATCTACCTAGCCTGCATATCTTTAGGTTGTGGGGGCGAAACCCATGCAAACACGGGGAGAATGTGCAAACTCCACACGGACAGTGACCCAGAGCCGGGATCGAACCTGGGACCTCGACGCCGTGAGGCAGCAGGGGTAACCCACTGCGCCACTGTGCTGCCCCTGGCATTACACTCTTGACCGGGGAACCAGAGCTTTGTGGGTGCATCCTTTCGTTAATCTGCCAGATTCAAATGATTCAATCTTAACATTAACAAAGAGCAAGGGCAGTCAGGTGAAAAATATAAAATGTTGTGATTGCCAGTTGGATCACCTACAAATGTTTTAAGATTGCCTTCACACTGCCTGTGGATATACTGGAGAGAGCGCAACGTCTAAGTGGTGTCTAACTTAATGTAGCTAACTGTGTATTCGACGTCTATATTTTACATCAATTCAAGCTGAAATTGCTTCACACTGACACAAACTGAACAATGTAACTGGCCTATTTGTGGTCACAACCACAAAGCCTGTGTATCTCCTGAAATATCAAAGCTAATAGTGTACATAACTTTGGAAAATAGATGAGTAAATTATCAGTGGAGTAAATTACTCACTCTACAGAATATGTAGTTGCATATTAACACTTGCAGTTGTCAACACTATTGCAAAACATGTATTTGCTTTCAAGTGAACTTTATCAAAACTGATGCAACATGACAATATCATCAGACTTGTGAGGACAAGCGGATGCTTACCTGAACAATTTTCACCTTCCTCCTCCATGGAAAAAATTCAACATTTAGTGTGTATCTGCATGACATTTATATTTGTATGTTTATAGGGGAATGGTCGCCGGCACGGTGGCACAATGGATTAGCACTGCTGCTTCATGGCGCCGAGGACCCGCTTTCGATCATGGCCCCATGTCACTGTCCATGTGGAGTTTGCACATTTTCCTCATGTCTGCGTGGGTCTCACCCCCACAACCTAAAGATGTGCAGTGTAGGTGAATTGGCCAGACTAAATTGCCCTTTAGTTGGAAAAAAGAATTGGGTACTCTAAATTTATTTAAGAAAAAGATGTTTATAGGGGAATGGTAGCACAGTGGCAATGTTTTTTTTTAATATAAATTTCGAGTACCCAATTCATTTTTCCAATTAAGGGGCAATGTAGAGTGGCCAATCTACCTAGCTTGCACATTTTTGGGTTGTGGGGGCGAAACCCACGCAGACACGGGGGGAATGTGCAAACTCCACACGGACAGTGACCCAGAGCCGGGATCGAACCTGGGACCTCAGCGCCGTGAGGCCGCAGTGCTAACCCACTGTGCCACTGTGCTGCCCGGCACAGTGGCAATGTTAACGCTCAGTAATCCAGAGGTTCAAGAGATGGCCAACATGGCATGGCGACGGGGGATGGGGTCAATTAATTAATAAATCTGGAATAAAATACTCGCCTCACTAATAATGATAATGAAACTGCCAACTTATCATCTAAACACATCTGGGCCGGAATTCTCCGGTCGTTGGGATTCACTTTTCCCACTGGCAGCGCACATCCACCAACAGGTTTTGTGGCGGTGTGGGGTGATTTCAATGGGAAATCCCATTGAAACGTGACCGGAGAATAGGATCCTGCCACCAGCGAACGGCACACTGCCGAGAAACACGCGGCTGGGGGACCGGAGAATCCCGCCCTTGGTTTACTGATGTCCGTTAGGGAAGGAATTTTGTTGTCATTACCCAATTTGGCCGATATGTGACTTGCCCAGTTTGCCCACAACCCACGGCAATGTGGTTGACTCTCGATACTTAACTGCCCTCCACAGTTGTATCACTGTGGGTACCTACACCAGTGGTTCAAGTAGGTAGCTCAGCACCGCCTTCTCAAAGTCACTTAGCAATAGACAGTAAATGGCAGTGATGCTCACACCCCATGAACAAATTAAAAGGTGTTTAAACTGACCCCCCAGCAATAATATTATAAACAAACACGTATTCGTATGACATTAACTTCCTCTGCTGTTTTACCGATAGCGCTAACCCAATTATGATGACAAATACTTTGATCTTTGTTTGTCTTTACCACATTTCCAATAATTGGTCATACTACATACAGTACTTTCAGCACAATTAAAGTTTAACTGCCCATTTCACCATGACCTGCCAAGCGTTCAGGCCTCTGAATCAAGCCATGTTGAACTTAAAGCATTCCCTGAATACATTTAAAAATAATCTATATCTGTACCATTTCTTCTGATTAAATGTTTAGTTTGTTTCTTTCAGGTATTATCTCAATTACTTCTTACTGAGACACAAAACCTATTCATATTGGTTCTGATGAAAGCAGCCAGTGTGCTAATTGTTGACTGGTAAAAGAGAAGATTACTGGAAAGTCTTCAAATGCCACAGAGAAAGAGCAAACATTTGTCAACTCACACTCTCTGTAATAGTAACAAATGGAAGCATTACGCTTCATAAATAAGTTTGTGTTTGTTACATGAATTAAGAATCAGGATGCTAAAAGCAGCTGTCATATTTGATGTTCTAAATTTTTCCTCTGCCTGTGCCTCCAAAAGCTCTGTCGATTAGAGATTGTAACTGAACCATCTGAAACACTTTGAACTTTATAACCGCACAATTATCAGGAGGAACTGAAGATACTTTAATGGGTCCAGGGAATAATAGCATCTCATTTCTTCACAGAAGGATCATATGGCCTGCTATTATTATTGCATCATGGCTACATTATTAGTCTCTTGGCAGGCTTGTGTGAGACTCTGTTGGCCATCTCAATAGACCTTGAAAGGATGTGTAAAGCTGCAGCATTTGGATTAGAGCAACATAGATATTAATTGCTTTTAAGCTGCTTTTGCCTTTATTGATAGACAAAGACGTTTAGAATGGGAACAAAACACAAAAAGGCAGAGTTTCCGAAAAAATGACAAGGTGTAATTTTCAGCATGAAAATCGGTGTGATTCCTGCCGGCCCCAGCGGTGCAATCTGGGCCACAATTTTCAGCCACTTAGAAGAATTTTCTTTTCGCCACTTGAAAAATGCCGCACCTGAGGCACAAAATGTCTGATTTGTCCGCCTCACTGGTCATCTGAGCACTTCAAGGAGCATTTAAACAATCCACAGAACTTGCCAGGAGGATGGCAGCGAGGGAACTAGCTCCTTGATTCACAGAGGGGCCCCTCACCCGTAAGCTGGACGCCATGGAGGAAAGGAGGGCTACAGTATACCCTCGGGCTGGCAGGAGACCCTCTCTAGCCAGATGACGAATCCCGTCTGGAAGATGGCCGCAGCACGGATCAATGCCAGCAGCCTGACCAAGAGGACGGGTGTGCAATGCAGAAAAAAGATGAATTACCTACTTCGGTCAGCCAGGGTAAGTGCTCCCTGCCTCCTCTCTGCACTCCACCCTTCCTTCAGCCCCCAGAGTGTCGCCTCGATCCCACATATTGCCACCTCGCAGGGCCCCAGCAACCACAAGCTTTCTCAAACCTCTTGGCATCCTGCTTCAGAATCCCTCCCTGCTTATGTGCAGTGCCCACACAAGCCAGGTGTCATTGAATATCTGACTCGCCAAGGAGCCAGCTCATACCATCCTCATTTGTGCTCCTGCAGGATATGTTTGCCCACAACCCACGGGAGCAGGATGAAGACGGGCGATAAGATGCTCGAGTTGAGGATCCTGACGCCGTACGAGGAGAGAACATGTAGCACACGGGGAGGAGCAGGAGCAGCCAAGCGCTGAGAGCGGGGTCACTCAAGGTCCCTGGCGCTGTGAGGCAGCAATGCTAACCACTGTGCCACCGTGCTGTCCAGAAGTGTGCGGTCCAAACTCTTGGCCAGGCCGTGTACTATCACCATGTCCCTTGCATTGCAGGAGCATCACCTGAAAAGCCAGGCCCATCCACCAGAAGTGTCCTAACACCCACCCTTGATACCTCAGGATATCTCAGAGGAAGACATGGATAAAGCATCACGGGCTATCACCTGCACCATCCACCATTGCATAGATACGCACCTCAGTCCCAAACCTAGCAGGCGGGCCTCTGGGTCACAATCACATGAGCACCACACTGCATCTGATGCACATCAGAAGGAGGTAGCAACGTCCCAGGTATCGGACAGTCAGAGGTCTGCTGGATCCCAGGACTCAGCTGTGCCCCAGGTCGGTACAATGCCTCTGGACCCATTCGTCCCTCAGCTGTGGAGATGAAAAGGCAGAGGCAGGAATACTAGAAGGGGGTTTCAGCGACATTCCTGCGACTGCAAGGCCGAATGAAGGAGTCCAAAAGCCTTCTATCACAGGAGATGTTACCAGCAATGCGTGGCATGCAGGCCAACACTGCACGAGTGCTGTCCGCAGTGGAAAACCTGTGTAAGAGGCCAGATCCATGATCTAAGAACTCTGAAGCATGGCTCAGTCACTGAAGGCCATGTTTGAGGGTTTAACTGTGTGGTTCAGACAATGTAGACCTCCAGGACAGGCAGCACTAGATGACGTTAAAACTTCTGGAACTCACATCAGCTGCCCCTCCATCTCATGGAGTTACCCACAAGCCTTTGAGCATCCGGAGGGAGGAGGATTTATTGGAGTCTTTCACCCAGGAGACCCTGGGGATGACCAGCCAATCTGAATCACCCTGCGACTGGCCCAACTCAGGCACAGTGTGCAGAACAGGCTGAGCAGCAACATCAGGGCCACTTGAAAGTAGGCCGGGGCCCTTCAGGTCCCAGCCATCCAGACACCTGTCAAGGGCATCTCAGGCAACAGGGCGTGGAAGGCAGCAGGCCACCCCCATCTCTATTCCGCATCCTGGGAACACACCCAGACATAGTGGGAGAGTACGGAAGTCAGTGGATATGAGGGGTATAACTCTCCGTTGCTTGGAGTCATACCTATCACAAAGGAAAATGGTTGTGGTTTTGGAGGCCAGTCATCTTACTCGGGGACATCACTGCAGGAGTCCCTCAGCGTAGTGTCCTAGGCCCAACCATCTTCAGCTGCTTCATCAATGACCTACCTTCCAACAGATGTGGGGATTTTTGCTGATGATTGAACAATGTTCAGCTCCATTTGTGACTCCTCAG
Source organism: Scyliorhinus canicula (assembly GCF_902713615.1). Classification (NCBI taxonomy): domain Eukaryota; kingdom Metazoa; phylum Chordata; class Chondrichthyes; order Carcharhiniformes; family Scyliorhinidae; genus Scyliorhinus; species Scyliorhinus canicula. Next base: position 241,114,383 of record NC_052148.1, on the reverse strand, counting down.
ACACTGAAGCAGTCCACATACAAATGCAGCAAGACCTGGACAAGAGTGGCACGGTAGCCCAGTGGTTAGCACTGTTGCTTCACTGCGCCAGGGTTCGATTCCTGGCTGGGTCACTGTCTGTGCAGAGTCGGCACATTCTCCCTGTGTCTGTGTGGGTTTCCACCGTGTGTTCCAGTTTCCTCCCACAAGTCTCGAAAGACATGCTTGTTAGGTGAATTGGATATTCACCCTCAGTGTACCCAAACAGACGCCCTAGTGTGGCCACTAGGAGATTTTCACAGGAACTTCATTGCAGTGTTAATATAAGCCTACTTGTGACATTAATAAAGGTTATTATTATTACAATATCCAGACTTGGGCTGACAAACAGCAAATAACATTCACACCACACAAGTCCCAGGCAATGATCATCTCCAATAAGGGAGAATCAAACCATCGTGCCTTGACATTTAATGGTATTACCAACACTGAATCCCCCACCATCAACATCCTGGGGGTTACCATTGACCAGAAACTGAACTGGACCAGCTATATAAATAATGTGCCTACAGGAGAGGGTCAGAGATTAGTAATCCTGCATTGAGTAACTCACCTCCTGACGCCCCAAAGCCTGTCTACCACCTACAAGGTACAAGTCAGGAGTGTGGAAGAGTGCAGCTCCAATAACACTCAAGAGGCTCAACACCATCCATGACTGTCCAAGCCCGCTTGATTGGCACCCCTTCCACAAACATTCACTCCCTTCACCACAGACGCACAGTCACAGTTGTCATGGGAGTGTACCTTTAAGAAATGTTTGTGTCTTATCAGATGGCTTGAGTGATGTCATTGTGTGGGTGGAGCTGGGCTGTGGCTCTGAGTTTTACTTTTGCCTTGTGTTTGAACTGGTTTTGTTCTGCATAGATTGAAAGAAGGTTTATTTCTCCATCTGCATTTTAAAAGCTGTTTCCCGACTGCTTGATAACTTAGAAATAAATAATTGTTTCCTGGATGAAATTCAAACCTGCTGTTTTGGGAAGGAAACAGGAGCATCCAAACCAGCTGTTGAGTGCTGTGTGCTGGGCCACACCTTTGGAATGGGTTTTCTGGTTTATGGGATCTTGTTATTAAATTGGAACAGCTAAAGGGGTAAATTTATTAAGGGTTGTACATACTGTGGCTTTGTGGGGTATGTATGTTGGTAGTTGATAAAAATACTTATTGTGAGTGTTTATAAAAATGTTAACTAAATTTGTAGAATAAACTCTGTTTTTAATTAAAAGTGTTTAAGGTCTTTGTTGAATAACACCTGAAAGGTAGGCCCTTGTGCTCATCGTAACCAAAATAAATAAGCAGCTTTACGTCAGGTGAACTCCATGATATACTTTGCAGTTTTCTAACCCCTGGCCCATAACACAGAATAGTGTACCATCTACAAGATGCACTGCAGGAACTCACCAAGGCTCCTCAGGCAGCACCTTCCAAACCCACCACCATTACCATCTAGAAGGTCAGTGGCAGCAGGTGACTGGGAACCCCACCACCTGGAAGTTCGTCTCCAAGTCACTCACCATCATGATTTGGAAAAATATAGCCATTCCTTCACTGTAACAAGGTCTTCCCTAACGGCACAGTGGGTGTACCTACACCACATGGACTGAAGCAGTTCAATAAGACAGCTCACCGCCACTTTCTCATGGGTTAATGTAAGCCTACTTGTGACCCCAATAAAGATTATTATTATGATAATCCCTCCAGTTCAAAGGGACAAAGGAATGTAGCGCAGAGCCTCACTCAGACATGGAAGGGAGTCAGCATGCTGGCAGAAGACAGATAGGAGTCAGACCTAAGCAGTAGATGAGGAGCATCACAGACCTTTCCTCACTCAGCACCTGCATTGACTGGGCACCAGGCACTAAAGGACACCCCAGTCCCAGCAACCTGATGATTAAGATCTTGGCAACTTTCACCCTCCTAGTCGCAGAGGGGTTGCAACATCGGGGGAGGGGGAGGGGGGAGGGGGGGGGGGGGGCGCTAGCAGACAAAAAGCTGGTCCTGCTCCATAAGGTGGGAGCCGATGAGGGCATGCATAGCCTTCCTGCCCATGCGCATCCTCACCCGCACCTGGCCTTCATCTTCCAGATCCTCAGTAGCGGACATGTGCCACTCCTTGAGGTCTTCCTCAGGAAGGTCATTGCCCCGCTGCACAGCAAGTTTATGTAGGGCACCACAACGTGGGAGACGCTCTGGGGCTGTACCAGAGGGCCCCACTGGCACTGTCTCGGCAGCAGAAACATATCTTTAAGAAGCCAATACACTGCTCTATCACAGACCAGGTGGCATTGTGAGCTTCGTTGTACCAGGCTTCTGCTGCCGTCTCACCTCCCTGACATCTGGCATCATCAGCCAAGAGCTCTGGGATATCCCTTGACCGTACAAGCCATCCCTTCAGAGTTGGGTGACCCTCGGAAATGCCAGGGATCTGCGTTTAGCCGAGGATGTAACTATCGTGCACGCTCGCTGGAAAATTGACACACCACGTGCATGAATCACATCGGGTGGTCACACACCTGCTGCACATTGAGGTATTGGGGTTCCCCCCTGTTTATGAAGGGCACTCCTTGGTGCATGGGGCATGATGGGCGACGTAAGTGCAGTTGATCGTCCCCCTGCACCTGTGGCACACCAGCTATGTTGCCAAAGCCTGTCTGGCGCATATGTGTGCCCAGTGTCTCTTCATCCCATGAAACCAAGTGTTGAGTCCTGCAACCTGAGTATTCATCCCATTCCTTGACTTTGAACTCTTTTGAAGCCTAAACAATTAAACTAAAGTAAACAAATTAAGGGACAAATTAAAAGGGACCGCTCCTTAAAGTGGCACTGCCCAAATAAAAACAAAGATCAACTGGAACTTAAAAACATCAAATTAAAAAGTGATTAATAGGGTCAATAAAGCATCCCAGACCCTGTTGTGCCCACCCTGTATAGAAGGCCATCATGCTGCCAGTGGACACCGCATGCTCCCTCGCCAGGCACACCCAGCTATGAATGAAGCCGCGGAAGGGGGTTGACAGTCAGGCTGGACAACCCCCTTGATTGCCCGCTGCCTGGTCCAGATACGGGCAGGTTTCTCCAGGCCCAGGAGAGGTTCATGGAGAAGTCCTTCTCCGTCCCTGCCCCTCTCCACATCAGCTATTTCTTGACTTTGAGACTGTGGGCAACTGACATTATTAAGGCTTAACTCTTGATGGGCAATTAGTTTAAACAGCCTGACTCTCAGGAATGTTAGAGAGCACAATGCCTTATGCTTCAGGGATAGGCAGGCTGCATCATTCTGAAATTTCATTGGTGTCATGCCTCGACACGTAAGACTCCTGGACAGCTACTCCAGAGTTTGTGCTCCCCCCATCCCTCACCATGTCGCCTTCCCTTTCGCCGTCTCATCAACCCAGCCCATGAAGTCGAGCTCCTTGACTCCCATCACACCCCCACACCTCAACCCATGTGGCCTGTGGCTGCAGCCGCCCCATACCCCCATGCTACAGACAGCAGACTAACACAGCCCTAACATAGATAGCAGATTCAGGACCACCCACATCAACAGTGACCCCCCATCCCAGGAACCACCAATCTCCCCCCAGAGCCCACCCCCCTCTCCAGAGCTGGCCAGTAGGCCCTGTCCCCTTGGACTCCCTGGTTCCCGGTGGAGGTACTGATGCTCAACTACTTCCTCCCTAGTGGAGATAATGGCACCTGATACCACTTTTTATGGAGCAGTAATAATTCACGCCGACATTAGGTCATGCCTGGTGGGTGGAAAGATTCGATGAGGACTGAATATGCAACGTTAACTACGCTACGTAAGCACGGTGGCACAGTGGTTAGCATTGCTGCCTACGGCGCTGAGGACCCGGGTTCGAATCCCGGCCCTGGGTCACTGTCCGTGTGGAGTTTGCACATTCTCCCCGTGTCTGCGTGGGTTTCGCCCCCACAACCCAAAGATGTGCAGGTTAGGTGAATTGGCCACGCTAAATTGCCCCTTAATTGGAAAAAATAATTGGGTACTCTAAATTTATAAAAAAAAACTACGCTACGTATATCAGAATGGATTCAAATTCATGCAAATCAGATTCGCGCCCTTCCTGGGCATGAACCTGATCGCATCACTGGGGAGGGTCTGGGAAGATCACGATCGGAATTCTCACCGGCGCAAATCCTGTTTTTGGCCTCTTGTGATATTTAGAGCCATTCAGGGATTTACGCTCATGGTTAACCTGGCCGCTAAATTCCACACATTGTATTTGAGCATGTGGATACATGAACAATCTAAATAGAGTAGCTGAAGAGAAATTGAGATGACTTGCTAAATGCATACATCAAATTTATATTTTATGCCATAGTATAACTCAATTTCCCTGCTGTCAAATTGATATTTTGCAGGGCAGGGCCTATCCTGCAACAACAGAATAATTGGATGCTTGATTAGTACACCAATTTTAATTTGTGATTTTATCAATCTGGCCGGGATTATACAGATTGGCATCTGCTAAAACACATTGTTATATCCTGTGGCAGCGGGCTGACAAGTCACACCATTCATGGTGGCAGACCTATTGTGAGTGCCAACACTTGCTATACACTTGGGCTATGCAGCAGTGATGGAGCCAGTGACGGGTTCAGGGTCATGACTCAATCATTTTGATCTCAGAGGACCACTTTCATTTCGCTCCAAGGAATGTCTGTCATCAGCTTTTGATCTGCAAGTCAGCAGGATTCCTGCTTTGGCCTTCAGATTAGGTAGGTTGCTGCCTCCCAGTTCCCAGCTCAGTCAACTTCATGCCAAGTCAGCAGAAGTGTGCCTCAACCTCTTCCCAATCAGTCAATTGTAGTTCCGCCACTGACACGTAGTGACATTCTTTATCTTGGGGGTGGAAGGAGGATGGATGGTGCTCAGTGCTGTGGATAGTACTTTCGCTCGGGATAAGGTTTTTCGGATGGTGTTGTTTTCTGTGCGGTTACTCGAACAATACTGGCTGCCCACAGCCATTTAATGCTCCAAGACTAGTTAATTGGCTAGAGACAGGGCTTCCATCCCTCACTCAGGAGGAAGACCCGCCTCAGAGAGTTGCTGGCCAATAGTCCTTGCAGTGCCTGAAACAGTAGTGGCCACAACTGGGACTACAAACAGTCTTCAGAAGCTAAGTACCGGGCCAGAATTTACGTTGCTCAGACGGGCATGCGTCCAAGCTGGAAACACGTTAAATTGCACGAGAAGATATTGGACGCTTTTCCTGACATTAACGCGCAATTGAATGATATTTCAGTCGGCGGGTGCATGTAGAAATCAGAAGCACACCCACTGACAATTAAGCATGCAATTAGGCCCATTAAGGAGTCGATTGAAAGCGATTTCACGTGGCTTGTCCACTTTTACTGGTGGCACGTGACCCAATTGGCCTAGTGGTCTTTATGGTTTAGCCACAACCTCGTTCCAGGGCAGTTTGAAATGTCAGGGCTGAACGAAAATTTAATAAGGTGTCTGGAAACTGAAGATTTCCGAGTTCTACTGTTAGGAATTTGAATGTGCTGCCAAGAAACAGTTTGCTGTTTTTTTTCATCACACTTAATTTGGAGAGGTGTACAGGTCCCTGAGACAGCTCTGCAGCAGCTGTCCGCCTTGAGGGTGCCCATTGGTAGCACCAGCCCGCACCCTCCCTTTTCTGGGCACCCACCCTAATCCTGCCCGCTTCGGCAGCGCTAAGCCTTTTTCAACTCTGGTTTTATGCTGGCTGCCTCTTAGTTGACCAGCGAGTGTGAAATCACGTTGCGGGACTGATCACAGCCGCAAGCATATTTTGTGTCTGGTTTTGGGCCTATCGAGTGTTTGTGCACCCAACAGGTGCAATTCTCAGGTCCTGGAGCCCCGACCAGGTAAGTGGAGGTGTCTCAGGACAAGGAGGGTAGGTAACGTTTGCGTAGGTAGGAAGAGGGGAAACGGGTTATTGATGAAGAGGCCAGGGTGGAAGGGTCAATCCCGAGATGGCTGGCCTTGTGGGGAGGCACTCGATGTTGAAACAGTTCATTGATGGAGGCACTCTTTCCTGCCCAAAACCTGAGCAAGGTGACTTTGGGGCTTCCCCCAACTCCAAGGGCCGGATCTTATGGTCCTGTCATCGTGGGGGAAGGGGCAGAAAATATGGTAAGCTGTTCAAAGCTCTTTGACTTTGGCAGGACCAGGAAATCCCACCAGCGGAAGGGGCTGTAAAATTCTATCCCAGAACTCCTCCTACCTGCCTTCAAATTGAGGCCAGGTGGGAAACGGTCCTTAACTACTCATTAATTGCAGACCTGTAGGCCTCCATCGGAGCAAGAACTGGTGGGCTGGGCTAAGCCTCGCCATACCACTGTAAATATGCGGACGAGTCAGGGCAAGTGGGAGGGCAGTGGGGAAGCCATCCAGCCTCCAAACCTTCCCCTGCCCAGGGAGAGTCCCTGCTTGTAAACTCGCCAGCGGGCATCATTAAAATTCTGCCCTTGGCTTTTTACCTACCAGGTTGCCTTCACCAGCACGTAAGAGCTATATGAATGAAAGGAAGTTTTAACTAATTTAAGAAATTGAGAGCAAGCAAATTGAGAGAACAGCTTTTTCTCAATTATAGGTCTGATCTTAATTAGTCTTTTCCTCTATTATAACTGTATGCGATGCGGCAGATTATCATTTCCTTTATGTTCCTAACACTGCTGAATTACAAAATACCTCACACTGGACATCATCCACTCATGGAATTCACAAACAGAACATTCATTTACCCTGAAAACACAGAATTACTGATTCCAGCATATTGTTAATAAATTAGTAACATTAGAGTTCATCTATTAAAATATTTCATATCAGTCTCACCTACTGTTGCTCTTGGCAATACAAAGAGATTACTCAATAAATAAACTGTCTAAATATTTCAGTATTGTTCAGTAATGCCAGCTATGCTCACACTAAAATGAGCGCAATGTGGGCACGGCTGGCTAGATCAGCATTTACTGCCCATTCCTTGAGAAGGACTAGCAACTGAGATATACAGCTGACAACAACAATGAAGGAACAGCTGAATATTTCCATATCAAACTAATGTTTGACTTGGAGAGGATCTTGGAGGTGGTGGTGTTCCTATGTTCATGTCCTTTTGAGTGCTAGAGGTCATGGGTTTTGAAAGTGCTGTTGAAGGGGCCTGGGTGAGTTGCTCACAGTATTACAGCTGTGGCAGTCATGGCAGTGTGTGTTTAAGGTGGTGGATGATGTGCCAATGAAGTGGGCTGCTTTGCCCTCTTTGTGTCGAACTTCATGGGTGTTATTGAAACTGTACTCATCCAGATAAATAGCGAGTATTACCTCAGCCCTGATTGTGCTTTGTAGCTGGTGGAAAGGCTGTGGGGAGTCAGGCGGTTTTCATTTTTGTGTATCTTCATACCCACACTGTTTCTTACCCTTTGAGGATTAGTGGGGGAAGTGGTGGAGCATTCCTGAGCTGGTCATCAACCTGTTGAACCGCATTATGAATGCTTCTTCCATGGCAAACAAGTGTTGGACTCAAACCCAGAGCTTTGGTCCAGCGGTATGTGTGCTATCGCTGCACCACAAGGCCTCCCCAGTGAGGAGATGAGTCTTCTGCTACAGAATTTCCAATCTAAACCTGCTCTTTTGGTCACAGTACTTATGAGGCTGGTCTAGTTAAGTTTCTGGTGAACGGCGGACCCGAGACATTGATGGTGGAGGATTCAATGATTCTAATGCCATTGAATATCAAGAGTTAGATTTTTGTTTGAAATGGTCATTGCAAAGCAGTTGTGTGGCACAAATATAAATTTTTGGTCATTTTGTAATTTTAGCATCCTTTTCAAATCCTAGTAAAAGCTGTTAAGTTTAGATAATCATTTCCATCTCCATAATTTAATAAAATACAAATGGCGCCATGCAATTACCAAAAACATTGGAGTCAACTGCAAAGATGCTAAATATAACTATGTTAAACTTGCTAGCTATTTTGGGCACTCTGTGTCTATTTAAAAGGAGTGTGCTGATAGGCCCCATTCATTAAGATTCTGTTCAATAATCATAGTTCAGAGAATTGTTCAAATCAGTCAGCTGATCAAAGATTAACGGTGGGGGCGGAATTGCAATCCAATCTATTGTTTGCTCTGTTCCCATTCTCTCTCGGTGCCTCAGAAAGATGTTTGGATCATCTTCTTCTTTAACTCATCTCACTTTCTCCAAATCAAAGGTGTAGCAATGGGTACCCGCATGGGTCCTAGCTACGCTCACCCTTTTATGGGATATGTGGAACATTACTTGTTCCAGGCGTACCCCGGTCCCCTCCCACAACTCCTTTACCGATGACTATTTTGGTGCTGCTTCATGCTCTCGTCTGGACATGAAAAGATTAATCAACTTCGCTTCCAGTTTCCACCCCTCCATCATTTTCACCTGGTCCACCCCAGACACTTCCCTTCCCTTCCTTGATCTTTCTGTCTCCCTTTCCGGCAATAGACTATCAACTAATATCCACTACAAGCCCACTGACTCCCACAGCTATCTGGACTACAGCTCTTTGCACCCTACACCCTGTAAGGACTCCATCCCTTTCTCTCAACTCCTTCCCCTCTGTTGCATTTGTTCTGACGATGCCACTGTCCAAAATGGCGCTTTGAAAATGTGTTCCTTCTTCCTCAACCAGGATTTGCCACCTACAGTTGTTGACAGCATCCTCAACAGTGTGCGGTCCATCCCCCACTTTCTCTGTCTGTTAGCTTTGACAAAGAGTCATCGGACTCGAAACGTTAACTCTTTTCTCTCCCTACAGATGCTGCCAGACCTGCTGAGATTTTCCAGCATTTTCTCTTTCGTTTCAGATTCCAGTATCTGCAGTAATTTTCTTTTATCCAATGTTTGGATCAGGGATTGAGTTTGAATCATTCCTGTGATGGGCAGACTTGACTCTATTACTGGATCCCGGAGAAATGAAAATGCTATTAAATTTGCTCAGGGGACCTTTCATGTAAGGCTCATAAGTGGTGGAGGTTGTTATTGGGAGCACTTAGGATAAATTTGTTACGGTTTTACTGTTGAACACTTATTGTGGGCTAATCACGTGAACACCAATTATGAGTAGTGGGTACTGTGTTGAAATTCTCGTAGAAATGGAAGTCCAACAATTAGATTACTGCAGTTAATTTACTTATTTCAGAAAAATACATGACAGCCATAGTGATGAGGACGTATAAAAATATGGTCATTGCATTAGAAAATAGTTCACTGTCCGCGAAATACTTTCTGAGCTATATGAGACATGGGGAAACATTTCTTCCAGTTTTTGTTCATGACAAGAATGAAATGAAAAATGAAAATCGCTTATTGTCACGAGTAGGCTTCAATGAAGTTACTGTGAAAAGCCCCTAGTCGCCACATTCCAGCTCCTGTCCAGGGAGGCTGGTATGGGAATTGAACCGTGCGACTGGCCTGCCTTGGTCTGCTTTAAAAGCCAGCGATTTAGCCCAGTGAGCTAAACCAGCCCCTAGTAGACAAAACCGAAATGGGAATCCTTTAACTGACATAAAACAAAACCCAATCCGTCACAGCAATACAGTCTGCAGACAGGTTGGGAGTACATTCCACCTGCCGGTCCCACCCGACTTTACCTGGACAATCTCATGAATACTTTGCTCCTATTTAAATCTATAAATTAGTGAGGCTACAGGAAGACACAATTGTTGGTGCAGGAAGCATTTACAATTTGGAAGCCTATAAAGAGACTCATAAGGATCTCAAGGCAACATTATAGCTAATACTGATGTTTTTTTTCAACCAGCTACTGATCAAACCCTGACAGGTTCAGCATACCAGTGACAGTAAGCTGAACCTTTCCTTACTCATGATTTGAAACTGCAACCAAGGGAATACACAGGAACTATTTCACAGAATTGCATTATACAGAAAAGGTTATCTGTCATCACTGAGGTTGAAGTGAGATGTTTTATCTACCGACATGTTTGCATGTAAATAACTGGTTTTATCTGCTGACATGTTTGCATGCACTGCATCATTGAGTTGCTTACTGGCAGAAATACCATCTTGTCCAGGCCAGCCCGAGGACACTCCAGTGTCCTGTCTAATCCCACCTTCCTGCACCTGGTCCATAGCCCTGTACCGTAAAGCACTTAAGGTGCACATCCAGGTTAGCCTTCACACAACCTGGTTGTTGCTAGTGTTGCTCGTTCTGGGTGAGTGTGCTTTACACTCAATTGGCTCTGTTTTATTCCTAAGCTCTAGAGTCGCCAGGTATCCTTATGATACCGCCACGAGGTTCAAGTTCAAGTTCAGATCAATGACTCAATACACCAGTTAGTAAGTTCAAACAAGACACGTTTATTATTACACAGTTATTCGCTACTCATGCATATAATACTAAGACTAAACTGTTCCTACCACTACTAGGCCAATACTTACCTGAAATAAGGGAACTGCCGGATCAGGGAACAATGGCTTCTTGCTTTGTCCTGGATCCGCAGGCTTCCAGTTGGTGTGGACTAAAGGGGTCAGGAGTGTCTACTCTTGTAGCGTGCATTGTATGACACTTACTTGTCGGTGTAGCAATTGACCAGGCCTCTCCTTCTCGCGTCCAAGTTCCTGGAGAGCTGCTGCAAAGGTGTTCTGCTGGGAGGGCCGGCTAAGAGACTAGGGCTGACTAAGAGAGAGAGCTGGGGTCGGGGTCTCTGTCTTATACTGTTTTGGGTTTCGCGCCCATCTGGGTGGACCCTCTATAAACTTGCAATCGATTGGGTCTCTTCCCAATCGATTGATTTGAATTTCCCCAATAACGGGGCTGTTCCTCGATAACTGGGCGGTTCTTGGGGCTGTTTGTATCTTATTGTCCGGGACTCCTGCTGGCGCCGAAGAGTCTAGCTTGGCCTTTGTTATTCTTAATTGTGTCCATTGTGCCCGGGAATCACCGGGAATCGCTCAATTAATATGCGTAGCTTGTTCGTTTCTATGCTGTCTGGTTTCTTCACAGACAGAATCCACAGAGAGGTTCTGCAACCTGCTTGCCTCTCTGACATTGTCTAATTTTCCCTGCATGCAATTCAATGTTCCATTTTATGTCGGGAAGTGGCCAGCTTTGTGGCTACACTAGTCACCTGCCACTGCCAGAAACAGTGGACGGAATTCTCCTATGGCCCCAATGGAGAGTCCAATGGTGGATGGGGTGGAGAATTTGGTGGGAGTGAAAAAAATCAGTCTCACATCAGCATGGATTTCCCAACAGTATCTTCCGCTGATGCCCGCCATGGCCGATCGGGAAACCCGCTGGAGGTTGGTGTGAAACTGGCCCTTTGGTGGGATGCAGATGAAGGCCTGACTGGAATCTTCCACCCATCCCCGACTGTTGCAAAGCCAGCGAGAAAACAAGCTGGTGCTAAACACGTCTAAAACAATGTGGTGTGCAGAAGTCAGGATTCAGCTGAACAATGCCTGGGTCTGCCTCCGTGTGCCGCAAGCAATCCTGAACCCTGGTGCACCACAGTAGTATGTAGCGAGAGCATTTACAGGTGGATATTCCAGATTTATTGTTATTGAGGAGATCCATCTTCCAGCCCCAGCGCGTTCCCGAAGATCCATTTTCTTTTTCAGGAGATTTTTCTTCTTTCTTCAATAGTGGGTCAGAGTTGCTGTGCGTCTTTTCAATATGGTGCCTGGACAGGACAGCGGGCTATGAGCCGTCAAGTTTGTCCTGCCACGGAATATAGCACAAAACTCCCAGCTGCATAAGGTCGGGGCCAAAATATATTGGGTGGTTTCCGGCAGGCCTCCACAAATGTTTGATATTTCATTTTAAAGTTTTGTTTCACTTCTTATTCAAGTGTATTTGAGTGAGTAATTAGCGATAAAGTCGTATTTTTGACACCTCCAACCAACCGGACTACCGACTCTTGTTAGAATGTAAAATAAGAGTCCCAACAGTGACCCAGACAGCTAAACCTAATTTTCATGACGCCTATTGTCCTCTCAATTATAGCAGTCTTGCAGGCATGACTCCAGTTTTACTTCTCCTCCACGAGGTCCGTGTATGTCTGATCGGTGTCATTTTGAGAGGATGTCCTTTGTCCCCCAGCAACCAGCCAGCCTGGCCAGATCCAATGATCAAACCCTGGCCCACTGCAACTGCTCCGTGCTGTACTCACCTGCTGCTCTGAGCTCCACATGCTGAACTATATATAGGCTGGAATTTTTCAGCCCTTCCAGCTGGCGAGATCTTCCGGTCCCACCAAAAACGACCCCCTCTCCCACCACTACCACCATGGGTTCCTCAGCAGTGAGGCCAGCAATATAACACAGATGGCCATTGACTCCAGCTGGACTTGAAGATCCTGCCGGCAGCCAATCAAGATCCGCCTCCATCATCAGGAACCCTACTGTGAGGAGTGGGGTCTGAAAATCCCGGCCATAGAGTTCAAACTTACCTGGCAACTGATTGCGTGTGGGTCATCCAACGACAGGCTGGGTCCTCCCTGCATTGACTACTGATAGGCTTACCAGTAGTGGTTAGGCCCACAACATTTTTCAAAAAGCTGTCCATGAAGTCTTCAGTGGCTGAATCCAATGGTGAGCCAGATAAACGTTTCTTGGGGGCCACATCTGGCCCATGGGCAAGAGGTTGGAAGAGCTTACCTTAGATACGCTTCTCGCAGAGATCTGGAAGGATCTGCAGGCAAACATTTTGAAGTGAGGATGGTCAGTTTGACAGTAACCTTTATGTGTGCCCCCTGCGTCCGGTAGGGTGTGTGACGTTTTCTGGAAGGCTGTAGAGGTCAGATATGAAAATCTGAGCCTCTGGAACCACCACTGTTGCAACACGTCAAGGAAGCTTAGCCCACTGCCTATAAAACCTATTTCAGGGGTATGGCTCCTGAAAACTGCACCTCCCTGTCACACCCTTCTGTTGGCCTGTCAACCATAGATGCTTGTCATATTGCTGCTCATCTAAGATCCAGTCCAACCTGCTTTGTTTCTGAAAACCTCCAATAGATAAAAAAATATATAAACTCTGAGCAAAGAACTGTGGGCAAGCACTTTCCCACTGGTCGGGACAAAAGCAGCTGTGATCACAGAGTATTTATTGAAATGCCTGCATGACTTTAATGAAACTTGAGTTGCTGTTGTGTTCTTGCATTGGTTTCAATGGTGAGTTTTAGGAAGCCGGGGAAACCTGTAAATGTGCAGTTGAGTTTGAAACTGGGTTGAACTTATTTTACAATTGGATGATTATCACATTTAAATGGCAATCCAGCTCTACCAAAGGGGTTATATACAACAAGCCCAGACTTGAAGGCTAAAGGTGGTAGGTTGGAACTAGTTTGGTGTAACTCTTACATTAATATTGCAGTAATGCTGTGAAAGATTTTTCTGGATGCGCATCGTCGGAGTAATTTAGACAGGAACAATTGAGTTTACATAGAAAATGAGCATATTAACAATTCCTACGATGTGAAAAATAGATACATTGGGAAATGATTGTCAACAGATAAGGATAGATTTGCAACCTAGGAGTTGACAGTAACAACCTGTTATAGAAACAATCTTATTTTTATGAAAAAAATGCGAATTATTTTATGCGGTAGGTACTGCCTCCTCAAATTCTATAACATTACGTACAATTTATAGCACAGTAATAGACCATTTAGTTCAACTGGTCTGTACGCTTCCTATGAATCTCACAATGTGCTTTATCTAACCTTATCTGCTTATTCCTCCAAGCAATGCTTACTTGGCAAGAAAGCATCTGGTGTGACGATACAGTTCACTCGCTGTGCCGACATGACACTTTTGCAGTCATGTTGTAGTCTGGAACTATGGACAGTGACGGTAGAGGCTCCAGCTTTCTTTCCAGCACATGGCTGATCAGGAATCTCTCCCACTCTTACCATCATTGGTGTGTTGGAAGGATTTGAAGGTTGATACCCCATCTGTTTGCGTGCATTATCAACACACCTTGCTTAGTCATCAAGTCTTGGATGAGTATTGAACTCAGTGCCTCTGGCTCAGAGGCAGCAACATGACTCACTGTGCCACAAGACCTCTGGCAAGTGTATACTTGAACAAAAATTGACAATTTAATCTCCCCATAAACAAAGTGCAAAAAATTGATGCATGTTCAACATATTCAATTTGACTTGTAGAAAGAATTGATGCCAATCTTTGTGAGAAGTGCTGAAACTTTTTTTAAAATATGAAGTATGCAACCTTTTTGTTTTCTTTATGATTTCCGTTTCTTGCAGTCTCCCCCTGGGGTTTTCCAAACTGTTTCCATTAAGAAACAAACGACACAACAGATTCAAATGAACGTTCAAACTAACAATCTTCATTGCAGTTATTATAACCTGATATTTTCCAGTAGCTGCAGTTATTGCATTTGAAAGCTATTAAATCTTGGTGTCTAAGTCCCATGAGTTGACTTATTAGTGGTATGTACAATACTAGATGTTTTGGAATTGATTTCTTTAGAGGACCAGACTTATCTAAGAAAACTATGTAACACAATACTGCTGTTACTGTACCTGCAAATAGAATGTTCCTTTAGCTTGTGCGTACATCATTAAAAAACTGTAGTCCAAATTTTGCTTTGTTCTCCACCTGAAAGCAGAAATGTTCATATATATTCACTGAAATTGTCAGCACATTATGTTCACTAATGGTTTGATTCAAGGGCATGAAAACAGATTCAGGTAATTTATATGCCATCATCATTTTGGTTTAGCGGTAGGCATTGATTTCTGGTTAATTGGAGTGTTATGTGTGCATGTACTTATACAGCTTGTTACTTCTCAAGCATCATCAAAATCAGGTGAAATGCTTTCATGGTGCTGAAGAATATTATGTTGTGAGTGCACACGGGGGTCCTGCAAGATTTAGCTTTGTTTCAATCTTTATTTGCAAAAAGTTCCAAAACTCAATCCAAGTCAGTTTAACAATTTTTTCCAGACAATAATTTAACGAGGTACCATAGTGCCACAAATCATTAACCCTGCCAGTGCATTGCTTGCAGTAGCATTATAGAGGGGACATGAGCTAAGTTAGGCCTGGTATGCTTCAGTAGTTTCCACAAAGCTTTGTAAGGGATGGGACCACTATCCACCACAAACAAAACCCAACAGCGCAAGAGAGAATTTGAACAGAATTGGTCAGTATCAGCCTACAACTTCTCAAATCGCCTATCTAGCAGACTTTTGGTAATCCGGTACATGGAGTGAAACTAGGCATAACAAGCATCTGAAATGTCAAATGGGGTCCACTTAAGAGGTCAGGCCTTTACAAAGGAGGCTGATTAAACTGTTATTGTTATCCCTCACATGACCTTTCCACAATGGCTAGCAGCTAAGATGTGTCCCTTATGCCACACATAACTGTCCTTATTGAAGGCATGGTATTAACTCCGGCAACATCAGCAGTAAAGACCATTGGTGGGAAGTTTCCGGCATTTATGTGTGAATTGTGAGCTACCATGTAAGTGAAACGGTGAAATAACTAGTCATGGTCTACATTATCTAGAATCCTAAACACAGCAATCATCTCTCAACTTTCTCTTTTTCAGTGACAACATGCCTAACTTACATAATTGCTCTTCATTATTCAGTCTCTCTATCCTTGCTCTATTTCCTTTCAATAGCTGTGATATCTGTTTTGTACTTAAGTGACTAGAACTGTACACAGTATACTTGGTGTGGTCACATCAATGATCTATAAAGTGTCAGGATTACCTGTGGGCAGCACGGTAACACATTGGTTAGCACTGCTGCCTCACAGTGCAAGGGACCCAGATTCAATTCTGGCCTTGGGCGACTGTGTGAAATTTGTATATTCTCCCCGTGTCTGAATGGGTTTCCTCTGGGTGCTCCGGTTTCGTCCCACAATCCGAAGATGTGCGGGTTATGTGGATTGACCATGCTAAATTGCCCTTAGTGTCCAAAGATCTGCAGGTTAGATTGGGTTACAGGTTGGGTGGGGAAGTGGTCATAGGTAGGGTGCTCTTTCAGATGGTCAGTACAGACTCGATGGGCGAATGGCCTCCTTCAGCACTGTAGGAATTATATGGTAATTCCTCACTGTTTCAGTTTAATATTAATCTTTTAATATATTATGTTTCACTGATTTGCATTGAGCTTTGTTTCAATTGTTTCAGTTTCCCTCAGAACTCTTCAATTTTCTATGCACTATTTTGTCCATGTGAAGCATTTTGAGTTACTCTACATTGAATTTCATCTGCAACCTGGTTGTTTTTGTTTCAGGTTCCAGCATCCGCAGTAATTTGCTTTTATCTTGGAGTCTACCAGCTTCATTAATTGGCATTGGCCGGAATTCGCCAGCCGTTCGCTGGTGGCGGGTTCTCTGGTCCTGGAGTGGTGAGTTTAGAAATACAGTTAGCTGTGCTGATACCGGATCAAATGGCCATCCGGCTTGCCGAGGAGATCCCAGCTGTACACTGTTTAGCACTAGCCCCCATAAACGAGGACCAAACAGAAGGGCACTTGTGGGGGGAGGGGGCATCAGAGGTCCCTGGGTATTCGGCCTCCGGGCAGGGTAGCACCCTGGCACTTCTGGTGCCACCTCGACACTGTTCAGCCTGGTACCCTGGCAGTGCCATCTAGCACCCTGACAGTGCCACCCAGGCGGCAGCCCGGCACTGCCAGGGTGCCCAGATAGGGGCAATGCCAGGCTTGCAGTGCCAAGGTACCAGGCTGGCATTTTCTCTGCGCCGGGGATCGGGCTCGGGAAGGCCCTGCCTTCGTGAGGTGGGGTGTGGGGGCGGCACCCAAGGATCCCTTGTCGGTGAATTGGGCCATTGGGAAAGTCTGGGGTTCAAGTGATGAAATTGCGGCGCCTTTGAAAAATGGCATCCTGATCTCATCCTGCACTGAGCAGCTCTGCTCGTTGGAGACCTTCACTGCAGGAAATTACGCTAAGTGCGGCCTTGGGGGGGAAGGGTGTGGGGGAGATGTTCCCCACAGGGGGGCCGATATAGCAACAGAGTGCCATGAGATAGCGGGTTGCCGGGAACAACCCTGCTAATTCCGCCCAGAACGGACTCTGATTTTTTGGGTCAGATCGAGCCCTTGCTTTTACTTCAAAGAGAGAATAGTATGTTTGGAAACATTCCACTGTCTCAGCTGGAAAATCGCACTCAAATCTGAGAATGGGGCCACACAAAACTGTAAGTTGGATTCTTTGATCCACTCTCCAATGTGAGTACATGCTTGTAGAGGTCTCTGCAGAGAAACTGACCAGGTGACCATATCCTCACGCAAACCAGTTTTGTGTGAATGCAAATTCTTTTTTGCTTGAATGGTATCAAGGATAAAAGTAAAATCTGACAGAAGCATACAATGTGACCGGTGAATAATGAAAGAAGATAACGAACTGGAAAAGAAAATTCTGCTGCATGGATGCTCTCTACATTTGATTGCAAATGAGTTGATCACTGAGTTAATGAGTTAATGATGAGGTCAACTGATTTATGCCATTTACTGGCAGTCCTGGTGGGAGTGCTGGAAGAGGTGTGCCATAATATGGATATTATTGCACAATTAAGGATTGCTTATAGCCTATGGAGCACCAGCGCTTGTCATGACAAAGGGAGGGGAACAACAATGGTGATGGAGTATTTAGACTTTTTGAGGCTAAAGTGCAGGTTGAGGTAAAATGGAGATGTGTAGATATTTATCTTCCATTGAACCTTTACCTTAGCACCCAATGGTTTGATGGGGAGGCTCTCCAATTATTTTGTGCAGGGGCTTTCATTGCCCTTCATGTGAGCTCACTACAGCGGCCTGTGCTGGGTCCATTCAACATTCCAGAGGCCTCAGGCCACTAGGCCGACTATCATATCTCTGGTCCCAGAGACCAAATTAATTTTTTTAAACTGCGGACATTGATTTATGTCACTGCAGTCATGGCAGATGTAAAACAAGTTGACTAGACATTCATTACAATGCTTAAAAAGCTAGTCAAGGGTGAATTTTGGAACTTCCAATTGGAATAAATCAACTTCTCTCGACACTCAGATTACCAATTTAATAACAGTCCTACCGTCCTGTTGAATTTTGCAGCCTTTACGGAGGATAAATAATGAAGTAAGACATCGCTCATTTTCTATAATTACAGTTTCATCATAACTAAAGTCACAGAGCTCAAAAACAGGAGCTTTCATTAACATATAATTTATAGAACCCTCTTGACTTGGAGAGAGATTCATAATACATTCTCCAGTCTACAGAGCGAACTGCAATAAGAACCAAGTTATTTTTAATTATTAATCATTGATTGCTATTAGGCCATTTCAGAAATTACTTAAGTCACATTTTGAAAAGCAATTTTCCAAAGGAAAATCACACATCAGGGCAAACCCCTGAGAGGTCATTCCTTCACAGGTAAAGAGGCAATCAACGTAGTTGCTTTGACAAGCGGTTTCTCTTTAGCTTGTGCATCAATGGATAAATAATCTGAAATTAATTGTCTAACTTTAAAACAAATGCTGGATTCAATTTACGGTAATTTTGTTGAGTCATCTACTTGAGTATTCTCCTGATCTTATGATCCAACATCGGCAGAGGATTAGCAAATTTCTTGGAGAAACAACTGTTTTGATCCTTTTCTGCCATGTCTTCGAGAGCTGTGTACCAGGACAATCCCTGAGGGATTTCTGGGCACTGTGTGAGCATCAAACAGTTCTGGCTAGGTTGCAAAATGCACACTGTTGCAACATCTGGGGATGAGAAAAAAATAAAGTTTCAGCTGGGTTTATTAATGAAAATAAACAGCTATTACCCAATGTTAATAGTCATGGGCATGAATTTGGATTTGTTTATTGTCATGAGTACCGAGGTACAGTGAAAAGTATTTTTCTGCGTGTAGCTCAAACAGATCATTTAGTAAATGAAAATAAAATATGTCATAGGGCAACACAAGGTACACAATGTAAATACATAGACACATACATAAAATACATGAAGCATACAAGAGTATAGTATTAATCAGATCAGTCCATAAGAGGGTGGTTTAGGAGTCTGGTAACAGTGGGGAAGAAGCTGTTTTTGAATCTATTTGTCTGTGTTCTCAGACATTTATATCTCCTTCCCAATGAAGGAAGTTGGAAGAGTGAGTAAGCCAGTTGGGAGGGGTCTTTGATTATGTTGCCCACTTTCCCAAGGCAGCGGGAGGTGTAGATAGTCAATGGATGGGAGACGGGTTTGTGTGATGGACTGGGCAGTGTTCACGACTCTCTGAAGTTTCTTGTGCTCTTGCACCGAGCAGTTGCCATACCAGGCTGTGATGCAGCCAGATAGGATGCTTTCTATGGTGCACCTGTAAAAGTTCGTAAGAGTCAATGTGGACATGCCGGCTTTCCTTAGTTTCCTGAGGTAGTATAGGTGCTGTTGTGCTTTCTTGGTCATAGCGTCGACGTGAGACGACCAGGACAGATTGGTTCTGATGTGTACACCTAGGAATTAGAAGCTATCAACCATCTCCACCTCGGCCCCGTTGATTAGACAGCGGTGTGCACAGTACTTTGCTTCCTGAAGTCAATGACCAGCTCTTTAGTTTTGCTGGCATTGAGGGAGATATTGTTATTGTTACACCACTCCATTAGGTTCTCTATCTCCCTCCTGCATTTTGACTCATCGTTATTTACGGGGCTTTACGGGGTCCTGGTATTGAGGACTATTGTGGAGGAGGTGTTATTTATTCTTACTGATTGTGGTCTGTGGGTTCGAAAGTCAAGGAACCAGTTGCAGAGTGAGGAGCCAAGTCCTAGGTTTTGGAGCTTTGATATGAGCTTGGTTGGGATTATGGTGTTGAAGGCGGAGCTGAAGTCAATAAATAAGTGTAGGAGTCATTGTTGTCAAGATGTTCCAAGGATAAGTGTAGGGCCACGGAGATGGCGTCTACTATGGATCGGTTGCGGCGGAATGCGAATTGCGGATCCAGTCATCCATGGAGTATGGAATTGATGTGCCTCATGAAGCACTTCATTATGATCGATGTCGGGGCTACCGGATGGTAGTCATTGAGACACATAGTTCTTCTTTGGCATTGGTACGATGGTGCCCTTCTTGAAGAAGGTGGGGACCTCGGAGTGGAGTAGGGAGAAGTTGAAGATGTCCGCAAACACATCTGCCAACTAGTCCGTGCAGGATCTGAGTGCATAACTAGGGGCCACGTCCGTTCCTGTCGCCTTCCGAGGGTTCACTTTCAGGAAGGCCGATCGGACTTCGGACGCTGTGCCAGTGGGTATGGATGTGTCTGGGCTGCTGGGGAAGTCGATAGCGTTTTGATGGTTTCCTGCTCGAACCGAGCATAGAATGCATTGAGTTCATCGGGGAGCGCTGCGCTGCTGCCGGAGATACTGCTCAGCTTTGCTTTGTAGCCCGTTATGTTATTTAGGCCTTGCCACAATTGGAGAGAGTCTGTAACACTGACTGTAGCTTGGTCTGATATTCTCTCTTGGCATCTCGGATGGCTTTGCGGAGAATGTAACTGGATTTCTTGTGTAGGTCAGGGTCACCTGACTCGAACGCCTCAGACCTGGCCTTCAGTAGGGAGTCAATCTCCCGATTAAGCCATGGTTTCCGGTTGGGGAACGTACGTACTGCTTTCTTTGGCATGCAGTCATCCACACATTTGCTGATGAAGTCTGTGACGGTGGTGGCATACCCGTTTAGGTTGGTCGCTGACTTCTTATATATGAACCAGTTCACTGTCTCCAAGCAGTCACGTAGGAGCTCTTCTGTCTTCTCGGACTGGCACTGCACGACCTTCTTAATTGGATTCTCCCGCTTAAGTTTCTGTTTGTATGCCATATGGTTTGACATATTTACATTTAGTCCTTATTTAAATCTGAAATGTTTTTTGTCACCAGCAAGCAAAACTGGCAAATATATCTACCAAGCTGTCTGGTTTATTTTAAATTCTACCATTAGTGTTTATCTTGCTATTGAACAGATAACGGTAAAGCAAAAGGTGATCATGCAGATCGACATGAAATAAAATGGGCAATGCTGACACATTTCACTGAATGATACTTCCCAACGAGCATTGACCCAACATTTGGATGTCAGCTTAATATGAGAATATGGGCGGGATTCAGCGGAAACATTTCAAAGTGTCATTTTACAGGAGTTCGACAGGGTGTTTCGCGTTAGCCACAGTGGTGTGATTGCAGCCTATAATAAATCACATTTAGTCCCAAAGATGAGCCCCCACGTTCACCATTCCTGGCTCTCTCGCCATCTGATTCACCCGACTCACGCCTCAGCTGCCCTCCGCTAACAAGCGTGAGCTACTTTTAAGCACTCCCTCACCACTCACTCCCAGTCAACAAATGAGGATGGAAGTGTACAGACCTGCTCCTCGCTTTGGAGGTGCCAACCTGGCCAGACTTCTCAATGCTATCGAAGAGAGGCGGGGCACACGTCCTGCCCTGAGGGTGTCGGTGAACCTGCAGCAGAGTCAGCAATTCCACCTGGGAGGCAGTGGCAGCTGCAGTGAGTGGGGGCAGCATGACCAGGAGGACGCTGCCCAATGTCAGTAGAAGACGAATGATCTCCAACGAGCTGCAAGGATAAGTTACCACCTCTCTCCTGGAGTTGCCCAAGGAGAGAGCAGTCACCAACAGCAAGATCGGCTGCGCCAGAGAAGTGAGGATCCACTGTCCCTTCACCCAGATGACCTGTGTCAAGTGAGTTGTTGATGTCGCAGACAATTATCCTTCCCTCTTACTGACCAGGCATCTATTGTCTTGCAGGATCTCCAGCTAATGGGGCTGAGTGATACTACATCCCCCCGCCCCTGCCATCCAAAGGAACACCTCAGAAGGGAGCTCCAAGGAGAACGCTGATGATGCGTCACAGCTATCACCCGCACCTTCCACCAATGCAGAGACACACCTTAGTGGGCGACACTAATGGTCAGGCTTCAGGTGCACTATCTGATGAGCACCACACAGTTGCTGATGCACATCAGGTGGAGGCAGGAACATCCAAGGAACACAGCAGTCGGAGGTCTGCTTGATTTTAGGACACAGCTGGGTCCCAGCCAGATATCGAGCCTCTGGACAAGGTTCTCCCAAAGCTGATGTAGATGATAGGATGCAGCTGTGAGAATCAGGAGGGAGTCAGTAAAATTCCAACAACTGCAAGGCCGCCTGAGTGATCCAGGGATCGGAACTGTATTTTCAGCAGCCCGATCCACTGCTGTATTACAGCATGGGTGGCAACAGGGGCCTCATTGTGTTGGGTCTTTGCCTCAGTCTCAGGCCTCCACACCGGCATCATCAGCCATGTCCTTAGCTAGTATCCCTTGTCACCCATGAGCCCACCCATCACCTTGGGGCGGTCCTCAAAGACAGTGGGGATCTCTGTAGCTACCATGCATGCTCCCAGGGTAGCGGGCACACAGGTGCCTGATTCTTAGGCAGTGGTTGCACACGATCTGAACATTCAGGGAGTGGAATCCCTTCCTGTTATTATAGGGCACTCCCTGATGTCCCTGTGCTTGCAGGATGACATGCCTGTCGCTGATCACTTCCTGGACCTGGGTCATCCCAGCAACGACGTTGAAGCCTGCACCCAAGCATCTTGTTGGGTCTGGTCCAGTCGAAGGTGATGCAGTCTGATGCCCGGGCATACAGACCATCCTTCACCTCCCGGATGTACCTGTGGGTGGATGACTGTGATATGCCACACGATCTCTGGAATGATCCGGTTGCATAGATGTTGAGGGCTGCAGTGACACTTCATGGCCATTGGGGGCAGGTGCCCTCCTCCTCAATGCCCGCCATGTCCACGAGGATGTGACATAGGTGCGGAACTGTATCCCTGTTGAGATGCAGTCTCCTGTGCCATATGCTGTCTGTCAGCTCATGGAAAGGCAGACACCTATACACCTTGAGCCATTGATGGTTTCTCCTTCTGTCTGATGGGCAGCCAGATCTTCAGGGTGTGTGGCGGCCCCTGCATATGTGGTGCTGCCTCCGGCCTGTGTTGTTGTTACCGCCTTCTACAGCATCAGCAGGCTGCCACAAGCAAAGTGGGATCCACACCGACAAACATTTTTTTATCTGGAAGAAACTGGAGGAGAGAGACCAACAATCAGTTAGGTCTCCCATCCCGGGACCATCAAATTTCCCAAGCCTCCCTGAGACTTACCATGACTGTCCCACCTTCTTTCAGAGTGCCATCCGGCGAGCTTACTGTGCTGGCAATCCTCGTTCTGCACAGTTTCCCCTGGCCACATCAAGAGCCCCTAGACCCCAAACTTGTGCCACTATCATTAGGGAGGCTGTGCTCATTTGCCCTCTGCTCATCCAGATACTTACCTTTCAGCTCCAAGAGGAACCTCAGTGGTGAAGTCCTATTCTTTAGTGTTTGGTTGTTGGCAGCTGCCTCTGTGGTGCTGATGCTCCTCGAGTTCAGATGTCAAAGATTGCTGGACATGCACCCTCTGAGATATGGCGCCTGAGCCTTTGAGGAAGCACCTGTGAGTTGAGGAGCGTGCAGTGCTATTACAGCTACCAAGGCTAATTCCTCATTTGAAATAGCCTCCAGCTGTGAAACTAGAAGATGCTCACAGTTGAATGGGGTGAAATTGACTTTCAGCAGAGAAGCGGTGGCATGGCTCTGTCCTGGGAGAGTTTGGTAGGACAGACAGACTGTAGCTCTGGTTGCCCCTGTTATAGGCCATCACAATATTTAAAGTTGGTTTGAAGGTCTCACAGGTGCAAAGCCCCTCACATCCCTCGGCCCAGGGGTGAACCCCGACCTGGACCACTCCAACCCCATGAACAACCCCAACCTCCCGAAGTCACCCCCCTCCCCCGGAGCACTGAGGAAGACCTCTGGTGCCCCTGAGCTGCATGTTGGTAAATGGAAAGGGCTATTCACCTCCTCACTTCCCCTCAGTAGCCATTGTACGAGCTTCATGTTTCTGAAAAGGACGACTAAACAAGGCACCTGTGACTTCCCTGGGAGCTGGGTAACCACCGGAAGGCCCCTGCATTCGGCCTCAGTCTCTTAATTGAGATTGAAATGAATGCAGATTAGTGTCAACGATATTCTCCCTATTTTTGGGCGAGATCCAGAACTCATCATCAGGAGCGAGCCGGGTGAATCACAAGATGGTTTGTGCCCGGCGCTAATCTCGATTTTGCCCTCTCTCACTATTCACCCGGAGGGCCCAGATCATAGCCGGGTGCAACGTGGTTGCTGAATGACATCCTATAACTATTAAATGTTAACAACTCTGAGGAATCAAGGGTAAAATGTCTGATAGGCAGGCGTGCACCCGACCGGAATTGCGCTAAATAAATAAAATGAGGTAACATTGGGCACATATCCCAAAGTCATCACGTACTAGCACTATATTTTGGTTGGCAGGCATGGGCACGGATGAGCAGGGCACCCACCACCAATTATGATGATTGTTGAGGGGATTAATTCGCCAGTTGGCCAGCATTTTACATACACAGTGCAATTTCAAGCACACGGGAAACACGGACAAGCGGGCTAACTGTTTAAAAAAAATTGGATGCAAGGGTGGGATAAAAGGGGAATGGAGCAAATGTTGAATAAAGAGTTGTGAGTTTCAAGGAGTGAGTTGAGGTGGTGTTTTGGGGTACTGAGAGAGTTTTATCGGTGTTGGACTCAGCACAGTGTGCAGCTCTCAAGACATGGGTGTCCTCTTGCTGGCCGCCGGAACTCTCTGCTCACCTGCTGTGTCTCCCAGTGTTGGCCATTCTGCAGGCAGTGATGCCTCTGCATGCTGCCTTTAACGTTTGCAGCGGGTTGCCATTGCATATGGCCGCGCACCTGCCCCCGTTGACCTCAGTGGCCCAATGCAGTCATGATTTACGTTGGCTGCCATCTAAGTGGCCAGCCAGCCTAATACCACAATTCTGAATTGATCTCGGGCAGGACTGGAAATCTTGGCCAATTCCGGTTCCACCCACCAAACGTACATGCTGCACGTGAAATTCTGCCCCAAGCATCAACGAGATATTTGTGCTCTTCTAATTCATGCCTCACGAGCATCCCCAATTTTAATTGTTCTATCATTGGCTGCAAGATAATCACTAAACATGAAAAAAAAACTTTCATTTATATATAACTTCAGGATGGTCCAAAGCACCTTACAGTTAATCAAGTACTTTTGAAGTGTAGTCATCACTGTAATGGATGAAACCAGGCCGCCTATTTGCACACAGCAATGCTGAATATTGGGATTTGCTCTCTTCTTGGAAACAAATGAAGAAAAATATTTCAGTGGACACTTAATGGTAGAACTCCAGAATATCCAGAAAAGCAGAGGATTAAATGGCAGAAAGGTAATGTGGGACCCAGTACGAGCTCGGGGCATACCTTTTTAGAATCTGACAGGTGAGGTATATGAAGTCACACTGATTCCATATTCGCGGTTGGCAGTCCTTAGAAAGATACACAGGACACAGTGAAAACACATCCAACGTCGACTGAAAGTGAACTTCTGTTGTTTGTGGAATTTAAGATATCATTGTATTGTGCTGTGATGATTGGGTGCTGAAGAGATTCTTCTTCAAATATAAAGACTGGACTTGAAAGGTCCCACAATCAGCAATGCCATAATGATTAGGATCATTTTATGGTAATGTTCTTTGGAGGACAAACATTGACCATGAAACCTGGGAGAGATATGGGGCGCAATTCTCCGCCCCCCACACCGGGTGGGAGAATCGCGGGGGGGGGCCGGGCAAGTCCTGCCACACCGCACCGGCACCCGCACGCGATACTCCCACCCCTCTCCCCCCCCAAAACGGCGCGCCGCGTTTTATGACAGGTCGCTCGGAGAATCGGCGCTCGCCGTTTGCATCGGGCGAGCGCCGATTCTCCGGCCCGGGTGGGCCGAGTGGCCTGCCCAATCCAACGGGTTCACGCTGGCGGCAACCACACCTGGTTGCTGCCGGCGTGAACAGTGCGCGAACGCTGTGTGGGCGGCCTGTGGGGGGGAGGGAGGGAGGATCGAGCACCGGGGGAGGGGGGGGGCGCTCAGAAGGGGTCTGGCCCGCGATCGGTGCCCACCGATCGGCAGGCCGGCGTCTCTAAAGGACGCACTCTTTTCCTTTGCCGCCCCACAAGATCAATCCTCCATCTCTTGCGGGGCGCCCGCGGGGAGGACGGCAACCGCGCATGCGCGGGTTGGCACCGGCCAACCTGAGCATGCGCGGGTGACGTCATTTACGCGGCGCTGGCCGCGTAATTTACGCAGCGCCGCTTTCACGTGGCGCCAAGGCCTGGCACGCGTAAATGACGCAACGCCGCTACTCGCCCCCCGGGGGTGGGAGACTAGGGGGCGAGGAGCGGCCTCCGACGCCAGAGTGAAACACTCCGGTTTTTTCTCCAGCGTCGGCACAGTCTGCTGTTGGGAGAATCCCGCCCATGGTCTTCATTGAAATAGTGCCTTGAAATGTTTTATGTGAATTTTAGAGGGTAGATAGGTCCTATGTTTAACATTTCATCTGAAAGTTCAGCACCTTCTAGAGGCTGCAATGTAATGCTAACCTAGACTGATGTTTAAATTTTGAATAAACTTTCCTTTGTATTACCTGAGGCTTGCTATCCACTCTGAAGTTGGCTCCACAATAACTTTGAAAACGAAAGTCTTCTCTCCCCTCCCGTCCCATTCCTTTCCCTCGAACTATGGAAAATGATGGTCTATGTTTAGGGTCCTTTCAATGTTCTGGATGATCTGGCAGCAGCTTCAATCGGAAGTGTGGCTAACCCGAAGGAGAACAGAAACAATCAGCGTAGGAGGTCCTGGAGGCCTATGCAGCTTTGCCAGGCTGGCTGTCTTCACGGTAACCAAAATAGAGCCTCTAATTTGCAAGAAAATATGAAAACCATGGGGTTTAACTCCCTTGTGCATTTAGATTGAAATCCACACTTCTCACTTTTTAACCACGTTGTAGAACACATGGCAATTCGAGAGCCCGGTGTTACTAGGATGCAAATGATGGGAAATGTGTCATATAATGTCATGTTTCAGCTATTTCAATATGACTATTCACATTAGGCCAAATGAATGGGAATTTAACGACAAATTTCATTCAGATATCCTGGAAATGGCAACATGTGACAGGGATCTGATGGAATGGTTCTCTTCTTGTTTTTCCTCTTTCATCTGTCCAATGTTTTGACAATTTATCCAAGTAAATTGAAAAGGAAATATGACTCCTTCATCCTTAATTTGCTGTAAGCCTCTCCTAAATGCTATTTTGTCAACTAATCTAGTATAAGAATGCAAGAACTAGGAGCAGTAGTAGACCACATGACATTAATATAGGTTGTAAAGAGCAGAAGCTCTACACTGATCCTTACAGCACTCCACTATTGACTCCTGTCAACTTGAAAGATCCCCAATTATATCCACTCTCTGCTTTTCATCCATTAGCCAATCTTCAATTCATACAAATATATTACCCCAACACCATGAACCCTTATCTTACCTATTAACATTTTGTGCAGCACCTTATCGAATGCCTTTTGGAAATCTAGGTGTACTACATCTACTGGTTCACCTTTATCTACCCTACTAGTTGTTACATCCTCAAAAAACTAATACTTTGGCAAACAAGATTTCCCTTTAGCAAAACCATGTTGACTAATTCTAATACTATGCTTTTTTTCGATGTATTGTGAAGACTTCCTTCATAAGAGATTCCAGCATTTTCCCAACAATTGATGTGACATTAACTGGCATGTAGCTCATTATTTTCTTTCTCTCTCTCCTTGCTTGAAAAGTGTTGCAATCTTCAGATCTGGTGGAGACTGTTCCCATATCTAAGGGGTTTTGGAAAATCATAGCTAGCACATCTACTATCTCTGTAATCTCTTTTAGAACCCTAAACTGTAGGCCATGAGGTCCCGGGGATTTTTCATCTTTTAGTCCCTTGAGTGTCACTGATACTTTGGCCTGGGTTCTTCACTGCCCGCCACCAATAGCGGTCCCCGATGCGGAGGAGAAGCTAAAAATCGGATCAGCACTGATACATACGTGATTCTCCGACTCCCGCTGGAGGCAGGATCGTGGTTCACACCCGTGTGCCAGCTGGAGGATGTAAATTAATGCAAGTGGATATGAATGACCCATTTGCATCCATTTCGTCGGCCTGGAACTCAATTCTCTGCCCCTCTGGGAATCATGTGGGCGGGAATTACTACAGGTCTCACCAAACATAAGCCTGACAATGGGCCAAGGGGGTAACTTCTTCAGGATGCTTCAGTGATAGGAATGCACTTATTGATTGCAATGCACTTACCACACTTTGATGTGGTTGATGTTTGTTGACATTGTGGTTTCAGCACTTAGTGTCACTCATCCATGAAGGGAGAGGAATGCATCAAGGCTGCAGCTGTTCTGTGGAAGCTGTCAATCACAGCTAGATAGGAATGAATAGTGCTGCTAATGGATCTGAGGGGTTGAAATACAGGCACAGCTGATCTCCTTCCAGGAATGGACATGCGGAGCTTCCAGGTAAGTGTTACAGTTGTAATTTATTTCACTGATCGTGTCTGGACTACACTCTAGATGCCAGACAGGAGTCTCTTTTCTGGGCATGGGATGGAGGGGGGTTTGTGGAGGGGGTCCCTTTAGTTAGGGGATCCCTGTCGGTGTCCCTTTAGTTAGGGGGTCTCTGCGGGGGGGGGGGGGGGGGAGGTTCCTTTGGTTAGGGGTCCCAGGGGGGGTCTCCCTATTAAGTAGGTCCCTGGTGGGTCTCCCTATAAAGCAGACTCGGGGAAGGTCTCCCTATTAAGGGAGTCCCTGGTGGGGTCTCCCTATTCAATGATCCTGGGGGGGGGGGGTCTCTGTCGGGGTCTCCATAGTTTGGGAGTCTCCGGGAGGGGTGGGTTGTGTCACTCCGGTACTTGGTGGAAGGGGGGCAACCAGGCAATCCAGGGATGGAAGGAAGCTTTGCGTTGCAAAGGGGGCTGATATGTGGTGCAGTGGGGGGTGGCCGGCCATGGGACTCGGGTATGGGGATACCCACTCAAAATGGCGGGCCGATATTGGAATCCTTGTATTCCTCGCCATGCATAAATTTGCACAGCAAGAGATATTGAAATGCTTCCCAATTTGTGCTCCCAGGGGGAACATAAATCGTTTGTACTTCTCCTCCTGCAGCAGAACAGAGAGCTGGATTCTCTGTTTGAGAGACTACCCGCCGATGCCAGGTCTGAATGGGGGAGGGGGGGCATTCTGCGGTCATGAAGGCAGCGCCGGTGCTGGAGCTATTCAGGACAGGCTAATTAGCCAGGACTTGCGCCACGTGGAACTAGTGCAATTCCAACTCATGCTGGCGTTGGATTTGCTGCGGTCGAGATTGGCACTGAAGAGTCTGACAAGTTGGAGCTGCATATAAACACTCCAATCACCGCATATTCTCATTCCTGCCAAGAAGATGCCACCCCAGAGAGCAGCCTGAGATGCGCAGACGCAGAGCTCGAGATATTGCTGGATGCCATGGACGAAAAGCAGGCCACCCTGTTACCCATGGTGGGAAGGTGGCTATCACCCATCAATGTCAACCAGATGTAGGCACAGGTGGCAGAGGCCATGAACGCCATGGGCCCAAACCCAAAGACCGGGCAGCAGTGGCGGAAAAAGCTGCACAACCTCCTCAGAGGTGCCAGGATGAGTCACCAGCTCCCTGCCCCTGCCACCACCCCAAGTCTACACAACCCCACCTCACCCCATGCAGCGTCCAACAGATAGAGCAGTAGGCAGTGCTGGGTTAGGATGCAAACCCCCTGGCCTGACCTGGTTAGTCACCAACTCCGTGCCCCAGGCACCACCTCCGACCCCCACCCCCTCCTTCCAGAGGGTGACCACACTCACCCACTGACAGCCTCCTCGCACCCCACCCTGCACCACATGCCAACACCCCTACTGCATGCCATGGTTGAGTGCCTCGCGCACCAGGCCACCAGCTGCGAATGCCCTGCACAGTCCGCTTCCAAGTGTCTCATAATGTGCATTCTCTGTCTCCCCAAGAGTAGGCAGCAGGGAGCAGGAGAAGACCGGAGGGGGCCTGCTGCCCCCCCCCCCCCCCCCCCCCCCCCCCGGCCCCTCACCATCATGGATCAGAGGGTGTCGGACCTGGTCAGCAGACTAGGAGAGCGGGCAGCCACAGAGGCGGAGGTCGGAATGGGACAACCGAGTGAGCCCTCAATGCGTTGCGATGTCCCTATGGCACGTGATTCACCCCCACCATGTCTAACTGTGCGTCTTGCCTTGTGTCATCACTGCTGTCACCAACACCCTCCACCATCCCAGAGACACTCACCTCGGTTGGTCATTTTAGTGAGAAGTCTCCTCGGGGATTATCTGATGCAAACCACACACATGGGGTGGTGCTTCAGGTGGAGATAGGAACCCCAGAGGTGATGGACGGTCTAATGGTGGCCAGACGCCAGGGACTAGCTGGCATACAGACAGGTGTTGCGCTTCTGGAAAGGGCGGGTGCATCAATATTGGAGATGCAGTTGCAGAGCCGGGGACTACATGAGGGGGAGTCCAACCGCATGTAGGAGCAGGAGTTGGTGCCGACCATGCATGCCACCCAGGCCAACACCCCACGGGTTGCATCCGCGGTGTTGGACGGCTGGCTCTCCATTATCACTGGCTGGCTCCTGCTCCTCTGCAGCAGGCTGTTGCTCAGGTCCACCCCGAGCAGCTCCTGCTCATGCAGCCTCATTGCATCTGCCAGGTCTGTGACACCAGGCAGATGCCAACCACACCTGGCTATACATTGAAATCCATTTTCTGAAGGTGGTAAAGGGCAGACATGTTAGCATGGTGACTACCCCTGTGCCCAACCAGGTCTAGCGGGCTACATGGTGACCCTGGCCTGCACTGTAGCCTCTGTCCCTGGTAATTCTCCCTGACACTCTTCCCTCCGCATCATGCCTCTGGCCCCGCCGGTGCCTGTCACTGGGTGGCCTCCTGCCCCGCAACCTGTCGCTGTCAGCATTAAACTCTGCGGCCCCTATCCTATGCCCTCCTGTGGGGTCTACCGTGTGTGCCCTCCGCATGCTACCCTGCCACAAACCGGTGCCATGCCTAGTGACATGCGTGTGGGCAGGGACCACGGATGAGGCTGGACGAGGGGGGCGGGCACCTGTTGGGACTGTAGCTACATTGTGCCCTGGATCCTCTGTGCGACACACGGGTAGTGCCTACCTGTCTGGGGACAGGATGGATAAGAGCAGGGGCGCAGTGGGCAGACGGGGCTTGCTGACAGCCAGTCTTCCCATGGGGTGGGTCAGCTGATGGTGCCACTGAGGGGACATTCACCCTGGTTGGGGGGGGGGGGGGGGGGGGGGCGGGTGGGAAGTGTGCCAGGGAGGGTGGCAAGGACCATGGTGCATGCGTCCGCTGTTGGGGCTGTGCTCTGCACTTTCCTGCTTCCCCTGCAGTGGGGCAATGTCTCGGATGGGTGCTGGCACCTGGTGGCCCACTGGCTGCATTGGGTCACGCACATCCCGTTGATGGGACGGCTGGAGTCTGGGGGTTCCTGGGGAGAGGCTTGGGGAGGGTGAGGGGGCAGGTGCATCCATATGGTTGGTGCACTCTGTACAGTCACGGGACACAGCGGGTAGTCAGTGGAATGTGCAACCAGGTAGCTGCCTTGCAGGCCGTGGCAATGGCGGCACCTGCCCAGCTGCCCCGGTCCTGCCGGCCCCATGGCCAATTTGCAGGTTGCCCCCGCGACTCTCTCCGGGGAGGTTGCTCGATGTCCTTCCAGCCAGCGGCAAAATATCAGATCACCATTGCACATTTGGAAATATTTCTTACTTCCTCTCTCTCCCTCAGCACCTACAGTGCCCGGTTCACATTTTTAAATACTATTAATGAACCCGCTGCCATCACATCCGCCTGGCAGAAGCAGATCAATGTGGGAGGCCAGAGACTACTGGGTTGGGTTGTTAATGAGATGCTATTGCTGTAACTGTACAATTTGCATGCCCACGCCGGTGGGGAGCGTGGAATGCATTCAAGCTGCTATCGAGACGCCGGAGCATTTCATTCCGTTGGGTGCCCGACACCGAACTCGATTTTCGACTGACGCACAATTCACCACCTGATCGCGATTTGTAATTCCAGCATCGCTGGACAGAGGATCCCGCCCACAGTCTCCCAAACGGAGAATCTCATCCGAGATCTAAGATAACCTCATCTCCAGTCAGTCCCACTATGTACTGCTTCAAGAAACTGTCACAAAAACATTCTGCAAACGCATCTTCTAGACCATTCTTGCTAATTTGATTGCCCCAGTTCACATGGAGATTAAAATCTCCCACAGTTATTAGATTTCCTTTGTTACAGACTTCAATAATTCCTTGTTTAATGCTGTGCCCAACAGTACAACTACTGTTAGGCGGCCTATAAAGTACTTCCACCAGTATTTTATGTCTCTTGCTATTCTGACCCAGATTGATTTTCAGGGGAGAGGCCGTCCTTTCTCATTTACAATGAGGGCTACCCATCCTCCTTTGCCATTCTGTCTATCTTTCTGAAATATTGTGTACTCTGTAATATTTATTTCAGAATATAACTATGTTTCGGGAATGACAATTAGATCTAAGGGTAAGATTGTCTGGCCTCCCTGCAGCGTGATTCTTGGCAGCGAGAGGCGGTCCGCCATTGGCCGGTGGCGGGATCTTTTGTCCCGCTGCTGCCAATGGGATTTCTGACTGAAACCCGAGGTGGGGGTGCGCTGGCGGTACGGCCGGAAGATCCCATTGGCATAAACGGCTGGAAGATCCAGCTCTAAATGATTTACCCCTAATTGTGGCACCAGGTGAACTATCTTATTGCGGATACTTTGTGCATTTAGATAAAGGACCTTTAATTTCATTTCTATTTCTATTCCCTGTGTACATTTTTTGTTAAACTCTGTCACTTCCTGCCCCACTCTGCTTGTCTTTACCCACATCACTATACAGTCCCAATACCTCGACATTTCTCTTTGGATTCCTCGTCTCCCTGCATCCAAACACTCCTCCCCTCTGCTACATTGATGGATGCCTCACTATTTTTGGATACATGCCTAGCACCCCAAACACTCACTCAGCCTCAGATGCTGGGTGTGGCATCCTGATATATTTAAGGGAGATGTCAAAATGATCTTTAAATACTTCAGCACTATGTTAAGAACGTGCATTATTTGGTGTTTTATAATTAAGAACTTATGATATCTAATTGGCAATGGGTGAGTTTAATTTAATGGCAATAGATAATAGAATTCTTTCACTTTGTGTTATCTTAAGCTGTCTTCCAAAGAATAGTAATAGTTAGGAGAAGCATTGTTTTTCAGAATAGAACATAGAATATAGCACAGAACAGGCCCTTCAGCCCTCGATGTTGTGCCGAGCATTGTCCGAAACCAAGATCAAGCTATCCCACTCCCTATCATTCTGGTGTGCTCCATGTGCCCATCCAATAACCGCTTGAAAGTTCCTAAAGTGTCCGACTCCACTATCACAGCAGGCAGTCCATTCCACACCCTAACCACTCTCTGAGTAAAGAACCTACCTCGGACATCCCTCCTATATCTCCCAACCTGCATCTTATAGTTATGCCCCCTTGTAACAGCTACATCTGCCCGAGGAAATAGTCGCTGCACGTCCACTCTATCTATCCGCCTCATCATCTTATAAACCTTTATTAAGTCGCCTCTTATCCTCCACCGCTCCAAAGAGAAAAGCCCTAGCTCCCTCAACCTTTCCTCATAAGACCTATCCTGCAAACCAGGCAGCATCCTGGTAAATCTCCTTTGCACCCTTTCCAATGCTTCCACATCCTTCCTACAATGAGGTGACCAGAACTGCACACAATACTCCAAATGTGGTCTCACCAAGAATAAATAGAAAATAATCAGAATGACGTGCAGTGATTTTCAGCTGGAGAACTACAGACCAAATTGAAATTTGCTATGGATTGTTAAATTAGATAAATTAAAGTTGTTGTGGAGATTTTGTTGTAAATATCTGAATACTTTTTTAAAAATTTGTATTAAATACTGTACAATCTATTGAGGAACTAACTGCTCCATAGCTTCGTAATAGCTGCCTTATATCTTGGGTTATTTTACATATTAGGAGTTGAGTTTTAATTAACTTTCCTGCCAATGTCTCCAGACAGTCATTAGCAACAAACTTCTTCCTTTCTGTTGAAACATTAACTGTCCCCAATGACACTGGTCTCATGCTTGCATAAGCACAAGGAGGGATTTGATTCAATTTCTGCTCAGTCAAATCTAACCTGCCCCAGCCAAATAAAAGTTGTAGCATAAGCAGTCATTCTCTATTTTCCTCTCCACGGTTCCACTGCTGTTTTAATTCATTCTGAGGCGTGAGCATTACTGGCAAGGCCAGGATTTATTTCCCATTCCTAATTGCTCGAGAAGATTGTGATGAGTTCCCTTCTTGCGCCACTGCAGTCCACGTAGTGTAGGCAAACCCATAGTGCTGTCAGTGAGAGGGTTCCAGAACTTTTTCCTAGTGACAGCGAAGACAATCTGGTAGCTAATTATTAATAGGACCAGTGTGTTATTCCAGAATTGTTAACTGATTGAATCCCATGATGAGATTTTAACTCATGGGCAGGACTTTTCGAATGGCGGGGTTTCCCACCCCATCACCCAAAGAGTTGGCTGGGAGCACACCCCTGTTGATTATAGTAACCTGCCGAGGAATCCTAATTTACTGGAGATGAGTTCTCCCTCTTAAGGAATGGGTTAAAAGACGTTCCAATTAGATGTCTCATTGATGTTAAGTATCCAATAATTGACACAGATGTGTAAAGAGGTTGCAGGTGGCCTTTGTTGGGTGTGATGTGGTGATAGAGTTTTGTACACAGTGTGTTCAAGGAAAATAAAGGTGTCTTGGGAAAGGAGCAGAAATCTTGACTCTTCACTGAACAGAAGCTAACACTCCCCGCCTCACTTGGGTGACAGTCCCGCCTCAGAGGCCTGCCCGTCAATCTGATTGCCCAGCAGCTCCGTCGCCTCAGCAGCACCACTCTTAGCAGTAGACAGAACTCG
The DNA here is from genome assembly GCF_902713615.1 of Scyliorhinus canicula. NCBI lineage: Eukaryota > Metazoa > Chordata > Chondrichthyes > Carcharhiniformes > Scyliorhinidae > Scyliorhinus > Scyliorhinus canicula. Next base: position 241,079,230 of record NC_052148.1, on the reverse strand, counting down.
GACTACAAGCGGTCCCCGGATTCTAAGGCCTGGGTTCCAGCAGCGTGGTAAGTGTGGGGCCCTCATGGCTTGGCAGGAAGGTGAGGCCCAAGGGAGGTAAAATGAGGGACATCGACTCTTGGGGAAGCAAAGTGTGAGTGAATAGTTGTGGGGACAGACCTGGGGGTGGGGGGGGGGGGGGGGGGGGGACACCAGATGCGGATAGGGGGCCGTTGAGGGATGCATCTATCTATCCTCTTTCCACCTAAGGTCCAAGCAGAGTGACCAACCAGGCATCCCCCTACCCCTGAACCCCTTGCATGATGTGCATCTGATGGTCACACATCAGCTGCACATTCATCGAGAGAAACCCTTTTGGTTTGTGATGAGCGGCCTGTCATCTGCAGGTGCTCGTAGGGTGACATGCACACCGCCGATCACCTGATGCACCTGAGGCATCTCGGCGATTCCCGCTGCTGGGCATCGTGGTGGGCTCGGTCCACATTGAAATGGATGTATTGACTGGGCTTTTAGGGCCTCCGTGATGGCGCAGTTACACCTGTGCACTGAGCTCTGTGAACATGTCCCCGCTCAGCGCCTGGAAGAACCTGTGGTATAGAAGCTCAGGGCAACCATCAACTTGACAGCCACCGGGAGCAGGTGTCCTCCCCATTGCCCCACAGTGCCAGGTGCACCATGATCTGGCAGATATGTCGCACTGTCCCGCTGCTCAGCCGGAGTCTTCGACGACATGCCCAGTATGACAGGTCCTCGAATGATAGGTGGTACCAGTATACGCGAGACCTCATGCGGCACCTCCTTGAGAACTCCTCCCTGGCCCTATGAAAGGCCGGCTCTCTACCCTCATAGCTGCCTCCAGTTCCTCTGAGGCAGGCTCTGTTATTGCAGCTTTCTCCTCCTCGAGCAGCTCCATCTCGTACAGCCACAGTGCATCGCCCAGGGATGCGGTGACTGGGAAGAAGGCCACTATTGCAGGTTGTATTCCAATATTCAGTGTCTGCAGGGGTGAAAGGCTGTCATGTTAGCACGGTGCGTAACCCAGTGCTCAACCAGATTCAATGGGCCACATGGTGGCCCCAATTGACACTGCAGACCCTGCATGTTCCCCCCATCACTGCATCCCTGTCCCCGTTGGTCCCAGGCCCCCGGTAACCTCTGACCCTGGCCCCCATCGCTGCCGCCAAGGGTACCATCACTGGCACTGCCATTCCAGCGGTATGCTCCGTGGCCCCCGTCCGGCGCTCCCCCCTCCCCCGTACGAGCTACTGTGGGCGTTGCCCTTTGTCGCACCGCATGCTGTCCTGCCAGCAGGCAGAGGCCAGTTGGGAGGGTATGGCAAGGTGGGGTGCTGGAATGGTGGAGTGGGGGCTGAAGTGGTGGGGTGGAAGGTGGGGGCTGGGACATGGGTGTAGTGGGATGGGGGCACGCATACTGGGCTGCCTTGCAAGTGCGGCAATGAGGGTCCATGCCTGGACACCCCCCCCCCCCCGCCCCACCCTAGCAAGACCCACCACCCCCAGCCTGTGTCAGGATCAGCAGCCCACGGTCGTGCATCTGCATGTCCTACCTCCTCTATTCCCCGCCTCAGCAACAGCGATTGTTTCCGGATTTTTAAAAGTGCAATTGAACCTCGCCGTCAGGAATTCCCCCCAGTCAAGGGCGGAGAATCGCGGAGGCCCCAGAGAATAACGGGCCACGCCTGCTAATGATATGCAAACAGCGTTTATTGGATGTGCGGAGTGTCTTGTTATGCTCTTGGCTTGGCATAAGCTGCTTCCTTGATGTGCACTTTGACAAAGGAAGGTTCAGACGTGGAGATAACTTCAACACGTTTATTAAACTATTTACAATTCTCCTACTCGGGTTCGCCACTACTGTTAATCCTTCTATAGCTACTCAGACTGACAAACCAGTCTGCTACAATCCACGTGGTGGGTGTGATGTTGAATCAACCCTGTGTCTCTACTCACTGAGCGTCTCCACTGGAAAGAGGAAGATCATGTGTGCTGTGTACTTTATATATGGGTTGGTGTAATGCCCCCCTGTGGTAGTGTCACCTCTGTGTGTATCGTGAATGCCCATTGGTCGTGCCCTATCTTACTGACCTATTGGTTGAGTGTCTGTGTGTCATGTCTCTGGTGCTCCCTCTAGTGTCTAGCTAGTCTACGTGCACTTACATTAACCCCTTGTGTATCTACAGTGATGCATATCACCACAGGGTCAAATCCAAAGGCAGCATGACTTGTGACCGATTCCACATAGGTTATGTGGACCATCGGCCTTTTGTATTGTTATTTAATTGATTCACTAGGTGAGCTGGAGGTGGATGATAATTGCTTATTGGTCAGCGTTTGCATGCTCCCGCATGATAGGCCACAGGTGGGTCATGTAGCCTGTGAAAGATTGCCCCTTAAAGGGGCCACACTAAGACAAAAGGAAAATTAAGAATTCAACTCAAGCAAGACGTTGATAAAATGTATTGTTCTGTAAGTTGATTGGCTGCAATCCCATGGTATCACATTGGATGGTGCCCTCCAGTGATGAATTTGCTGGATTTCAGTGGAAGGATATCCTATTACCATGGGGCATCTTAATGCAAGGCAACGTGAGAAATATTCTTTCACAGCCTCACAAAAACTCTGGCATTGCACTGGAAGGCGGACTAGTCATATCCTTCATCCCATTCGTCTGGAACTGAGCCTCAGAGCAAGAAGGCTGGGATTTTCTAGAAAATGATTTGTTATGGACTGGGCCAATTGGATCCAGATACATAGTTTTGTTTTGGTCAGTATGCGTTCCCTCACAGGGTATACCTTAGCAGCCAGATCACCTAGTAACTCTTAACGTAAGAGGTCCTTGACGCTGGACCCAACTCCAGCTTGTCATCTACCTTGTAGGGACTGGTGAGAGGTTTATGCCACTTATGAAACGGCAGAGACAAGAGCAACTGAGTCGCCATCATTTCCATGGAGTTTCACCAATCTCACCAATATTAGGGCAGCATGGTAGCATGGTGGTTAGCATAAATGCTTCACAGCTCCAGGGTCCCAGGTTCGGTTCCCGGCTGGGTCACTGTCTGTGCGGAGTCTGCATGTCCTCCCCGTGTGTGCGTGGGTTTCCTCCGGGTGCTCCGGTTTCCTCCCACAGTCCAAAGATGTGCGGGTTAGGTGGATTGGCCATGATAAATTGCCCTTAGTGTCCTACAAAATAAGGTTGGGGGGGGGGGGGGGTTGTTGGGTTACGGGTATAGGGTGGATACGTGGGTTTGAGTAGGGTGATCATGGCTCGGCACAACATCGAGGGCCGAAGGGCCTGTTCTGTGCTGTACTGTTCTATGTTCTATGTTCTATGTTCTATTAGCGAATTACTAAGGAGTTTCATGTCCCTCTTACACAAGTTTAGCAGCCACAAAATGTGTGGGAGCCGTTCAATGGGTGAAGGGTGGGGGGTCCTCATCATCTGTAAAAACAAGAGTCAGTCATGGGGATACTGGGTCAGTAAATAAAAGTGGAAATATGGGGCACGATTTAGCGGCCTCGGCGTGCCTTGTGTCGGGAAGCAGCCACTGAATCTGGCGAGAGGCCTCTTGCGAGATATGCGGCGCTCGGAATGCCTCACAACATTTAACAGAGTCTCGCGAGATGTCGCGATCTGGATCTTGTCCTCACTGGTCGTGATGCAGATCTGCATATTTAAATGATCCATTAATATAATTTAAATATGCATTCACGGGATTCATCCGGTGCCTGGGTCCCAACAACCGCATCTGGGAGACCACGCCAGGGGGCCATTTAGTTTAGGTTTCCTCAAATATGGACCAGTCATAATGGCTCCTGTACGGGGTCATCCAGGCTATTAGACACCCCTAATATGGTCAGTGACAGGGAACCATGGCACCCTGGCACTCTCTCTGGCACCTCAGTGCCTGGGTGGCACTGTCAGTCTGGAATAGGTACTTTCAGAGTGGCAGTGCCCTGGTACCATGTTGGCACTGCTAGGGATTGGGCCTGGGGGGCTTATCAGGTTGGGGGGGGGGAGGGAGTGCTGAGCTGGTGTTACGAGTGGTCTCCCCTGAGATTTGGCGGAGAGGAGGGGGCTCGGAAAAAGGAGTGGGGGCTAAAAGGAGGTGGTGGTGGTTGGGGGGGGGGGGGGGGGGGGGGGGGGGGGGGGGGGGTCAGGGCAGCCAGACAAAATGGTGCTCCGATCTGCGAGGACCCTTTTCTGTTGGGCTCTCCAGCAGGAAATGACTGTAAGTGCAGCCTTGGCAGAGAGGAACTCCCCGAGGTCAAAAACAACTACAAAGTGGTTTCGCGACACTGCAGCTGCCAAGAAACATTGTGTTAAACCCACCCAAAATTGGACCTAGAGTTATCCGGTTAAATCACGCCTGAGTTCTCGACCTGAAAGCACAAATCTCAACCTGAAAGCTTAGTTGACTGAAGTGTGCTGAAAGGTACCATCTGCAACAAAGACTCTTCATCCCTTTACTTAACATTTCCATCACACTCTTCCCCTCTGTGTTTGTTTGTTTTGTGTGTGTGTGTTTAGAGGATGGGAGGCATGTTAACGTGGGGGATTAGGAATTAGATAATGGTTAACCAGTTGTATTTACTGTATATTTCATTATTGTTCTTGTTATAAACAAAAAGTAATTGTGTTTAAACTTACAAACCTGGTGACTGTAATTATTGGGCAGCCAAGGACCAATTATTTTGGGAGTTTTTCTAAGAATTATTGGTTAATTCAATTGCGTTGCTACTCCGGGTTAAGGGGGGTTGGAATTGACTGCATCGGGGTACGGAACCGGGGCACGGGATTCTCTCAGCCCGGGGCCGGGCAGGAGAATCCCTGCGTCCGGCGCGAATAGCGCCATGCTGCACCCGACGCTGGCACAGAATTCTCCGCGTCATTGGTGCCGGCGTGGCTGGCGCGGCGCCGGTCACCATTGGCGCCGGCCCGCTGATTCTCGGCACGGGATGGGCTGAGCGACCGTCGTTAAAAAAGCCGAGTCCTGCCGGTGCCGCCCAAACCTGCTCTCAGCCGGCAGGAACGTGGCAGCCTGTGAGGGGAGGGGGGGGGGGGGGGGGAGGGGGCGTCCGACCCCAGGGGGGTTGCTTCCGATGTGGCCAGGCCCACGATCGGGGCCCACCGCTCGGCGGGCTCGCCTCTCTGGCTGGGGGCCTCCTTCCTTCAATGCCGGCCCCTGTAGCCCTGCGCCATATTGCGTGGGGCCGGCGCATTGAAGGAAGCCACTGCGCATGCACGCATTGACGCCGGTGCCACTGCGCATGCGCGGATCCCACTGCGCCCATTTGACGCCAGGATCAGCAGCTGGAGCGGTGTGGATTGCTCCAGTGCTGTGCTGGCCCCCTGTAGGGGCCAGAATTGATGACCCTGAGGACGTGTTGACGCTGTCGAGAAATGCGATGGCGTTTCTGACGGCGTCAACACTTAACCTCAGGACAACAGAATCCCACCCGGGATCTTTGGATCTTTATAAATTAGAAAGAGACACCAGGTTTCCTGAAAGACAGGATGACTCTGGAAGCTGCTCAGAGTTTCCTTCAGGTGGACAACTTGTCTTTGGTTTATTTAAAAAGGGCTTTGAAAAGACAAGCTAAATGGATTGGTGGGTGAATTAAATATAGACATACCAGCTGAAGCTCGGAAGGTAGATAATTGAAGCGATTGCTGAACATTGAAATTTGAAAGAAATACCAGACACACCGCCTGTGTCATGGCAACCATTAGCTAAAATCCAGTTACAAATCAAACAATTAGAGACCCAGCAAAAAGAAAAAGAAACATAAATGCCGCATATAGCAAAGGGTTTCCAACTGGAAATTGAAATGAGAAAGTTGGAATTAGAGAGAGAGAAAAAAGAAAAAGGGAGAAAGGAAAAAGCAAAAGAGAGAGATTTCCAGCTTAAGTAAAAACTAGAAAGTTAAAGGGAGCTGCCAGGAGCTGGAGGGGAGCTTAATCCTGGAATGGAACCCAGTGGCGATACATTTAAACTTATACAGGCCCTCCCAAAATTTGTAGAGAAGGAGTTGGAAACTTTTTCAGGGGCTTTTGAGAAAATAGCAACCCAAATGGAGCGGCCAAAAGAAAAGTGGACATTACATATGCAGAGTAAATTGATGTGGCGGGCACAGGAAGTTTAGGCATCGCTGTCAGAGGTGGTGTCTAAGTATTGTGACGAGGTGGAAAAGGTTATTTGGGGTACACAAATAGATTCCTGAAGCATATCGGCAGAAGTTTTGGAATTTAAGGAGACAGCCGGGACAGACGTATGCTGAATTCGAAAGTGTTAAGAAACAATTTTGATCGATGGGTATGAGCATTGGGAGTTGTAACTACCTATGAAGCACTGAGAGAGGCAATTGTCTTACATGGATGTAAGAGTTCCCTACTTTCTGTGAAAAGAACCCATGTTGAAGACAAAAAAGGTGAAAAGCGCTAGACCAGCAGCAGAAATGGCTGACGATTGGGAGCTGCTTCAGACATTTAAACCTTTGTTCGAGATGAGATTTACAGGCTGCAGAATTCTTCTTCCTGAGACTAAGTGTTGATGCCGGGGCAGGATTCACTGACTTTTACCACAGCAAAACTAGCGCTGAACCTGGACCGCTTCAGCGACCATTGATGGGCGAAAACCGGCACCATGTGGATCAAAATCAATTCCAATGAGAAATGGTGCAGGGTTTCGCCAGGTCTGTGATTGACACTCAGGAGGCTGACAAGCTGCAGCCGCATATACACACTTCACTCTCCACTCACACCATCCCAGCCACTGAACTCCAACAAGTGCAACTTCCAACATGCTGAACGAGCATGTCCCACCTTACTACAATGGCACTGGTTGCGCTGGAGCGTGACTATCCCACTGATAGGTCGGCTGGGGCCAGAGGGTACCTGGGGGAGGGTTAGCCTGGGGGGACACCCATATGACCTGTGACCCTAGGTTCACAGTGGGCAGTCAGCGGTGCATGCAGCTGCATGGCTGCCTTGCAAGCCGTGACAATGGTGTTCCCTGCCCGTCCACCCCAACCCCACTGCCCAACTCCTGGCCTTCCCCTTCCCCCACTACTTCCCCGGCCCTGGCAGAAGCCCCCGACCAGTGGCACAACAGTCAGCAAACTATGGTGATATTGGACACTTTCCGTACTCCCTCTCTCTCCCTCAGCAGCCAGGCACCTGTTTCACGATTTTTAAAAGAACAAGTGAATCTTGCCATCGGGAATTTGCCCCGGTGGAGGCGGAGAATCGTGGAGGCCCTGGAGAATACTGGGTCAGACCTGCTAATGATATGCCAATGGTGTTTACTGTGTGTGCGGATTGTAACGGATTGACGCCGCTGTCGAGGCACTGGAGAATTTCTGCATCAAAATTGATTCTCCGCCCAATCGCGTTTCCCGATTCCGGCATCAGCGACAGAGAATCCTGTCCAGGGTTTTTGACTAAAGGGAAAATTATCCCATTTTCCTCAACTAAGGTAGCCATACCCATACCTATTTTAAGGGACACAGGTGCTATGCTATTCTTACTGGAAAAGGATTTGGTTTTCCCTCCAGAGAGTTCAATGAAAGCTAAGCAATTGTGAAGATGATGAGTTCAGACTATATTCTGGTTCTATTGTATAAAGTACAATTGGACTGTGATTTAGTGTCAGATCCAGTGGATGTCGGCGTGGTTAAGGAATTAACAGTTGTAGCCACTGAAGTTGGCCACTTCCCGACTCAAAATGGCGATTTACAAAGCACGCAGGGAAAATTGGACACTTTAAGAAAGACAAGCAGGCTGCAGAATCTTCCTGTGTATTCTGTCTGCAAAGAAAGCAGACAGCACCGAAACCAGCAGTTTGCATATTAATGAAGCGATCCCGGGAACAATGGATACAACGATTAGCTACATTTGGGACATTCTATAGAAGGTCAGACTTCCCGACGCCAACGGGAGTCTGAAACAAAGGAGACAAACAAGCCAGGAAGAACCGCCCCGCGATCGAGGGACAGCCTCAGTATTGGGGGGATTCATACCAATTGATTGGTATGAGATCCAATCGATTGATAGTAGGATCGGGGTCCGCCCCAAAGGGCGCGGAGCCCCTGGGACCTATAAAAGTCAGGTCCCAAGTCCAGTTCGCTCTCTTAGCCGGCCCTCCATGCAGAACACCTTTGCAGCAGCTCTCTAAGAACTTGACCGTGAGAAGGAGAGGCCTGGCCAACAGCTACACCGACAAGTAAGTGTCGCTCCCTACGACAATAGACACTCCTGACCCCTTAGCCCGTACCAACTGGGAAGCCTGTAGTCTCAGGACAGAACAAGAGGCCATTGTTCCCTGTAGCTAATCGTTGTATCCAATTATGGGTTCCCTTATCGAAGATAAGTATTGGCTTATAGTGGTAGGAATAGTTTAGTCTGCTAGTATTAGTTGCATGAGTATCGATCTACTGTGTAAATAATAAATGTGTTTGATTGAACCTTACTAATTGGTGTATTGAGTCATTGATCTGAACTTGAACTTGAAACTCATGGCGGTATCATAAGGATACCTGGCGACTCTAGAGCTATGTAATAAAACAGAGCCAATTGAGTGTAAAGCACACTCACCAGAACGAGCAACACAGTAGGCGGGGTTGACTTACTTTTGGGGAATAATTTGGCAGGAGTGAGGTTGTAGCTTCACCCATAATTACAGAGAGTCCAAGGGAAATGTTGCGGATAGCACATAAAATATCAATGGCAGGACAGGTGGGAATTTGGAAAACTCACAAGCAAAGAGGCCGGGGGTGCAGGGCTTGCCCCCCCAGTGCTCGGTGTGGGATGGCAGACCCTCTGCAGGGATGAGCCACCATGGGTGGGTGGAGGGGGGCCTTGCGCTGGGGCGGAAGCCAGGGGGCAACCACTTGTGGCACCGCCATGCCAACCCCTGGATCGTGTTTATCCATTCCGGGGGTCACCTTTGTCCCTGCCTGTCTGTTCCACCAACCACCCATAACCCCCACCGACTGCCGAGACCTCTAAAGCTATCGCTAATAGGGAATTGGCAATCATGGTAAAGAGAGCACTTCACACAGCGCTGGGGCGGAAACCAGGGGGCAACAACTCGTGGCACCGCAATGCCAACCCCTGGATCGTGTTTATCCGTTCCAGGGGCCACCTTTGTCCCTGCTTGTCTGTCCCACCGACCATCCATAACCCCCACCGACTGCCGAGACCTCTGAAGCTATCGCTAATAGGGAATTGGCAATGGTGGTTAAGAGAGCACTTCACACAACCCAAGTGGATTCCTGTAAGTGGTTGTGTACAAATGTGTTTATCGTGTTTGCCAATTTCCCTACCTACCCCCACCCCTTCCCCCGGTGCCCTCAGTGATCATTGATGTGCTTTGCAATCCTAGCTCTACCACTTTGTCCAGGTGTGTCTCCAGGATGCACATCAGAGGTGGAGGCAGCCAGCTGCTTACCTCGTCCCGTGGCCTTCAATGCTGTTTCCAGTGTGTTCAATTGTTTAAGAGACAGCATGAATTGAGGTATTGAACTCCAAAGTGGCAGTGCTGGTGTCAAATCAGTGTTACATTCATCTGTCTACTCCTGCAGATATTCGCTCTGCACCAAAACAACTGTAATATCTTACATGGGACATCCGGGTTGGGAATTGTTATCTTCCCCGTGGTGCTCATGGAGTACGAGCTCCCCCACTGAGGGGCGGAGAACTCAATTTCACATTTATAAAAGGTCAGCCAGTAAGGCACCGACCAGAAGGAGACTTGGTAGGAATCTGTTGGGAAATGTATATGCCCTAATTGGAAATGAATCAAAGTTCTTTATTTTACTCGGTGTAGACTCCCCATGTCCTTATTAAAACAAAATCTAGCCATGCCCTCAACAAAACAGAAGTGTGCATGAAAGCCGTAAATAGCTCTATAAACACAGGTGCGAAAGCAGCACGGTGGTGCAGTGGTTAGCACTGCTGCCTCATAGTGCAAAGGACCCGGGTTCGATCCCGGAACTCAGTCACTGTCAGTGTGGAGTTTGCACATTCTCCCTGTATTTGCGTGAGTCTCACCCCCACGACCCAAATATGAGCACGGTAGGTGAATTGCCCATGCTAAATTGTCCCTTAATTGGAAAAACGAATTGGGTACTCTAAATTTATTTTTTAAAACAGGTATTAAAGTACCAATTTTTGTGGCCTTAAAGCCCACCGTACACAAACTCCACCTTGACCAAAACTCTGTCACACGCATTAAGGTGAGATGGTGGTCAAAGTGGAAAATGTAATGAAGGTTTTCTGATGTAAAGAAATCCCTCCCAATAATCTTTCTCGTTTACGTTGTAACATCTGTGTAATGATTTTTTTTTTCTTTTTTATAAATTTAGATTACCCAATTATTTTTTCCAATTAAGAGACAATTTAGCGTGGCCAATCCACCTAACTCTGTGCATTTTTGGGTTGTGGGGGCAAAACCCACGCAGACATGGGGGAGAATGTGCAAACTTCACACGGACAATAACCCAGAGCCGAACCTGGGACCTCAACGCCGTGAGGCAGCTGTGCTAACCACTAGGCCACCGTGCTACCCTTGTGTAATGATTTTTGCTGGAAAATACAGCAGCTTCAAAATTAATGGGGAAACTTACTTTACTCTCTGTTGGGAGTCTCCAAAGGTTTCCCTCAGATTTGAAAGGTCGGGATAAAAATTAGCAGAAGGGGAGATGATCTCAAGAAGTCCTGATTGTATTTCATAGGAGTACCTGTGGGTAGCATATCAATAACCCAGAATGATCAATTTTCAGAACATTCTTACATATTTTCTAGTGACTTTCAAAAATAATTTACGTTCACACTTTTCGGGGTGAAATTGTACTGTGCGATATTACTAACAATGCACTAACTGACAGCTAAGTTATTACAACCATGAACAAGTTTATTTTAAATAGGCTTATTTAAATAAAGTTTATTTAACATTGTTACTGAAGTAGTGAAAAGGGAATTTCTCTCAAAACACATTAACAGGTTTATTCCTAATATCCTTCCGTGTAATTTCAACCCATTTATACCACAGAAAATATAATGTACATTTCAATATTTTTATGACAGTAAATACTTCAAAAAATTCTGGTGACTACCACAAAGTATTAGCAGAATCCCTGAAAGATTAACTTGGGAACTGAACTGGGGCTAACTTGAAAGGTGGTTTATGCTAATCAGGAAGCCACGAGTAAAAATTACAATTTCTTCTTGACTGTGTGACAGTCCAACTTTAACATCATTTTCAATTTGGAGTTAACTCCTTCACTGAAAAAGCAGAGAGTAATGTGGTATGAGTGGATTAAACCTTTTTCCAATATATACTACCAGCTGAGGCTCCTGTCAGTGAGTGCCAAATCTGAAATGAATCTGACAGTATTAAGATAATAAGCCCAATGAAGGGCTGATCTTACCAATCTGTTGCCATAGGGAGACATACCAGCCACCTGTGCATTCTGGGGAATTGCTGGTATACTGCCCATGATGCATGGCCTGTGCACAGCAGCCCACTTAAGGTTAATGTTTAAAATTAGTTTTCCAATTTATGCAAATTTTCACTCTTTTATAAATTGGCAATCTCCCGATACTTTCCTTCCTATTAATCTCTCTTAACCTCCATGGTCAGATAAAAACTGTAATAAGGAAGATATCAAGTACTGTTTTCAAGCCCTTTGACAGCACTCAATCTATTGTATTCCACTATCAACTGGTTAAAGTGGGCGGCATGTAGCACAGTGGTTAGCACTGCTTCTTCACAGTTCCAGGGTCCCAGGTTCGATTCCCGGCTTGACTCACTGTCTGTGCAGAGTCTGCACCTTCTCCCCGTGTCTGCGTGGGTTTCCTCCGGGCGCTCAGGTTTCCTCCCACAAGTCCCGAAAGACGTGCTGTTCGGTAATTTGGACATTCTGAATTTTCCCTCAGTGTACCCAAACAGGCGCCGAAATGTGGTGGCTAGGGACTTTTCACAGTAACTTAATTGCAGTATTAATGTGAGCCTACTTGTGACAATAAAGATGATTAAAGTCAGACTTACGTATTTTGTAAATTCTCTGCCAGATTATTTACGTAGCTTTCTTCCACCTGCAGAGTAAGAAAAGGAAAAATGCATTTAACCATTCAATATTTCACAGTGCACATTTTCACTTTTGATGACTATGGGAATGAATTTTGTACTTTTGTCCTTCAGTATAGAACCAATCACCTCTGGGTAAAGTGCAGTTTATTGAGATGCAAGACTTAATCTCGTGACTGAATAGGTTAAGTGCTGTGGCCCAATTTCCTTGATCTGTGCTCCCTGCAGGTGTTGCATCCCACTTATAATGCTAGACATCAGAATTAATCTTGCAGAATGAAGTTATTCCTACTCTGTCCCAACAATTTAATTTTATCCTTGACTCGTAACTGATATTCCTTTTTACAGTGGTGTTCATGAACAGCCGCCCTGCGGTTTTGTGCTACAGGTTTGGGGCCTTAGGATCTGGTTGAGCTCATTTCAAATCTACAGCAATGGAAGGAAGAGACTTCCATCCCATCAATCTAAACTAGATTATACGATCTCAAGGGTATAGGGAACTGTCCCAGCCTACCAATGTGGGGCATTAATCCTAATCTTGCTAAATAAATAAAAATGACAATACAGTTAGGTCAGCATGATGAATGAACTAACTAACACACATTAAAGGTCAAAGTGCTATACTGTACTATAGTGGTTTTAGTTGGCACAGTAAGTCACAAATCTCCTGTATCCTAATAGACGACCCAATAATTCTGGTTGCAGCAATCCTGGTTTGATAAGAAAGGTTAACCTTGTATTTGGATTTGAGTGCACAAGGGCCAGATTTACAGAGATATTATCAGAAACACAGCTGCTTAAACTAGACTAACTGTGTGATAAGCTTCCAATCTCACATCAATGCCATCACTAAAACACCTATTTCCACCCCCACAACATTGTCTGACTTCATCCCTTGCCTCAGCTAATCTGCGACTGAAATCCTTATTCATGCCTTTGTTACCTCTAGAATTGACTATTCCAATGCACTCCCAGCTAGTCTCCAACATTCTACCATTCTCCAAATCTCTGTTGCCATTGTTTTAACTCACATTAGGTCCCGTTCCCCTTTCACCCCTGAGTTCGCTGACCTACATTGGCTCCCAGTCAAGCAAAATCTTGATTTTTAAATTCTCATCCTTGTTTTCTAATCCCTAAATGCTCTAGCACTTCCCTATTTCTGTACTTTCCTCCAGCTCCACAATCCTCCAAGATATCTGCCCTATTCAAATTCTGGCCTCTTGAGCGTCCCCGATTTTAATCGTTTCACCTTTGGTGGACATGCCCTCAGTTGCTTAGACCTTTATAGGCTTTGGAATTCCCTCCTGACATCTCTCTGCCTGTCTACCTAACTTCCTCATTTAAGACACTCTTTTTTTTAAATTTAGAGTACTCAATTATTTTTTCCAATTAGGGGGCAATTTAATGTAGCCAATCTACCTATTGACCCCTTTAACTGCACTCTTATTTGATGTTTTTAAGTTTCCGTTGATCTCTGTTATGTTCGGGCTGTGCCCCTAACAGGAGCGGCCCTTTTTTGCTTTGGGTCTCAGTTTGTTTTCCTTTCTTCTGTTTTGTTGGTGGACCTCAAAAGAGTGGCCAATCCACCTAACCGGCACATCTTTGGGTTGTGAAGGCGAGACCCATGCAAACAAATAAGACACTCCTTAATACCTATCTCTGTGACCAGGCTTTTGGTCATCTGATTTAATATCTCCTTTTGTGGCTTGGTGCCATGCTTTACTTTATGATGTCCCTCCAAAGCACTTTGGGACATTTTATTAGTTTAAAGACTACTCTACTCCTTATACACCTATGACTGTGGCCAAATTCCCCTCCAACTCGATTTTCAAATTTGTTGATGACACCACCGTAGTGGGTCGGATTTCAAACAATGACGAGACAGAGTACAGGAATGAGATAGAGAAACTGGTGAACTGGTGAGACGACAATAATCTCTCCCCAGCGCCGGCCCTAGGGTTGCTGGCGCCCCGGGCAAGCTGAACTTCGGCGCCCTTGGGGGGGGGGGGGCCGAGAGGAGGGGGCGGGGCTGAGAGGGGGGGCCAAGAGGGGGGGCGGGGCCGAGGGGGGGGCCGAGCGGGGGGCGAGAGGGGGGGCCGGGGCCGAGGGGGGGGGGGGCCGAGAGGGGGGCGGGACCCGGGGGGGGGGACCCGAGGGGGGGGGGCGGGGGGGGAGCGGACCGAGCGGGGGGGAGGCGGACCCGGGGGGGGGGGGCGGGGGGGGAGCGGACCGAGGGGGCGGACGGGGGGGGGGGGGGGCGGACAGAGGGGGGGGCCGCCCTGGGGGAGTGCGGCCACCTGGGGGAGTGCGGCCACCGCGCATGCGCTGGTTGGCACCGGCCCAACTGCGCATGCGCGGGACCCGAGTCTCTGGCGCCCCCTAGCACATGGCGCCCCGGGCGACTGCCCGAGTTGCCGGTGCCTTGAGCCGGCCCTGTCTCTCCCTCAATGTCAACAAAACGAAGGAGATTGTCATCAACTTCAGGAAGCGTAGTGGAGAACATGCCCCTATCTACATCAATGGGAACGAAGTAGAAAGGGTCGAGAGCTTCAAGTGTTTAGGTGCACAGATCATCAACAACCTGTCCTGGTCCCCCCCCATGCTGACACTATAGTTAAGAAAGCCCACCAATGACTCTACTTTCTCAGAAGACGAAGGAAATTTGGTATGTCAGCTACAACTCTCACCAACTTCTACAGATGCACCATAGAAAGCATTTGTTCTGGTTGTATCACAGCTTGGTATGGAGCCTGCTCTGCCCAAGACCGCAGGAAACTACAATGGTCGTGAATGTAGCCCAATCCCTGTCCTGGTCCTCCCATGTTGACACTATATTTAAGAAAGCCCACCAATGACTCTACTTTCTCAGAAGACTAAGGACATTTGGCATGTCAGCTACGACTCTTACCAGCTTCTACAGATGCACCATAGAAAGCATTTTTTCTGGTTGTATCACAGCTTGGTATGGAGCCTTATGGCAGGAAACTATAAAAGGTTGTGAATGTAGCCCAATCCATCACGCAAACCAGCCTCCCATCCATTGACTCTATAATTCCCGCTGCCTCGGAAAGGCAGCCAGCATAATTAAGGACCCCATGCACCCCGGACATACTCTCTTCCACCTTCTTCCGTCAGGAAAAAGATACCAAAGTTTGAGGTCACGTACCAACCGACTCAAGAACAGCTTCTTCCCTACTGCCATCAGACTTTTGAATAGACCTACCTCGTATTAAGTTGATCTTTTCTCTACACCTTGGTATAACTGTAACATTATATTCTGTAGTCTCTCCTTCCTTCCTTATGTATGGTATGCATTGTTTGTACAGCATGCAAGAAACAATACTTTTCACTGTATACTAATACATGTGACAATAATAAATCAAATCAAATGTTATATAAATATACGTTGTTGTAGTAAAGTTGGAACAGTTTTTTGTCTTTTCTGCTTGAGTAGTAATCTGGGGAAGTAGATTGCTATCCCATTTTAAAATCGACCTAATGTCCATCCTGTTCAGTGGAATAAAAAACGACCATGTTCCATAATTCCTGATTAATAAGGGATCAGGAGTTATGGGGAGAAAGCAGGAGAATGGCGATGAGAAACATATCAGCCATGATTGAATGGCAGAGCAGATGCAATGGGCCAAATGGCCTAATTCAGCTTCTATGTCTTATGGTCTTACAGTCTTTCTCAGCAGCAGAAGATACCACACCAATTTTTCTTCAGGGTTTGGATGTTAATCTGGTGAAGTGAATCAGGGGACCATTATAGAACATGGTCGATTTTCATTCCACTTAACAGGATGGACATTGGATCAATTATAAAATGGGATGGCAATCTACGAATCTGCTGAATTAGTCCTACTTTACCGTGCACTTCTAAGTACTCCTCAATCTCATCCTTAATATTAGACTCGAGAATCTTCAAAACAACCAAAGTCAGGCTAACTGGCCTATAGTTTCCTGTCTTCTGCCTTCCTCCCTTCTTAAACAGCGGTGTTATAATAGTCATTTTCCAATCGTCTAGGACCCTCCCTGCCTCCAGTAATTCATGAAAGATCACCACCAATGCCTCCACAATCTCCTCAGCTATCTCCTTCAGAATGCTAAGGTGCTGTCCATCCAGTCTGGGTGATTTAGCCACTTTCTGATCTTTCAATCTCCCCAGCACCTTCTTCTGAGTGATGGCCACTTCACTCACCTCTGCCCCCTGACTCACTTGAAGCTCTGGTATGCCACTGGTGTCTTCCACTGTGAAGACTGATGCAAAGTAACTATTCAGTTCTGTCATTTCTTTGTTCCCAATTACTACTTCTCCAGCCTAATTTTCCAGTGGTCCATTGTCCATTCTTGCCTCTCTCTTACCTTTTATATATCGAAAAAAAAATTCTTGCAATCTTCTTTTATTTAATTCGCTAGCTTACACTCATATTTCATCTTCTCCCCCCCTTATTGCTTTTTTAGTTGTCCACTGCTTGCTTTCAAGACTTCCCAATCCTCTGGATTCTGACTAATCCTCGCCACATTGTATGCTTTTTCCTTTGCTTTTATGCTGTCCTTGACTTCCCTTGTCAGTCATGGTTGCGTTTTCCTCCCCTTAGCATATTTCTTCCTCCTCCAGATGAATTTCTGTTGTGCCTCCTGAATAACCCCCAAAAACTCCTGCCATTGCTGTTCAGCTGTCCTCCTTGCTAGACTCCCCTTCCAATCAACTCTGGTCAGCTCCTCCCTCATGTCTTTGTAGTTAACTTTATTTAATTGTAATACCGTTACACCTGATTGCAGCTTCTCCTTCTCAAACTACAGGGTAAATTCTATCATATTGTGGTCACTGCCCCCTAAGGCTTCCTTCATCTTTAAAAAAAAATATTTTATTGAAGCATTTGTAATTTTCACAATTTAGCATATTGACATTTCTAAAACAACCGCGCGGGTCGACGCACAAAATACCCCTAAAATAACAACAAACAATAGACCACGAACCCCACTTCTCCCGCCCTATCACCAATTACCCGTATACTAAATTCCCTGTCCTTATTTAACATAACCATGCCTCCTATTCTCCCCCCCCCCCCCCCCCCCGCCCCCCCCCCCCCCCCCCCCCCCCCCCCCCCCCCCCCCCCCCCCCCCCCGCCCCGTTGATGAATGGCTGCCAACTCCGGGCGAATCCCTGTATTGATCCTCTTAGAGCAAACTTGATTTGCTCCAGACTGAGAAATTCTACCATATCGCTGACCCACACTCCTGATTTTAGGGGCTCTGAATCCCTCCATCTCAGCAAGATCCGTCTCCAGGCCACCAGGGAGGAGAAGGCCAGAATATCTCCCTCCCTTCCCCCCTTTGCCCGCAGATCTTCTGACACCCCAAATATTGCCAAATCCAGACTCAGAGTTACCCTACTTTCCAGGACTTCCGATATAACATCTGCAAATCCCTGCCAGAATTCCCTCAGTTTCGGACATGCCCAAAACATATGAACATGGTTGGCCGGGCTACCCCCACACCGCCCATATCTGTCCTCCACCTCCTCGAAGAACCTACTCATCCAGGCTACTGTTATGTGGGCCCGGTGGACTACCTTGAACTGAATCAAGCTAAGGTCAGCACAGGGCGAGGATGAATTTACCTTTTTCAAGGCTTTTTCCCACAGTTCAGTTTCCAGCTCCCCTCCCAACTCCTCTTCCCACTTCCTCTTCACCTCTCTGATGGGGGCCCCTTCCCACTCTAACTATTCCCTGTATATGTCCAAAACCTTCCCACCTCCAACCCCTGTTTGTGACAGCACTTTATCCTGTAGTCCCCTCAGGGAAGGCGAGGAAAGCTTGGGACCTGCCTCCGCACAAAGTCCCGCACTTGAAGATAACAAACCCGTTCCCTTCTGGCAAGTCAAACTCCTCCTCTAATGTCTCCAAGGTCGGAAAGCCCTCCTGGATGAATAGGTCCCCAAACCTCTCAACCCCTGCCTGCTGCCATACCTTAAAGCCCCCATCCAACCTCCCCGGGACAAACCGGTGATTGTCACAGATCGGTGACCACAATGACGCCCCCTCCAGTCTCATATGCTGCCTCCATTGCCCCCACACACTCAGGGCTGCCACCACCACAGGACTTGTAGAGTACCGAGCCGGTGAGAACGGCAGGGGCTCTGTCAGTAAAGCCTCCAGACTTGTACCTTTGCAGGATGCTGCCTCCATCTGTTCCCAGGCCGACCCCTTCCCCACTACCCACTTCCTGACCATCGATATGTTGGCAGCCCAGTAATAGTTAATAAAGCTCGGAAGAGCCAATCACCATTCCCCACGGGCCCGTTCCAGGAGTGTCCTCTTTACTCTCGGGGTTTTACACGCCCATATAAACCTCGATATCGCCACATTAATACTTTTGAAAAAAGCCTTTGGGACAACAATCGGGAGACACTGAAAAAAAAGCAGTCTTGGAAGGACAGTCACCCTTGCCATCGGAACCCTCCCCGCCAGCGTCAGTGGGAGCATATCCCATCTACAAAAGTCCCTTCTCATTTGATCCACTGCTTTGCCCAAATTTAACTTGTGAAGCTGTCCCCAATCCTTGGCCACTTGAATCCCCAGATATCTAAAACTCTTCCCAATTACTTTAAAAGGTAGCTCCTTCAGCCTCCTTTCCTGCCCCTGTGCCTGAATCATGAACATTCCACTTTTTCCCATATTTAACTTATAGCCTGAAAATCGCCCATATTCTCCTAATACCTCCATGATTTTGCCCCCCCCCCACCAAAACCGGGTCTGTTATATAAAGCAGCAAATTGTCCGCATAGAGAGAGACCCTGTGCTCCAACCCCCTCTCACTATTCCCCTCCAGATATTTGCCGCTCTCAGAGCCATTGCTCAGGGTTATATGGTGTTGGCAAACAGTAATGAGGAGAGCGGGAATCCCTGCCTTGTCCCCCGAGGCTTCCTTCATCTTAAGTTCCCGAATCAAATCGGCCTCATTATTCATCAAATTGATCCAGGATATTGAGGTGCAGCAATAGTAAGCAGCTGAGAAACTATTCCAATTGTATAAAAGCCGTCAAGGTGATGGTCACCCTGAATGTCTATGCCACGGGGTCCTTCCAGGAGTCGAGTGGGGTCCTGTCACAGAGCTTGGTGCACAGGTGCAAGAGCACAACATGCCCGGGGAATCCCGGGAGAGGCCTCCTGAGGGCCTCCCGACTGCCTCCGCACCTCGCGGGATTTACCCAAGATGGGCGGGACCTAATGATGCTTGCGGAAGTAGGTCGTAAACCTACTTACGATCTACCTGCCAGGGAACCAGCGGCCTCCCTCAATTCTCTGGACTCCCCACAGAAACGTGGACCAGGTGGAACAGCACCTCCCGGGCCATCGGAGACCCCTGGGTGGCTGGGGTCAGTGCAGTGTGGCTCCCTGACCCTCCCCCTGGAGCACGTGCACCTCGGCACTGCCAAGCTGGCACCTTGGCACACCACCCTCTGCGAAAAGTAGTTTCTCCTTATCTCAGGTTTAAATCTACCGCCTCTCAACCAATACCTGTGACCTCTCATTCTAGATTGCACCACAAGTGAGAACATTTGGTCTATGTTTACTTTATTTTATATACCCCTATCAGATCCCCTCTTATTTTTCTAAACTCCAATGAATACAAGCCCAAACTTTTCAATCTCTCCTCGTAAGTCAACACTTTCATCCCTGGAATCAATCTGGTCAACTTCCTCTGAACTGCCTCCAATGCCATCACATACTTCCGCAAATAAGGAGACCAAAACTGGACACAATACTCCAGAGATGGTCTCACCAACACTCTGTATAATTGCAACAATACTTCTCTACTTTTATACTCCAGTCCTTTTGCAATAAACGCTAAAATTCTATTTGCCTTTTTTATGCTGTACCTGCGATTTGTGAACAGACACCCAGATCCCTCTGCCCTGATGCATTTTGAATCTGTTTTCCATTTAGATACTAATTTGCTTTTCTATTTTTTTCGGCCAAAATGGATAACCTCACACTTATCCACATTAAACTCCATTTGCCAAATTTTGGCCCACTTTCTGAGCCGACATATATCCGTCTGTAAACTTATCTCCTCTTCACTGCCTGCTCCACCTATTTTAGTACCATCCACAAATTTTGCTATGTTACACACTGCCGGTGCTTGCAGTTCATTTATATAGATTGTTAATAGTTGAAGTTGGAGGATTGATGCCTGTGGCACCCCACTAGTTACTGTTTGCCAGCCAGAGAAGGACCCATTTATCCCGACCCTCAGCTTTCTGTTAGTCAACCAATCCTCAATCCAATCTAGTACTCTCCCCCAATCCCTTGTGATTTCACCTTCTAGATCAGTCTTTTATGCAGCATCTTGTCAAATGCCTTCTGGAAGTCTAGGTATACCACATCTACAGGTTCCCCATTATCCACTTTGCTGGTCACATCCTCGAAAAACCCAAGCTAGTATGTCAAGCATACTGACAAGCATAAAAGCATTCTGGCAATGGTGGATTGAGCTTTCTCTTTCCAACTGTTCTCATCCTTAATGATTGATTCCAGAAGTTTTCCCATCACAGAGGTCAAGCTAACCGGTCTATAGTTTCCTACTTTTTCCTCTCTCCCTGTTTGAATAGGGGCGCCGCATTAGCGTGTTTCCAATTGACCGGGAGATGATCAAATGAAATCAATTGTAGCTGAGTGATGCAGGCTGGAAAGTATTCAGCTTTATATAATATAAAATCGAAACAGGGCTAAAAATTCATTTGCACCTGTTTATCTGCCTATTCCTATTGAGGAAGGCAGATTGTAAACTTTGCACTGCCTCCTCACTTGAATAATTGCTGTGTAAGCCAAGCACAATCTGCACTGTTGGCTGGCCACACATTCTGGGCTGGTTTATCACACTGGGCAAAATTGCTGGCTTTGAAAGCAGACCAAGGCAGGCCAGCAGCATGGTTCAATTCGCGTACCAGCCTCCCCGAACAGGTGCCGGAATGTGGCGACTAGGAGCTTTTTACAGTAACTTCATTTGAAGCCTACTTGTGGCAATAAACGATTTTCATTTCATTTTTTCATTCAACAGGGGACCTAATAGTATGTGAAGCTAGCATTATTTCCGCCTCCAGATCTTAAAGCTCCTCTCCCCTTACAGGGAAGCTTCTCTGAATGAAAAGAGGCTGCTGCTGACTGTCAGTGCTACAAATGGAGCAAGGGAAATGGAGTAAACAGGGCAGAAAGAAGATTTCATGGTTCACAGATGCAGCATTGGAAGTGTTACTCAGGGAGATGAGTAGAAGGGACACAATGTTTCTCCAGAGACCAAGAAGGTGGCCAGGGAAGTGAACTCCTGGGGCCAAAATGTCCTGCTGCACAATGGCTGAATTGTACTGATTTGGCTTCAAATGTGGCCTGGATCCACATATTCTGCCCCTATTTCTAGATATTTTCATCAGTACAGGAAAGGGAGCAGGTAGGGAGCCTGCACGCTGTTGTCCCAACATTGCAGCACCATTGCAAAAGAGGACACTTAAGAACTTCTGTAATTTTGATGGAGGGGTGCTGATTTTGGTAAATTACAAAAGTCACTCCAGCAGAAAGGGATCTTGAACCAAGGTTTGGAGGCAGGAATTATGTGAAAGGTCAGTACAAAAGGCGTTGCTCACTTCAGGTGCCATGAAATGCTAAGGTTTTACCCAAGTGAGCGATGATAGTGCTGCGATTTGAAAAGGCAAGTTCCCATTAAATAATGTGGTCGCCTGGTTTTTACCTCTGACAAAACATTGTATGTGTGAAGTTATGCTTAGGAGGAATGGTGGACCCTACCGATGTAGTTAGGAAAATGTGAGAGCATATAATAATAGAGGGGCCCTCTAAAGAATTATAAAATGTGAGTATTGCTGTAAAAAGATGCATGTCAAAGCTTTTTGTCTTGCACTCATCAGGATATTCAGAAGAATGCCAAGTGTAAAGGGAACAACAGTTTATATTTCATGAGAAAATATCATTCATCTATCAACAGTTCCCCAGCTGCTTGGTTGCAAGTGGATTCTGATTGGTTGAGACATTACCATGGAGATCATCAGTTAACCGATGGCTGACAGTTAACTGCCAAGCTCTATTTAAATTCAAAACAAACAAGTTGGTTCTGATTGGTTAAGGCATTGCCCTGGGGAATGAACCAGAGAATGGCTGTCGCCTATTTTGTTCAGTTGAAAGAGGTGCACTCTGTTCCATGTTCTTTCTGTCTGCCTGTGTATTAATATGTCTTACATCTAGCACACGTTAAGTGTGCCACACTGTGAGCCTGACTGATTATTTTTAATTGGTTGTCAGCCTAATTCTTGGCACACTCAGCACTGTTTAGAAAATATTGTCCAATTGCAGAATTATAACTAATATTGGGCATTATGTATAATAACGTGCACGTGTCAGACAGTGTGGGGATGATTGTTTTCCCCGTGTTCCTTGAATGTACGAGCTCCCCTGTTAGGGGTGGGGTAGCTTACCCATATTTGTATAAAAGATTGGCCAGTCTGGAATCGGGGAGAGTACCTGGTGAGGTTCTACCGGTACTCACGTATGTAATTGTTGTAAAATAAATGTTGTTTCGAGTTTTTCAATAATGGCCGGTTGTTTATGGTCAGTGCCCTGGCTGTTGCAAACAGCCAAAGGGTCATGCCGGTTGATACGATTCACCAGTCTTTCAGATAGTAGCACAAGTGACTAGCACTGTGGCTTCACAGTGCCAGGCTCCCAGGTTCGATTTCCCGCTGGGTCATTGTCTTTGCGGAGTCTGCACGTTCTCCCCGTATCTGCATGGGTTTCCTCCGGGTGCTCCGGTTTCCTCCCACAGTCCAAAGACGTACAGGTTAGGTGGATTGGCCGTGCTAAATTGCCCTTAGTGTCCAAAAGGTTAGGCGTTGTTATTGGGGTACGGGGATAGGGTGGAAGTGAGAGCTTAAGTGGGTCGGTGCAGACTCGATGGGCCAAATGACCTCGTTCTACACTGGATGTTCTATGAATGGCCTACATACCTATAATCACACTGGCAAGGAATTTGTACACCACATTACTCATTTGTGTGATAGGCAGAACGTCTTTTTGGTTTGAGAGCAGGCATGTTGTGGCGAACACCACTTGTGTTGCTATTGCAGAGTAGCAGCGTGAAACAGTTAGCTTCACCTGCTGCTCAAACATATGAGATAGCAGGGGCGGGATTCTCCCATCGGGCAGCTAAGTGCCAACGCCGGCGTAAAAATGGGAGTGTTTTACTCCGGCGTCAGTGCCCATTCCGTGACCCTATTCTGCGGCCCACAGGGGACTAGCACGGCGCTGGAGCGGCCCACGCCACTCCAGCTTCCGATCCCGGCGCCGCAGGGTCCGCGCATGCGCAGTTCGGCTGGCGCCAACTAGCGCATACACGGTGGCCTTCTTCCCCTCGCCGGCATCGACGCCAAATGGCGCAGGGTTACAGGAGCCGGCGCAGAGGAAAGGAGGCTGGGAGACAGAGAGGCTGGCCCGCCGATCGCAGGGTCCTGATTGCGGGCCAGGCCACTAGGGAGGGACCCCCGGGGTCGGCCCCCTCTCCCCATCCACAGGCCGGCCCCGGACCCTTCAACGCCGAGGTCCTGTCGGTTCAGGGGATGTTAGAATGGCGGTGAGAGGACTCGGCTCTTTGATGACGGCCCTCGGCCCATGCGGGCTGGAGAATCGACGCGCCGGCCCGGGCCTGAGAGTGGTCACATACCCCGACTGCCACCTCGCCAACCATGCTGGTACGCCGGCCCTAATGGCTCTGATTCTCCGCTCCGCTCCGCGGAGAATCAAGCCCCGGAATCGGGGCAGCGTAGCGTGATTCGCGTAGCCCACCGGCGATTCTCCGACCCGGCTGGGGTCGGAGAATCCCACCCCTTGTCCTTCCAGGGAAATCTGACTGATGTGTCTTTTTTCAGCGATACTCAAGGAACCAGTTACTGCTTCAGGTGAATACCCTCGGTGCAAAGAAACACTTGGCTCTGTATTTATTTGGTTGAATAGGCAGGAACTCCACTCCATGAATGTTCTGCCCCAAAACAGGTCCGTGGCTCATTGCCTACGTATATATCATCCTGAACCATTTTTCTTGTCATTTTTGTAATAATAATATTATTTACTAGCATCATAAGTAGGCTTACATTAACACTGCAATGACGTTACTGTGAAAATCCCCTAGTCGCCACACTCCGGCACCTGTTCTGGTGCACTGAGGAAGAATTCTGAATGTCCAATTCACCTAACAAGCACGTCTTTCTGGGCTTGTGGGAGGAAACCGGACCACCCGGAGGAAACCCACTCAAACACGGGGAGAACGTGCAGACTCAGTGGTTTGCCATTGCCTTCCACTGGCAGGGGCAGGGGGAGGAAGCAGGATCAGGAATTGTGACATTATACAAATGTACAGCATACATGTACAGAAATGTACAAATAACATAATGTTATGTTAAAACTAGCCACTAGAGGGAGCTAAGGGACAGTACTATAAATTGCACTGACTTAGATTTCTGGGAAAGATGAGTGAGCTGGAGAGTCCAGGACAAGAGGTAGAAGATGGTTAGGCATAGAAGACATCAGTTGTGTATTTGAGAGTTCTGTAGTTTGAGATAGCATAGTTTAATATCGTAACCTTCTGCTCTAGGAATATGTACAAATTGTATTTAGTAGTGTTAATAAATTAGTTTTTTCGTTAACACAGCTTGTTGTTCTTTGTTCAACACTACACATCCAAGCCATCCAGGTGAAGCAAAGCAGAGAACAACACAGGAATCAAACCCACTTTGTTGGCCTTATGCTGAGCCACACACTAACCACCTAGCTGAGCTAAGCAGCCCATTCAGTGTTTGAATACTTAATCAACAGTGATGGAACAGATTGTCCCTTCAGTGTTAAGGTCCATTCATCATCCGATGTTCAACATAACAAACAACAATGATTCATTTTACAATTTTGAGAGCACATTTAATATGTTTGACAGTTCTCGTGGATGTTCAGTATTGGTGGTAAAGTTTACTACTTTATTCGCAAAACAACTTTAGACTAACGTTGCATAAGGTAAAATAATATTAAAACTTGACTGACCTCTGCAATAAGTACAACTATTATGCAATTTTTCCTTTCCTCCGGAGAGAGCTCGTAAATAAGGGAGTTCAATGTGTTAAACAGGTACGTTTGCGATTCTCTCTTTACTGTGGGTACACCCATCACCATCAAAACTAAAATAGGAAAAAAGTGACAGGTGAAGTAATATATCACAACTGGAACATGAGCTATCTATTAGACAACTGCTACGGTAGCACATGTGATGCATTTAAGTCCATTTGAACTTTTGGACCAAGACAGCATATAGAGGATCATTCATGTAATTAATAGAAACAATTAATCTAAACTTTTTTCAATCTTTAAAATAGCAAAAAACCAGCGGGGCTTCAGCCCATCGCGGGCCGGAGAATTCGGGCAGCCCCGGGGCCCATTGAGTCACGCCGGTCCCAGCCATTCTCCAAGGCGGGCGGCGTGATTCACGCCTCGCCGGAGAATTCGGAGGACGGCGGGGGCAGGATTCACGCTGACCCCCCCGGCGATTCTCTGACCCGGCCGGGGGGGGGGGGGGGGGGGGGGGGGGGAGGGGGGGGGGGTCAGAGAATCCTGCCCGATATCTTGGGGGGGGCATCAAATGAAGCTTTGTGGGTGGAGTTTAGCATTAAAAAAGGGACAGCTACGTTGTTAGGTGTTTATTATAGACTTCCAGATAGTCAGTGGGAAAGTGAGGAGCAAATATGTGCGCAATTTGCGAAAGGGTGTAAAAATAATAAGAGGGTAATTATATTAGGTGATTTTAACTTTCCCAAAATTAATTGGGATAGCCGTCATGTTAAGGGCTTAGATGGAGCGGAGTTCTTAAAATGTATACAGGAGAACATTTAGCTCAATATGTAGAGGATCCAACAAGGGATGGAGCAGTGCTGGAACACATTCCGGGGAATGAAACCGGACAGATGGTTGATGTGTTGGTGGGGGAGCATTTTAGTGATAGCGACCACAACATTGTTCAATTTAAATTTGTTATGGACAAAGAAATAGACAAGTTGCAAAAAAAAAAGGATTTGGATTATGGGAGAGTGGGTTTTAACTAAATAAGGCAGGATCTGGCCAAGGTAGACTGGAAAGAGATACTTGTGGGGAAATCCACAGAAGAGCAGTGGAGGGCGTTCAAAGGTGAAATGGGAAGGGTACAGGTCCAATATGTTCCCTCAAGGGTGATAGGAAGGTGTAACAAACCCAGAGAACCATGGATGACCAGAGACATTCCAGATACAATGAGAAGGAAAAGAGGCTTTTAACAAGTATAAGGAGAGCAAGTGTCAGAGGGGTTAATGGAGTCCAGAAAGTGCAGGATGGAGCATAAGAAATCAATTAGGAGAACAAAGAGGGGATATGAGAAAGCTCTGGCTGCTAAAAGTAGGGAAAGTCCAAAGATATTCTGTAAATAAATCAATGGGAAGAGGATAACCAAGGAAAGAGTAGGATCCATTAAGGACCAAGGCAGAAATCTGTGGGTGGAGCCAGAGGACATTGGTAGGATGTTGGATGAATATTTCACATCTGTTTTCACCCAAGAGAATGAGGAGGTAGTTTTGGAACTTGAAGAGAAGAGATTGCGAGGTCTTTGAGCAAATTGACAGAGGGAGTGACAAGGTACAGGAGGTATTGGTGGGCTTAAAAGTGGGCAAATCGCCAGGTCTGGATGAATTGTGTCCTAGGCTGCTGTGGGAGGTGGGGGAAGAGATTTCTGGGTCCAAATTTTTTATTCTTCTCTGGCCACGGGGGAGGTGCCAGAGGACTGGAGAACAGCTAATGTTGTCCCACTATTCAAGAAAGGTTATCAGGGAACTACAGACCAGTGAGTCCCAGTTCACTGGTTGGGAAACTGCTGGGGTTCTCAGACGTGATGTCCAAGGTGTTGCGTGTGGGGGTATTTCTGAGTCCAGAGGTGGAGGTATTTGGGGTGTTGGAAGATCCGGGATTCCAGGGGGTGAGAGAGGCCAATGTTTTGGCTTTTTCCTCCCTGATAGCCCAGAAACAGATTTTACTCGGGTTGTGGGACTCGGAGCTGCCAAAAGAGGGCATGTGGATGAGCGTCCTGGGAGAATTCTTGAGGCTGGAGAAGGTTAAGTCTGCTCTGCAAAGGTCGGCAGAAGGGTTCACCTGAAGATGGAAGCCATTTATCTATTACTTCAAGGAGGAATCAGGGGTCAGCAAGTGGGGGGGGGGGGGGGGGGGGGGGGGGTGTTTGCTGATAGTTGTGGCTAAGGGGGTTAAAATGGGGGTTGAATAAATGTAGTTAACAAAAAAAGAAGAATGCGAGGGGATCTGATTGACATATTTAAAATATAAGAGGGATTGATAAAGTAAACGTAGACCAAACGTTCCCCCTTGTGGGGTAGTATAGAACGAGAGATCACAAATATAGGCTGAGAGGCGGTAGATTTAAAGCTGAGATGAGGAGGAACCACTTCATGCAGAGTGTGGTGAATTTGTGGAACTCGCTGCCCCATAGTGCAGTGGAGTCTGAATCATTAAATGGTTTCAAAAAGGAGATAGATATATTTCTGATTTTTTGGGACTTGGGGAACAGGTTTTTGAGTCCAGGAAGAAATCAGCCATGATCTGATTGAATGGTGGAGCTCGAAGGGCTGAATTGCCTACTAATACCTATGTACCTATTAAAGGACATGGGTGGAAGTGGAGGATCAGGCTATTGAGTTGGATGATCAGCCATGATCATAATAAACGGCGCAGCAAGCTCGAAGGGTCGAATGACCTCCTTCTTCTCCATTGGGAAACTTCCCCCAAAACAGGGAGCCCCCCCACATCAGAAAGCCCTCCCCTCCCCCATAGCAGAGAACCCCCCTCCCCATCAATCACCCTTGCCTGGAAACTAAAGAACAGCCCAGGCTTTCTCACTAACCTGTGCCTTACACCAGCTGCCTCAGATAGATGTCTAGAAAGCAGCAGCTTTAACTTAATAGAAAGCCAAAACCACTTCACAAGGCTTTAAACCCCCTCGGATCCTCTATTCATTTCAAAGGGAAGTAGCCTTTAATAACCTGTAATTGACAGGTTCCAGACAGCCAGATGTCTAAATTGGTTATTTCCCTTCACACTTGAACAAGTACTCTGTTGTGAACCTAGCTGCAATGTTTATAAACATGTAGCTATGATTGATAGCTTATGACCACATCAAAAGCAGTTAAGTGCTTTCTGCTGAGAAAAAGAGAAAGGGAAAGCACTTAACTCCTAGATGTTTATAAACATTGGGAGTGTCTTGTGGGCGTCTCTGATGGGGTCTATGATGGAGGTCTCTGCTGGCGGCATCTTGTGCGGAGACTGGGATGGGTGGGATTTGTATTATGGGGGAAAGAGGGCCCTTCAATGGAATTAAATACTTCCCCATTTGGCCCACCATGAGGTCCACTGCGTCAAGACCATGCTGGCAAATACTTAAACCAATCCACATCCACTTGAATCACAGAGGCCTGGAAAACCCTGTGCCCAACCCATCAAGAGGGCGGAAATGGATCATTTTGACCTGTTTGCACCCTTTTTCTGGCATGGGACGCAAACCTCAATGCCACCCCCAGCGGTGGACCAGAGCATCGGTAACGGATCAGAGCCCAGCGCTGGATTCTCTGCTGCATCGAGACTCCGCTACCAGCAGCGGGTGGTGGTGAATCCAGCACTATAAATTTAAGTGTGTTTAGAATTGATTAATACTTCTGTAAAACACATTTTTCTTCCGTCTGCTTGATGGAGCGAAAACATGTCAATCTTCACAAAGTCTAAGAACTGAAATGCTCTGACTGACAGGCCAGTCTCAGATTTTATAAAAGAGCCCTTTTAAATCATCACTCAGGCTCTCAGAATCATCAAGCCATTGTGGTGTTAATGATGTTAGCTTGACAAAAGGCAATAAATGAGTGCTTTTATACATAAATAGATCAGATGAGCTTGGTGAATCACTGAGGTGCAAATTTATTCAATTTGCTGGACATTTCATTTTGACCCCTGCTTTTTTTTCTCTTCTTGAAAGCCCCACTCAAGTTTTTTTTATTCATTCAAGGCATGTGGGCATTGTTGGCTAGGCTTTACTGCTGGCTTTATTGCCCATACCCAGTTACCCTTGAGATGGTGGTGATGAGCTGTCTTCTTGAACCGTTGCAGTCCAGGTGGTGTAGATACACCCACTGTGTTATTAGGGAAGAAGTTACAGGATGTTGATCTAGTGACAGTGAAGGAACGGCGATATATTTCCAAGTCAGGATGGATAGTGACTTGGAAGGTAACTTGGAAGTGATGGTGTTCCCATGTATCTGCTGCCCTTGCCCTTGTAGATGGTAGTGGCCGTGGATTTGGAAGGCGCTGTCTAAGGAAGCTTGGCAAGTTTGTGCAGTGCATGGTACATGCTACATACAATACACACTCACTACAGTTTTACAAGACTGTTCTGAGAAATGGTTGGTTCCATTTGTTCTAAGTGTGCTTTCTATGCACTGCAGAAAAGATACAGCAACCCCCCCCCCCCCCCTCACTTGCTCTCTCTTTCTCCCTTGCACTATTGCTATATTTTCAAAGTTAATATTGAAATGCCTGTTAATTTAATTTTCAGCCTGCAAAGGGAAAAAGCAAATTATTGACGTATTTAAGGGGAAACTAGAAAAGCACATGAGAGGGAGGCAGCATGCAGTTAGTTTATTTTCTATGCTGCATATTCTGTGTAGTTACGACCTGTCAGGAGTGTGCCCTTCATTAGACTAAGGCAAAGAGATACATAGTCATTTGAAAAACAGGGAACACTAGTGTGGAAGATATAGAGATAGAATCTTGTGAAGGCTAATGGGGCCTCAACTGGAGAACCATGAAAACCTCGTGTCACCTCTTTTTGGGAAGGCCCATTGCATCTTTTTTCACTCAGGCACTTGGCAGGCCAGCAGCTTACCATCCACTGGATCAAGGACCTTGAGGATGGAGGGCCAGCACACCAAGAGTTGCTGGTCAATCAGAAGTTGGCAGTGCCATTGAACAGCTACCCCACTGGGGAGGCAGTGGCTGCTGCCAGTGCGACACCCTCCTAAGGACTGTGATTGTCACTGGATCTCATGCCAGAGATGAGTGATTTGGGGGGGGGGGGGGGGGGGGGGGGGGGGCACAGGATGGGTGTTGCAAGGAGTTGGAAAGGCAGAAGGGGGCGTGGCAGCAAGGGCAGGGCTTGTGGCTCTTTGCAGGTCCCGTGTTCTCAATGTCCAGTCCCTTGACCAGGCATTGGGTGCCTTTGAATGAGGGAGCTCCCCTCCCTCCCCCACAACCCACCAACACCCCAGTAGCCTGTGAACAATGCATTTGCTTGTCTTGCACCCCATGGTGAGCCCCCCCCAACTGGATCAATACCAATGACTTAACTGCAGCAGGATGGAAAGGCCATCTGTGGGTTTTCCCGCAGCGGACTTAATCAGGTTGGAGGTGGGAAGATGGTGGGGTATCCCCCCTGACACCCTCTTGCCTGATTAAATATTCCACAACCCCCCCCCCCCCCCCTCCCCTCAACTTGCCACAACGGAGGGCACAAGACGCCACCCATGGAGCGAACACATTAACAGACACATTAATGGCTGAGAGATACTCCATGCATAAAATGACTTGTTAATTGCTAATTAAGAAGCCGTTAGCTGATGTAATGATTCTAAGCGCCTTTCAGTGCGATGCAGGGTATCATCTGAAATATCATATTCTGTCTTATCTTTTTACAGATACTGACAGATCTGTTGTGTATTTCCAGCATTTACTGTTTGGATGCATAGCGGGTATACAGTGTGTTTTACAGTGTTTTGTTATCTAACAATTGCACAGTAGGATACCTATCTCCTTGACATTTGGAGCTAATTCCATGCCTTCATTTCACTATAGTGGTGAATTTTCAGCCATTTAAACAGCCAGCGACAGGGTCAGTAGTCAATGGGATTTTTAATGAAATGCCCATCAGGAGAGTGGCATTCTACCCTGGATTCAACTATTTCAAATCTATCAATACAAGCAGCATGCAGCTGGTTTATTTTCTGTTCACTGCACTTCCGTAATCCGCTGCAAGGTCAGAGATTCTGTCACAGAAAGATGTAAGCTGAAAGAGTGAAGCAACTTCAAAGGTAGAAATATTCATGATCAAAAATGTCATCAGTTCCCATGGAAGAATTAACAGTAAACCCAAATCAACCAACATCCCAAGCATCAGCTTCAAATCAAATACATTGTTTAAAAAGTAATGGGTTTCCCATTTATGACAAAAATGAAGGGATATTTTTCTCCCAAATGCTGCTTAGTCTGTGGAATTCCTTTTTCCAGAGAGCAGTGGAGGCAGGATCATTGAATATTTTTAAGGCAGAGTTAGATAGATTCTTGACTAACCAGGATATTAAAGGGTAGGGAGTTGGCCGGCAAATAAAGTTGAGGCCACATCAAATCAGCCGCAATCTTATCAAATGGCGGTGTGTTTGGAGCATCTCGAGGGGCAGAATGGCCAAAATGCTGCTCCGACGTACGTACGTAGGTCTGTTCTTTATTTTAGTTTTTACAGGCTTCTCCCATCTCCTGGTTTAAGATGGATTCTAAGGCCTAGAAATTGGGCTATATAACACTCACTTTTCAGATGTTATTTAGCCTCCGAAGTCCCCAAAATGGCAGGCTGGGAACACACATATCCCTCACACATATCCCTCCGATCGGAATTGTGTCAAACATTATATTGGATAAGCACAAACAAGAAGTGCCCTTTACCCAAGCCTGAAGTAGGCATTAGAGGCTTTCCATATGCAAGTAAGGGACCTAATGGGACGGCACGGCAGCACAGTGGTTAGCACTGTTGCTTCACGGCACCAGGGACCCGGGTTCGATTCCCGCTTGGGTCACTGTCTGTGCAGAATCTGCACATTGTCCCTGTGTCTGCGCGGGCTTGCGGTTTCCTCCCCAAAGATGTGCTTGTTAGGTGAATTGGACATTCTGAATTCTCCCTCAGTGTACCCAAACAGGCACCGGAGTGTGGCGACTAGGGGATTTTCACAGTTACGTCATTGCAGCATTAATGTAAGCCTACTTGTGACACTAATAAAGAGAGCATTAATGCCTATCTGAGGCCTCCTGGTCTGCCATAAGATAGGATTGCCCTGAGACTCGAGCAACACTCAGGGAAAGCAACCTTCCAGAATGCGTGCAACATAATAGGCAAGTTACTCACCTGAATTTGAAAAAGAAAAATGTGAAATATTGTACCTACAAAGTGTTTTTTATGACCACTGGATTTCTGAAAGTGCTGCACAGCCCATTAAGAACTTTTCAAAGTATAATCACTGTTTTAATGTAGGAAACACAGTAGCCAATTCGCTCTCTGCAAACTCCCACCAACAGCTTCTTCATAGACAGTCCCTCGGGGCCGAGGCTGAATTTCTTTGACTCTGGCATTGTGAGTCCTGAGTTGACTGAGAAGTCCAATGTTGGATTTGCACACTCTGCCACAGGTAGGCCAGGTAGAGTTTGATGAGGCGGTTTGGCGGGACCCTCAAATTTGGGATGATCCTTCTGCTGTTAATGCTTGGTCTCCACCTGGGCCTGTCAGGGACCTGGTTGGCACCATTGTGGATGGCACTTCTTCAGTTTGGGGAGTCCCAGCAACGGTCTCCCAAATCGTTGGTGATGTTACATTTCTTCAGGGATGTTTTGAGAATGTACCTGAAACATTTCCTCTGCCCTCTTTGCCGTGCCAAAGCAGAGGGCTTTTTTTTGTTTGTTCTGCGAATCTTGTGCCAGGAATGCAAATGATGTGGCTTGCCCAATGTAGCTGATTAATCATAACTGGTGCATTGATATTAGGGATGGTGGCCTGAGAGAAGACATTGATATTGGAAGGCCTATCCTGCCACTGAACAGGCAGGATTTTGCGGAGGTATCACTGGTGATATTTCTCCAGGCGCACAATCTACCCGAACGGGACCAGAGTCCCATAGTGCGCTATCGGACAGCCATTTGAGGAGATGCGGACCTCAGCGGGGAATGCACGGCCGGTAGATCTCGCCCCACGTCTCTGACGCATACAGCAAGGCAGGCATCCCTGCAGCCCTTAGACCATGAGCTTAGTGCCAGCTTTGAGGTATTTTTCATCAAACAATCCCTTCCTCAGATGGCTGAAGGCTGAGCTGGCACACTGGAGGTGATGTTGAGTTTCATTGTTGGTTTGTGCCCTCTCTGATTGGTCGCTCCCCAGATATGAGAAATGATCAACATTATCTAATGATTCGCCGTGGAACTTGATAGTTAGAAGGCAATGTTGCACAGCGGGAAAAGGCTGGTAGAGGCCCTTTGTCATCTGAATGTTTAGCCTTAGGCCCAATCTTTCATATGCCTCAGTAAGTATGTCGCTGATAGTTTGGAGCTTGCCCCTCAGTGTGCGCATACGCAAGCAGCGATAGCATATTGCAGCTTAATGACAGAGATTTGGATGACCTTAGTTTTGGAATGGAGGTGTCATAGGTTGAATAGATTCCCACTCACCCTATAGAGTAGCTCCATTCTGATGGGAAGCTACATGGAGAGGGATGGAGTGTTGCGGCGAGAAAGATGGAAGAGAGCGTTGATGTAATGACACAGCCTTGCTTGATCCCAGTTTGCACTTGTATTGGGCCTGTGGCAGATCCTTGTATGTTAAAATAATCATTATCTTTATTAGTGTCACAAGTAGGCTTACGTTAACACTGCAATGAAGTTACTGTGAAAGTCCCCTAGTCCCACATTCCGGCACCTGTTCGGGTACACAGAGGGAGAATTCAGAATGTCCAATTTGCCTAACAAGTATGTCTTTCAACACTTGTGGAGTAAACCAGAGCACCTGGAGGAAGTTCATGCAGACATAAGGAGAACGTGCAGACTCCACGCAACCAGTGACCTAAGCCAGGAAGTAAGCCGAGGTCCCTGGCATGGTGAAGCAACAGTGCTAACCACTGTGCTGCCATATTGTGCAGCTGGTGGAGGATGTTGACGAATTTCTACAGGCAGCCAAATTTAAAGACAACATTCCACATGTCGCTCGTCGCAGGCATTTGTGAGGTCAAAGAAGGCTATGAAAGTGGTTATTGCTGCTCCCTACACTTTTCTTGGACATGTCGTGCTGTGAAGATCATGCCCAATGTGCCTCTTGATGGATGGGATCGCATTGTGACTCCCATAGGAGCTCTTCAGCCAGGTGGAGAAGGCGATTGAAAAGCATCCTGTGTCGCAAGTGGGATAAAGAGGAGGGGGTGGAGTTAGGAGCCAGGGTGTGGAGGGAAGCCTTGCAGTGGGTGAATGCTTCTCATCATGTAGGTCATTTGAGGTCTCGAGGATGAGCCAGTCTTTTCGGTGTGGAGGGCCGGCGAATCATGGTGCATATATTTTGGTGTGTTCAAGGTTGAGAGGGTTTTGGATGGGTTTTCGGATGTAATATTCGAAATTCTGGGCATAAGGGTGGCTCCGAGTATGGAGGTGGTGATATTTGGAGCATCAGAAGATCCGGACGTATCAGCCTTGGATGTGGAGCCTGAAAGTTCAGGATTGCCTCTTCCAATTCAACACCAGATCGACCACTCTGAAACTCTGCGGCCCTAATATTGCTGATCGGGCTATTCAGCCCCAAACCTTGACCTCTACACTCCCCAACCACTCATCTTCAGCCCCCCCCCCCCCCCCCCCCCCCCCCCCCACAACCTTCCTGACCCTGGCTTCCATGCTCCCCAACTTCAGGTCTCTCCCCCCTCTGCCCTGACGCTATACTCTTCAATTCCCAATTTTCTTCCCAGTTCCGCCTCACCTCCCGGACTCCCTGTCCACCCGGCCCCACCCTCCCCCATCTCCCTGACCTTTGTCCCCATGATGCACAACACAGGACCTAATCTCGCAGGCTGCTGGGTGTTAAACCCATTTCTCTGACTGTGGCAATCCTGCCAGCCTTTTCCCCAAACATTAGAGGCCTTAGTTTATCACTTACCTGTGGTCGGGTGTGGCACAGGGTAAGCAAATTGCACAGTTGGAGCACCCAAAAGTGGAAATTTCTAGGCCCCACAGTTTTACTGTGAAACTCTCAAAGTTGGCTGTATTTTTTAAGTCGGTGACCCATGTCCTGTGATAGGAGTTTTAAGGGGTGACTTTCCAAGTCTGTGCTTCCACTGGGAAACTTCAACACCCAGTCGTTTGCATTCTCCGACAGGTCTCTCCAATAAGTGTTATTAGACAGGTTTCCCAATGGAGCATGAAGTGCTTATTACTTCACTGGTCTCTGAAAACATGACTACGTAAATCTGCTGGTCCTCTGGTCACCTTTTCAGCAGCGTGTCTGTGGATCAGAATATTTTCTCCTCTTCCTCTCAGTCGTGCCACCTTGTGCAATCGTTTCCTTTTTAATTCTATTTTTTTTCCCCTGACGCCTCCAACTCAGCCGACAAGTGATTTTGAAAAAAGTAATAATTAAGGATAGTCCTAAAACATTAGTTGGCTGAATGACTTGTTCCCACAAAACACCTGCTAGCTAAAGTGCCTTTGCAATCCAACTCAGCTGCTAATAAGGGAATCAGTGTAACTCCTGACTTTCCTCACCTCCCTCACTGTAAAGAGATTAAAGGCCAGCCAATTTCTCACCTGTCAGGATAAAGTCCTGTAAAGCTGCACTGATTAGTTTTTTATTTTTCAGTGCTCCCAACTCTTCAGTAGTTATAACAAGATGAAAACAGCAAAGAGGAATACCAGGAATATCAAAGCGTGCATGAGGTAGAGCAGTTTGACCTGGCATTATGCCACCAATTATATATTCCTCCCTCTATTTCTTGAATTCTTGTTGGGGGAGAGGTTGACAGCCAATAGATGCACACTGATAAAATGGACAGAAATTTAAGGGATAAAGTGCATAAAATAAATGTATGGGCAGGAATTTATGCTGAGGGTTCCTATCTGGGCGCTGTTTTGGGCGGCACGGTGGTACAGTCGTTAGCGCTGCTGCCTCACAATGCCAGGGACATGGGTTCAATTCCGGCCTGGGGTGACTGTCTGTGTGGAGTTTGTGCTTTCTCCCCGTGTCTGCGTGGGATTCCACCAGGCGCTCCGGTTTCCCCGCACAGTCCAAAGATGTACTGGCTAGGTGGATTGACCATACCAAATGCATTTTGGTGTCCAAAGATGTGCAGATAAGGTGGGTTACGGGATTAGGGGAGAGGTGTGGGCCCAGGTAGAGAGCTTTTTCAGAGGGTTGGTGCAGACTCGATGGGCCGAATGGCTTCCTTCTGCACTTTGGAATTCTATGGTAGGCTCCCCACACTCCAGCACAAATGTTAGAGGTGAGCCCACCCCCCACTGAGCCAGTTTGCCCCAATTTAATTTTTCAGGCAATGGCCCTTTAATTAATGTGAGAGGAGACTCCTATCTGTCTTCAGGAGAGCAAGCAGAAACACGGGCCACTGCTGCTGATGACTTTGGGCAGAAAATGGCATTCAACGGTGGATTGGACATTGAGTCAAGTCTGAGATCTCTCCAGGGCCAGGCTGACAGGCCCCAATGAAGGGGTGAAGTTGGGGACCATTGGAACATTGGACAGGGCAGTGGTTGGACGTGGGTATGAAGTTAAATCAATAGCAAGGAGTGATATAGGATCAGAAGGCATAGAATCTCTGTGGGTAGATTTGAGGAATCGCAAAGGTAAAAAGACCCAGATGGGAGTTATGTACAGCACCCTAGCAGTAGTCACGATGTGGGGCAGAAAATAAATCAGGAGATAGAAAAGGCATGTAAAAAAGGCATAATCATGGGGGACTTCAATATGCAGGTGGACTGGGAAAATCAGGTTGGTAGTGGATCCCAAGAAAAGGAATTTGTGGAATGTCTACGAGATGGGTTTTTTGCAGCAGCTTGTGACAGGGCCTTCTAGGGAACAGGCAATTCTGGATTTGGTGATGTGTAATGAGGCAGACTTGATTTGGGAATTTAAGGTGAAGGAACCCTTAGGGAGAAGTGACCACAATATGATAGAATTTACCCGGCAGTTTGAGAGGGAGAAGCTGCAATCAGATGTAACGGTATTACAATTAAATAAGGGTAACTACAAAGACATGGGGTAGGAGCTGGCCAGTGTTGATTGGAAAAGGAGACTAGCAGGGAAGACAGTGGAACAGCAATGGCAGGAGTTTTTGGGGGTTATTAGGGAGGCACAACAGAAATTCATCC
Source organism: Scyliorhinus canicula (assembly GCF_902713615.1). Lineage (NCBI taxonomy): Eukaryota > Metazoa > Chordata > Chondrichthyes > Carcharhiniformes > Scyliorhinidae > Scyliorhinus > Scyliorhinus canicula. Next base: position 241,041,820 of record NC_052148.1, on the reverse strand, counting down.
CAAGGAGGAGGGCAAGGCATCCATGGCTGATGAATGATGTCAAGGCTAGCATAAAAGCTAAAGAAAAAGTATACAAAGTGGCGAGGATTAGTGGGAAGCGAGAGGATTGGGAAGCCTTTAAAAGTGAGCAGAGGACAACTAAAAAAGCAAACGGGGGGAGAAGATGAAGTATGAGTGCAAACTAGCTAGTAATATAAATGAAGTTAGGAAGAGTTTTTTTCAATATATAAAAGGTAAGAGAGAGACAAAAATAGACATTGGACCATTGGAAAATGTGGCTGGAGAAGTAATAATAGGAAACAAAGAAATGGCAGAGGAACTGAATAGTTACTTTGCATCAGTCTTCATGGTGGAAGACACCAGTGGGATGCCAGAGCTCCAGTAGAACCAGGGGGCAGAGGTGGGTGCAGTGACTATTACTGAGGAGAAGGTTCTGGGGAAACTGAAAGGTCTGAAGGTGGATAGGTCACCTGGACCAGATGGACTACACCCCAGGTCCTAAAAGAGATAGCTGAGGACATTGTGGAGGCATTGGTGATGATATTTCGTGAATCACTGTAGGCAGGAATGGTCCCAGAGGATTGGAAAGTGGCTAATGTAACACCACTGTTTAAGAAGGGAGGGAGGCAGAAGACAGGAAATTATAGGCCGGTTAGCCTGACATTGGTCATTGGTAAGATTTTAGAGTCTGTTATTAAAGATGAGATCGTGAAGTACTTGGAAGTGCATGGTAAAATAGGACTGAGTCAGCACAGCTTTGTCAAAGGGAGACCGTGTCTGACAAATCTGTTAGAGTTCTTTGAGGAGGTAACAAAGAAGTTAGACAAAGGAGAACTAGTGGACGTGATTTATTTAGATTTCCAGAAGGTCTTTGACAAGGTGCCTCATAGGAGACTGTTAAATAAGTTAAAAGCCCATGGTGGTAAGGATAAGATCCTGGCATGGATAGAGGATTGACTGACTGGCAGAAGGCAGAGAGTGGGGATAAAGGGGTCTTTTTCAGGATGGCAGCCGGTGACTAGTGGTGTGCCTCTGGGGTCTCTGCTGGGACCATAACTTTTCACAATATACATTAATGATCTGGAAGAAGGAATTGAAGGCACTGTTGCTAAGTTTTCAGATGATACAAAGATTTGTAGAGGGACAGGTAGTATTGAGGAAGCAAGGGGGCTGCAGAAGGATTTGGACAAGCTAGGAGAGTGGGCAATGAAGTGGCAAATGAAATACAATGTGGAAAAGTGTGAGGTTATGCACTTTGGAAGGAAGAATTTAGGCATAGACTATTTTCTAAATGGGGAATTGCTTAGGAAATCAGAAGCACAAAGGGACTAGGGAGTCCTTGTTCAGGATTTTCTTAAGGTGAATAAACTCGGTTTGTTCTCACTGCAACGAAGGAGGTTGAGGGGCGACCTGATAGAGGTCTACAAAATTACGAGGGGCAGAGACAGGGTGGCTAGTCAGAGACTTTTTCCCAGGGTAGAGGGGTCAAGGTGTGAGGGGCAAGGTTTAGAGGAGATGTGCGAGGCAAGTTTTTTTTACACAGAGGGTAGTGGGTGCCTGGAACTCGCTGCCGGAGGAGGTGGTGGAAGCAGGGACGATGGTGACGTTTAAGGGGCATCTTGACAAATACATGAATAGGATGGGAATAGAGGGATACGGACCCCGGAAGTGTAGACAATTTTAGTTTAGCCGGGCAGCATGGTCGGCACAGGCTTGGAGGGCCGAAGGGCCTGTTCCTGTGCTGTACTTTTCTTTGTTCTTCGTTCGTTGTTAATGTGCAGGTTCAGTCGGCAGTTAAGAAGACAAATTCATGTCAAGAGGGCTAGAATACAAGACAAGGGATGTACTTCTGAGGCTGTATAAGGCTCTGGTAAGACCCTATTTGCAGTACTGTGAGCAGTTTTGGGCCCCTTATCTAAGGAAGGATTTGTTGGCCTTGGAAAGGGTCCAGAGGAGGTTCACAAGAATGATCCCTGGAATGAAGGACTTGTCGTATGGGGAACGGTTGAGGACTCTGGGTCTGTACTTGTTGGAGTTTAGAAGGATGAAGGGGATCTTATTGAAACTTGCAGGATACTGTAAGGCCTGGATAGAGTGCATGTGGAGAGGATGTTTCCACTTGTAGGAAAAAACTAGAACCAGAGGACACCATCTCAGACGAAAGGGACGATCCTTTAAAACAGAGATGAGGAGGAGTTTCTTCAGCCAGAGGGTGGTGAATCTGTGGAACTCTTTTCCGCAGAAGGCTGTTGTAGTAATCCACGGGATACAGGAGTTCCGTCACCACACCAATATTTATTTACAATAACGATATTACAGGAGCAGCTACAAACAGTACTGCTAGCAGTCCAGTCAACTTAAGACTGGCTCACAAGCCTACACAGGTGATTATATGGGCCACCTCAATGAGCTATCATTGAGGGAGCTCATACTCCAATTGGCCAACCAATAAAGCCAATTGGAGTTCATTACACCCCTCCCCCCCAAGGTCCGAGGAATTCCTGCCAGCTAGCATTCCTCTGAGCTTCTTCCTGCTCCTCATGTCTGGGTCTGTCACCTCTGTGTCGTCCGCCGGGTCGTTCTCTGAAGTGGGCGGGATGTACCTTATAGGTGCCCGTCTTTTCCTTGATGACCTCCTTGGAAGTTGTTCTTCCTCCTCCTCGGGGAGAGGTGTCGCGGCGGCCTTGTCGAGTGTGTCCATCTCCGACTCTGATGACTGGATGACGGGGTCTGGAGAAGTTGCTCGGGGCTGGGGTGTGGTTATCCTTTCTGTCTGGGCTATCCCAGCTTGAGGCGGTCCTGCTTTGCCTGCCTCCAGGTGTGGTTCCGCTGCCCTTATTTGGTCTAGGTGTTTCTTCAGCACCTTACCTCCTATTGAAACCTCATAGGATATGGGCCCTGTTTGGGACTCTACCGTGCCTTTGACCCACGTTGGTCCATTCCCATAATTCTTGACCCAAACCGGTGCTCCCACCTGGAAATGTCTCTGCTGCCGACTATTATCATGCCCCCTGCGTTGGGCCTCCTGATGTTTCTCCACTTTCCCCGTTAAATTTGGGAAAAGGAGACTCAGCCTCGTTCGCAGCCGCCTTCCCATTAAGAGTTCAGCTGGCGGTATGCCCGTTGTGGAATGCGGTGTGGTCCTGTAATCAAACGGCCAGCAGGAGAGCTTTGTGTCTATTGACGCTGCCGGCTGCTTCTTGAGTCCCGCTTTAAGTGTCTGGACCACTCTCTCTGCCAGGCCGTTGGTCGCTGGATGGTAAGAGGCCGTTTTGATGTGACGGACACCGTTTTCCTTCAGGAATTTTCCAAATTCCCCACTTGTCAATGCCGTTCCATTGTCCGACACCAATACCTCCGGAAGTCCATGTGTTGCAAACGAGGCCCTGAGCTTTTCAATTGTCGATGCTGTGCTTGCCGTGTTTACCCGATGGATGTCCAACCATTTGGAGTGGGCGTCCACTATCACCAAAAACATTGAGCCCATGAAAGGGCCGGCGTGGTCAATATGCAGGCGGGTCCACGTTCTGCCTGGCCATTCCCTTGGGTGCAATGGCGCCGCTGGTGGCACTCTTTGCCCCTGTTGGAACTCCTGGCACCGACGTACCAAGGCTGCTACGTCTGTGTCCAAACCTGGCCACCAAACGTAGCTTCGAGCTAGCATCTTCATTTTAGACACCCCTGGGTGTCCGTGATGTAACTCAGTTAAAATTGCCTGACGGCCCTGAGCTGGGACGATTACCCGGGCTCCCCACAATAGGATGCCGTCTTCTATGGTTATTTGGTCCCTTCTGCTCCAGTATGGGTGCATCTGGGGCTCCATTGGTCTTTCCAGTTCCCCTGTTAGCAGTAAATGCTTCATCTTGGCTAGAACTGGGTCTTTTTGCATCCACAACCGAATATGTTGTGCGTCTACTGGTAGGGTGTCCAAAAAATTTAGAGTCATTACTGTCTCCTCTACTTTTGGTATTTGCGGCGGAGTGTCCGGGAGGGGAAGTCTGCTCAAAGCATCTGCATGTGCTACTCGCGTTCCCGGTCTGTGCTCCAGAACGTATCTATATGCCGCCAGTAGCAACGCCCAGCGTTGGATTCTAGCTGATGCAATCGGGGGTATTGACTTGTCTTCTTTTAATAACCCTAATAACGGCTTATGGTCCGTCACTATGGTAAATTTCCGCCCGTACAGATACTGCTGAAAATTTTTTACTGCGAATATCACCGCCAGTCCTTCCTTCTCAATTTGGGCGTACTTCCCCTCAGCTATCGCCAAGGTCCTCGAAGCATAGGCTATTGGCCGTTCTTCCCCATTCCTTCCTCTATGGGCTAAGACGGTTCCTACCCCGTAGGGGGATGCATCACAAGTGACCACCAACTCCTTCCTTGGGTCATAATGCTCTAGGACATTTTCGGATGACAGCTGTTCCTTAATGTCCCTAAATGCTCGGCTTTGGCGGGTGGACCATTTCCATTCTTGCCCCTTTTTTAGTAGCTGGTGGAGGGGTTCTAGGATGGATGCCCTATTTTAAATAAATTTTCCATAATAGGCTACCAACCCTAGAAATGATCGTAACTCCTGGACCGTGGTGGGAGCTGGGGCTTCTTTTATTGCCCTTACTCTGTCTTCTAATGGATATAAGCCTGACTCGTCTACTTTATATCCCAGGTACGTCACTTGTGGGGCCAGAAAAACACATTTTTCCCTTTTTAGACGTACGCCTGCCTTTGCGAAACGCCTGAGCACTTCCTCCAGGTTCCTTAAGTGTTCCCTGTTTGTCCTACCCGTGATTAAGACATCGTCCAAATAAATCGCCACCTGCGGTAGTCCCTGCAGAATATTTTCCATCGTACGCTGGAATATAGCGCAGGCTGATGACACTCCAAAAGGTAGCCTAGTACAACGAAAAAGGCCCTTCAGGGTGTTGATCGTAGCGAACTTCTGGGAGCCCTTGTCCAGTTTTAACTGCAGGTAGGTGTGGCTCATGTCTAATTTCGTGAACAAAAGCCCACCTGCCAATTTGGCATACAGGTCGTCTATTTTCGGGATTGGGTATTTGTCCAGCAGTGCGTATTTGTTTACTGTCTGTTTGAAATCTCCACAGAGACGTATCGAGCCGCCTGGCTTCAAAATTGGTACCACCGGCGCTGCCCATTCCGAGAACTGTACTGGTCTGATAATGCCGTCGCGCCGTAACCTTTCTATTTCGTCATCTACTTTCTTCCTTAATGCAAAAGATACCGGCCTGGCCTTACAAAATTTCGGAAGGGCTTCTCGGTCCACGTGCAAAGTTGATTTGGCGTCTATGATTTCCCCCAAACCTTCCTGGAAGACCTCCGGGTATTTTTGGAGTACTCCACTCAACTGCCCGCTTCCACGCTGGAAAATTTTCATCCAATCTAATTTTAGGTCTTTCAGCCAGTTCCGTCCAATTAAGCTCAGTCCGGAGCCCTCTACTATCGTCAACGGTAATCTGAGCAATTGTTTCTCATATTCCACAGGTACATGAGTCGTGCCTAGAACTTCCAGGGGTTCCCCGTGTAGGTTTTAAGTTTCGTCGATGTTTTTGTTAGGGTTAGTGGCTGGAGTCCATCTTTGATTTTTCTAAATGCTGCCACTCCCATTACTGATATGGCCGCACCCGTGTCTATTTCCATTATTGTCGGCCGCCCGTTCACCCGTGGGGTAACCCTAATGGGTTCTGCTTTCTTCGTTGTAATATTATATAATTGTTCCCCTTCGGAGGAGGATGGGGTGTCTAGGTTGTGTACTTCCCTGCATCCCCACCTGCTATTCCTCTTTTGCCACCTCCTTCTAGGGTTTCTGTCGTTGTTACCCCACTCTGTCTGGTGCCAGAAACGGTCCTTCTCTGTTGGGGGAGCCTCAGCCGGTACTTCCCTCTGTCTCCAGTTAGTCCTGGCAGACTTGGGGGAAGTTCTGGGGTTTTCTTTTTTCCCTCTATTCCTCAGGTTTTTCCTGAGAGCGGCTATCTGGTAGCAGGACCCGTTGTGGTAGTCCCTCTCACAGGTATCTACCTCCATTGGCGTGCCCTGTAGTTCCTGCGCCCCACTTGCTGCCTTTTCTAGGGACAGTGCGAGCTGTAACGCCTGCCTGCAGTCTAGCTCCGTTTCCGCCAACAGGCGTTTCTGTATTGTGAGGTCGTTTATACCACATACTAACCGGTCCCGAAGCATTTCATTTAGCGTCGGGCCAAACTCACATTTTTCCGCCAGCCTTCTCAGGCGGGTCAAGAAATTTGTGACTGACTCCTTGTCTTCCCGCTTCGCTGCGTAGAACACAAAATGAGGGGTGGCTTTGGGTCGTAGTGCTCTTTCACCAATTCCGTTACTTCTTGGAAAGTTTTCGTGTCCGGCGCATCGGGATAAGTCAGACTACGTATAATGGCGAAAGCGGAGGGTCCGCACGCCGACAGCAGGATAAGCCGTCTCCTTTCATCCGTCAGTATATCATTTGCCCGGAAGAAGTAACACATTCTCTCCACATACTGGGACCAGTCCTCAATAGCCGGGTCGAATGCCTCTAACCTCCCAAAAAACGGCATTTTTAAAACGGCAAGGCTTATCCTCCGAGTGCGGCAGCTGGTCTCCGCAAAATTCGTAGTTTACCTCATCGCCACTGTAGTAATCCACGGGAGGCAGGAGTTCCGTCGCCACACCAATATTTATTTACAATAACGATATTACAGGAGCAGCTACAAACAGTGCTGCCAGCAGTCCAGTCAACTTAAGACTGGCTCACAAGCCTACACAGGTGATTATGTGGGCCCCCTCAATGAGCTATCATTGAGGGAGCTCATACTCCAATTGGCCAACCAATAAAGCCAATTGGAGTTCATTACAGCTGTGGAGGCCAAATCACTGAGTGTCTTTATGACAGAGATAGATAGGTTCTTGATTAACAAGGGGATCAGGGGTAATGGGGAGAAGGCAGGAGAATAGGGATGAGAAAATATCAGCCATGATTGAATGGCGGAGCAGACTCAATGGGCCGAGTGGCCTAATTCAGCTCCTACGTCTTATGGTCTTATGGCATAACTGTGGGGGGGGGGGGGGGGGGGGGGCCTCTACTTGGCACCAGGTGCCTGGGAAGGAAGCACCCTCCCTTTCATGGACCTGCAGGGTTAAACCTGTTGGGCTTCACGTTGGGCACCGGTCTCTCCCACCACTCATTATATCATAGCGGTGGCAGGATAAGGCCCTTAATTGGACATTAATTGTCCACATAAGGGCCTCAATTGGGGAAAAAGGTGGGAAACACACTTAACTCTTCATCTGCCACAATAAAGTCATGGTGGGGGTGTGGGTGGGTGGGTACACCTATGATGCCATAGCACCCTTATATAAGGTTCCACAAGCCTGTTTTCCTGCCCACGGGTGGGCCGTGAATTGTAGCCCTATGAGTTAAGACAGGGGCCAGTTACTTGCCTGCAAAGTCTACACATATGCTCTGGTTTTAATCTCAGCTGTCTGGCAGAAAATGGGCAACTTTGGGCATGATGCCCATTTCACACATCAGCCGATTTTAGGATCATTGACCTCTATTGAAAGTGAAACTGGACAGATATAAAGTGTACATGCAACTCAAACCTGCCCCATTCTCAACTGGTGAGTTTGGTTACAATGAGGCTTTATACACTTACCAACTGGGACCATTGAGCAATGAGGAGGAAATGTAACCCTGGTTGACTGTTCCCACTTTATAATGGAGGCTGGCATTCCATTTTATTCTAATTGGGAGCTGGTGGAGCTGTCTGAAGCAGCCTGCTTTCCCGGCTGACTAAACCGTGTATCAAAACTGGAGGCCTACATCTTGCAAAAACCTCATGTAAAAGCAAAAAAGTAAAACCTCAGGAAGCTCTTTTTTTCACCGGACAGTGGATGGACTTTTGAAACTCATAACTCCAAAAGGTTATTGCGGCCGAATCAATTGAAACCTGAAAGACTGAAATTGGTGGATTTTTGTTAGGTAAGGGCATGAAAAGGTATAAAGTGAAGGCAGGTAAGTAGAGTTTTTTTTGGAGGCATTGATCAATTAGCGACCTAATTAAATGGGGACCAGGCTTGAAGGACTGGGTGGCCTACTGTTTTTAAGATGTGAGATAACATCAGCTTTTTTGATAAGGTGCTGTCACTGTGTAATTGTGGTCCACTGGAAGTCAGACAGCTCAGGTAGTAATGTTTTAATAGCTCCTCACATTCTTCTCCTCACAGCTAAGCCTGTGTCTGGTACATTTATTCCACTCACTAAGTCAACATAATTGATGTGAGAAAAAAGCAGCTTCACAGACACTCAAACCAGATCATCCTTAAATCTAAAACATTTTCTCTTGTTTTTGCTGTCTTGGCTTTGTTGTGACATGAGTGCTATCAAACGTGAAATAGATCATTTCAATCGGTGAGCCAAGCAGCTTACTTAGGTTTCCTGAAAGTAACGATACAAAGGAAAGGCGCAGACACTTCACGTAAGGTTTACCTATCGTGTTATTTGAGGAAACATGATAGAAATACTTGATCTAATCCTACCCTTTTGAAGAAGAACTGAATCATTGCATTTTTGTTTCCTATCAAGTTCTCCGTTCATTAGAAAGGAGCTGATGCTGCATAAATAAAGAAGCAACAGTTACATTGCTATTTTATACAAGATTTGATGAACGGGCTCTTCTATAGTAGATATCGATGAATGTAGATAAATGCTACATTATGCACTTGGGGCTGCCATGTGTTACTTCAGTTCAATAGTAACTACATTTCAATAAGTACTTTGTTAGCTGCAGAGCTCTTTGGAATGTCCTGAGAAAGGTCCAATGTAAATGTATCTCTTCTTGTGTAAGGATGATGGCAAACATGCATAGACTCTGCAGGATAAAGGGTTTGGAGTGGAAGAATGTGTTATGAATCATTAAAGTTCCATGGCCAGTACTGTAAGGCTACTGCAGGTGCAAACAGGGGTCATAGAATCATAGAATTTACAGTGCAGAAGGAGGCCATTCAGCCCATCGAATCTGCACGGGCTCTTGGAAAGGGCACCTCCACCCAAGCACACACCTCCACCCTATCCCCATAACCCAGTAACCCCACCCAACATTAAGGGCAATTTGGACACTAAGGGCAATTTAGAATGGCCAATCCACCTAACCTGCACATCCCTGGACTGTGGGAGGAAACCGGAGCACCCGGAGGAAACCGACGCAGACACGGAGAGAACGTACAGACTCCGCACAGACAGTGACCCAAGCTGGGAAACCTGTTGTACTTTAACCTGGTGTTGTAACCCTTCTTACTAGTTGGAAGAAGGGCAAGGAAGTTCCCACTGGTGTCTGTAGTATAAAGGTCCAGCACATATAGGGCTAATGTGGGACTGAGTACAGTACTGTCCACATCGTCATGTAAGAGAACACGTTACCCACTCCCAGGGTCAGTCTAATGTTGGACGGAACCATGTGCACCATCAAGCATGGGCCCTGCTCCTAGTTTGTACCCTTTAATGTGTATTTGTAAATAGTTATGAGTCAATAAAGACTTACAGTTAATGTAGATATGACTACAAAGACTTCTTCGGCTACTGAACTTTGTAAATACAACTTCAAATCCAGTGGGCAGTGACAGTAGACCTAGCATGAATGGGTTACATATTTTAAAATTCCAGTCTACAGCAAGTCCAGAGAAATCTTTAATGGGCGGCATGGTAGCACAGTGGTTAACACTGATGCTTTACAGCGCCAGCAACCCAGGTTCGATTCCTGGCTTGGGCCACTGTCTGTGCAGAGCCTGCACGTTCTCCCTGTGTCTGTGTGAGTTTCCTCCGGATGCTCCGGATCCTCCCACAAGTCCCAAAAGATGTGCTTGTTCGGTGAATTGGGCATTCTGAATTCTCCCTCAGTGTACCCGAACAGGCGACTAGTGCGACTAGGGGATTTTCACAGTAACTTCATTGCAGTGTAATGTAAGCCTACTTGTGACTCGAATAAAGATTTTTTTTAAATTGAGAAACAGAAGTGCAGTTTGAAAAAACCTATCGCTAAATCCCAATCCCAAGTCAGCGTCTGAACATATGGGCCTGAATGCTCAGGAGCCTTCGCCATCCAGAGGGTTGGTGGGAAACACATCTATGCTGACTCTGACAGGCCTGCTGCCATTCTATGCTCTAACAAGCATTGATTAGCAGCAGGCAGGATTTCATCCTCACTTGGATGGAAGTCCCGTCTTGGAGAGCTGCCGATCAATTTGATTGGCCGGCAGCTCTCCAATCCCTTCAGGCACAGCGCTGTAGTGGCCGGAAGAGACACTGCAGCAACATGCCTGCGACTAAGTGTCAGGAGAAATAGGGACGGGATATTTTGAAAACCGGCGGGGCTGGCAACTAGGGCACGAAGGAGTGGCATGAACCACTCTGGCGTCGGGCCGCCCCAAAGGTACGGAACCCTCCGCTCTTTCAGGGGCTAGGCCGGCGGCGGAGTGGTTTGCGCCGCACCGGCCAGAGCGGAAGGAGCTTGGTGCCATGCCCTCCGGCACTGAAGGGCCTCCGCCGGCCGGCGCGAGTTGGCACATGCGTGGGAGCGCCAGCATGTGGTGGCATCATCCCAGCGCTTGCGCAGGGGTTTCATCTCCGTGTCGGCCATCGCAGACTGTTACAGCGGCTGGCGCCGAGGAATAGAGTGCCCACACGGCACAGGCCCGCCCGAGGATCGGTGGGCTCTGATCGCGGCCAAGCCACCATGGGGGCACCCCCCGGGGCCAGATCCCCTCGTGCCCCTCCTAAGGACCTCGGAGGCCGCCCACAGAGCCAGGTCCCGCCGGTAAGTATCTTTCATAATATTCGCTTGCTGGACCGGCCGGAAACAGGCGGCCACAGCCCATCCCGGACCGGCGCGATTCCCGCCCCCGCCAAATCCCTGGCGCCGGAGAATTCGGCAGCCAGCGAGGCCAGGGGGTCGGAGAATCCCGTCACTGATCTGTCTCATCCTCATCGCTAGGCTGCTGGTCCCCACTATGAAATGGAGAGATATTGAGGAACACACCCAGATGCCAGAATAACCTCCAGGAAGAACCAGCAGTGACAGAGCCTACCACTCTGCTTCCATTGGGAAAACGGGTTGCGGAACTATTATAAGGCATCCACCACCACCTGAACCTTTGAATTCAAAGACTTGAAGGGGGGGGGGGGGGGGGGGGGGGGGGGGGGGGGGGGGTGAGATGGGGTGTGATAATGTAGTAATTACAATGTAACTGTATGATAATAACAACAATGTGAGGCATCAGGTAAACTGTAATCATTTAAAATACATTAGATAAAGACTTAGAGGATGGAGCAGTATAAGCCTCCGGCACATACAGGTTTAATGTGGATCTGAGTACAGGACCGCCCACACAGTGATGTAAGAGAGCACATGACCCGCACCCAGGATCAATCTACAGTTAGAGACGTGCACATGAACAAACATGCTGATATTGTATCCTGTCTTGTTATGCTCTTGACGTAGCATAAGCTGCTTCCTTGATTTGCACTCTGACAAAGGAAGGTTCAGACTTGGAGATAACTTCAACACGTTTATTAAGCTATTAACAATTCTCCTACTTGGATTCGACTCTCCTGTTAATCCTGCTATAGCTACTCAGACTGACAAACCAGTCTGCTACAGTGCAGGTGGTGGGATGATGTGTTTCAAATCAACCCAGTGTACTCACTGAGTGTCTCCACTGGAAAAAGGAAGATCATGTGTGCTGTGTCCTTTTTATATGGATTGGTGTAATGCCCTCCTGTGGTAGTGTCACCTCTGTGTGTATCGTGAATGCCCATTGGTCGTGTCCTATCTTACTGACCCATTGGTTGAATGTCTGTGTGTCATGTCGCTGGTGCTCCCTTTAGTGTCTATCTGGTCTACGTGTATTTACATTAACCCTTTGTGTATTTACAGTGATGCATATCACCACATACCCTTTCCTGTATATTTGTAAATATTCCTCAGAGTTAATAAAGCCTTATAATTAACCTACGTATGACTCTGATGACTTCCTCAGACCCGCTGAACTGTAGCAAACACCATACAGTGTCCTGGTCAATATTTATCCTCCAACCAAATATTAAAAATTCAGGTTATTCTGTTCATTATGACACCGGTGTTTGTGGAACTTTGCAGTCTAAAAATTGGCTGCTGTGTTTCCTATATCACAGCAGCAATTACAATTCAAGACTGGAATTGAAAGCTGGTCTCGGTAACGATAACCATGAAACTATCATTGATTATTGTCAAAACCATCTGGTTCACTAATATCCTTTAGGGTAGGAAATCTGCCATCCTTACATGGTCTGGATGGACAACACATTTGTCCACATCCCATGAAAGAATCAAAAGCAAAGTACATAATTGGTTGTAATGTTCTTTGGATGCCCTGAAGCCGTGAGAGGTGCTAAAAGTAAATGCAATTTTTTGTTGTGTTGTTTTCGTTATTTAAATTGCACTGCCAGCTGTGCAAAGATTTTTGACTCTCTTGTTCTAGGTGGAAGCAGAAATGGTCACTCCCATGTTCTGGGAGAAGAAAAAAGTAGAGTTTGGTTTATTTTAAAAAAAATTAAGAGACAACTTTCAAATGCTGTACAATTTTAAGTACCAAAGGAAGATGTGAGGAATATACCATAAAACCTATAAATGCAGCCATTTAAGATAACCATTTGGAACATATTTAAAGGGAGCATGTGTTTAAAATCAGGCAATGTTAGGCAGCAATTTGAAATGTTCCTGTTTGCTGCTTACCTCCAGTATTCCCCTGTCCTATCATCACTTTTGGTTGAAGGCTGTCTTTGTTCGACATCAGATGAGGAAGGTAATAGAAGATATTTGGCTGTTGAACATTGTGCTTTCTGGTGAGGTTCAATACTTGCATCTTCATTGCATCTGAAATCAAGGAAACCAGTGTTAAGGGAATATGCTCATGCAAGTTTTCTTATTTTTTAAGACTGAGACTTTTTCTAACAGGTTTCGGTCGCTGTGTCAGCTTTCAACTTTCAAGCTCTGCTGACAACCCCCCCCCCCCCCCCCCCCCCCCCCCACACACGCACACACACACACACACAGTCGGCAGGTGTGTAGGCAGGGGTTGAGCATAAAGTCCCTTGGATGGGCTTCCTGCTGGTTCCCACCTGCTTTGACTTCTCCTCAGTTTTTCACTTCAACAGCAAACCTAGGATGGTGTGCCTGCCCTTCCCCTGATTGAGGCCTTTAACGTGTCCAATTGGATTGGATTGGATTGGATTTGTTTATTGTCACGTGTACCGAGGTACAGCGAAAAGTATTTCTCTGCGAGCAGCTCAACAGATCATTAAGAACATGAAATGAAATGAAAATAAAATGAAATGAAAATCGCTTATTGTCACAAGTAGGCTTCAAATGAAGTTACTGTGAAAAGCCCCTAGTCGCCACATTCCAGCGCCTGTTCGGGGAGACTGATATGGGAATTGAATTGTGCTGCTGCCCTGCCTTGGTCTGCTTTCAAAGCCAGCGATTTAGCCCTGTGCTAAACCAGCCCCTGCCCTTGGGGGGGGGGGGGGGGGGGGGTGGTGGTTGTCAGCAGAGCTGAAAAGAAAAGGAAATAAAAGAAATACATAATAGGGCAACACAAGGTACATAATGTAACTACATAACACCGGCATCGGATGATGCATACAGGGGTGTAGTGTTTATGACGTCGTCCATAAGAAGGTCGTTTAGGAGTCTGGTAACAGTGGGGAAGAAGCTGTTTTTGAGTCTGTTCGCGAATGTTTTCCAACTTTTGTATCTCCTGCCTGATGGAAGAAGTTGAAAGACTGAGTAAGCCGTGTGGGCAGGGTCTTTGATTATGCTGCCCGCTTTCCCCAGGTAGGGGAATTATGAACCCCTAAGGGCAGTTTCCTGCCCAACCTCAATTTTTGGACTGGCAGGAAGGGTTTCAGGTTATGGGAAATACTCAAATATAATTGGATTCAGGCCTTGAGCTAGGAGCCTCCAACAGCATCCCTCTTTTAACTGTGGGCACCCCCACATCCTGCTTAAGGTCCAGTAATTAGGGACCTACTTCCCCCCACCCAGTGTCACTGCTGACATCCCAATCCCACACTGTCCACCTCCAGGCCTCTCCTACCCTCCCCGCCCTGAAACCCCCAAAACATACCTCATCCAGGTACTGCAGGGACCAGAGAGTTGCTCATCAATCAAACTAGCCGGCAGCTTTTGAAGATGAGACCTCCTTCCGAGTAAGTCTGGCCTCCACTGGAGCATGAAATCACTGCGGGGCAGGCAGTGTCAATGGCAGGTCTTCAGTTAGTGCAAAGGAAACCCCTCCATCCTAAACATCCTGACCATTAATTAAAAATATATATATTTTGGGGTTTTGCAGTTTTGATAACAACACTGCAAGGAGCGCCACGCAAAATCAAGGAGAATCTACAAAATGGGAACATGAGAAAGATAATAAAAATACACAGGTGTGCTTACAAAGGTAACATATATACTGATATGGGGCCCCTAACTTTGGGCCCCCTGTGATCAGTTTATTGAACCTCTTGTAAGAATACAGAGACCCGAGGTTTCTGATCTCTGTATTCTTACAAGAGGTACATCAGATTACCACAGCCGCACTGTATTAATTCTGGACATGTTGCTCCTGGTATTAAAAGATACTAGGGGCATGTTTGGTACCACCTGGCAAACCTTGGTGTTGTTGCTGTGATCGTACTTCCTTGTCATTGATCCCCTCTGGCTTACCCTGCTTACCCCCCCCCCCCCCCCCCGTCTCCTATCACTCCCCCCTTCTCTTATTCCATTATCCGTTTCCTTCATCCCTCCCTATTCTTGCCCCCCCCCCCCCTCCTTAATTGGTCGCTGGTCACAAACAGGTCTTTGAAGAAGCTGGTGAATTGCTTCCATGCGGAACCCTGCCTCCGATCTTCGAATGGTGAATTTTATTTTTTCCAGTTTAAGAAATTCTGCAAAATTGGACAGCCGGTCTGCGGCCTTGGATGGCACTGCTGATCTCCAGCTGAGCAGGGGTCTCTGGCGAGTGATCAGGAAGACAAAGGCTAGGGCCTCTGCCCCTCTTCCCGTAAAGAGTTCTCGATATTCTGGTACCCCGAAGACCAGCGCCAGTGGTCATGGCTCCACCATCACCCCACAGCCTCGGACATCGCCTCGAAAAACGCGGTCCAGTACCCAACAAGTCCGGGACAGGACCCAGAACATGTGGGTGTGGTTGGCCAGGTCTCCCTGGCACCGTTCACATTTGTCCTCCACCTCCAGGAAGAACCCGGTCATGCATATTCTGGTCAAGTGCACCCTGTGCACCATCTTTAGCTGCGTTAGACTCAGCCCTGCGCATGAGGTGGAGTTCGCTCAATGCAGTGCTTCAATCGAGAGTCCTCCCCCAACTCTGTCCCTAACTCTTCCTCCCATCCAGCGGTGACCGTACCTCCTCTAGTAGTTGTCTGTACATATCAGCGCAGTTACTGTGCCCTAATTCACCCGCAGTTAAGAGTCTGTCCAGTAAGGAATGTCCTGGTAGCTGGGGGAACGTAGCGGTCTTCTTGCGGAGGAAGTTCCTTATTTGTGTATACCGGAGCACATTCCCTTTTGGGAGCTGAAGCTTGTTTGTTAGTTCCGCCAGGGTTGCTATTCCACTGTCTATGTATTGGTCCCCTACTGTTAATATTCCTTTGTCCTGTCTCCACCTTTTAAGGGAGGCGTCTATTGTCACAGGAGTACATTTATGGTTCTTGCAGATGGGGACCATGGTGGACATTGCAACCAGATTGAAGTGGTGCCTGAGTTGATTCCGCATCCTCTGCATGGTCAATACCACTGGGATTCTTGAGTACTTGGCTGGGGGAAAAGGGAGTGGGGCTGAGGCCAGTGCTCAGAGGGATGTCCTTGTGCAGGAGTTCCCCTTCCACTCCCGACTCTTTGATCCACCCCGTACTCTGCGTTATCTACCCTGTGATAGAATAGGAGGTTCGGAAGGGCCAGGTCCCCCATATTCCTCCTTCTCTGTCGGACGCTCTTGTGGATCCTCGGGTTCTTTCCTCCACCCCCACACACAAACACCATGATTAATGCCAGCAGCGTGGGTTCAATTCCCATACCAGCCTCCCTGAACAGGCACCGGAATGTGGCAACTAGGGGCTTTTCACAGTAACTGATGACAAGAAGCGATTAAATCATATATGTAACCAATTATATAAATTTGTCTATTTTGGTGAAGAAGGCCTTGGGATTGAAGATCGGGAGCGATATGAACACGAAGAGGAAACTGGGCAGCATGTTCAGTTTGATTATCTTTACTCTTCCTGCCAGGGAGAGCAGGAGAGAGACCCATCTCTGTAGGTCCCTCTTAACCTCCTCCACCAGACTTGTCAGGTTCCATTTGTGGATCCGTGACCAGTCGTGAGCTACTTGGATCCCCAGGTATCGGAATTTGGTTTGGGCCAACTTGAACGGCAACTTCCCTAGCTCTAATTTACACCCCCCCCACCCCCCCACCCCCAACTACACACCCCCCCCCCCCCCCCCCCCCCCCCCCGTCCCACGGGTTCACTGTGAAAATTTTTCTCCTGCTCAGGTTGGGTTTGGAACCTGAGAAGGCTCTGAACTCCCTGAGGAGTTCCATTATTCCTCCCATGTTGTCTAGAGGGTTTGGGATATAGAGGAACAAGTTTTCCACTTGGAGTGAGACCCTGTCCTCTCTGTCTCCCCTCCAGATGTTTCTCCACCCCTTTGATGATCTGAGAGTGATAGCCAGCGGTTCGAATGCCAGAGTGAATAGCAGCGGGGATAATGGGTATCCTTGCCTCCTGCCTCTGTGCAGCCAGAAGTATTCCGAGCTGATGGTGTTTGCCTGTATGCTCGCCATGGGAGTGCAGTACAGTAGTTTCACCCAGGAGGTGAACACTGGCCCAAATTAAACCGTTTGAGTACCTCCATGAGGTACGTTCATTCGACTCTGCCGGGAACTGAACACCTTTACGGAGCAGATGGGGGGGATGGATCCGTGGGGGTTCAACCACCCAAGGGAGAAGGAGTTTTTTTCTCCCAAGTTCATAGAGTATACTCACATATCAACTTTTTTGTGGTGGCTAAATCGGTGCTTCTCAGGGTAGATGGAGCAGAATACTCCGCAGTCGCAATCTCTGACAACGAGCCATACTATGTGTCTCTTCCCCCGGTGGGGTCATAACACATTCAGCAGGAATCTGACATTCACCGTTAGATGACTGCCCTTGACAAAGCCGTCTGATCTTCCGCACTACCTCTGGCACACAACTCTCCAGTCGCCTCGCCAGGGCCTTCGCCAAGACTTTAGCGCTGGTTTAGGAGTGAGATGGGCCTGTATGATCTGCACTCCATCGGGTCTTTCTCTTTTTTCGGAATCAGTGATATTGAGACCTGTGCCAGCGTGGATGGCAGGGTCCCTCTCAATAGTCAGGGAACATCTCAGGTGTGGGGCCAGTGCTGCCACAGGTTTTTTTATAGAAGTCCACTGGAAATCGATCTGGACCCGGTGCCTTCCCCGACTGCATTGAGTTGATGCTCTCCATGACTTGCCCCAGTTCTAATGATGCTTCCAGTCCCTGCCTCTTTTCTTCCCTACAGCTGGCATGTCCAGCCTATCAAGAAACCGCCTCATCTTAGAGTTTCCCTCTGGGGGCTCGGGAGGTGTACAACCCCCGGTAAAACATCGCAAAGACCTCATTGATCTGATCCAGTGCTGTGACTAGCTCACCAGAGCTAGCTCCCTGCTTTCTCAGCTGGTGAGCCAGCAGGCAGCTGGCTTTATCTCCAGGTTCATAAAAGGTACCCTGTGTCTGGTGGAGCTGGTTCACTGCTTTCCTGGTCGAGAGGTCAAATTCCAATTGTAGCTTTTTCCTCTCTGTCAGTCGCTCCACGGTCAATGCTGTAGAGTATTGCCAATCCTCCTCCAATATGGAGTTAATCAGCCGTTGCCTAGCTGCCCTCTCCTTCCTGCCTCTAAGAACCCTATTACACTATTATTTCCCCCGATCACCGCCTTCAGTGCCTCCCAAAATGTGGAGGGTGAGACCTCCCCGTTGTGGTTCCAGATTACGTATCCATCGACGCCTTGTGATATTTTCTTGCATAAAGCCTTGTCAGTGAGCAGGGCTGTGCCAGGCTAGCCTCTAACCTCACATCCACATAGTATGGCGCGCTGTCAGAGATTATGACTGCGGAGACCCTTGAACATTTCTCGCCCAAATTAATCATAGCAGAGAGATTGAGATTTCATCGACGTAGTCAAAAAGAGGGTGAAAATATTCACAACTTGTAGCTGTTCTACAGAAACTAACAAAAGATTATGAGTTTGGTTCAACCCTTGAGGACACATTACGAGACAGGCTTGTGTGTGGATTGAGGAATGCAACAATCCAGAGACGATTGCTGACAGAAAGCTCTCTAACGCTCAAACTTGCTATTGAAACAGCAGTATCTATGGAATTGGCACCAAAAGAAGTTTCCCAAATTGGAGCTATGCCAAAATAAATAAGAAGAATATGAAGAAAAGAAGATCTCTCAACATGCAAGCATGCCATAGGTGTGCCCAGGTGGGTCAATCTCCACAGGAGTGTTGGTGTCAGGTAAGCAAATGTTGTAATTGTGGCAAGAAAGGTCACATAGCAAAGGCTTGCTGGGCCAGACAAAATCCTCAAACTTTGAAGATGGATAAACACAAGAATGCACCCTAATGCACAAAAAGAGTCTATAGAATGACTGAAGACAATCAAAATTCCTAGAAAGACATGGGGCGGGATTCTCCCGCAATCGGCAGGGTGGGCCGTACCAGCACCAAAGAATGGCGTGAACCACTCCAGTGTCAGGCCGCCCAGAAGGTGCGGAATCCTCCACACTTCCGGGGGCTAGGCTGGCGCTGGAGTGGTTGGCACCATGCCAACCAGCACCGAATGGGCTCCACTGGCCGGCGCGAGTTGGTGCATGCGCAGGAGTGGCAGCATGGTCCGGCGCATGCATAGAACCGCTGGTGTGATTCCTGCGCTTGCGCAGGGGGGTTTCTTTTCCGCGCCGGCCATCGCGGAGCCCTACAGAGGCCGGCGTGGAGGGAAAGAATGCCCCCATGGCACAGGCCCGCCCGCAGATCAGGTGCCCCCAATCGGGGGCCAGGTCACCGTGGGCTCCCCACCCCCCGGGGCCGGATCCCCCAGCGCCGCCCCCCCCTTCCGAGGACTCCACAACCTGCCCTCAAAGCCAGGTCCCGCCGGTATGTAACTTATCTAATCCACGCCGGCGGGACTGGCCGAAAATGGGCGGCCGCTCAACCCATCGGGGGCCCGGAGAATTGCCGGGGTGGGGGGCCACTGCCAACGGCCCCTGACTGGCATGGCGTGATCCCGCCCCCACCCACAAACCGGCGCCAGAGAGTTCGGCAGCCGGCGTCGGAGTAGCAGGGCAGGATTCACTCTGCCCCCCGGCGATTCTCCAACCCGACGGGGGGTTGGAGAATCCCGCCCACGATGTCGACAGAGATCAAAGAACTAAAACTTGGTGTAGATACACAAGGATTTGGGGTTTATCTGAAATTAAATGGGAACAAAATTAAAATGTAACTAGATACGGGAGACACAGTCGGCACGATTCTCCTAATGGGAGACTGAGTGCCGACGCCGGAGTGAAACCCAAAGTGTTTCACTCCGGCGTCGGAGGCCGCTCCTCGCACCCTATTCTCTCCCCCCCCCCCCCCAGGGGGTTAGGAGCGGTGGTGCGTGAATCTCGAATGCCCGGCCTTGACGCTTGCGTCAAAGCGGCGCGCCGGGAATGACGCAGCCGGCGTGCCGAAGTGACGTCAGCCACTCTATTCCAAACATTCATGGGCCAAATCCTTAGTGGCCTCAGTGTTCAATGTTATTTGGACGACATTTTAATTACCGGCAGCACTGAACAGGAGCACCTAAAGAATTTAGCAGACACATTGGAGCGTCTTGAAAGACACATTTTCGCATCAAGAGAAAGAAATGTGAATTTTTCTAATCATCAATAAGCTATCTTGGCCGAGTAATTGATAAGAACGGGCTCCATAAGGAACCTAAGAGGATGACTGTGATTTTAAATATGCCGTGACCACAGAATATATCACAACTGAGATCTATTTTGAGGCTCATCAATTACCATGGAAAATTCATTCCAAATCTCACTACCACATTAAAACCACTCCATATATTATGTGCAAAGCAACAATAGATTTGGACAAAAGACTGCGAAGACGCATATACTGAAGTCAAAAGTGTGCTGAAGAAATCAGAAGTCTTGGTTCATTTTGACCCAAAATTGAAAATACAACTTACATGTGACACATCGCCCTATGGGGTGGGAGCAGTTGGCTTTCATATAATCATCAAATGGAGATGAAAGACCAATAGCTTTCGCTTCGAGAATGTTGACAAGCGCTTAACATAATTACGCTCAATTGGAAAAAGGAGCTTTGAGTATAATATTTGGAATCAGACGGTTCCACCACCACTTTTATGGAAGACAGCAGGTCTTTGCCAACAAATCTTAGTCCAGACGAAGGAATACCGTCTCTAGCTGCAAGTCGTTTGCAGAGATGGTCCCTCATCTCATCAGCGCATAATTGTGAGATTAAATACAAAAGATTGGAGTAACATACTAATGCCGATACTCTAAGAGTGCACCTCAAGAGTGTACTGTCAAAATTCCACCAGCACATCTCCTGTCCCGCCCGGGGTGACAACACTCTTGACCACTGCTACTCAAAAATCAAGGGTGCCTACCGTTCCATCCCCGACCACACTTTGGAAAATCAGACCATAAGATGGTGTTACTTCTCCCGACATACAAGCAGAAACTCAAGTGAGAGAATCCAGCTAAGAAGGTCATGCAGTGCTGGTCCGAGGAGAAAGAAGAGCTCTTACATGACTGCTTAGCGACAGTGGACTGGTCCATATTTAAGAACTCAGCGACCAACTTAAATGAGTATGCCACCACCGTCACAGACTTCATCAGCAAATGTGTGGACGACTGCATGCCAAAGAAAGCAGTACGTATGTTCGCCAACCGGAAACCATGGCTCAATCGTGAGATTGGCTCCCTGCTGAAGGACAGGTCTGAGGCATTCAAGTCAGGCAACCCTGACCTATACAAGAAACCCAGGTACGACCTCCGCAAAGCCATCCGAGATGCCAAGAGAGAATATCAGACAATGCTGTGGGTTGAGCCACAGAGTAGCGTTATAGACTCTCTGTGGCTATGGCAAGGCCTAAACAACATAACGGGCTACAAAGCGAAGCTGAGCAGTATCTCTAGCAGCAGTGCACCCCTCCCCGATGAACTCAATGCATTCTATGCTCGGTTCGAGCAGGAAACCAATGATCCATTGTCGAGCGCCCCAGCACCCCGTAACTCACCCATACCCACCATCATAGCTTCCGAAGTCAGATCGGTCTTCCTGAAAGTGAACCCTTGGAAGGCAACGGATCCGGACAGGATCTCTGGTCATGCAATCAGAGCCTGCGCAGACCAGCTGGCAGGTGTTTTCGTGGACATCTTTAACCTGTCCCTACTGTGAGCAAGCAACACCTCTGCAATAAACTCTGACAACTGGGTAAGTAACTTACAGTATGGCAGCCTGGTTATACTGTGAGTAAAAGTAAAACGCACAAAAAACATAAGATGGCACTTCTTGAAATATTTCAATAAGCCCTTTATGGTGTGCTCTCGATACCTACAGCAATACGATCTGCCATATTTTTTGCTAAGGTGTCTGTTTACTGCCTGAAGAGCAGGCATAATGCCATCAAATTTCTAGATCTGTAATTCCAAAATGTTACTCGTATTTCATTGCCAGTGAGCTTAGGTCTTTGGCAAATGCTGTCCGTATAGAAGCATTCACTTTGTTCAGCTCATTATTCATCTGTGACAGGGGAGCCGATCTTGTGTAGCATATGTTGAGAGCTTGTTTCTATGTTTGAGAATGGGAGAGCAATTCAGTTGCTTGTGCTGCTTTTATATTGTGGATCCTCCTGGCCCTGAGGCTTGGCAAATTTACCTTGAGGCAGAGTGCAGCTGCATAAGATCCAGATGCCTGAGGAGCCAGCAGTACCAAGGAGCCCAACATGGAGAAACGACTCTATGAGGATTTCTTCTCTTTCCTTCCATTGTCCCTCTCACTTTGACATAAGATGGCAAGCAGCTTTCTCTTCATGAAATTTTAAAAGCTACATCGGCGATAAAGTAATTCTAACTTCAGCTGCAGCCAGATATTTATCTTTAAAAAATGTGTTTGTGGTAGCACAGTATAAGACACCACTCTGTTTCCTTCCTGTGTTTGAACGGTTTTTACCGAGAAGAACCAAATTTGCGAGACACCTGTTCTTATTAATCATCTCCAGCTGCACCATGGCACACTGACAGCTCAGATTCAACACCAAGCATCACAAATACATATCCACTGTATGAGAAATGAAGAGAGACTCCAATTGACAATGATGAGCAGTCTGAGTCTGTGGCTTCAGATGGGTGAACGTTTGCATTTCCCCCAAATTTAATTGTGAAAAGTCAAGGCTGTTGAAGAATATCTGAGGCTGGTTTTTGCTGCAATTAAATGATGTCGCCGACAAGAAATAAACACTCACATCTACAGGCTTTTGGGAACAAGCGTGTTAGATTCAAAATTGTTACTATCAACAGTTTGTATAACTGCCCTTGTACACTCACAACAGAAGACATTTTATCTATTGTGGTCATCTGACTTTTGTTGAGTCATAAGATGTGTAATAACCTCCATGAAGCCCATGGAATACCCTAATCAATCGCTCCATGGGACTCATGGAAGACAAGCTTCCCCACTAGCGGACGGAGCCCCACCAAGCCAGCGTTCATATTTAACTTGTATAAAGGCAGGCCAGGATAGGGACTGATACTGTGTGTATTTGCTGCCACAACAACCATGAATAAACTAGCGTTTACTCGACTGCTTGGCCTCCTGGGTCTTTATACTGGCTGTGAGGTAACAAAAAGTGATGATGATTCTGGACGTCCCAGGTGCACTGGAATATTATCGTGTTTAACAGACTTTTGAAAAATGCCGCTCTTTGGGAAGTTAGACGTCGAGGATACAGGCTGGAGGATTGGGACCAATATGCTGAGCGGATTAGATTTTTCCAGGCTAATGGCATCAGTGGAGAGGACCAATAGAAGGTAAACCTCCTAACTGCCTACGGAGTCCCAACCTTCAGAATAATTAAACGCCTCACGTACCCGGCTGCCCCAGGTTCAAAATCCTTTGAATTGATGGAGTTGGGTTGATTATGCAAAGGTACTGATTGAATACTGCAGTGCGGGAAACTCCGGGAGAGTCTGTTACAAACTTTCTAACTCATCTCCGAAGGCTGGCCGAGCATTGCGAGTTTGGTCCATCCCTTTTAGAGATGTTAAGGGACCATTTGGTGTGCAGGATTAATAATATGGCCACTCAGAGGAAGTTGTTGATGGAGCCTGCACTGGACTTGAAAAGATCCACTGAGCTAGTCATTCCCCGTGAGAACGCTGATAAGGGGATTCAGGAACTCCAAGGTTCCATTAACTAGAGCGTCCATAGTGTTGGTGGACCCCCGTACAGCAATGCAGCACCCTCTCAGGACAATGCTCACATGACCAGATCGCCGCCAAAACAGCAATCAACTGTGCAACGCTGTGTCTGGACTCAATGGTCAAGGGCCAGCACAGATCAGCGTGACACCTCCCCTGTGGACGATAGGGATGATAGCAACATTGCCAAGCCTGTGATCACAGAACATGCGGCAACCAAGGCCGCCAGAATCAGCAAAGAACACACCGCCCTGAGTAGATGATAAGGTTGCCTCAAGCCAGAGCCTTACACCCTGAGGAGGGTGACTTAATGCAGCTGAATTGCATCATGGCCCCAAAAGAGTGACCGATTCGGATCAAACTGCAGGTAATTGGACACCCCATAGTAATGGAGATAGCCACAGGGGGTGCCATCTGCATCATCGGTCAGCAGACCTTCCGCCAACTTCACATGGGTATCCGGTCATTAACCCTGTGCGATACCAAGGCCAGCTTGGCGATGTACACTGGAGAACCACTGGACATTATTGGAACCACTGTTACCCCGGTCACCCATGGGCAGTAGATAATCCGATTGTCGCTAATCGTGGTACAGGAGCTGGGACCGAATCTACTGGGCTGTGATTGGCTACGAACACTTTGTTTCGACTGGCAGCAGATTTTTCAGATGGGCACCGGAAACCTATACGAGGTCCCCGGGAAATATCTGGAGGTAATCCAGGAAGGTCTGGGTAAAATAAAGGGGGCCAGAGCACAGATTTACATTGATTTGTATGCAAAGCTGGCTGGGGCTACTCATTCACAAAACTGGAGATGAGCTACGCATATCTCCAGTTGGAGCTTGAATCCGCATCTCAAAAGTACGTGACCATAAATACCCAAAGTCCCTTTGTGGTCTCTTCCACTTGTGCACTATTCCAGAGAGTGATGGAAGGCATCCTCCAGGGGCTACCCAAAGTAGCAGTATACCTGGATTCTGGAAAGGTTCCTGCAGACTGTAAAGTAGCAAACATAACCCCATTATTTCAGAAAGGAGGGAGAGTTTTGAAGAATGAAAAGTGATCTCACTGAAACTTACCAAATTCTTATGAGTGATGACAAGATATATGTAGATAGGATGTCCCCCCTGGCTGGTGAGTCTAGAATCCAGAGCGCGCAGTCTCTGAATAAGGGGCAGGCCACTTAAGCCTGAGATGAGGAAGAATTTCTTCACCCAAAGGATTGTGAATCTTTGCAATTTGGAGGGCTATGGAAGCTCAGATACTGAGCATGTTCAAGACAGAAATCTATCGTTTTCTGGATACCAAGAACTTCAAGGGATATCGGGATAATGGGGAAAAATGACAGAAAGGTAGATGATCAGCCATGACTTGTCTGAATGGCGGAGCAGGCTCGAAGGACCGAATGGCAATTTCCTGCTCCTATTGCTATGTTCCTAAGACAACATTAGGGGATATTAATTTCCACATAGTGGGAGAGCAGCTCAACTAATGAAGTGCATTCATCAACTCATGAATTTTAATAACGTATTCAGGGTGGTATTCTCGGAACATATGTTTCAGGGTTGTCAAAGGAACAGGCTGCACCAGATTGAGCATGAGTAATGAACCAGAACATTCCAGTAGTAGATGAACCTCCTGGGAAGGGAAACCATAATGTGATATTAGGTTTGATAGCATGAAGGGAAAGACACAAGTTTGGGTTTTCAAATTTTAGTGAGGTAAATTTTGAAGAGATGGGAAATGAATTGACTTCAGTAAAGTGGGCTGAAATCTTAATAGTTTCACACTTCTGGGGGTATAATATAGACCCTCCTCCCCAACAGTCAGATGGACAGTGAAGTATAAATTTATACGCCACCTGCTGAGAATTAGAGAAATATTAGGAGAGTAATATCAGGGAGTTACAACGACCCTAAGATTAAATGGGCTAAATTCAGTGTAAGATCACACAGAATTATCAAAATCTATTCAGGGGAACTTTTTTTGCTGGTCCATAGAAAGGCCAAAGTGGCTCTGGACTAAGTTTCAGTGAATAAAGTTGGATCGGCGGAAGGGCTATTAGTAACAGAGGAGTTTAGTGGCAGTGATCTTAATTGTGTCAGATTTAACATATTTATGGTCAAGGATAAAGATAGGCCAAGCGTAAAAGTGTTAAATTGAAGAAAAGCCAACTTTACTAACCTGAAATGTGATTTGGTAACAGTGAACTGGAAACAGCTACTTGAGGATAAATCAATGTCAGAGCAGTGGGAGGTATTCGGGAAGGAAACGACGAGGGTTCCACCAAGGAAAAAGGGTGCAACTCTAAGGCACCCTGGATGAAGAGCATACAATGTAAGAAAAGGCCAAATAGAGGGAATTTATGTCTGATACCAGGAGCTTTAGAAAGCCGAGAAGAATATAGAAAGTGTAGGAATGAAGTTAAAAGGGAAATGTGTAAAAGTAGCTTTCTGAAGTGTCAAGAAACAAAGTGAACTTAGAGGGCATTTTCACAGATTCCTGAAGGTAGCAGAAAGAGGTAGTTAAGGTGGTTCAGAAGGCTTTTAGGATATTTTCCTGTATTGGCCAAACATAGTTTATAAGTGCAGTGATTTGGACTAAAAATGTCCAAAACACGAGTCAAACTGCAGCGAGAGTACTGCGCACAGTTTTGGTCACTACAATAGAGCAAGGCTGTGATTGCACCAGAGAGGGTGCAGAGGAAAATGACAAGATTTTTTCCAAGAACAAAAAACTTTAGCAATGAGGAAAGATTGGAAAGGTCAGGGTTATATTCTTTAGAACACTGGGTATGAGGGGATATTTAATTAAGGTGTGTTGAATTATATGGGGCTGAGATAAAGTGGAAAGACTGGACAGGTAACCCTCAACTGCGACCACTCGGAGAGCATAGCAGACCAGTCAATAACCAGAGGGCACAGATTTAAAGTAATTGGTTGAAGGATCAGGGGAGTTAGGGAGAATGTTTTTCAGCCAGACAGTGATGGAGGAAACTCAACTGCTTGAAAAGGCAGGAGAGGCAGAAACTTCCATTCCATTTTAAAAACTTGGATTTGCACTTTTAAATGCTGTAATCTATAGGGATGTGTGGTGATATGCATCACTGTAGATACACAAGGGGTTAATGTAAGTACACGTAGACTAGCTAGACACTAGAGGGAGCACATGACACACAGCCATTCAACCAATAGGTCAGTAAGATAGGACACGACCAATGGGCATTCACGATACACACAGAGGTGACACCACCACAGGAGGGCATTACACTAACCCATATAAAAAGGACTCAGCAAACATGAAATCTTTCTCTTTCCAGTGGAGACACTCAGTGAGTACAGACTCAGGGTTGATTGAACATCACACCCACCACGTGGATTGTAGCAGACTGGTTTGTCAGTATGAGTAGCTATAGAAGGATTAACAGTTGAGTTAATAGTTTAATAAACGTGTTGAAGCTATCTCCACATCTGAACCTTCCTTTGTCAGAGTGCACATCAAGGAAGCAGCTTATGCTACATCAAGAGCATAACAAACATGGTACCAGTGAGTGACTGTTTCAATCCATATAGTTACAACTCAGTACACAGTGACAACCAGCAACAACCCCCAGGCAAGATGATCGAGATTCCGGTTCCACAGTGGCTCAGGTGCCACGGCAATCTCAGTGAAAACTGGCGTGCATTCAGGCAAAGGTTTGAGATCTTCCTGGTAGCAGCCGACCGACAAAACGTGGCCGATGCTGAAAAGACAGAGCTTCTACTCACCATCGCCAGTGCCAGAGCAGAAGAAACCTTCAAAACATTCAAGTTCTCCAAAGGGCAAAACTGGAGCAACCTCCAGGCAGTCCTGGACAAATTCGAACAATATTGCGAGGAAAACACAAACAAACCAACAGAGAACGGTAAGAGAGGCACCAGTACTCACCACGAGGCCGAGGTCCCGGAGCAGCGAATGCCCATTTTGATCGGTGGCCATCTTATCATAGATATCATAGAATTTACAGTGCAGAAGGAGGCCATTCGGCCCATCGAGTCTGCACCGGCTCTTGGAAAGAGCACCCTACCCAAGGTCAACACCTCCACCTTATCCCCATAACCCAGTAATCCCACCCAACACTAAGGGAAATTTTGGACACTATGGGCAATTTTGGACACTATGGGCAATTTATCATGGCCAATCCACCTGACCTGCACATCTTTGGACTTAGTAAAGGTGCTGCACATGCGCAGTTGAGAAAAAGGCCCCAAGTAAAGGAACAGCGATCTGAGCATGCCCAATCGCTTCCTACGACCTATGTCACATGCGTCATGACGTCACAGGCCCCGGACCACACCCACTTAAAGGGGAAATGTCCCAAAACAAGAAAAAAAAATTTTAAGCCTCAAAACAAGATTCTTTCCCCTGGAACGACAGCACAATGCCTGAAATTCAACCAGTAGCTGAAAGTAACCACCGCAGAACCCTGCAACAAGCAGTTAGCACCGCCCAAAGAGATGATACAGTCCTTGAAGACTATGACTCCGACCTTGATTTCTTCTTTGGACATCACGAGCCCAATGCCAGCTCCGACACAAAAAGTGATGACATGGTCCTAGAAGACTACGACTCAGACAAAGATTTCACCATTGGAGATGGCAACCCCAGTATTAAATCCGAACCGCAACGAAATGTGTTCTACAGTGAAGAATCTGACACAGACGCGGATGTGTTCTTCGGATTTGAGGATCTTCAGCCCAGCATATATGACATCCCAGACTCATGAATGCAGGATTATGCTGCGGCCTGACGCCATGAGACAGAGAGCGGTACAAGCCCACAGAGAGCAGTCTGCTGCCACACAGAGAATGGTCCACGCACCGCAAAGGGTCCCCGACTCCACACAGAGGGTGGTCCACGCAACACGAAGGGTCCCAGCCTCCACACAGAAAGCGATGAAAGACTCCACAGCGAGACAACTGCACGTCTCCATACAGAACGTGACTCCAGTGTCACAAGCCTCCGCAGCGAGCTCGTGGACAAGCCTCCACGATAAAAGCAATGCAAGACTCCAGAGTGCAGTCCTTGCATGAACAAGAAGTGACTCGAGTGACACAAGCCTCCACAGCGAGCTCGTGGACAGCCTCCACGACAGAAGCAACGCAAGACTCCAGAGCGCAGTCCTTGCATGAACAAGACCATGAGGGTCTAGCAACCTCCTCTGAGCAACCAGCAGCAGACGATGCAAGTCTGCCACGCTCAAGTGAACAACAGAAAGACTATGACAGTCTGTCATGCTCAAGTGCACAGCAAGAAGACTATAACAGTCTACCACGCTCCAGTGAAGAGCCAGAAGACTATGACAGTCTACCACGCTCCAGTGAACAACAAAGTGACTATGACAGTCCACCCAGATTGTTTGAGCCACAAGAAGAAGACTCTGACAATCTACCCAGCTCAAGTGAACAACAAGAAGACACTGAGGCTCTACCCACTGTATGTGCGACAAGTGATGACAGCATCCCACTTCCCATACAAGATGTGCAACTTGACAGACCTCAGCTAGTGTGTACAGAGCCACTCGACAATCACAGTGAGACTACTGGTGACACCACGTTACTTCAAACCTCATTCGCTGGAGCCTCTCCACAAGCAAATGCATTCCTGAATGTTTTGACTCCAGACGTGGAGCATCAAGAAACCTCAGCTGACTCACGTGAACCTGAAATGACTCCAGACGGGGAGCATCGACAAACCAAAACTGACTCAGGTGACACAGACCAGACTCAAGATGGGGCGCAACCACAAGCTAAAGCTGATTCAAGTAAGCCGGACTTGACTCCAGACAGGGAGTGCCACGAACTCAGTGACGGCACGCTCAAGAAAACAGTAGATGCCACAAAGCACGTGACACGCGTAACTGTGTGAAGGACCCGTATTATCCACAGAGTGTTCTCCTTGAGCACAGCAAACGCGACAACAAAACCAACCAACACAACGACAACATCAAAGACAATAACAAGGCAACAGCGTTGATAACAAGCACAACAAAAACAACACCTATGGAACAACGACTGGTACGACATGGTGCAACTCTGCCCATGCGGGACACTGTTACTGCTCAACTCAGTGCAATGACATACTATGGCAGGACGATGCACCTTTCCAATTCACGTTTGCTGCACTACCAACAGGCAACCTGGCTTTCAGGACAGATCACACGTCGCTACCACAAGCATCGGAAGAAAAAAAAGACTCCAAATCAGACAACAAAGTGATTTGACCGCTTCTTGGTTCCTTACGCACAGGGACACTGATGGCGTTCACAAGGACATGCCACCATCAACATCACCAACTCACCAACCCAACAAGAAAGACACTCAACCATAATAATTAATACATTTTGGACTCATACCTATGATTTGGACTTATTGTTTAATGATCACTGTTATCATGACTTGTACATAGCATCACTTATCTACCTGTTTTTATTCAATTTTCTTTAACACTGAACAGAAAATCTGTAACACAATAAAAAGGGGGATGTTGTGATATGCATCACTGTAGATACACAAGGGGTTAATGAAAGTACACGTAGACTAGATAAACACTACAGGGAGCACCAGAGACATGACACACAGACATTCAACCAATAGGTCAGTAAGATAGGACACGACCAATGGGCATTCACGATACACACAGAGGTGACACCACCACAGGAGGGTATTACACCAACCCATATAAAAAGGACACAGCACACATGATCTTTCTCTTTCCAGTGGAGACACTCAGTGAGTACAGACACAGGGTTGATTGAACATCAAACCCACCACGTGGATTGTAGCAGTCTGGTTCATCAGTCTGAGTAGCTATAGAAGGATTAACAGTAGAGTCGAATTGTGTTGAAGCTATCTCCACGTCTGAACCTTCCTTTGTCAGAGTGCACATCAAGGAAGCAGCTTATGCTACGTCAAGAGCATAACAAAACAGGATGCAGACTAAGAGCAGAAAAGTGAGATAAGGCATTTCCCGCTGACATAGACATGACAGGCAGAATGGTGTCAAAACCGGCTCGAGTGCCTCCAGGTCCAGGCATTCAGCCCTTCCTAGGGGGATAGTACGGCACCGGAGTGGTTTCCGCTGCTCCGACGCTCGAAAGCCGGCGTGCCACGGCCGCTGCGGGTCCGCGCATGCGCACCACGGCCGGTGCAGATCTGCGCATGTGCGTGGGTTGTGGTGGAGGGTCAGGGTCCGATCCTGCCAGCCCAGTGGTCAACGAAGCAGCTAGTGGGCTTCCTCCATGAGAAATTTGCCCAGCAGAGGAAGGAGAACTTTGAGGACCTGGCCAGGGTGGTGGACCCGATAAAGGTGGGGATCGACCACATGGAGATCATGGGCGAAATACTCCGACCCCCCGCAGGGTCGGAGAATCGCCCGGGGCCGCCGAAACCCCCGTCCCCGCCGTGGCAGAAATTCTCCGCCACCCGGGAATTGGCGGGGGCGGGAATCATGCCCCGCCAATCGGCGTGCCGCCTGCGCCGATTCTCCGGCCCGCGATGGGCCGAAGTCCCGCCGCTGAGAGGCCAATCCCGCTGCCGTGGTTCGAACCACCTCTGGTGGCGGCGGGATCGGCAGCGCGAGCGGGCCCCCGGGGTCCTGGTGGGGCGCGGGGCGATTGGATCCCGGGGGGTGCCGCCACGGTGGCCAGACCCGCGATCGGGGCCCACCGATCGGCGGGCGGGCCAGTGCTGTGGGGGCACTCTTTTTCGTCCGCTACCGCCACGGCCTCCACCATGGCGGAGGCGGAAGAGAGGCCAGGAGGCAGAACCTGAGAATCGTCGGCCTCCCTGAGGCGAGTGAGGGATCGGATGCAAGGGCCTATGTGACAAACATGCTGGAGAAGTTGATGGGGGCTGAGGCGTTCCCTTGGCCCCTAAAAGTGGATAGAGCGCACAGAGCCCGAGCGAAGAAGCCCCGAGCGAACGAGCCGCCGAGGGCGATGGTGGTACGTTTGCACCAATTCCTGGACAAGGAACACGTTCTGCGGTGGGCCAAGTAAGAACAGAACAGCAGGTGGGAGAATTGTGAGCTGCGCATTTATCAAGACCTGGACGCGGATTTGACCAAGAGGCGAGTCGGGTTTAATCGGGCAAAATAGTCCCTCTTTAAGAACTGGGTGAAGCTCGGGATGTTGTACCCAGCGCGTCTGTGGGTCACATATGAGAACCAGGAATTTTACTTCGAATCACCGGATGATGCATTGACTTTCATCAGGGAAAAAAGACTGGATGTGAACTAAAGACACTGAATCCTTGGGGAGAGTGTTGCAATGGCGATTTGTTGAAAATCACTTTTGTGCTGGTTTGAATAAATAATGTTATGTGCAATAAGGGGCTGTTTCGATGGCTAAAGTTAACTTTGTCTTACTGGGAGCTGGGCAGAGGGGGAGTTTCTGTGGTTGTTTTTTCTGTGGTTGTTTTTCCACTTTTTTCTGCTGTTTGTTTACTGAGGAATGTGATGCTTTGAATATATATTTTCAAATGGGGGAAGAGGTGAGAGAACAATGGGGAGACAGTCTGGTGCCATGGGTGGGAGCTATCAGGACAGCTAGGTCAGCTGACACACGGAAGCACAGTGGGGGGCGAGCAGGTGATAAGCTTGAACTTGATATGGGGGGTTGGGTTTCTGGTGCTGTTACCAGGGGGGAGGGAGGGGGGGTTGGGGAGCTGCGTTGCTGACAGGGGAGCAACTGTTACTAGAGGACAAATGGAAGATCGGGGATGGAGGATGCCCAAGGGGAGGCTCGAGAAGGCCAGGGACGCGAGCTGGAGACTGGCCTAAAAAGGGTGATGGCTAGTCAGCGGGGGGGGGGGGGGGGGGGGGGGGATGTGGAGTCCCCCGACCAGGATGATTATATGGAACGTTAGAGGGCTCAACGGCCCGGTCAAGAGAGCCTGCGTGTTTGCGCATTTGAGGGGGGTGAAGGCGGACGTAGCAATGTTACAAGAGACGCACCTAAAGTTTACAGACTAGACTAGATTGAGAAAGGGGTGGGTTGGCCAAGTATTCCACTCAGGGCTGGACTCAAAGACCAGGAGGGTAGCGATTTTGAATAATAAATGGTGGCATTCGAGGCAGGGAGAATCGTGTCAGACACGGGGGGTCGGTACATAATGGTGAGTTTGAAGCTGGAGGGGGTGCGGGTGGTACTAGTGAACGTATATGCTCCAAATTGGGAGGATGTGGAATTTATGCGGCGGGTGTTAGGTAAGATCCCAGACTTAGAGTCACATAACTTGACAATGGGGTGAGATTTTAACTCAGTCATTGATTCGGAATTGGACCGGTCAAAATCCTGGACAAGGAGGGTGCCAGCCGCGGCAAAGGAATTGGGGTTTAATTGAATTGAAGGAACAGATGAGGGGAGTAGACCCATGGAGGTTTTCATGGCCAAGGGCGAAGGAGTTTTCTTTTTTCTCCCATGTCCATAAGGTATACTCTCGTTCTGAGCAGGGCGCTAATACCAGGAGTGGTGGATACTGAGTACTCGGCAATCGCAGTGTAGGGTCATGCCCCACGTTGGGTGGATCTACGGGTTAGTTTGGAGAGAGGGCAACGCCCGCTATGGAGGCTGGATGTGGGGTTGTTAGCGGATGAAGCGATCTGTGGGCAGGTGAACAAGTCCATCCAGAACTCCCTGGAAACATGATACGGGGGAGGTCTCTACAGCAACGGTCTGGGAACCTTTGACGGCAGTGGTCAGAGGGGAATTAATCTTGATACGGGCCCACAGAGAAAAGGTGGAACGGGCTGAGAGCCAGGTTAGTGAAGGAGATACTCCAGGTGGACAGGAGATACTCGGAGACCCCGGATGCAGGGGCTACTGAGGGAGTGGCGGAGGTGACAGGCAGAGTTTGGGCTGTTGACTACAGGGGAAGTGGTGGAACAGCTGGAGGAAGGCAAGGGGGCCGATTTATGAGTATGGGGAAAAGGCAAGCAGAATGTTAGCGCACCAGCTCAGAATAAGGGAGGCAGCCAGGGAGATAGGGAGAGTAAAGAGTAGAGGTGGGAATACGGTCCTGGACCCACTGGGGGTGAATGAGGTGTTTAAGGACTTGTACAGCAAATTATATGAGTCAGATCCCCCGGCTGGGGGGGAGGGGATGAGGCATTTTTTGGGTCTGTTGAGGTTCCTGAGGGTGGATGAGGATCTGGTGGAAGCCCCAATTGAAATTGAGGAGATAATGGAAGGGCTGGAGAGCATGCAATCGGGCAAGGCCCCGTGGCCAGACGGCTACCCAGTGGAATTCTTTTGATTGGGTGGAGTGGGATTATCCAGGCACTGGAAGGTTTGGGTTTGGTGAGGGCTTTATTGACTGGGTGCGGTTGCTCTATCAGGCACCAGTAGCAAGTGTGCGTATGAACCGGTTGAGGTTGGGGTATTTTAAACTACACCGAGGGACAAGACAAGGGTGCCCCCTCTCCCCATTACTGTTTGCTCTGGCCATAGATGGCCATGGCGTTAAGAGCCTCTAGGAACTGGAAAGGGCTCGTTCGGGGGTGATGGAGCACCAGGTCTCGCTTTACGCAGATGGCCTGCTCTTGTATATTTCAGACCCGTTGAAGGGGATGGGGGAAGTTAGTGGATCCTTGGGGAATTTGGTAATTTTTCAAGGTATAAATTGAACATGTTGAAAAGTGAGATGTGCGCGATTCAAGCAAGAAGGAAGGAGAAGAGACTGGGAGAGCTGCTGTTTAGAATGGTAGGAAAGAGCTTTTGATATCTGGGAATCCAGGTGGCCCGGGAATGGGAGGTACTACACAAGTTAATCCTATCCCGGATGGTAGAACAAATGAAAGGGGACTTTAAGAGATGGGACATGCTCCCGCTATCACTGGCGGGAAGGGTACAGACTGTGAAAATGACGGTTCTCCCCAGATTTCTGTCCGTCTGTCAGTGCCTCCCCATCTTCATCCCAAAGGCCTTTTTCAAGCAGGCAAATCAGGTTATTTTGGGCTTTGTGTGGGCGGGTAAAACCCCGTGAGTGAAGAAAGTGTTGCTGGAACGCAGTCGGGGGGAGGGTGGGTTGGCACTGCCGAACTTTTGTAATTACTACTGGGCGGTTAATATAGCCATGATTAGGAAGTGGGTAGGTGGAGGGGGGGGGGGGGGGGGGGGGGGGGGGGTGCGCGCGGTGTGGGAGCGAATGGAGATGGCGTCATGTAAATACACAAGTTTGGGAGCACAGATAACGGCACCTCTTCCGTTCTCGCTGACCCGATACTCCACAAGTCCGGTGGTGGTGGCGGCTCTGAGAATCTGGGGCAGTGGAGGAGATATCAGAGAGTGGAGGGAGCATCAGTTTGGACCCCGATTTATAATAACCATCGGTTTGTACCGGATAGGCTGGATGGTGGGTTCTGGAGATGGCAAAAGGCAGGAATAGGAGGATGGGGATCTATTTATAGATGGGAGCTTCCCCAGCTTGAAAGCCTTGGAGGATAAATTTGAACTGCCAGCTGGGAATGGGTTTAGGTATCTGCAGGTGCGAGGCTTCTTGAGAAAGCAGGTTCCGGCCTTCCCGCTGCTGCCACGGGAGATACAGGACAGAGTAGTCTCCATTACCTGGGTGGGAGAGGGGAAGGTATCAGATATTTACCAGGAACTTTTAGAATCGGAGGAAACTCCGGTGGAGGAGCTCAAGAGCAAGTGGGAGGACGTGCCAAGAGGAGAGATGGAGGCGGGTCTGTGGGCAGGTGCCCTAAGCAGGGTTAATACATCCTCATCATGTGCCAGGCTTAGCCTGATACAATTCAAGGTAGTCCACTGGGCACACATGACGGTGGCCCGGATGAGCAAGTTTTTTGGGGTAGAGGACAGGTGTGCGAGGTGCTCGGGAAGCCCAGCAAATCATGTCCACATGTTTTGCGCATGCCCGAAGCTTAGAGGGTTTTGGCAGGATTTTGCTGAGGCAATATCCACGGTACTCAAAACACGGGCGGTGCTGAGTCCAGAGGTAGCGATCTTTGGAGTGTCGGAAGAGCCGGGAGTTCAGGGGGCGAAAGAGGCCTACCTCCTGGCCTTTGCCTCCCTGGTAGCCCGGAGACGGATCTTATTAATGTGGAGGGACTCAAATCCCCCGGTGCAGAGACCTGGGTTAGTGACATGGCTGGGTTTCTCAGTCTCGGGAAAATAAACTTTGCCTGAAGAGGGTCAATGTTAGGGTTCACCCGCAGGTGGCAGCCGCTCGTCGCCTTTCTCGGGGAAAATTTAAATGTCAGCAGGAGCAGAATGCCAAAAGGCGGCGGCGGTGGGGGGGGGGGGGGGGGGGGGGCGATTTTTGTTTTATGGTTGGGGTGGGTGAAGATTGTGATAGGGGTGTAAATGTTTATTGTACCATGTTTATGTCACTGTTATTGTTATTATAAAATTTGCAAATACCCTAATAAAAATGTTTTTTTTAAAGTTTGCACTGGGAGGATGGTTGAGCCGGGGGGAGGGGAATCAGTGGGGGTAGGATGCTGGGCACCATGCGCGGCGGCTACCAGGCTATCTGGGCGGCCTAGTTCACGGAAGCGCAGTGGGGGGTTGGGGTTGCTATTCTGTGGTGGGGGAAGGGGGAGACTGCTGACAGGGGAGGGGTTTTTAAAAGGTGACATGGGGAGGGTCGATGATGGAGGGCACCCGAAGGCGGGCCTGAGAAGGTGTGGGACATGGGCTGAAGGCTGGCCTAGGCGGGATCATGGTTGATCGGCAGGGGAGGGGAGGGGGTGCCCCCTGACCAGGCTGATCACATGGGCGGGTTCCCCACCTGACCATGCTAATCACATGGAACGTGAGAGGATTGAATGGGCCAGTCAAGATGGCGTGTTTGTGTATTTAAAAAGCTTAAAGGCGGATGTGGCACCTGAGGGTGGTCAATCAGACTAGGCTGAGGAAAGGGTGGGTAGGGCAGATATTCCATTCGGGGCTAGATTCCAAAACAAGGGAGGTGGCGATTTTGATTAATAATCAGGTGGAGTTTGAAGTGGGAGTATAGTGCTGGACTCGGGGAGTTGATATTATGGTGAGTGGGAAGTTGCAGGGGATGCCCGTGGTACTGGTAAACAGTTATGCTCCGAACTGGGATGATGTAGATTTCATGAGGCGGGTACTGGGGACGATCCCTGATCCGGACTTGCATTGGCTGATTATGCGGGGGCTTTAATATAGTTATAGATCCAAGGCTAGATCGGTTGAGCTCGAGGTCAGGGAGGGTGCCTGTGGCAGCGAAGGAGCTAAGAGGGTTTATGGAACACATGGGAGGTAGATCCATGGAGGTTTGAGCGGCCGAGAGCAAAAGAGTACTCATTCATCTCCCATTTGCACAAAGTGTACTCCCAAATTCTTTATTATGGATAGGACATTGCTGGTGAGGGTGGTGGACGTTGAGTACTCGGTGATTGTGGTGTCTGATCACGTCCCGCAATGGGTGGACTTGTGGGTGAATAAGGGGGTGGGGGGGGCAACACCCGCAATGGAAATTAGATGTGGGGCTGTTGGCGGAAGAGGAGGTGTATATACGGGTGAGGGGGGCCGTTCGGAGGTATGTAGAGATAAACAATTCCGGGGGAGGTTTCAGCAATTATGCTATGGGAGGCATTGAAAGCAGTGGTGAGAGGGGAGTTTATTTCAATACGGGCAGATACGGAGAAGGCGGAGTGGACGGAGATGGAAAGGTTAGTGGAGGAAATTGGCCAGGTGGACAGGAGGTACCCGGAAGCCCCGGAGGTGGGGCTGTTGAAGGAGCGGCAGAAGCTGCAGGTGGAGTTTGCGTTGCTATCCACGGGGAACGCGGTGGGGCATCTGAAAAGGGCGAGAGGGGCAGTGTACGAATATGGGGAGAAGGCTAGGAGGATGCTAGCCCACCAGCTGAGGAAGCGAGAGGCGGCGAGCGAGATTAGGAAAGTAAAGGACAAAGGGGGGTATACGATCTTGGATCCAGTGGGGGTGAACGGAGTGTGCAGGGACTTTTACAGCAGATTATACGAGTCGGAACTCCCAGCCGGGACGGAGGGTATGGGGCAGCTTTTAGAGGGATTGGAGTTCCCGAGGATGGAATGAGAGCTGGTGGAGGGTCTAGGGGCTCCAATTGGACTGGTTGAAGTGATGGAGGGGTAGGAGGCGATGCAGTCGGGCAAGGCCCCGGGGCCGGACGGGTACCCAGTGGAGTTTTAAAGAAGGTTCTCGGATATGCTGGGGCCCCTGTTGGGAAGGGTGCTTAATGAGGCCAGGAAGCGAGGGGTGCTCCCCCGACGATGTCACAGGCCGCAATTTCTCTCACCCTGAATAAGGAAAAGGACCTGGAACGATGTGGGTCGTACAGGCCAATCTCCCTTCTAAATGTAGATGCCAAACTGTTGGCTAAGATCTTGGCCTCGCGAATAGAGGACTGTGTGCCAGGGGTGATAGGGGAAGACCAGGCAGGGTTGTGAAGGGGAGACATTTGCCGGTGAATATTAGAAGGCTGTTGAATGTGATAATGATGCCCTCCGAGGTACAAGTGGTAGAGGTGGCGGTCGCCATGGATGCGGAAAAGGCCTTTGATCGGGTGGAGTGGGAATACTTATGGGAGGTCCTGGGGCGGTTTGGGTTTGGGCAGGGTTTTATGGACTGGGTCCGGTTGCTGTACTAAGAACTGGTGGCGAGTGGCGAGTGTACGGACGATCCGGGTGAGCTAGGATTATTTAAGGCTGCACCGGTGTCGAGGCAGGGATGTCCACTCTCTCCACTGCTGTTTGCCTTGGCTATAGAGCCACTGGCGATGGCATTGAGAGCATCGAAGGACTGGCAGGGGATAGAATGGGGGGGGGGGGGTGTGTGTTGGAGTACAAGGTCTCGCTATACGCAGGCGACCTGCTTTTCTATATTTCTGATAAACTCGGGGGGATTGGAGGGATTATGGGGATCCTAGAGAAATACGGTCGGTTTTCGGAGTATAAATTGAATATGGCTAAAAGCGAGGTCTTTCCAATTCAAGCAAGGGGGCAGGAGAGGAAATTGCGGGAGATGCCATTTCAAGTGGTGGGAGGGAGCTTTCGGTTTTTGGGCATCCAGTTGGCGCGGGAGTGGGCGCAGCTGCACAAGCTGAATCTGGCTCGGTTGGTGGAGCAGATGAAGGGGGACTTCAGAAGGTGAAAAATGCTCCCGTTGTCACTAGCGGAGAGGGTTCAGACGGTGAAGGTTACGGTTGTTCTGAGGTTTTTGTTCATATTTCAGTGCTTGCCTATTTTTATCCCCAAGGCTTTCTTTAAGAGGGTGAATGCGGTGATTTCTTGGTTTGCATGGGTGGGTAAAACCCCGGGGTTGAAGAAGGTGCTGCTGGAGTGGGGTCAAGGGAGGGTGGGGGCTAGCCCTAGCAAATTTTAGAAACTACTATTGGGCGGCGAACATAGCAATGGTCAGGAAGTGGGTTGTTGGAAGGGCGGGGTTGTCGGTGTGGGAGCGTGTGGAGGCGGCCTCATGTAGTGGCACACGTTTAGGAGCACTGTTAATGGTGCCTCTGCCGTTCTCGCCGGCTCAGTACTCCATAAGCCCGGTTTAGTGGCTGCGCTGAGGGTGTGGGGTCAATGACGGAAGCATATTGGGGTGGAGGGGGCGTTGGTATGGGCGTCAATTTGTGGCAACCACCGGTTTGCACCGGGGGGTGGGGGGGGGGGCTGGATGGAGGGGTTTTGGGGTGGCAGCGAGCTGGGATCCAGCAGTTTGGGGACTTGTTTATCGATGGGGGCTTTCCGCGTTCAGAGGAATTGGAGGAGTTTGAGCTGCCTGGTGGGAATGGGTTCCAATACTTGCAGGTGAGGGACTTTGTGCCCCTGGGGCTACAGGACAAGGTAGTGTCGAAAATGGGAAGGGAAGTATTCGGAAATTTATAAAGAGCTCATCGAATGGGAGTGAGCCTCGATCGGGCAGGTGAAGCGAAAGTGGAAGGAAGAACTGGGCAGGGGATTAGAGGCGGGGTTGTGGGAGGATGTTTTGAGTAGAGTCAACGTGCCCTCGTCATGTGCCAGGCTCAGCCTGATACAATTCAAGGTGGTCCACAGGGTGCATGTGACTGTGGCCCGGATGAACAGGTCCTTTGAAGGAGTGGAGGATAGGCGTGGGCGGTGTGGGGGTGGGCCGCAAATCATGTCCATATGTTTTGGGATGTCCGAGGCTTAGGGGACTTTGGCAGGGATTTGCTGATGTCATGTCAACGGTATTGAAGGCACGGGTGGTTCCGACTCCAGAGGTGTGATTTTATTTGTGTCGGAAGACCCAGGAGTCCAGGTGGCGAGAGAGGCTGATGTTTTGGCCTTTGCCTCCATGGTAGCCCGGATATGGATCTTATTGGCGTGGAGGGACTCGGAATCCCTGACTCGGGGGTATGGGCTAATGACATGGCCGGGGTTCTCAGGCTTGAGAAGATCAAGTTCTCCCTGAGAGGTTCGATATTAGGGTTCGCCTGGAGGTAGCAGCCGTTTATCGACTTTTTTGGGGAAAATTAAGCTGTCCGCAGGGTCGGAGGGGGGCGTAAAAGGAAAGAGGGAGGCATGGGGAGGGTTGGATGAGGTTGGAAATAGTTAGTAGGAAAGGGGGATGGGGAATTGTGTATGTAAGCCACATTGGCTGGGGTTGGTTGTTGGTTGGGTGGGTGTTATCTACTTTGTTGTTTTTCCTCTGGAAAATTGTTAAAATTATATATGTCTCAATAAAAATATATATATTTTTTTAAATCTTAGTTGATTCGTATTCTGGGTGGTTTTAACTTGACTACCTACCAAACATGACGAGTAAAACACTCATCATCAAGCTCAAGAGAGACTTCGTCACACACCGCATTGCACAGACACATGACAGACATCACTCGCCAATTCACATCTACTGAATTTCGTAACTTTGCACACACATGGGATTTGAGCATGCCACAAGAAGCCCCCTGTATCCAGAGTCAAATAGTTTGGTGGAACGGGAGGTTCACCCAGCCAAGTATTTTCAAGGGGTGTAGGCACGGATCGCAACGACTGCTATTCTGCACCCTTTCGCCTGCAAAATCTACCATGACACAGCCTGCCCTCATCAGCGCAATTACTTTTCTCCAGGAGCACCAGGATCACGATTCCTACTGCCAAGGCTCTGCTGCGACCTATATGGTGTTCTTTGTGTTGTTTAATTCAGGATGGTTGACATAGTGTTCACAAAGACCACAAAATAGCTTGAACTTAAACAAAGCTATAAATTTATTAACAAAGTCACAGATGATTATTAACATTTAAACTACACTCATCTACAGCTAATCTTTATACTGTTATAAACTATGATCTGCTCTCACTCACACAGTTTGTACTTCTGACTCTCTCTAGCTACTCCTGCACACACTCTCCTACAAGGCTTAGCATCACTGCCTTATATACTTGTAACTGTAGCTCCCTCTAGTGGCTACTCTAGACACTTCATTAACCCTTGAAGTTCTTACTACAGTTATAATACTACAGTAGCACAGTGGTTAGCACAGTTGCTTAACAGCTCCAGGGTCCCAGGTTCGATTCCTGGCTTGGGTCACTGCCTGTGCGGAGTCTGCACGTTCTCCCTGTGTCTGCGTGGGTTTCCTCCAGTTTCCTCCCACAGTCCAAAGATGTGTAGGTTAGGTGGATTGGCCATGCTAAATTGCCCTTAGTGTCCAAAATGATGAGTTGGGGTTACAGGGATAGGTGGAGGTGGAGGTAAGAGCCGGTGCAGACTCGATAGGCCGCATGGCCTCCTTCTCCACTGTAAATTCTATGATTCTATGAACCTAAACTTGAAACCAACATGAATGAGGCCCTCCTGCGATGCAGATTGAAAAACAAAACGCACTATGATTGTGATGTCCATAGGCTTGACCCTTTAATGCCAGATCAAACGGTAAGATTCAAACTGCACATGACCAGTTGTCGGTCGTACACAGTAATGCCCTGCAATTGCACGGCTACGTGGTAGACTCAGATGGTGCCCACTATGTACATAATTGTTGTCACTCTCTGCAAGTATCAGAACCAGCACCAAGTGATAACACAACACTTTGTTATCTGGCCTTTGGCACCAGCCCCCTGCACCAGAGTAATGCAGACTCCTACAGAGTTCAATGCAGCAACTACCTGATAAACACACAGAGGACGCATCCCGTATTGCTAACAGTGTAATCACACGCTCAGGGTGCCTGAGTAGGCTGAACACAAGATTCCATGGCTTTGTTACCGCATAGCTTTTAACTGACTTTTGAAGTTCAACTTCCTGGCTTAATAGGACTGTTAAATTGTCTCGTATCCAAATGCTGGGTCTGCTGGGTTTACATTCTACCTAAGTACTGAACTTTTGATGATCTTTGTCTATCTCCATGCTTGGCATATTGTTGCAGACAGTTATCATTATTTGCATCTGGAATTTGACCTAAAGTTATTCTTTCGTACATAGGAAGTCAAAAGTCAATGTCCATTTTAGTTTACTTCTCCCACAACTTTGCTGAGAGTTCACGAGAAAAGGGAGAAAGGATGGGGGCAGAGATGGATATGACCGTGACCAGTATATGTCTGGCAGAGGTTGTGGGGCCTATCTGAAAGTCCAAGGTTTAATGTAGACCTGTGTCCTGAAAGTGGGCAAAATTCTTCTTTACAGGGACCAGTGGGGCATCACCAATTTGTTTCCATGGAGGATCTAGTACCCACCCTCTCGGCCTAGCTACTTCCACTGTAATTTAAACCTTATGCTTCGGAAGGCCATCTCAGATGTGCCCCTGATGGTGGCGTGGGTGTTAATTATGGGTATAAACTATTATTATTATTAAATATAACTCATTAACAAGGAAGAGGCAGTAAGGAGGGAAAGCAATTTTATTATAGTTCACTGAAGATAATTTTTTGAAAAAAATACTTCAACCAAATACACTTCTCAATTCCTTTATAGTGCAGATTACGAGAATTAAATGCATAAAGTGTTTTTGTCAGGGACAGAGGAACCCAAATCTGCCAAACCTGCATTTCTTGGGCAACCAGTTTTGAGATAAACCAGCTACAGTGATTTGCAACTTGAAATAGTTGAACTATTTCAGGACATACAATACTTACATTTAAGGAAACGCTTTTAGGTCTCTATTGTACACCACAAGACAAGTGTCAGTGAGCAGATTTCCCGCAGCCTGCTTCAAACCACGTTTAAAATAGCCAACGTTTTCTAGGAACCGCTGCTAGAAGGCCTCCTTTCAGCAGCTTTCCCTGGCATGCTGGTACTCCCATACTTGGCTTGCAACTGGTTGAGCACTACCCCCTGCACTGCGCTGGGATTGGAGCAGCCCTGGTGCAGTATAACAACTACCTTTTTGGACTGCCAACTAAAAACGTTGATGTATGTGGGAGTGCTCAACTCCACCGCATAGTGAAGGGTGTCACATCCACCTGCAGTAAAATTAAGAGTTGCCAACGTGGCAAAAGAACCCTGTCAGTTGGCTGCCACATTCGGCTAATTAAAAGTAGTGTATCACAGAATCCCTACAGTGCAGAACGAAGCCATTCGGCCCATTGAGTCTGCACCGACCCTCCAAAAAATCACCGCACCCAGGCCCACTCTCTCACCTGTAACCCCACCTAACCTATGGACACTAAGGGGCCATTTAGCCTGCACATCTTTGGACTGTGGGAGGAAACCGGAGCACCCGGAGGAAACCCACGCAGACACGGGGAGAATGTGCAAACCCCACACAGTCACACAAGGCTGGAATTGTACCTGGGTCCCTGGCGCTGTGAAGTAGCAGTGCTAACCACTGTGCCACCGTGCTGCCATAAAGTAAATCAAATATTACTACCCCCCCCCCCGCCACAGTCTCTTGTGGGTATTCCACCCTCTCCAGCGTCTTTCTTAAATTTTGACAGATTGATATCCAATGGCCCTGTCTCTGTAATGTTCATTAGCATTTTCTATTACATTTATATTCACTTATAGGAGATATGGGAAAAGAGAAGAGGAGGTGAGACAATTTGGTCAGCTCATTCAAAGAGCCCTCACAGGAACAATGGGCCAAACAGCCTCATTGCACCTGGTATGATTCTAAAATCAACCTCGACCCCAGTTTTGGATGTGTTTCGCTGGGCGAGATTCTTTGGCCTTCTACGCGGTGTGTTACTCGGCGGTGAGAGACGGCCCGCCAATGGGATTTTCCGATTTAATCCACCCCACGCTGCTGGGAAACCCGTGGCGGGAGTGTGCCATTGGGGGACCGGAGCAACCCGCCAGTGCGAACTGCCAGAAGAGCTCTCCCCATGGAATAGCTTTTATTTGCACTCTTTCATTCTCTATTTACAGTTGTTTTTGTGCATCCTGTAGCTGGATGGACGGCTCCCTGTCTTGCTGGTTCCACTGAACATCATTTGAAGGCTTGTTTGTTTTGCAGCAATCAACTAATTTGAATCGTTTTGATATCTTACTGGAAATCTTACAGTACCAGACCAAAAATAAATCTGCCAGATAGAGCACCATAGACCCAATTAAACCAGATGGTTCCTGTCCAGTCTCTATTACA
This sequence comes from Scyliorhinus canicula, assembly GCF_902713615.1. Lineage (NCBI taxonomy): Eukaryota > Metazoa > Chordata > Chondrichthyes > Carcharhiniformes > Scyliorhinidae > Scyliorhinus > Scyliorhinus canicula. Next base: position 240,997,660 of record NC_052148.1, on the reverse strand, counting down.
AATAAACAGTTCAAAGAAAAACTATCGTCCAGCCAGAATCTGGATGAATTGCTATGTTGTAATAGAACTTTAACATTATCTACAGCAGTAACAAAGGCAGAACACGCTGCGATTGTAATCTCAGACCACGCGCCACATTTTATGAACGTGAGGTTGGAGAAGGGCCAGGCCCAATGCCCCAAATGGAGGCATTGACTCAGCACTCCTTGCCGATAAGGAATTCTGTACAAAATTATACCAAGGCATTGACGGCTATGTAACCTGCAACCAAAACCGAGAGGTCTCACTCCAATTTCTGGGAGGCATTGAAGGCGGGGATCAGGGGCAAAATCGTAGCTTTTGGGCCCTTCAGGGCAGAAGAGAAAGGGCAGCCAAGCAGTGGCAGAATGACTCCAAATTGGAGGTGGATCGGCGGTACTCCACGGCCCTAACCGCGGAACTGCTTGCGGAGAGGAAAAAACTGCAGATGGAATTTGATCTGCTCTGTACAAGCTCTGTACGTGCTCCGCCAGGCACGGGAGACCTTCTATGAACATGGAGACAAGGCCAGCCATATGCTGGCACACCAACTAAGAAAGGAAGCAGCCGCAAAAGATTTAGTGCAAGTTAGGGACAGAAATGGTAGGATGGTAGCAGACCCAAACTAGGTCAATGAGGCCTTTGCAAATATCTACCGCGGGCTATACACCTCCGAACACCCGGAGGGGAACTCGGTGATGGAACAGTTTCTCGACAAACTGGACATACCGCTGTTGGCGGAGGACAGGAAACAAGGGTCTGGATTCTCCACCGGCGGGATGCTCCGTTTTGCCGGCAGCACGGGGGTTTCCCGACGTCGTGGAGCTGCCCCACAATAGGAAACCCCATTGACCAGCCGGCGTAATGGAGCATCCCGCCGGTGGGGTGAAACGGAAATGTGGCGCGGCGGGGTGGAGAATCACCTCTACAGCACCTCTACAGCTGGGCAAAATTGTGGAATCCATTAATTCCATGCAGTCGGGGAAAAAGTGCCGGGACATGATGGGTTCCCGGTAGACTTTTACAATAAATCTGCAGTAGCGCTGGCCCCGCACTTGCGGGAGACGTTCAATGACTCACTGTCAAAGGAGGCCCTGCCACCCACACTGGCCTTGGTCTTGCTCTCATTGATATCCAAAAAGGACAAAGACCCAACAGAGTGTGGAGCATACAGGCCCAACTTTCTCTTAAACACTGATGGAAAAGTTCTGGCAAAAGCACTGAAAAAGGGCCTGGAGAGCTGCCTGCCAGAAGTGATTGCATAAGGTCAGATCGGGTTTGTCAAGGGCAGACAGCTAACAGCGAACATCAGACACCTGCTAAATACAATAATGACCCTATCTGGGGAGGGAACACCAGAGGTGATCGTCTCCATGGACGCTGAGAAAGCTTTCGATCGAGTAGGATGGAGGTACCTCATGGAGGTACTTGAACGGTTTGGATGTGGAGCAGGGTTCCCCGCCTGGGTAAAACTCCTGCACAGCGCCATCAAGGACGAATTCCACCAGCTCCAAATACATTCAGCTGCTCAGGGGAACGAGGCAGGGGTGCCTGTTAACCCAGCCCCTGTTCGCACCAGCAATCGAACCGCTGGCTATCTCGCCCTTAGATTGGCGGAGTGGTGGACAGGCATTCGGCGAGGGGGCAGAGAGCATAGAGTCTCGCTCTATGCGGATGACTTGCTTCTCTACGTGTCGAACATCCTAGCCAGCATGGGAAAGATAACAGGACTCCTGAGGGAGTTCGGTGCATTCTCAGGTTACAGACTCAACTTGGGAAAGAGCAAAATCTTCCCGATGAACCCCCGAGAGGGAGGAGCAGAGCAGAAAGAACTACCGTTTAAAGTGACCCAAACCAAGTTCAGGTACCTGGGGATCCAAGTGACCCACACCTAGAAGAGTATCCACAAATGGAACCTCTTCAGCCTGGTGGAGGAGGTGAAGAGGGACCTGCAAAGATGAGACTCACGCCCTCTTTTGCTATCGGGAAGGGTACAGACGGTCAAAATGAAAGTGTGGCCGAGGTTCCTCTTCGTATTTAGATCCTCCCGATCTTCATCCCCAAATCCTTCTGCACCAGGGTCAACAAGCTAATCATAGCCTTCATCTGCTGGGAAAAGTTCCTGGGATACATAGGACCATCTTGCAGCAAATGCAAAACATGGGAGTCCTGGCCTTACTGAACCTCCTATTGTACAACTGGGTGGCAAATGCGGAGAGGGTGAGGCAGTGGGTAAGGGAACCGGAGGCAGACTGGGTCCAAGTGGAGGAGGCCTCTTGCATTGAGACGTCTCTCAAAGTGCTGGCCACAGCACCACTTCCAGCCCCCCACACTCATTCTGGGAGCCTGGTGGTAGTGGCCATACTAAGGACATGGAACCAGTTCAGTTGTTACTTCGAGCTTGGCGAGATGTTTGTAGAGGCCCTCATCTGCAACTGGTTCACGCCAAGGATAGACACCACATTTGAGATGTGGAGGGAGGACAGAGCGGCACTGAGAGTGAAGGATATATATGTGAACAATAGATTGGTGACCCTGGGGGAACTCTCAGAGCAGCTCCAACTCCTGAAAACGAACAAGCTCATGGCCTGCAGCTGCTCGACTTTCTCTGCAAGGAGACAAAGACGTTCTCCCAGAGACACGATCACATATTTCTGGGCACAATTGTAGGGCTGGACTGGTTAGTGGATGACCAATGTGGCGACATCTACAGATGACTCATTGAAAAGATCAGGGCGTCACTGGACGAGACCAGACAAAAATGGGGGAAGGCGCTGGGCATGGAGATAGGGGGAGGACCCTGGGTTGAGGCACTGCACAGGATGAACTCCACCTCTTGCGCTGTGCTAAGCCTGATGCAGCTCAATGTGGTGCGCAGCACCTTACTAAGACACTGATGAGCAGGTTCTTCCCGGAGGTGGAGGATTAGTGCAAGTGGTGTCAGGGGGGCCTGGCCAACCACAGCCACCTGTTCTGATCCTGTCCCAGACTCAGGGAGTTCTGGGTGACCTTTTTTGAGGCCATTAACAGGGTTGTGGGGGTCGAGATGGAGCTGTGCCCATCTGTGGGGTGTCAGAGCATCCAGAGCACTGGACAGGGAATGGGGCAGATGCCCTGGTCTTTGCCTCACTGATCGCCAGGCAGAGACCTCTGCTAGACTGGAAGTCGGCAGAGCCACCCAAGGCCTCGGAGCGGCTCTCAGATCTGGCTGAGTTCCTGAAACTGGAAGAAATAAAATCCTTGATAAGGGGGTCCGAGGAGAGATTCTACGACACATGGAAGAAGTTCACAAACCTCTTTGCAGACCTGTTCGCAACCATCAACTAACTGGGGAGGGGGGGGGGGGGGGGGGTGGTTGGGGTGGGAGCAGATAGGAAGGGAGGGCGGGGGACGATAAGAAAGGGGGGATGGAGAAGGAATGGGGTGTAAGGCACTTGCAGGAGGGGGCACAGATGCCTCCCCCACATGTCGAACCTGGGAGGCGGACCATCCTAACCTCCCCCAAGAACTCAGGGGGGCAACAGGATCTCTCCCCCCCCCCCCCACCCCAGCAGAACAAAAGTAATTTTAAACAACGGAAAGAATCCTGGCAGTAACTGTAAATACGTATGTAGAGTTGTGCATAATTCTTATTATTGAATGTTAAAATACCCAATAAAAAATCTTTAAAAATAACTCTATAATACACCCAATAAGACAGGGAATGAAAGTACTGGGACTACTGTCACAGACAGGGTGGGGTGGCAGAGTGTGGCATCTGTGTTGGTGTTATTGTTGTGGTTACTATTATTGTTTTTATATAGTTCTGCAAAGTTTTGATATTAAATGCAAAATGTCAATAAAAATATTTTCCAAAAAAATTTGGTTCAGCACGAGAAGAGAATTGGAGAAGAGTTTATGGAATAGAATCCCTACAGTGTAGAAGGAGGTCATTCGGCCCATCAGGTCTGCACCGACCCTTCAAATGAGCTACCCATTTACACTCCCCCCTTCCACCCCGCCCTATTCCTGTGACCCCATAACCTAACCTACACATCATTGGACTATGGGAGGAAACTGGAGCACCCTGAGGAGACCCACACAGACATGGGGAGAACGTGCAAATTCCACACAGTCATCCAAGGTCGGAATTGAACCTGGGTCCCTCACGTTGTGAGGCAGCAGTGCTAACCACTGTGACAGCGTGCTGCCCTTTAGAAGAGCTACAGGAGGAACAAACAAGGATGGATAAGGTTAAAAGGTGGGGAGACACAAGAGGCAGCAACTTTTAACGACTCCAAGATACTTTACAGGATCAAACAGGAACCGATTAGTATTGAGAAGCAACAAAATTGTACCAATCAAGGGAAGGAACAGTAGGATGCTACTGAGATGGAGAGCAGGGGGCAAGCTGGGTGTAATTCTTTTGGGAAATACTCAACCAGTCCAACCCCAACTCCACATCCGAGTTCGATGAAAGCATCACAGCTCAACAGCTGGGAGACATTGTCAGATCAGAGGTCCAAAGAGCCATCAAAAGCCTGAAGAACAACAATGCAGCTGGGTTGCTGAGATACCAGCAGAGCTTTGAAAGATTGCAAGAATACCACTATCACAGAGTTCGTGGGCCTGTGAGACCAGATCTGGACTGCGGAGGACATTCGTCTGGAGGCGAGGAATAATCTTCAAAGTTGTCAAAGAAAGGAAACCTCAGCAACTGCAACAACTAAGTACCCGGCAGGTCTTCAGTATGATGTTCATCAACAGATTAAAGCAGAAGTACACAGTTGCCTTTGTCATGAAAAGGCTAGTTTCTGAGGTGGCAGATCTAACTGTGAACACATCTTTTTGCTCAGAAACATCAAAAAACAGATCATAGAGTATCAAAGCTCTTTGTTATCAACTTCATTGTTTTCCAAAGTTTTTTGTCAGCATCCATTAACAGTCACTCTGGTACATCACAAGACAGTATGGCATCCCAAGGTGGTATATTAACATCCTCAAAGCCTTACACTGCAACTCCAGCTGCTGTGGCAAGACCAGCAGGTGCACCACAGACTTCCTCAACATCATTTGCTGCAGGGGTGCAGCAGGGGTGTAGCAGGGGTGCAGCAGGGGTGCAGCAGGGGTGCAAACTTTCCCCATTCCTTTTCATCTTGGTTATCAATTTCATCAGGAGGAATGTAATGGTTGGTTGACTTTGGGATTCCATGCAACACCGCTAGTTAGCTGACCTGGATTTTGCAGGCAACGTCACATTGCTGGCTGAAGAATCCCACGTGCTCCAAGACATAACCATTAGTCCTGAGAGTAGTGATGCCAAGATTGGTCTACGCATTAGGTGTGTGATGACCAAGGCAGCTGGATGGCAACAAGGCCCTCCATCCCATTAACCTTGGGCAACAGAACATCAACCACTTCCCCTACATAGGTAGTAGCATCTCCAGGGAGGGCAATGTAGAGATCAATGTCCACACAAGAATCAACAAGCAGCATCGGTCTTTGACCAGTTCTGCATGGTCTGGGCATCCAATACTATCAACAATGTCATGAAGCGATGACTCTACATGTCCATAGTTGTATCAACTGCAATTTGTGCCACTGAGACATAGAAGAGAACAGCAAAGATGACATGTAAATTGGGTGTCTTTCACCAGTGTTGCCTGGGCATCACATGGAGATACAACATCACCAATGAAGAAGTGCTACAGAGGACCCTTGAGAAGCGTATACCGGGCATCATGACCAAGAGACATCTGAGACTGGGCAGCAAGGCGGCACAGTGGTTAGCACTGTTGCTTCACAGCGCCAGGGACCCAGGTTCGATTCCTGGCTTGGGTCGCTGCCTGTGTGGAGTCTGCACATTCTCCCCCGTGTCTGCGTGGGTTTCCTCCAGGTGCTCCGGTTTCCTCCCACATAAGTTCCAAAAGTCGTGCTTATAAGATGAATTGACCATTCTGAATTCTCCCTCAGTGTACCCGAACAGGCGCCATAGTGTGGTGACTAGGGGACTTTCACAGTAACTTCATTGCAGTGTTAATGTAAGCCTACATGTGACACCAACAAAGATCATTATTATTACACATTTTGCCTCCTGAATGTGCCAGAATGTCAGTGGAATGGACACTGTCAGATGGAAAAAGAAGACAGGCCAGCCAAAGAAGAATAAGAGAAGTATATTCAAGGAGGACCTTCAAGAGCCGGACATCATCTGGGTTGGAGTGAAAGAAATTGTGATGGACCGGGGCCAGTTGCGGACTCTTGCTGCTCATTGCCTTGCACAGGACCAGAAGAATTAAGTCTTGGTAAGTCTTCCTCCCTTCTCCCAAACAATGTAGAAACATTAGAGAAATCAGACCAATGGTATTTATCATTTAAATGGACAAAGTAGGGAAAATAAATATATTCACCTTGAGTTTTACCTGAAACCTTGGTCAAATTCCTTGATGTGTTATTCATTGCCTTTCTCTCCACAGCTATAATATGTTTAATATTGTCCAAGACCAGTTTCATTTCCACAGAATGTTTTACATTTTCTTTCTCAATCTTGTGCATTTTGTTACTGAGTTCCTGAAGTTTTTGTTGGTATGCAGTCTCTTCATCTTCATCATCTCCTGAAACAATAAGAAAGGTTGTGATTATACCTCTGCATTTCCAATAAATTACTTTCATATCAGATGACCGTAATAATGTTTAATCCACATGTTAGTCTGCAGTGAGGGGACACTATGGTCTTAGTTTTCAGCTGATAGCTTCCATCAAGCTGATGTGGAGAGGGGTGTGGGAACATCTACATGATGGGATTGGTTATAGCCTCAAAGTATTTTCCCCAATTCAGCTGAGGTTTAATTCAGAAAATAAATACTTTGCATTCATTTAGCACCTTTCACAACTACAGGATGTCCCAAAATTATTTACTGTCGATGTCGTACTTTTAAAGTGCAGTCAATGTTATTCTGTAGAAAACGTGGCAGGAGTGCATTGGAATAGAAAGACGATAAATACAATTGGTGATCATGATTGAACAACCCATTTAACATCCCTCCTGATTGAGTTCAAAAGAAATGAAAATTGGAGTTGTAAACAGGTTTGCTAATACCCATGACCTCTCAGAGGGTCATTAGATTTTAGAATTGTCTTCCCCAGAGCAGTGGAGACTTGATCATTGAATATCTTCAAGGTGATGTCCAACTCCCTTATCAACTAAAAATGTAACGTTATGGGAGGTATGCAGGAATGTGGAGTTAAAGCTCCAATCAGATCAGCCATGATCTTATTGAATAGAGGAGAGGGCTCGAGGGGCTGAATAGCCTACCCCTGTTCCTATTTCGTATGTTCCTGATGTTCCCGTAGTATTAAAATTGCTTCACATGTAGCCGCCCCAACACCGATGTGATAGTGTGGAAGCTGTGACAGCTTTAGGAATTTAGTATCCAAATTCAAGGCGCTATTAGATCAAATATTGTATGGCTTGGCTTGTTGTCCTTAGCTTTGCTTGTGTTGTCTTCTGGCTGGGCGAGGTTTCTCTTACCTTACTGGAAGTTAGTCAAGATTATGTTTTTATTAAAACTATTTATTTCAAACTATTTATTTCATCTTTGCACATCTTTGGATTGTGGGAGGAAACCGGAGCACCCGGAGGAAACCAACACAGACACGGGGAGAATGTGCAAACTCCACATAGGCAGTGACCCAAGGCTGGAATTGAACCTGGGTCCATGGAGCTGTGAGGCAGCAGTGCTAACCACTGTGCCACTATGCTGCCCCCAACATCCAAGACCTCATGGTAAGTACATTATACTCCAGATACAAAGGCCAGGAGTTACTGCTGCCAGTCGCAGGGGGCATCTTTGATGGCATGGCTAGAAACTATCGCTAGAGGGCCCTAGGTACACTTCTTGACACCGTAAATGCAGGACGCAATTAGCACCTCTTCGGGCTGCATTTCCCACCATCCAACATTTGTGACTGTCATTATAATGAATTTGCATCTCAGTATAGCACACACACACTGGAATCATTCCCCAAAGTCAAACTTCAATCCCATTGCAGCTTTCAGAACGATGTATTTCACAACTGTCATTGAAAGGTGTGCCTGAACTTTGAGAGGAACTCAGAGTTGAGTGCACAGTACTTAGTTCAGTACTAGTGAGGATTCCAATGCGAAGGTATAGCTCCGTGGCAATATGGTGGTGTGGGAGCTCAGAGGCAAGTCTCCACAGCAGGATCTTCATGGCTAGCTTGTGGTGCAGGGGAAGGGCAGCAGTGAGGGGGATGGGGAAGTAAGGTTGGCGGCATGGGGGGGCATCGGGCCATGCATTTGGTAAAATGTTTCAAGATGGATCATTGTTCCCCAACTGGGACAGTTTAATATCAGCTGCACTGCCATGCCTGGCTTCTCAAACAACTACGCCACTCATGCCAATGATTGCTCCTGTTGTGTTAACTCCCCGTACGCAGATTTCAAAACCAACTGAGTGTTATGGGGCTACAGAATCATAGGGCGAATGGACTAGTTTGAGGATCCTCTGGCGAGAGGTGTGCATGGGTCACTCACTAAGAGTGGCGTTCCAAACGTCCAACATTATAGTTATATAGGCACTAAACATTAACCATCATAGTCCAGGCAAACCTGGGAGTGCAGGTTAGGCTAATGCCAATGCCAATGCTTGAGCTGAGAGCAGAAAAGGTAATTTAATGGCTGAAGCTGCCACCACTTTGTCATGTGGTGTGGGGCGGGTGTGGTTGGGGCTTTGGTTAGGCATCAATTGAACAGAAGACCGAGCATCCGTTTGATGACCAGGACTCTCTGAGAGTTCCTAACACTCGAAGAGTTCAAGCTCTGTGAAGGGGCACCTTTCAAATATAGCTCCTGCACTACTGAAACTCTAAGGTCACGGTTTCTGAATCACCAGTCCCTCCAGCGATTCAACGTTAAACCCATGCCTGCTCATTTTTGTGTTAATTGTGGAACAATGCAGCAGAAAAACCTGCCATTGGCATTGCCATCTCCAACTGCGTTTTCCCTACCTGACATTGAACGTTGCTGATTTCTAGGATGATTCTTCACAGACTGTTCTGTGTCTTATTCTGTGTCTTGGAGTTGTTGCTCTTTATGATATGATGTTATGTACCAACAGCGTCGCCAATACTGTGGGTATATCTTGGTGAACCACAAGTCTTTCCCTTATATCGATCAAATGACCGCACAACCAGTTAGTCAGTTCAAAAGATGGTTTACTGACACAAAAATGATTACTTCTACTACGAGTTAAACTACACCTATCAGCTACAATAACCTGTACTTAACTTCAGGGCGACCAGCAGTGTGCAACTGGATAAGGCCTTTATCTTGATTTCACGTGGTTGGTTTGAAGAAGTGGCTCTGTCTCTGCTGGGCTCATCTGTCAGGTAGTGATCGTTGGTCTTGAACTTGGCTGGCTGTTCCTGCTACAGTTAGGCTGGCACAGGCCGGATCCAATAAAGGCTGGCACAGGCCGGATCTAAAAGAGGCTGGCACAGGCCGGATCTAAAAGAGACCAAACACATGGCTGTGTCTCTTTTTATCCCTCTGGGATTTCGCACTCTTTGGGCGGTCCTTAATCTTGGAGCCAATGGTTTAACAGGGCTCTAATCACTGCCTTCAATTTTGGCCAATAAGAGGGCGGGTGCCTCGGTGGCTGGGCGGGTCCTTAGTGGCCATTGACCTTGCCAGTAGGGCTCTCTGAGTGAAGGGAGCGGCGCCGATCAATCTGGCTGTACCGGTTTCTTGATTGGAGTCCTATTGTTCTGGGGAAAGGGCCATTAAAATGCAAATGAGCGGGGGGGGGGGGGGGGGGGGGGGCGGGGATTTTAAATCAGGTCTAGCTACCTGAGTTCCAAATACACAGAAGCTCTGTATCTGCCTGAGTCCTGGGTTGGCCATAATTCCCATGGTCCTTTGCAGGTGGCCACCTCAGATGGCTACATCGTCTCTTGGCCATCTGACCCTGATATCATGCTCACATTATTGTTAACATCCTTGTCTAATTAACATAACCATTAACCCTCCACATTATAGTGTCAGCTTCTAGCAGTACGTGTCAATAGTTTCAGGAGGGAGAGAGAATGTATAAACATTTCTACCATTCCAGATTTTGTTTGCTTCTTGCAAAGGCCCTGACACGCTGAGGTATGGTTCAAAAGGCGCCAGATTCTCAGCGATCACTCTGCACGTGCAAGCCTCAAGCGTGAATGGCAATATTTAACCAGCTGATATCACAGCTGAGGGGGGTGGGGGGCTGCCGCAAGGAGTAAGTTATCCCTCAAGCAATGCTGTTGGCTACTTAGGAGGCTGTTTGTTGTATGGTCAATTCTCGCATACGTTTCTATTCTGCAGCAAATCAGCTATTTGCTCCGCCAAACCACTCCTCCCCCATCCCCCAAAATGCTGCTTGCCACATTCCTGGGAGTCACCTTGTATTGGAGGAATTGCTGTTGTCTGGGTTTAGGTTAAAGTATGCATGGCCAGGAGTTGTTACACTGGGAGAGTTACTGTGTTATGCAAGAAGACAGACTAAACAACTCAGGATTATAATGAACACACCACATCCAGACCTGTGGCTGAGAGGAATGGGACTTGAGTGGTCGCAGGGGCAGCGAGGGAAATTGAGAATCATAGGGATCAATATCCTCTACAGAGTGGAGAGCAACAAAATGTGGTAATGAGAGCAGCACCATGAGAGGAACAGTCAGTAAAGGGGTGAGTGAGAACAGCCAGACTACACACAGATGCCAACTCAAGGCTCTGGAGAGGTACCATCAAAGCTGTCTGAGACGGATTCTCCACATCAGCTGGGAGGACAGGACTACTAACATCAGCGTTCTTGAAGGAGCCAAGATCCGTAAGATGGAGGACAGGTGGGGGCAAGGGTTCACATGTGTTGTGGGCAGGTCGGGGGGTGGGGGGGGGGGGGGGGGCAGCAATCATTAAAAAGTAATTGAGTGGCTGTCCAGGAGTCTTAAGTGTAAAGCCCTGACAACAATGAGATCAACAATGAGAGGGGCAGCAGGGTAGCATGGTGGTTAGCATAAATGCTTCACAGCTCCAGGGTCCCAGGTTCGATTCCCGGCTGGGTCACTGTCTGTGTGGAGTCTGCACGTCCTCCCCCTGTGTGCGTGGGTTTCCTCCGGGTGCTCCGGTTTCCTCCCACAGTCCAAAGATGTGCGGATTAGGTGGATTGGCCATGCTAAATTGCCTGTAGTGTCCTAATAAAAAAGTAAGGTTAAGGGGGGGGGTTGTTGGGTTATGGGTATAGGGTGGATACGTGGGTTTGAGTAGGGTGATCATGGCTCGGCACAACATTGAGGGCCGAAGGGCCTGTTCTGTGCTGTACTGTTCTATGTTCTATGTTCTATCTCAGATTAATGCATCTGGAGTAAGACGTGTGCCTATTAGTCGAACACTTCAAGAAGCCTCTCCCCAGCCCCCCCAACCCTAAGACAGTGGTAACTTCGCTGCAACATCAGGGTGTTGGGCCTGGGGAGTCATTGTGCCTGCTGATCAGAAAGTGCAGGACGGTGATGAAGACTCAGTGAAGAAAGCTCTATGATGCTCCTCAGCTATTGCTTATGCCTGACTCCTGTCTGTCTGTTGCCAACATGCTGACTCCCCAGCTCATGGGCGAGTGATCCCATTGTCGCATAGCACTCCAGGGGATTAGGAGCGAGGGTGTAGGGTTCACTGATTAATGCTAAAGTCCTTTCAGAAATGATGTTATTTTCACTTTGAGTGGGCCCACAATTTGCCTGACTTTGAGAGCCTGTGAGAAGAGCTGTGTCCAGATGGGGTGAAGTGCTATCCCAATGGGAGGAGTGTAAACGACAGTAAGCCCTGAGGGTTGTGAAGAACCAGAGTTTTCAATGTGGTAACATGTGCATTTGTGATATTTGTTAAAGAGCCCCAGCTATCCGTGCCTAATTTCACCCATTCCCTACCATTGCAAACCCTCCCATAGCATTGAGGTGTATTCCAAGGATGCAGATCATAAGTGGAGATAGCCTGCCGCCTTCCATGCCCTGTTGCCAGAGATGCCCTTGGCAGGCATCGTCTGGAAGGTTGGGTACTGGCGAGACCCAGCCTATTCTCAGGTGGCATTGGTGTTGCCACATCACTCTGTTCATCCGCTGTGATCTGTGCTGGTATCACAAAGGGGATTCAGGATGGCTGGTCACTCTCAGAGTCTACTAAATGGATGGCCACAGGAGGTGCTCCAGTGATTCCTCCTGCCTCTCGGTGCTCGTGGGCCTCTGGGTTACTCCTTGGGATGGAGAAGCAGCTCAAGAAGCCACAATGTCATCTGGCGTTGCCAGTCCCGGAGGTCCGCCATTGTCTGGACCATGGTGTTGAACCTCTCAGTCATGGTTCTCATGGTAAGAAGTCTTACAACACCAGGTTAAAGTCCAACATGTTTGTTTCAAATCACTAGCTTTCGGAGCACTGCTCCTTCCTCAGGTGAATGAAGAGGTGCGTTCCAGAAACATTTATATAGGCAAAGTCAAAGATGCAAGACGATGCTTTGAATGTGAGCATTTGCAGTAACTAAGTCTTTACAGATACAGAGAGAGGGGTAACCCCAGGTTAAAGAGGTGTGAATTGTCTCAAACCAGGACAGTTGGTAGGATTTTGCAAGCCCAGGCCAGATGGTGGGGGATGAATGTAATGCGACATGAATCCAAGATCCCGGTTGAGGCTGTAATAATGTGTGCCGAACTTGGCTGTCAGTTTCTGCTCGGCGATTCTGCGTTGTCACGCGTTCTGAAGGCCGCCTTAGAGAACGCTTACCCGGAGATCAGAGGCTGAATGCCCTTGACTGCTGAAGTGTTCCCCAACTGGAAGGGAACATTCCTGCCTGGCGATTGTTGCGCGATGTCCGTTCATCTGTTGTCGCAGGATCTGCATGGTCTCGCCAATGTACCACGCTTTGGGACATCTTTCCTGCAGCGTATGAGGTAGACAACGTTGGCCGAGTCGCATGAATATGTACCGCGTACCTGGTGGGTGGTGTTCTCACGTGAATGGTGGTACCCATGTCGATGATCTGGCACGTCTTGCAGAAATTGCCATGGCAGGGTTGTGTGGTGTCGTGGTCGCTGTTCTGAAGGCTGGGTAGTTTGCTGCAAACAATGGTTTTTTGAGGTTGTGTGGTTGTTTGAAGGCAAGTAGTGGGGGTGTGGGGAGGCCCCGTATCCACCACACCCACGCAGGGCACCCCTGAGCCCAATACTTGCCATGGGAAAAATGTCAGCTTGGCACCTTCAGTGTCCAGGCCACGGCACCTGGGCACGTTGGCAGTGCCTGGCAAGTGGCCAGAGTGCCAAGGTAGCACCATCAGGGTCAGGGTGCCACCCTGCCCAGAGGGCAAGCACCTGGGGGCATCCAATCCCCTGGGAGATGCCCCATGAGTGCTGTTCCCCATTTGTGGAGACTCTCTGTTAAGTCCACACTGCTTCTGAATGGAGCTCGTCCGAGGTCGCCAAGGCAAAGTGGTGAGGTACCAATGCCTCAGGTAGATCATGGCATCACATATTTAAGTGAGACTGTCACTCTAATATGCAAATTTTCACGGTTGCAAGGTCGCATTAGATCCCGCGAGGTGTAGTGAGCCAGGTAGATTCCGGAAGAGGGATCTCCCAGTATCTACCAGCCTCACTGGCTTTCGGGCGGAACATGGCTGGTAGATCGCAATGGGAATCACACCGATTTTCTTGACGAAAATTACACTTTGCCATATTTTGTGAAATTCCGCCCAGTCTTTTTTTGTTGGCCATTGTTCAGAAATGCTGGGGGGGGGGGGTCATTTTAACCTAAAACAAGAGGCAGTTTTAGATAGAAAGAGTACCTAACTTCATTGCGGTGTTAATGTAAGCCTACTTGTGACAATAATAAAGATTGTTAGGTTAATAACATCTTGAAAATCTGTTTCCCAACCCAAATCTGTTCCAACACCCCACTTCCAGCTGACTGAGATGGGAGGATGAGTGGGCCGCCAGCCTGCTCCAAGGGGGCTTTTTAACTTTAGCTCTGGTCGGCCAGGTTTCCCCATTCAGGTGAAGGTTTGGTGAATACATAATGTAGGAGTCCTAAATCCCTGGAAACTAAGTGCCTGCCTAAGGGATACCCATTATTGGGCAATCTTCCTCACAGGGAAAATTGCTCAAATACCCCCACCCAGGCCCCCTGACCTCTTTCCCAGATTTCTGAATAGCTCCACGTACCACCCCTTCATTCACTCAGGTTCCAGACCTATTTATTACAATCTTATGATCTGCTACTTTGGAATTCATCCCCCAGGGTGGGCACAGACCGTTACTTATTGTGCATTATTCCAGTTAATACAAGATAATGCAATACAACATAGAGGTTGACTATCTGTATGGTTGTGTGCTTGTATTTGGGTGGAGGTGGCAATGGAGAAGAGTTGGAAAAGACATGGAGAAAAGAAACAAGAGTCAGCTTTGTTCCACAGGTTGATCTAGAAGCAATATATGGCTTTGGCAGAGCAAAGTACATCCAATAGGGCTTGATGAGTTCCAGGGAGATCTGGTGACATATGCCTGCATTGCCTGAGGAGACAAATCAATATTCATGCTCTCCATTAGCAGTATACTCTGCTGCGTGGGCACATGTTTCTGTTCCTCATAATCACTTGGTCAAAACAGAATGCTAGGAGGACCATCACCACAGCCATTTGTAGCTGTGTACGCTGGAAGCTCCAGGATCTCAGTATGTGGCCTAGAGTCATGGGACAGGCTGAACACTGGTTGCTAAGAGATGGAGGTGTGTCTTACCATCAGGTTAGAACCGGCGTTCAGGCTTCGGGTGCACTTCACTGAGAAGCATAGATCTCTCCCTTCACGATTTAAAAAAAGGTTGTCAACTCTTTGTTTTGTTTGATATATAATGAGCAATTATGTGTGTGCTGAGTGTCCTACTTAATATTGATTCCTCAACCAACATCAATCAAACAGATTATTTGATCCTTTATTTAATTACAAGAGTGATTATATGTCAAAAAGTACTACATTGGCTATAAACCATTGTGGGACATCCTGCCCGAGATTCTCTGAACTCGTGACGGGTCGGAGAATCGCCGGGGGTGGGGGGATGTGGGAATCGCGCCACACCGCTCCGACGCCAGGCCGCCAATTCTCCGGTGACCGGAGAATCAGCACCAATCGTGCCTGCACGGTCACCGCCGCGCCAGTCGGGGGCCGTTGAAAGCACCCCCCCCCCCCCCCCCCCCCCGGCGATTCTCGACGCTCAACGGGCCGAGTGCCCACCGAGTTCGGCCGAGACCCACCAAGGTGAGTTACGTATGGTCTTACCCAGTGGGACCTCGGAGTTCTGGTTGCGGGGGCCATCCTGATGGGGGAGTGGGGGGGGAGCCAACTCCAGGAGAGGCCCCCACGGTGGCCAGGCCCGCGATCAGGGCCTACCGATCGGCGGGCGGGCTCATTCCACGGGGGCCCCTTTAGGGCTCCGCCATATTGCCCGGGGACTGGCACGGAGACGGCGACCCATGCGCATGCGCAGACCCGCGCCGGCAGTGGCAACTTACGGCGCCTGAGCAGCAGACATCACTCCAGCACCGTTCTAGCCCCCTGGGAAGGGGTGAATGCCTGGGCCTGGAGGCCCGTTGACACCGGCGTCGCTCACGCCAGTTTTGACGCCGGCGTCAACACTTGGCCGGGATTTCAGAGAAACTCGGAACCTGGATCCAGAAAGTGATATTTAATTCTGTCTATGAGTTTGATTGCCTTTTGGAGGTTACCATTGAAATATTTGAAACACTTTAGGGTATTGCATTCCAATTCGGTCCATAATACAATTTCTTAAATCTGTATCCTCTGGTTACTGAACCCATGTTGATGGAAAAATCTTATTATCAAAACACTACATAACTTTGAACACCTCTTCTAAATTTCCCCTTGGTCTCCTCTGCTCTGAGAAAAATCCCAGCTTCTCTGGTCTCTCCATGTGATTGTTGTCCTTTGTCCCTGATCTTCTTCCTAATACTAGAAAATTCATGTGAATTCCCAAAACAGGCAAATGAAATGGGGGGGGGAGGAGGGGTTGGAGCAGGTAGATGTGTGGTGGCGAGGGGAGGGGATTGTTTTGGGAGGAGGGGGAGATTCTATTTAATATTTTATCTGAAGGGCAGTGGCCAAATCAGCAAAGCAGCACTCCCTCAGGACCATGTGCCCAAGGTCTGAAGTGGGTTTCCATGCACAGCATTCTGACACAGAGAAAGATTGCTACCAACGGCACCAAGCTGAAATGTCTACACAAAAAATGATAACATCATGATACCTGAAGTATAACTTAGTTTATGACAAATAGGAGTTTAATTTCAAGCATGATCTGTAACTTTAAGCATTGCATCAGTAAGATACGTTTGATGGTGGCAATATTTTGAACTACAGGTCATCTTTAATCTTGAAGCTTAGTTGGATTGAGTGTCCCTTTCTTTCCATGACTAACCAATGAGTTTGAATGCATGGTAATGCACTGCGAAGGCAGTGGTGTCGGGGTAATGTCACTGGTCTGGGTCATCCAGAGACCCAAGGTAATGTTCTGGGAACTAGGGTTTGAATCCCATCTTGGCCGGAGGTAAAATCTGAATTCAATTTTTAAAAATGGTGACCATGAAACGATTGCCATTAAAGCAAAAACCCATCTGGTTCACTCATGTTCTTTAGGGAAGGAAATTTGCCATCCTTACCTGGTCTGGTCGAGATGTGACTCCAGACCCACAGCAATGTGGTTCACTCCTAAATGTCCTCAGGGTTTGGCAATAGCCAGTGATGCCCACAAAAAAAGTAAAGAGGAGCTTTCCCAGGATATTAAAAAATAAATGAAAGAGATCCTCATGTGACCTACGTACTGTTTAATCGACAGAAATCCACTTTGTCCCTCACAACAGCTCAGCGAGTTAACCCAGGAAACCCACTGAACTGGACAAACTCAGAGGGGTCCATGTTTCACCTCTCTTCTGTGCTGAAGAGATGGACTTAAAATGAAACACACCAACCGAGGAGGGAGCCCTCTGTTGGGGGCAGGTGTCTGTGGGCACCAATCGGCGTCTGATAGCTCTGCAATGCAGAGCGATATCAGCCATTAATTGGTTGAGTTCCCTTCGAGCGGGAAAACTCTAGTGAAAGGGCAGCACTGCTACCTCACAGCGCTGGGGACCCGAGTTCGATTCTGGCCTGGGGTCTGCCTGTCTCGCCCTGAAACAAGAAGTCAATGTATTCAAGAGAGGGAGAAAAGCAGGAGAGTGAAAAATAGAAATGTCATGGGTGGCACAGTTTTCACCGCTGAGAGGCTGGGAATCTTCCTGCAGCGGCCTCTTGATGACCAGCATTTAATGGCCAAGCTGCGACAGGAACCGGAATTTTCCAGTCCCTCAAGCCAGTAGGATCGTAATAATAATAATCATCTTTATTCATGTCACAAGTAGACTTACAATAACACTGCAATGAAGTTACTGTGAAAATCCCCTATCGCCACACTGTGGTGCCTGTTCGGGTACACTGAACGGAGAATCCAAAATGTCAAATTCACTTAAAAGTACGTCTTTCGGGACTTCAACAATTGTCCCCATGGGTTTATTGCTCACCAGCCTTCAAACTTCCCAAAAGTCTTGAGAAAAGCTTTGCACCACTCCCTTCCTCCTTCCAACAACTTTATGGAGCTTCTCCAACAACCCAGTAAAGGGGACTTATCGCTACCTCTGCAGCAGCAAACAAAAGTCAAAAGCCCCTCACATGAACGTCACATGGTTGTGGTGATATCATGGTTGTGTTGTAATTCACCAACTGGCCACTAGGAATCTCATTAGTATATAAGTCAGGGGTGGGCAAACGTTTCCAGGCAAGGGCCACATTCAGAAATTCACAATTTTAAAGGGCCGCATAGTATATTAAGTAAAATAATTAATATTTAAAATAGCCAAAATAAAAGGTTTTTAAAGAAAAGAAAGCAATTAATTTTTATTAATTAATATTTTTAAGTAGAAACTTTACATGAAACACATTTATATGAAAAACAAAGTAACTCAGTTTAAAGAAAAAAAGCAATTAATTTTTATTAATTAATATTTTAAAGTAGAAACTTCACATGAAACACATGTTGTGCCGAGCAAAGATCACCCTACTCAAGTCAACGTATCCACCCTATACCAGTAACCCAACAGCCCCCCCCATTAACCTTGCCGCATAAAGACCTTTGGCGGGCTGCATGCGGCCCGCGGGCCGTAGTTTGCCCACCCCTGATATAAGTGAATGTTAGAGTTAGGTGACCTCAGAGAGTTGGAAGAGAGGTTGCTTGTGCATGTTCATACTGTTATTCATCTGTAGTTTTGTATTTGACCCACAGTTAATGTTAATAAATCATTTATTGCTTTAGCTACAAGTGTTCTTGTAATATAAATCAGGCTATCCAACAAGAACATCACAATGGTGATGGAGCTGATTGGGGCTATCTCATTAAGTTGAATGACTGTACAATTGTGAGTCTTTAAGAGAAGGTGTTAAAAGCATCTTAGTGGTCCAAAATGGCATTATCTTTGCTGAATGCCCCACTATTTACATCCTGGGATTATCATTGACCAGAAATTGAACTGGACTAGCCATATAAATACTGTGGCTGCAAGAGAAGGTCAGAGGCTAGGACCCTGTGGCGAGTAACTCGCCTCCTTACTCCTTAAAGCCTGACAACCATCTAGAGGGCACAGGTCACAAATGTATTGGAATACTCTCCACTTGCATGGATGAGTGCAACTCTAACAACACTCAAGAAGCTCAACACCATCCAAGACAAAGCAGCCTGCTTGATTGCTCCTCCTTCCACAAACATTCAAACCCTCCACCACCAAAGAACAGTGGCAGCCTTGTCTACCATCTACAAGATGCACTGCAGGAACTCACCAAAGCTCCATGGGCAGTACCTTCCACACCCAAGATCGCTACCACCTAGAATGACAGGAGCAGCAGATGCACTGAAATACCACCGCCTGCAAGTTCCCCTCCAAGTCACCCGCCATCCTGACTTGGAAATATATCGTCGTTCCTTCACTGTCGCTGGGGCAAAATCCTGGAACACCCTCTCTCATAGCAGTGGGTGTACCTATACCACATGGACTGCAGCCGTTCAAGAAGGCAGCTCACCACCACCTTCTCAAGGGCAATTAGGGATGGGCAACAGATTCTGGCCTCACCAGTGATGACCACATCTCATATTAAAATAAATTGTTGGATGTTGAATCAATGTGAGACAATTCCCTCACTGTGTACACTTTCTCACATGACATGCACAGCACACCCACTTAACCCATTTCCAAATGCCACATGAGCTATGTCAGAAGTGGCTCCACCATTTTGGGGAATCTGGGCTCCTGTAGAACCGACACCAGTGGCACGACAGAACTCAGTTTTATAGCTTTCTCTTTCACACTGAATATTGCCCCACACAGTGATATAAGCTTTGAACCATCACCTTGTTTTCAGAACTACCAAATAATCCAACAAGTATAATTTTATGCAGAAAATACCAGGTGGCTGAAACCTAAAGTTGTCCTCCTGAAAATGTGTTCTGTATGTTGTAACACATTGGCCATGATCTGGTGAGCAATCTAAATTTGGTGAGCAGCCAGACAGAGGCTTTGCAGCTATTGGATCTCGGTTTGAGATCGTCCCCACCCTTCTCACCGGTGACGTAATCAGGTTCATGCTCTCATTTCCATAAATGTAATACATTTTCATCTAATCATCTAATTAACGAGCTCGACGCCGTAATGTCTGCCCACAACCCCCCCCCCCCACCTCCCCCCGACCCCAGCAGCATGACGTCATGCCAACGTGAATCATTACTGGTTTAAAGAAATGAAAGGCAGTCATAGTGGCCATGGGAGGGATACTGAGGTGCCTGTATACCCCAGGGGATGAAGGCATTGCCCCCTGATGCCCTAGCACTGCGGGGGGCACTGGCAAAGGGCACACCAAGTGGGCATATGCAGGGGGCGCATGCAGAGGGGCTACCCTCCTCCTTTGGTGGGGGGGTTCCTTTTTGCAAGTGTGGGGGCGTTACCCTTCTCCACGGGAGGGATGGATGTGGGGGTCTCCTGTGTGTGGGGGTGGGTGTTGTTCCCGTTCTCCACAAGGGGGCCCTGGTGCCGTGGGGGGGGGGGCGTCACAATGTCTGTCGAAGGGGCCAATGCCAATAAGGTGGGGGCCGGTGGTCCTAATGTCATTGGTTGGGGGGGGGGGGGGGGGGGGGTGGAGGCCTTAAATTTAACTTTGAATCCTATGAATGTTGCCCCAATCTCAGATTCCTGGTGCTACCAGCCTGTTTAGGCCCCATCCCCCCAGCTGGCAGTGCGATCCTTGCCGCACTCTGAAATTGCACAGAGTGCCATTTAAAGAGGTGAGAAAAAGTGGCTGTGAAGCCGGTGAGTTTCAGACAGCTTTTCTCATCTGATCCAACACTCTGGACAATTTTGGAAAGATTGCACCCATTACGATAGTTTCAAATTTCAACACATGTGTGAAGTGGATTTTGTTCACGATCATGCTATTAAAGTGTTACATGGACTTGAAAAGACATTATTAATGAAATTATCACTGAACATTTGCTACAGTGAGTGACTACGCTGATATGTCAACCTTTTGTCAAACCTCCCATTTGTGTTAAATAATCATAAATCCGAATGCACAGGAGATTACTAATGCATTTTTAAAATAGCTACTGTCTAATTACCCTGAAGCATCGTAGATTGAGACTCTCTGAGAGTCTGCCTTTTGTGGTCTTATTCTATAGAAGATGCATCTTGTGAAAATCCCCAGTGGAGGAACCCGAGTTAATTTTTCCATGATGCTTGTTTGTATTGCATTTTTCCCTCCTGTCTTTGAAAGATAATTCTATGTAATGCAATTGTTGCCTGCTGTAGACTTTGTTGCTGATGTACAATAAAGAAATAGACATAGACACACACATCAGGGAACGGTCCAGGGGAAGGTTATGAGTATATGACCGGTTTCAAATAAATTACAAAAGGCAAGATGGGAAAATGTACAATATTGCAAGTTGTCAAAGGGTTTCACAGAAATGGATTCATTGCAAAACAAAAAACAAGAGTTTGACAAGCTAGCCATTGCTGACCAATTATTTGATGGCTTTCACTCATTGAAAAATTGAATTGACATATGCATTAGTCATGAAGGAATCCTGATGTAATATCCTTGATCATTTCAAAACTGAATTAATAAATTTCTGTCAGCAAATTCATTAAGTGTTTCAAAACCAAGGGGAGTAAATAGAGATCAGCCATGATCTATCCAAATGGCAGGACAGGCGCGAGGGGCTGAATGGTTTACTCCTGTTCCTATGTTCTTGGGATCCCTCTGGTGACTTTGGAATTTTCCAGTTATTAGTCGAAAAGCCTTCGTGCTCCTCCTGCAGAATAGGATAACTGCTGGGAGTGACCATGAAAAGTGTGCCACGAGAATTATCTGGAGCTGCATTTAATTGTCCCAAACGTGTCTTGTTTGCCTAGATGTAGCCAGATGTCTGAAAGCACTTCACAAATAATATACTGTTTTTAACATGTGACTGTACAGCTACACCTTGACTTTAGTGGAGATAAAAGTTGGGCGAGAAGTAGAAGCGACTGCAGACTTACTGTCACCCAACTTACACCTTCACACAAAAGGAACGCATGTCAACCATAGCTCCGTTGGGAACACTGATGTCATCATGGCTGAAAGCTTTACTGACAGCCTTAATGGAGAATACACTTGCTTTACCTATTAATAAAATAATTGTACTTACACCAATAAAAGTTCAGGATGTTCAGTAATAACAAGCATCTCATTTGGGCATGCACCATGGTGAAGGATCACAGGTGCCACAGTCTAATGTTCCCAATAATGGGCCGCTCCCTGTGCTACCTGCACTTAATATTTGTTACCATTCTAATAAAGGACAACATTCCAAAACTAAATTTTTGAATTTTTGGTCCATGTTAGCCGGCTTTGTGGTCAGGGTATAAGATCTTGCCATTCCACTGATTGTTTCCATTACATTCTTCAACACCAGCTGCAATAGTGTCCAATTCACCTGGTCCCTACAACTCCCCCACCACCTCCAACCACCCCCTCCCCCACCCCATGTGTCAAACACTCAATATTACAGTACAGTTTTCTTTAAAAATAAATTTAGAGTACCCAATTCAGTTTTTCCAATTAAGGGGCAATTTAAGGTGACCAATCCACCTACTCTGCACATCTTTGCGTTGTGGGGGCAAAACCCACGCAAACACGGGGAGAATATGCAAACGCCACACGGACAGTGACCCAGAGCCGGGATTGAACCTGGGACCTCGGCGCCGTGAAGCAGCAATGCTAACCACTGCGCCACCATGCTGCCCTCAGTACAGTGTTTGTGTTACACTTCTCAATGATGCGCTGAAACTTAAATTTTTGTTCCACCACTTTCACCTTGAAATGAGAAAGGGGAGGAAGATTCTTCTTTCTTCACATGGTTTTCTGTGAATGCAGAAGTGCCTTGATTTCTTTATTCTTTCATGGTATGTGGGCATCGCTGGTAAGGCCAGCATTTGTTGCCCATCCCTATATGCCCATGAACTGCGTGGTTTGCTCGGCCAGTTCAGAGGGCAGTTAAGAGTCACTGGATACTGCGGATGCTGGAATCTGAAACCAAAAGAGAAAATGCTGGACAATCTCAGCAGGTCTGGCAGCATTTGTAGGGAGAGAAAAGAGCTAACGTTTCGAGTCCAGATGACCCTTTGTCAAAGCAGTTAGAGTCAACCATATTGCTGTGGGTCTGGAGCCATATGTAGGCCAGACTACGTAGTGATGGCAGATTTCCTGTCCTAAAGGCATTAGTGAACTAGATGAGTTTTTACAACAATTGATGATAGTTTTATAGTCACGAAGGCACAGTGGCACAGTGGTTAGCACTGCAGCCAGGTTCAATTCTGATCTTGGGTGACTGTCTGTGTGGAGGTTGCATGTTCACCCCGTGTCTGTGTGGGTTTCCTCTGGTTTCCTCCCACAACCCAAAGATGTGCAGGTTAAGTGGGGTTATGGGTTACAGGGATAGGGCAGGGGAATGGGTCTAGGTAGGGTGCTCTTTCAGAGGGTTGGTACAGACATAATGGGCCAAATGGCCTCCTTCTGCACTGCAGGGATTCTATGGATCACTGAGACAAACTTCATATTCCAGGTTTATCAATTTAATTCAAATTCCACCAAGTTCCATGGTGGGATTTGCTGAACCCACGGTTCCAGAGCAGTAGTCTAGGCAGCTGGATTGCTAGTCCAGTGACTTTGTAACACTGCTACCATCTTTCCTTAATTAAGAAATGAAGGGATTAAGAAACAATGCACTAGCCCAATGTGCAGATGGCTCTTAAAAGGTTTGTGTCAGAAATATACTGCATTCCACAGAACTACTGAAAAGTTATGTCTGAGCAAGAGGTCACTCAGTCCATCATGTCTACGCTGGCCAAGAGAGAGAGAAAAAAAGAAACTAGCCAGAGCCTGGCCTGTCGCCGTGCAGGTTACAGCACTTCAGTTGCAGATCCATATGAGTTGAGCATTTCTCACTCAACAACCAAATCAAGCAGTGAATTCCAGGGCCCCGCCACCCTCTGGATGAAAAAGATTTTCCTCATGCTCACTGTAATCCTTCTGGCAATCACCTTAAATCTATAGCCCTAGTAATTGACCCTTCAATTCAGGGAAACAGGTCTTTCCTGTCTAATTTAGCTAGGCCCCTCATACTTTTATGCAGGTAAATTAGGTTACCCCCTCAGCCTTCTCTGTCCTAGGGCAAACAGCCCTAGCCTATCTGATCTTTCCTCGTAGCTGCAGTTTTCAAGCCCTGGCAACATTCTTGTCAATCTCCTCTGCACTCTCTCCAGAGCAATTGCCTCCTTCCTGCAATGTGGTGACCAGAACAGTACCCAAAACTCCACCTGTGATCTAACCAGTGTTTTTTACAGTTCCATCATTGCACCCCTGCTTCTGTATTCAATACCTCGTCCAATAAAACAAAGCATTCAATATGCTTTTTTTTTAACCATCTTATCCATCTGTCCTGCCACCTTCAGGGACCTGTGGAAATACATTCCAAGGTCTCTCACTTTCTCAATATCTTCTTGATTGTTGTATATTACCTTGTTATGTTTGCCCTCCCCAAATGCATTTCCTCCCACTTTTCTGGATTGAATTCAATTTTTAATAATATTTTTATTCGAGGCATTTTCACTTTCATACAGAAAACAAAAAGAAACATTACATCAGAAATCAATCCGGGCGGCACAGTGGCGCAGTGGTTAGCACTGCTGCCTATGGCCGTGAGGACCTGGGTTCAATCGAGGCCCCAGGTCACTGTGTGGAATTTGCACATTCTCCCTGTGTCTGCATGGGTTTCACACCCACAACACAAAGATGTGCAGGTCAGGTGGATTGGCCATGCTAAATTGCCCCTTGGTTGGAAAAAATAATCTTTGACTTTGTCTATATATATGTTTCTGAAACCTACCTCTTCATTCACCTGAGGAAGGAGCAGTGCTCCGAAAGCTAGTGATTTGAAACAAACCTGTTGGACTTTAACTTGTTGTTAGACTTCTTACTGTGCTCACCCCAGTCCAACGTCGATATCTCCACATCCAAAAGGTTAGGTGGGGTTATGGGGTTACAGGGACAGGACGGAGGATTGGGCCTAGGTAGGGTGCTCTTTCAGAGGGTTGATGCAGACATAATGGGCCAAATGGCCCCCTTTTGCAGTGTAGGGATTCTATGATTTTACGATTCTAAGATATGGGGCAGGATGCTCCAATAATGGGGCTATGTCCCACGCCGGCGTGCAAAGGGGCGCCAACCATTTCGCCGTCAACAGTCCCTGATAATGGGGAATGCTCCCCTTTCTAGGGGGCTAGGTTGGCGCCGGAGTGGTCCCGGCAGCTCCAGCCGGCGCAGAACGGGGGGGGCGTGATTCCACACCTGTGCGTTACGGCCGGTGTATTTCCACGCATGCGCGGGGGTTCCTTTCTCCGCGCCGGCCCCCGACAATATGGCGGAGCCCTACATGGGCTAGGCACGGAGTAAAATAGGCCCCCACACAACCAGCCCGCCGGCCGATCGGTAGGCCCCGTTCGCGGGCCAGGTCACCGTGGGGGTCCCATCATGGTTGGATCCACCTGCCCCCCCTCCAGGACGGCCCCCGCAGACTCACATTCCAGATCCCGCCGTGTGGGATCTGAGTAACCCACACCGGCGGGACTCGGTCAAACACGTTGGCCACTCGGCCCATCGGGGCCCGGAGAATCGCCGACCAGCGTGGCGAGAATCCCACAGGCGCCCGAGAATCGACGCCGGAGAATGGGGAAGCCAGCGTCGGGGTGGCGGGGAACGATTCTCGCATCCCACCGGGGATTCTCTGACCCGACGCTCGGTCGGAGAATCCCGGCCATGGTCTCATTTGATGCTTCATTTTGCCTAGCATCCCTCCTCACAGCTGTAATTGATTCTTTAACCATTTGAGCTACACCCCCACCTTTTTATTATCCTCTCTACCTTGCAATCTCCATACCCAGGAATGGTAAGCTGCCATTTTTGCCCCTCTTTAAGACACATTTCTATTATTGTGATATCATGCTGCCATGTGCTTATCTGTGCTGTCAGCTGATCAGCTTTGCTACATTCACCGGGAAAGCAGTAACCAGCTCCGCCGGACACGGGGGACATGCTATGAAAATGTAGATAAGGCCAGCCACCTGCTGGCTCAACAGCTGAGGAAGCAGACAACCACGAAGGAAATAGCACAGGTAAAAGATAACAATGGTGGACTACCCACAGCCCCTGACAAGCTCAATGAAACATTGGTTGGAAGACTTTTTCAGCAGCATCTGCGGGTGATATTCAATGACTTGCTCTCAAGAGGGACCCTGCCGCCCACGCTGGCACAGGCCTCGATATCGCTGATCACGAAAAAGGTCAAAGACCTGATGGAGTGTGGGTCATAAAGACCCATCTCACTCCTAAACACTGAAGTCCTAACGAAGGTCCTGGCGAGGCGATTGGGGTTGTTGTTTGGAGATGGTCGAGGACGTCAAAGGCAGACAACTAACACAAGACACCTGCTGATCGTGATCATGACCCCACCGGGGGAAGAGACACCAGAGATGATCATCTCCCTTGACTTCAACAGAGCCGAATGGAAGTTACTCATGGACCTAGACATAGATTAATTTTTTGTCTTTTTTTATAATTTAGAGTACCCAATTATTTTTTTCCAATTAAGGGGCAATTCAGCATGGCTAATCCACCTAGCCTGCACATCTTTGGGTTGTGGGGGCGAAACCCACGCAAACACGGGGAGAATGTGCAAACTCCACACGGACAGTGACCCAGAGCCGGGATCGAACCTGGGACCTCGGCGCCGTGAGACAGCAATGCTAACCACTGTGCCACTGTGCTGCTTGGACCTAGACATAGATGGCAGGACAGCAATCCTGGAGGAACTGACAGACAAGCTACAGCTCCCAAAAGGGAATGAGTTGCGATACATGTCACTGAAGAGCTTCCTCCTCAAGGAGACGGCAATGTTCCCCCAATGACACCCAATGACCAGGATGCTCCCTATTGGACTGACTCCTAACCGCAGACAAGTTAGGGGACGGTAACTGTGCTGACATGTACGGACGACTACTGGAGGAGGCGAGGACATTGCTGGATGAGACAAAAGTAAAATGGGAGGAATAACTAGGCATGGAAATAGGGGGAGGACTCTGGAGGAAGGCACTGCACAGGGCAAACCTCACCTCCTCATGTGCAGGGCTGAGCCTAATGCAGCTAAAGGTGGTGTACAGGGCACACTTGGCAAGAACATGCATGAGCTGGTTCTATCCGGAGGTGGAAGACAAATACGAATGGTGCCAGTGAGGCTCACCAATCACGCCCACATGTTCTGGTCATGTCCCAGACTTGTCGGGTACTGGATCGTCTTCTTCAAGGCCATGTGCAGGGTTGTGGGAGTGAGGGTGGAGCCATGCACAAAAGTGGTGGTCTTCGGGGTATCAGAACAGCCAGAACTTTTCACAGGGAAGTGGGTCATAAACTCTAGCCTTTGCCGCTCTAGCCGCCTGCCAAAGAATTCTGCTTGGTTGGCGATCAGCAGCGCCACCTAAGACTGCGGACAGGCTGTCCAGCCTAGTCTCACTGTGGGAGGAAACCGGAGCACCCAGAGGAAACCCACACAGACACGGGGAGAATGTACAGACTCTGCACAGTCACCAAGGCCGGATTTGAAATTTTTTCAAATTGCAAAAAATAAAATTTGTCATCGGAGAATGGGAGGAGGATTTCCATAAATCATGGAAGTAATTTACTAACTTGTTGGAGGGCGTGTTCGTAACCGGCAACCAGTAAGGTAAGGGTGGGGGAGGGGGGGTGGGGTGGATGAAAATAGACAAAGCAGGGGGTGGGGAGGGCAGGGGTGGGAAGGGTTCCAAGTTGGGGGAGGAGAAGACGCAACCCAGAACACGGGAGAACACAGGGGCCAAAATGGTGTTGAGGAGAGAAGGACAGCCCAGGAAGGATTCTCAAAACAGAAACTGGAAGGGAACACCTGGGGACCGTGATGCACAATCAATTGCACAAAGACTTGAGTTGGATGCAACTGAGGCTTTATTGCTCTAAGATGTGTGGCCTCCCACAGCAGCTGGCAAAATGGCTGCAGCATGGAGGACATGCACATTTATACTCCGCCTACGGGGCGGAGCCAGTGGGTAGGGACTACCGATGTATCTGTAGTACAGGTCCAGACCCACAGCAATGTGGTTGACTCTTAATTTGCCCTCAAGGGCGATAAATGTCAGCACAGCCTGCAACACCCTTGTCCAATGAATTACAAAAAACTTGAATTAAAATGGTCATTTTAATGCACTACTGAAAGGTTGAAGTTACATCTCAGCGTGAGGCAACATCCTGAACAGGAGGGTGCAGGTAAGTGGGGGGAAATGCACATCAAATGGAGGTCATTATGCCTTTCAAAGATGTCAAGTTGTACAAATTGGAAAACTGTTTACTTGCCTTACCTCTCTCATGAAGAAACCAGCTTCTCTGTTATTGGATCCTCTTCACTCATGGAATAAACTGGGCATTTTATCATTCTAACCACCAGGTGGGAAATTAAGTTTTCTATCATTGTTCCGGATATCACTGCACAGTGATTCTAGAATCAGAGTGTGACTAGTCAAAGTAATATTGTGGAAATCAGTTGGCTCCTGTTGCTGGTTCATTGTACATTGAAGTCTACAGGAAGTAATAGAAAGCAGGAAACAAGTATTATCTAAATCACCTTTGACTTCTGCTGTAGTTACCCATTGAGATACTCTATGAACCTACCTAATGTTATTCTATTAACATGAAAAAAATTACCAAAACGCTTGGATAAAAGCAAGCATCAGACTTGGAAATGCCCCATCAGCCAATCCCGGCAATTGCACCTGGATGGTGCCCCCTGGGGTCCTTTCTTGCCCACGCTTAAAGATTTGGAGGCTCAGAGTAAGTGCCCATATTTCCATATCAGTGGCAGGGGCCAGTGATACCATGTCAGGCTCCTGTCTGTCCCTGGAGGTTACAATTTACAGGGTTCTGTTCAGTCTGGGAGTTTGGGGTGGGGGTGCTATCAGCATCATTCCCACTCCACCCCCAGAAAGAATTGTGGCCCATACCTAACAGCCCTGTTTATAACAGGCAAATATTTTAATGATAATATTTGCCGATGTATCATGGTCCGTTACGCCTGGCCCCACCAGTGCTGCGGATATGACATAGCCCTTTTGAACACAGGGATCACCACCACCCCATCCACCAAACCCCCATGCCCCCTGCCCACCTCCCCAATGTTGACAATCTTCAACCCAGGCCTATACAGAACATTCCACTTTCGAATTATATAATTGGATCCTTTACAGTCGCCCTAAAAAGTAGGCAAGGCCTTGGTTTGACTTCACATTTGAAAAATGGATTCATCCATTGAATCATTGATGACGATACAATGTTGTGCGTAGCTGAATGACAAAGAAACTGAAATATTGTAATGTGGAAACAATCAGCAAAGACTGGTGGTGTTGAATTTCCATGGGGCTTCCATTGGTCTCCTGCCACAGCTTCTGGCATAACATTTACCCAACCTCTCGCCTCTAAGCTCATTCCATCTCCAAACCCTGGTTTTAAATTCCTTGACTACTTTCTCATTGAATATAAGTACATACGAACTAGGAGCAAGAGTAGGCCACACAGCCGCTCAAGCCTGTTCTGACATTCAATAAGATCAAGGCTCTTCCGCTTGTAGCTTCAACCCCACATTCTTGCCTATCCCCTGAACTGCTGAACATCCATTACTGACTTCCATGCTGATTGACATGATAAATCTTTCGTCTCCTAAATGATGGTTCCTTCCATGAAGAAACCTATCTGTCCTGACAAATGATCACCTCAGTTCCTTCCCTCTCCAAGTTTCATGGTGTTGTCATCCCCCAAATTTACGCCCACCCCTAATGCAACGGCAGGGGCTTGGTTTTACAGGGGCTGTCCATGTCCTCCCATGAATTTAAGATGGGCATGATACAACGCCATCCCACATCTGCCGCCCAGATTGCGGAAAGCGAGTGAGCATGGAAATCGGCAGCCCATCTGCCATTTTGAATTGACTAATTCAGAAGCTATTGAGCTTTTCAACAGCCTGATCATCTGAAAATGTTTCACTGCCCGCTGCATTTTTCGGGCATCACTTGTGTAAAACTTTGGGAGTTTTACAACAGCTATGATGAGACGGCACTTGAGTGGAGGTAAAGGCCTAAGACTGGGACCATGGTTGGATGCATCAGCAGATTCTGCTGGGGAAGGTGCAGTGTCTTCATGGTTTTTAGAGACTTCAATAAAAATGTAAACATTGATTCCGAGAGACGAGTGCCTTTGCGACGCCAGCTGTGATGGACCTCCTATTTGCGGTGTTACCTCTCTGCCGTATGAAGTCCATGTCGACAGTGCCAATTGGGCACAGAACCTCAACTTACACCTCCAATTGGCCTCCTTCCCACCAGATGGCTAATAATTGGCCATCCGGCACTGGATGAGGGTGGTACCATTGAGTTTTCATTCTGCTTCCCTCAGATAAATAAAAAATCCAGCCCCAGGTTTCAATCTCTCCACTAAGGTTTCTGTTCACCCAAAGCAGTGAAACAGATCACATTGTCTGTGGCTTATAAATGTGTGCCCCTTTCTTCTCTGTCCTTTTTGATCTCAACCACACCATTCTCAGTGTGGCAGCATCCATCTGACTAGAATATTCCGAGCAGGGTCCTCTCTTCCAGCTGTCCCACCAGGGAGTCCAGAGTTCTGCTAAGTTCTGTCCTTCGCCTCAAGTCATGGAGTCATTGAGTCATTATAGCACAGAAACGCTGAGCTTTTTTCTTACTTTATAAGCTTCTCCTTGGTGATGCCAGTCACAGACATGGGACCAACGTTCCACATGGATGCTAATAAAACCCATCTTTCTTTTATTTGTTCATGGGATGTGGGCATTGCTAGCTAGGCTAGCTTTTATTACTCGTCCCTAATTGCCATGGGAAAGGTGGGGGTAAGCTGCCTGCTCGAACTGCTGCAATCTATATGGTGTAGGTACACCCAGAGAGCTGTTAGGAAAGGAGTTCCAGGATTTGGGTCCAGCGATGGTGGCGGAACAGCGATATACTTCCAAGTCAGGATGGTGCGTGGCTTGGAGGGGACATGCGGGACATGCAGGCGGTGGTGTTCCCATGTATCTGCTGCCCTTGCCCTTCGAGGTTGGAGATGTTGCCAGTTTAGAAAGTGCTGTTGAAGAAGCCTTACACAGCGATGCCACTGGGTGTTTGTGGTGGAGGGAGTTAATGTCTATGAGGGTGTATGAGGCACCAATCAAGCCCATTGATTTGTTGTGAATGGTGCTGAGCTTCGTGATTGTTGTTGGAATTTCCCTCACCCATTCAACTGGAGAGTATTCCATCACACTCCTGACCTGTGCTTTGCAGATGGTGGACAAGCTTTGGGAGTCAGGAGGTGAGCTACTCTCCACAGGATTCCCAGACTCTGGCTCTTGTAGCCACAGGATTTATATGACTGATTCAGTTAAGTTTCTAGTCAATGGTAACCTCCAGGATGTTGATAGTGGGAGATTATTCAGCACTGTTACATCTGGACCACTTCTCGCGTCTTTAGCCTTCATTACCACTGTGCATTCAGATTGCTTGACCGACATTTAATCTGTGGATGAGCTGCAAATTAATCCAGCTGAAACTGGGAAGATTAAAGCCATTGCCTTCAGCCATTGCACACTCTCTTCATCCTTCTGAACAACACAGTCCCCATCCCTGGATGGTTGAACCTGACTATCCGCAATTTTGACATCCTGTTTGATCCTGAGTTGAACCTCTGTCAGCAAATCCTCTCCCATCACAGAGACTGCCTGTGTCTCCTCCTGTCATAGCAGCTGTCTTTGACCCACATCTCCATCCAGCGGCTGCTGAAACTTTCACTCATGTTTTTCTCAACTCCAGACTCTCGCCTGACCGGCTCCATCCCACTCACCAGCAGCTCATTCAAAAGCAGCTGCACCTATTGTGCCCCAAACCAAGGGTAGGACTTCCTGGCACCCCGCTGGCAGTCCACCAGCTTTAAAGAAATGGCTAATGGCCAATTGAGCTTGTTCACAAGTCAACTGTCCTGGATAATATTCTGCCCATAATATGGGTGGTATGGGCGGACAGGCAGGAGTGGGCAGGGTGTTATTTTCTAAACAGATGTGTTTAAAAGGCAGAAAGAGAGGGCAGGGATATGTCCCTTGGTGGGTGCATTGTGTGCATCGAAGTCTGAAATTTTACTCCCCCTTTTTTCCCCTCCCACCTGGCCTCAAAACCAGACCCTCCAACCCTTCCACCCTGCCCCAACCTTAGGCTGCCTGATCCCTCCCTCCTCTTCCTCCTGGGCTGACTCACAATCCCAACAACAACCCCCACTGAACTCTGGTGTAGCAGAGGGACTTGTGGAGCTGTTGCCCAATTAGGTTGGCGGGCAGCTCTTCAGGGTGGGACTTCTTCCCACTGAGGGGTCGAAGTCCTATTTTGGCCTAGTTTAGCCCTCCTCGAGACTGTCATGGATGCAGAGTTGGCCTCTTTGGGGTGTACTGGCTGCTGGCTGACTTCCTTTCCAGGGATGGGTGACGAGCACTCTGCCACCAACTCCCACCATCCCTTGTAAAATCCAGCTCCACTTCCCCCTCACATATCATTCCTGTCACTGAAGTTTATTGGCCTGAATTTGCTTTGCCCAATGGTGGCTGGCTTCAAGAAGAGGGACTGGGAAAATAGGGTGAGCTGCACTGAGGCGGCTCTCTGATGAATCCTTGCCACTGGTAACATTTTCCAGGAGTGGCCTGGGAAGAGTGTTGGTTCCAATTCGGGACAGTTTTGCAGCACAGCTGGCGTTTTGCCATTGGCGAGATGGCCCCCTGCCGTGTGTGGGGAGTGTTAGCTCCATGGTGGCCTCTCTGTGGTAGGCTGGTGCGAGGAGGTTATCAGAACTGGAGGCTCTAATTACAAAGGGAGGCCTCCAGAGCCATGGCATCTGTGGCCCAAACATTGGTGCCGGAGGGGTTTCCTCCTCTATAAGGGGTCTACCAGTGTAACTCCTGTGCAATATTTTGTAAAAACCTTTGTCTCCCTGAGTGCCTCCATTTTGAAGTGCCCTCACAGTTCTTTGACCTGTCTCAGCAGTTCCCATCCCCCATAGTGGGGCTATTGAAGCTCGAGATCTGCTGGCCCTCAGATTGGGTTGCCAATATTGGGAGGCCATGCGCCTTCCTTAATGGAACAATGAGCCTAGAGGCGGCCAATGGCCAATTAGGAGGCTGACTGGCTCCCAGCAAGTGCGGGCTCGGGAACTCCAATTGGTTGGGGGTCCTGAAGCCCGCAGTAAAATCATGCCCATGGACTCTTGGACCCCCAGTGGTAGTTTAAAACTCTCACCCTTGTGGTTTAAACCACTCCATGGTCTTTCTCTAATCCCTTACTCGGTAACCTCTCCAGCCCCTTAACCCATTCCCTCCCCTAAATTTATGCCTCTCCCACTGCTGTACATCTCTTCCCTTCACCCCACCATAGGTACCCAGTCACCAGTCCTATGCATCAGAATTCTCTCCCAGGTCTCTCCCCTGCCCCTACCAGGTTAAAATCAATTTATTTGATGAAGTCTTTTGGTTACTCCCTCCTAATTTCTCCTTCTTTGGCTATTTTTTGATGAAGCCTCATTATATTTCCATGTTAAAGATGATGTAAATACGGGCGGCACGGTGGTTAGCACTGCTGCCTCATGGCGTCAATGACCCGACTTTGATCCTGGCCCTGGATCACTGTGGAGTTTGCACATTCTCCTCGTGTCTGCGTGGGTCCCATCCCCCCCCCCCCCCCCACACCACCACTCTCTCCACAGGGTATTTCCAGAATGTTCTTATTTTATTCCGGTTGCTAACATTTGCAGTGCTTTGTAAATCTGGAGTTTTTAATCGTACACACTTAAGGCTGAAAATCTTTTCTGCGCACAAATAAAACAATCTAATTTGTTTTTTTCCTTGCTCTTCGTGTGGTCACACTCAAACACACACAGGAAAAAAACAATTTGTATAACAGGAAAAGAGTGTGACCTACAGGAAAATTTCATCTGAGATAAGGGAGTGTTTCATAATGTGCAGCTGCTTTTGAAAAGCAGCATTGAGGAACAACATGACTCTTGATAGGAGGAAATAAATAATTTGCATTTACATTGCACCTTATTTATCCTAAAAATATCTCCACCCGCTCCATGTACAATTAACCAGTCGGTCTCTTTACAGGATAATAGTGGAAGGAAAGATGCCTGTTCTGCTCACTGTCTTATATTGTCTTGTCATCCCCCAGTACCTCTTATTTAAAATTCTAACAGTAGCTTCTGCCTCCCTTCCCTCTGTAACTCTTCAGCTCTAAAACCATCCCAGCTACTGTCCCTTTCCCCCCATTCAAACGCCCCACTCTGCTCAGTCTGACCATTTGTACAACCTGTCCCTTCATCCCACCATTGGGGGCCACAGTTGTCAGCACAGCTTCATGCTGCCTCACATTTCCTCCTTTAATCAAAATCACCAAAGCAGAAACTGGTCAGTCACCTTGTTGTGTGGAAAGGTTGCTGTGACGCTGATCTACCGAACCTCAACAGAAATGGAAATTGGAGCGGGGCAAATTTTAAATGGCCACCAATAAAGGTACCAGCAGCTAGATGCTTTTTCCTAAACTTATTTAGAAATTTGCTGCCATGGAGAATGGTTGTGGTGCAATCAGACAGGCTCTGTCCATCTCCCTCTGGGATCAGAATCCAACTCCAACCCGGGCTGAACTGTATTGTTAATCTGGCGGTTGCATGGGAAATGGTTTCAATTTACTGCATACCGAACAGGAACTGCTCTTTTAGTCATAGTATTTATGTGCAGAAAATGTAATCTAATCTGGTGCAAACTTCAAAGGTTAAATCAAAAATATCGCTAAATGTTTAACAAAAATTATACATATAAGGTCTTGAGATGGGCCAAGCAGATCTGGGAGGTGAGGTGGGAAGGAAGTGGTATTCGCACTAGGACATCATGATGGAGCTGGCAAGAAGAAGCACGGCTTTTAATTTAAAAAAAAATTTAAAGTAACTAATTCATTTTTTCTAATTAAGGGGCAATTTAGCATGGCCAATCCACCTACTTTAACATCTTTGGGTGAGACCCACGCAAACACGTGGAGAATGTGCAAACTCCACATGGACAGTGCCCGGGGCCGGGATCGAACCTGATACCTCGGCGCCATGAGGCAACAGTGCTAACCACTGTGCCATCCCTTGTATGGCCTTTATCAAGGCGAAGGCAGCGCTCTCCAAGGGTGGTGTACAGTTTGGGGCTGGATGGGTTCCCGGTGGAATTTTATAAGAAGTTTGCAGACAACTTGGCACCGTTGCTGGTGGAGATGGTCAAGGATGCACTGGCGAGGGGAGTGCTTCCAGAGACGATAGTTCAGCCGTCTATTTCATTTTTGTTAAAGAAAAATAAAGACCCAGTGGAGTGTGGCTGATTGGTTGGTGAGCAACTGAATTTAGGGACTGTGTCTAAATAGATGTAACTTAAATAATTGAAAAAGATAATAGTTAGGGAACCAAGCTTGGAGGATAAAGGAGAAGTGAATCAGAAAGCAGAACCAAGAAAGCAAAAGAGCTGAATGGGTGAATACATTTAGATATTCTGTAATACCAAGGAGCAAAGAAGAAGGTTAATAGTTAATATTAGTTAATATTATTTGATATTGAAAGGATAAATTGAATTTAAAGGGTGAGGCATGTCAGCAGAACTCCAAGCTGTGGCCTGCTCTTCCTGCCCCATGTGGGAAACCAGGAACGTTTCCAGTTCCCAGGACCGCCATGTGTGCAGGAAGTGTTTCCAGCTGCAGCTCCTGGCAGCCCGAGTTTCAGAGCTGGAGGCAGCTGGGGACACTGTGGAGGAGAGGCGGTTGACCCGGCCCAGGAAGGAGGCTGCTGGGTGCCCTGGCCACTGGAGCCACCAGCTACCCACCCCCTGGGCTGCATGCATCAGACTGTCTAACACTGTTGTTTCCTGTTACCCCCCCCCCTCCAGAAGAAGGCTGATAACGGCCGTGAGAAAACTGGAGGGGGACCACCGGGTCTGCGGACCCTCACCGTGGCAGAGCAGAGGGCCCTGGACGCGGTCGGTGGCCTGGAGTAAAGGGAGGTCACAGGGGTGGGGATCAGCCATAGGCTAGGAAGTGAGACTCTGCTGAGTTGAGGTTTCCCATAACACGAGTGAGCTGAGCAGCAACAAGGAGAGCAGTCGGAGATGGCAGCCCTCGAGCCGAGAACAAGGCAGCCAGGAGCTTGATCAGTCGGAGACGGCAGCCCTCGAGCCGAGAACAAGGCAGCCAGGAGCTTGAGCAGTCGGAGACGACAGCCCTCGACCTGAGAGTCAGGACACCCCGGAGCTTGAGTCCGTGGATGACACTGACTTCCCGTCACAGCTGTCCCAACACCGTCACCTTCCCAGAGACACTCACTTTGGTTGGACACTTGAGTGAAGAGGCTCCTGGGACACCATCTGGTGGGCATCACACAGCTGATCCGGTACATCAGGTGGAGGTAGGAACTCCCGAGGGGCCGGACGGTCGGAGGTTAGGCTGACCCAGGGACAAGCTGACGTCCAGAGGGGTTTTGGGCTTCTGGAATGGACAGTCCCATCGAGTGTGATGCAGTTGCAGAGCCAGGGATTATATCAGGGGTTGTCCATGAGCATCCAGCACCAGCAGGTTCAGTTGGAAGAGTCCAACCGTCTGCAAGAGCAGGAGGTGATGCCGACAATGCGTGCCACCCAGGCCAACACCACATGAGTTTGCGTCCCCGGTGGAGGCATTGGGAGGTAGGGTTGCGACTATGGATCAGCATGACCAAAGGCAGGGGCATTCTGTGTAGGTGCTGGCTGAGGCCCAGGACAGGCTTGCTGCCTCACAGGCAGTCATGTGCGAGAGCCACCTGGAAATTGCAACGGCATTTCTGAGCGTGGCGTAGTCAGAGCGGGCTGATGTGGCACAGACACAGAGGGAGATGGCCCAGTCCCAGAGGGAGATGGCACAGTCACTAGCTGATGTGACGCAGTCCCAGAAAACCATTGTCCACTCCCTGTGCTCCATGGCAGCGAGCATTCAGACCCTGGTCGGGACCAGAACAGGCCTCCAGGACTGGCAGAGCCAGGTGGCGAAGTAGCCTCAGCGGATGGCTCCACTCGCACCCCTGTCCCATGGATTAGCCCAGGGGCCATTAGGCAGCCTGAGAGAGGAGGAGGAGATGGGGCCCGTGCCAGTGACTCCCGCCGGGGAAGTGCCGGAACATGGCAGCAATTCGGACTGCCCTTCTCCTGTCTATGCCGCATCTGGTGGGCAGCGGGCAGAACAGAATGGCACCACACCACTGGGACACCTGGGCAGCAGCCGGGCGTTAATCTGTGGCCTCCGGATAGGCGTCATCAGCCACAGCTTCATGTCACCCAGGAATTAACTGCCCAGCCGGGGCGATGTCTCAAACATGTCAGGAATGCAGTGTGCCTGGATGAAGGCATCGTGCATACTGCACATGTATCCTCCTCCTCGAGCAGTGCCAGCTCATGAAGCAGCAGGGCATCCCCAGGGCTGCAGCGACAAGCAGGAATGCCAGCATTGTTGGTTGAATTCCAATATCCATTGTCTGCAAGGGGTGAAAGACCAACATGTTAGCACGGAGCATACCCCCATGCCCAACCAGGTCCCACAATGTGCGTGCCAGGGCCAATGCGCACGGGACGCTCTGATCGGCTCCAGGTTCACCGACTGGGGGTGTGAGGGGAATTGGTCAGGGGCACAGACACTGCTTCCCACCATGACAAACTCACTGCCTGCCACCATGGGGTCCTCTGGCCCTGGTGCCCTTTCCTGATGGTAGGGGTATTGTCGGCTGGCGCTGCCCTTGCCAGCTGCATGCTCCGCAGCCCCCGCCCCGCACCCCCGTAGGGACTTCAATGGGGGTTGCCTTGGGTGGGCTGCCTGATGTCCCGCTGGCGGCCAGTTGGGCGGTGGGGGGGGGCTGTGGTGGAGGGTGGGGTGTGGGTATGGAAGCTGGGGAGCGAGGGTGGGGTGGTGAGAGCACCCATACAGCTAGGGTCACTCTGCAGAACCAGGGGCCAAGGTGGTGTCAGTGAGGTGTGCAGCATGATGGCTGCTTTGCAGGCCGCGGCAATGGTGGTCCATGCCTGGGCACCGCCCCAGTCCCGTGGGTGGTCACCCCGGCAACATGGCCCGGTCCCCCATCACTCCCACCCGCCCCCTCCAATCCTGGCAGGGCCCCAACCGCCACCCAGCGAGCCTGGCCAGTGTCCGGCACAGCAGGCGCGCATCTCTGTGTCCTACCTCCTCTTTCTCATCAGCCACAATGCATGTTTCACAACATTTAAAAGCACAAGTGGACTGCATGGGAACTCGGCCCTTCGAGGGCAGAGAATCGCGGAGGCCCTGGAGAATATTGGGTCAGACCCGTTAATGACATGCAAATTGTGTTTACTGTCTGTGCGTTCCGCAACGCATCGATGCCACTGTTGAGGCGACGGAGAATTGCGATTGGGCATCAGACTGGCACCCACTGCCAGGGCTGGTTTAGCTCACTCGGCTAAATCGCTGACTTTTAAAGCAGACCAAGCAGGCCAGCAGCACAGTTCGATTCCCGTACCAGTCTCCCCGAACAAGCACCGGAATGTGGCGACTAGGGGCTTTTCACAGTAACTTAATTGAAGCCTACTCGTGACAATAAGCGATTTTCATTTCATTTCGGCAGAGGAACCGATTCTCCGCCCAATCGCATTTCCCGATTCCGACGTCAGCCGACATTGAGAGCCGCCCATAGTTTTGCAAATGGAGAATCTTGCCCACTATATCTGAAATGTTTCACTGCATTCAAAGACACAAGGCACACCCTCTGTTGTCTATGTTGACAGTGAGTGCCAGGAGGCTATGAGCATCACAGTCAAGCCTGATTCAATCCTCAGATAAATTCAATGGACAGTTATTGGAGCAGGAACCCTGGCAGATTTTCCAATCTCTAATCCAGACTACTAAGCTAAATACAGCGCTTATACTGCCAACCTTGCTGAGGTCAGCAATACACCACAAAACAGATTTATACTTTAGAGAAAAGAAAAATACTGCAGTTGCCACAAAGCTGAAAATAAAAGAGAAAATTCCAGAAACTCAGGAGGTCAGGCAGCACATGCCCAGGTTGGACTGCTCTGCACTTGCTGACATGCATTTTCCAATTCTGATGATAGACCATTGACCGACATTGGACTGAATTTTCTGGTGGTTGTCAGGAGGCACACTTGGGCCTGTATGGGAGTCCCAAGCCTACCCATTTCTTCAGTGCGCTTGTCAGCGCAACCTTCCATGGAGGTGTGCTCCTAATTGGCCACCTCTGCAGGTGGGTTCCGAGGGCTGAAGGCCAAATCAGAGGGCCTACAAGACAGAATGGCTAGCAGCCTTTTTGGAGAGATGGGCGCCCCCAAAGCAGGGTGGCTCGACATGGTGCCCTCGGTTACTTGCTGAGATATCATCAAATAAAAAGGCCTGAAGCCAGTAGGGCCTTTGGCATGGAGGGGAAACCCTTCCACAGGATTAGTTTCAAATGTGGTTGTGGCCTTTCCTCTCCACAGCCTTGTCTCCAGCTCTGAACCTGGAAACTATGAACCCCCTCCTCAAAATAGCCCCAAAGTGGGGTCTGCCCGTGCAGTGGGTGGCCAACCCAGTTTCCAAACCGCACCTAAGAAAATCCCTGGAGGCGAGAATGTGTCAGAAATGTGGCTCCCCCTATTTTCTCAGCCCCATTTTCCCCCTCCCCCCCCCCCCCCCCCCTCACCTTTTGTTATATATGTGGGTTGATATTTTTGTGCTGTTGCAAGGTCTCTTTAAGGGTTGAGAGACATAATAGGTTGTGACATCATCAGCTATTTCGCAGCATTAGGGTTCGTCTGGACGTAGCTTTTGTGTACTTAAGAACAATCTAATAAACCTTAGACAAAGAGTCATCCAGACTTGAAACGTTAGCTCCGTTCTCCCTCCACAGATGTTGTCAGGCCTGCCGAGATTGTCCAGCATTTTCGGTTACAGATTCCAGCATCCGCTGTAATTTGCTTCATCTAATAAAGCTCTCTTGATTATTACATTTATCCCACGTGCTTCAGCAATTGCACCTTTTATCCTGAAAGTACAATACACAAAATCTTCAACCCTGTCTCCACAGGAAGGGGTAACGTCAGTCCATTAACTCTGTTGCTCTCTCTCTAATGCTGTCATAGTGACCTGCTGAATATTTCTGTATTGTCAATTTCACTTTGTATGACTTCGCTACCACATTTATCACAAAATAAGTCACTACCATTTTTATACCAATATAGAAATGTCTATTAATGGGCCGTGATGTTTCATCCCGTTGTGCCCAGAATCGCAGGAGAGGCCCAAAATGGACTTCGCAGTGAGTGTCGAACTGGCTTGATCCAGATAATGATATCTAAATGAATCATTAGGCTCATCTAAATATGCACGGCCTGTTTGATTAATCGGGGACCGATCAATACTGGTTTCCACAAGCAGAGACCAGGCGTGGTGGCCACTCGGGGGTCTCAGAGGCCATTAGAGCCCCCTGGGTGGTCGGGAACAGGGCAGGGCACCTTGGCAGTGCCAGCCTGGTGCTCTGGCATTGCCAGGATGTCAGGGATAGTGTCAGGGTGCCAGATTAACACAGCCAAAGGGCAGGGCCTGAGGGGGTCCATATCCATGAACTCCACGCAGATGTGGCAGTTTCTAGTGACTCTCCTGACCTCCTCGATGGAGTAGGGCAGGTTGCGGGTCTTTACGAAGTAAAAGACCCGCGGGTGACCCCCGGGTGGCAGAGGTCTGCGTGGAGGGTTCGAAGGCAGTCCGCTTGTGCATTGGCACAGGTGGGATAAACAGGGAGAGCGCAGCGTCTTACCGTGGTAGGGTGTACAAAATTGTCCGTGCTCCCGGAGTCCAGTAGGCAGGTCGTCTCGTGCCCGTTGAGCAGGATCCTCGTTGTTGCCGGAGAGAGGGTGCGGGGTCGAGACTGGTCCAGAGTGACTCAAGCGAGTCATGGCAGATAGTCGGAGTCGTCATCGGGCAGTGCGTAGTCACACGCGGGGTCCTCGGAGTCGATCCAAGATGGCGGTGCCCATCGGTCGCACATGGTGAGGGGTGGACAAAATGGCGGCGCCCGTCCCCCGCATGTGCCGTCGGAGGCACAAAGTGGCGGCGCCCGGGGGTCGCACGTGGCATTGGGAGATGGGGGCAGCGAGGTATGCGGGCCGCACGGGGCCCCTGGAGAAAGAGAAGGGGGATTCCTGCGGTCGCTGCCCTGGGCCGCAGCGACCGCCTTGGCCTGGCAGACGGCCAGTTCCCCTTGCAGGTTGCGGATCGGGCTGGGCAACGTTGTCGGGGGTGTTGCGCCTGGCCGCAAAAATAGCAGTGGGGCCCCGCGGGTTTTTCGGGGTGTCCTGCGGCTCAGGCCTGGGGGGAGTCCGAGTCCATGGGGGAGAGAGAGACCGAATTCCACGCTGCCCAGGGGGGCGCCGCGCGGTCGGGAGCGTATGAGCCGGCGTTTCTGTTCGCGACATCTAGGGAGGTAGCGAGGGACCGTGCCTCCGCAAGGCTCAAGGTTTCTCTTTCTAATAGTCTCTGGCGGATCTGTGGGGACTGCATGCCCGCAACAAAGGCGTCTCGGATGAGGAGTTCCATGTGCTCATTAGCAGACACTTGTGGGCAGCCGCAGTTTCTCCCCAGTACAAGGAGGGCACGGTAAAAATTGTCCAACGACTCACCAGGGAACTGCTGCCTTGTGGCCAGTCAGTGCCGAGCGTAGACTTGATTGACCGGCCGGATGAAGTGTCCTTTGAGCAGGTCCATGGCCGCATCGTAGTCGGTCGTGTCCTCGATGAGCGTGTAGATTTTGGTGCCGACGCATGAGTGGAGGATGTGTAGCTTCTGCTCCTTCATCGGTACGTTTTCGGCCGTACTAAGGTAGCTGTTGAAACAAGCCAGCCAGTGCGTAAATGTGGCTGTTGTGTTCGCTGTGTGGGGGCTGAGTCGAAGACACTCCGGCTGGATGCGGAGTTCCATCCTTTAAAATCTTGTAGATTAAATTGATGCGCGATCAATGAACACAGAAACGAAGGAGTAGTCTGAATCGAAGGCTTTAATCTACAACAAGTGTGCCCAGCAGTTTGAGTACAGAAAGAATGATGGCTGCTGGGAGACACGGGTTCTTATACTCCGCCTCGTGGGCGGTGCTACCTTCATCTCGACCAATGGGAAGACAACACTTGGGCCAATGGGCAGCGAGCCTTCTCCACCAATAGCAGCTCACACTCCCAGGTACCGTAGTACCTCTAGTCATACTACCACAGCATGTACATGTAGAACTCTCCTGTAACGAGTACATAGTATTATGAGTCTTCAACATAACAATCCCAAAAGTATTTGTTACCATGGATCAGGCTGTAAACTTGTGTAAAGAACCCAGTAACAAAACACATATCACTGCTCATCATGTAAAGTAAAGCCACCACAGTCCCAGATGACCATAGGCTGCTTCCCCATTTGAGAGGGGGAGCCGACTGCTAGCGATTTAACCTGAGGATCACCACACCTCAGACAAGGTTGAGACTAATCTCATGAATAACCACAGCTAGAAGGCGTTTGCTAGGCGACAGGTAGAGGGATTCCCTCTGCTGCCCTCGCGGGGGACGATGGACAGAGTGCTTTCGGGGGTGTGGGTCGGAGAGGGGAAGGTGTCTGACATCTATAAGGTAATGCAGGAGGTGGAGGAGTCGTCAGTGGAGGAGCTGAAGGCTAAATGGGAGGAGGAACTCGGGGAGCAGATAGAGGACGGGACTTGGGTGGATACCTTGGAGAGAGTCAACTCTCCCTCCTCATGTGCGAGG
Organism: Scyliorhinus canicula; assembly: GCF_902713615.1. NCBI lineage: Eukaryota > Metazoa > Chordata > Chondrichthyes > Carcharhiniformes > Scyliorhinidae > Scyliorhinus > Scyliorhinus canicula. Next base: position 240,954,954 of record NC_052148.1, on the reverse strand, counting down.
CTTAGTCTCATCCAATTTAAGGTGCTGCACCGGGCCCACATGCCCGGGACTAGGATGAGTAGGTTCTTTGGGGGTGAGGACAAGTGCACCAGATGTTCGGGGAGTCCAGCGAACCACGCCCATATGTTCTGGGCATGCCCAGCACTGGAAGAATTCTGGAAGGGGGTGGCAGGGACGGTGTCGAGGGTGGTTGGATCCAGGGTCAAACCAGGGTGGGGACTCGCGATTTTTGGAATTGCGGTAGAGCCGGGAGTGCAGGAGGTGAAAGAGGCCGGTGTCCTGGCCTTTGCGTCCCTAGTAGCCCGACGAAGGATTCTGCTACAGTGGAAGGATGAGAGGCCCCCAAGTGTGGAGACCTGGATCCGTGACATGGCGGGATTTATAAAATTGGAAAGGGTCAAATTTGCCCTGAGAGGATCAATACAAGGGTTCTATAAACGATGGCAGCCTTTTCTGGACTTCCTGACTCAAAGATAGATAACTTGGTCAATAGCATCAGCAACCTGGGGGGGGGGGGGGGGGGGGGGGGGGGGGTTCCTTATTGTAGTGTCTATTCTGTAACTTTATATTGTGTTAATTTGCGTTGTTGTTAAAATGCTGTGTTGTTCATGGAGGTGGGGCGAATGTTTATGATTGCTAATATTATTGTTATTTTTGGTATTTTACTATGGTGCGTTATTGTTGTATAAATTCAAAATTTTTCAATAAAAATTATTTAAAAAAAGAAGAATAACCACAGCTAGTACAGGAATTGAACCTGCGCCACCGGCCTCGCTCTGCATCACGACCCAGTTATCCACCCAACTGAGCTAATACAGCTTCACTTTCAGCTAGTTTGGATTAAAACATTCAGCATGGTATTCTCCACTTCTGTGACCTAATTATCATTGTATTATTCTGTGTCAGTGTAACGTTGGAATAATATACATTCTTTTTTAAAAACCCTTCAAATAAAAGATTCCAAAATAAATGATACCCAAATTCTTTGTTGCATCATCATCACTATCATCTAAGTCAATACAGTATTTGCGACTGCGGTCTACTATATTTTCTAATTGAAGTTTCTTGTGTGATCAGTACACTGAAACCTGTTGTTTACGATGCTTAAGTTACAGGTGGGTAATTTATACTCTATTCAAAGCACCATAATTAGATCACACAATCCAAATAAACCCTGCCTTTTTTCTGCATTTCACGTCCTAATTTAAAGAGCAGCTGTTTCTGTTCAGTCCACTAAAGGACAAAGGCATCACTCAAGGTTCCCCATTCCTTCCCACAGACATTATTGTAAACTGAGCTGCAACAATACAAGAAGGGCTTCACAAAAGAAAAGTGCTCTGCACCTTCTTCATTTTGATTGGGGTATGGAAAAAATCTGTAAAGTCAGCGTGGCCGGACACATATACTATGTGGCATACTTGCAGGTTTGTAGATAAAGAAAAGGTATGCCTCGCTTTCATCGAAGGCCAAGGAGATCGCTGACTCCATTTATCATTACTGGAAATAGAATCCCTACTAATCCCCAGCTTCTGTCTGTCACAATCTGGCATCACACTTCAGTGATGGGCTCAAATGAAAACATCAACAAACTAGAACTGGGTAGTCAGGGGGACATGTAAATCAAAAGTGAGGAAAATAGCTAGAAAACGACCGGAGATAGTGTTCAGAAGGAATCTGAATAATCAGCCAAGAGGGTCTTAAAATGGAAAGGAAGAGACAAATCAGTTTCATTTTATCAAAATACTTATCGAACATCTTCTAGTTCATGACCTTTTCTTTTTGTCTACCAACCATGGCTTCTTACATAATAAAAGTAATAATGACTAAACGTAGCAACAACATTTTAGTTGGGTGACTTGATTATCGCTCCAGTCTCTCTGGTTTCTTCTCGTAGTTTTCAAAGAGTTGCCGACTGTTTTTTGCGATTCTCAGAACATTATAGTCCAGGTTCATGCAATGTGGGAAACCTGCCCAGATATATCATTCTGGCTGTCTCTCTGTGCTTAAATTTGAAAAGAAGCATGGATTTTCTTTTCCCATTATGCTTCGGATTTAAACAACTGTCAAAGGCAGTTTTTTGGAATCAGTGAGAAAGCCTCGCTCAGAGATTGAGACAGAAATCATGCGGAGGGGGCATTATGCCTGCTTGAGTTTGTATTGAAGAATGAATGATTATTATTTACAGGTAATGACCCAAATATTACGATATAAATTCTTGCGAAAGGTTTGATACTTAATCAGAAATAGAACCTAGCTCAGAGGTGGAGGAGGATGAAGAGAGATCAGATGGTGTGCGTGCCCTGCCCTAAGGGAGCTCCTTGACACATTGTCTTTTGATGCTTCATCTTAAACTGTTTTCTCAGCAGTTTTTTTCAGTGGTGGTTTACACTTTCAGGGCCAGGCTAGGGAGGCAGGTCCCAAGTCGACCTCAGCCGGAGCATGAATTGAACCCACACCATTGGTGCAATTTTGAGCCACATGCTATCCAGCCGAGCTAACCAGCCCCCTTAAGGGAGGCAAGGGTGTCTGATCGGCAGGAGATTTGAGCCATTTTCATGGTTGGATTTTGATTAACATGAAACTGTCAAGCTGTAAATGTTTATTATGTTACCCCTGATTCGCAGCTCAGAAGTTAGGAGTTGGGAAATCTAACAGGACAGCTGTTATTTAAAGCAGTCTGGGAAGGTGCACTTTTCAATGGTGGATGTGCAGGATATTCAGAGGCTGCAGGCAGCTTGATTTCAGCCAAGGCCTTCATTTTGCCCAATGTAGCCATAAAGGGCTCATGGAGCAAGGCAACAGAAGGAAAAATGTGCTCTTCCCCTCTGATTGGCGGTGGGTGCTCAGATACGTTAATCAGCAGTTGTATCAATGCTACCAGGACGAAGCAACAGTGCAGAAATAATTTAATGGTCTTATTAGGACCTCCAAGGTAAGATTCCCGTTAAAATGAATGTGATTTATCGGGCGTTACTAAAGTGAAAATTGTTCCTTTGGTTGGGAAATTAAGAGCAATATTTTAATTAGTGACGGGCCATTTTGGTGTAAAAGTAGGAAATGCATTTTCACACGAAAGATACTGCAAAGGCAATGGGGCCTGACAATATTCCAACAATGGTACCTAAGATTGTGCTTCAGAACTAGTCACTCACCTAGCCAAACTGTTCCAGTACATCTACAACACTGGCATCTACCCAGCAATGTGGACAATGCAATCATATGTACATAGGTACGCTATAGGTAATGAAGGGTTAATTATTGCATCTCAGTGTAATTCAAACACTAGAGGGCACCACCAGTTCCCAGTATAAATATCAGACCTCAGGGAATCTTGGGTAGTCTCTGTAGTGTTAGCAGAGGAGAAGTTTTGATCACAGCTCAAGGAATAGTTTAGATTAGAGAGAAGTAGCCCGAGGACATCATTATTCTAGATTATTGATTAATCTTACTTTATTAATACTTACAGCAAGAAGGCGGTATGCCAACTGAGGCGAGCAAGAGGTGCAGTTTACAAGCATGGAGATAAGGTATGTTAGCAGGTCAGCTCCGGAGGGAGGCAGCTGCGAGGGAAATTGTTCAGGTGAGGGACAGGGCAGGGAAGTTGGTGATGGCTCCGGATCTGATTATCAAGGTCTTTGAGGAAATTTATGAGAGGTTGTGCAGGTCAGAGCCACCTGGGGGAGACCGGGAGATTCAGGAATTTCTAGATGGGTTGGAGTGCCCGAGGTTAGGGGAGGGGGACAGGGCTACATTAGAAGGAGCAATAGTGGAGCAGGAGTTAAAGGATGCGATTGGGAGGATGTAGTCGGGGAAGGTGGCAGGGCCGGATGGTTTTCCGGTGGAATATTATAAAAGAATTCAAGGATAAGTTGGCACCCCTGATGGTTGGGATGTTTGAAGAGGCGACAGGGAAGGGGCTGTTGCCACAATCTTTGGGCCAGGCATCAATTTCCCTGTTGCTAAAAAAAGATAAGGACCCGACGGAGTGTGGGTCGTATAGGCCTATATCACTTTTGAACATGGACGCAAAAATATTGGCAAAGATGCTGGCGGGTAGATCAGACAGGGTTCGTGAGAGCGCGGCAGCTCTTTTCAAATGTTAGAAGGGCATTGAACGTGATTATGGCAACGGCGGAGGGGAAGGAAACAGAGGTGGTTGTGGCTGAGAAGGGGTTTGACTGGGTAGAATGGGGGTACTTAAGGGCAGTTCTGGAGTGGATTGGGATTGGACCAAGATTTGTGATCTGGGTAAAGCTAATATATAAGGAGCCGAGGGTGAGTGTCCGCACAAACAACATCAGCTCGAGATACTTTTCTCTCCACTGTGGGACTGGGCAGCAATGTCCTATGTCCCCCCTGCTGTCTGCAGTCGCGATTGAGCCATTGGCCATAGCATTAAGATGTTCGGGGGTATGGAAAGGAATAGTGCGGGGCATAGAGCATAGGGTGTCCTTATATGCCGACGGCTAGCTGCTGTATGTGTCGGAACCAAGTGGATCGATAGGGTGAATATTGGAGTTGCTTCGGTGTTTGGGTCTTTCTTGGGGTACAAACTAAATCTAGACGAGAGTGCGTATTTTGTGGTGTCTCAGCCGGGAGTGGGGGCAGCCATTCCGTAGGGCAGGGACTCACTTTAGGTATCTGGCGGTGCAGGTTGCCCGGGAGTGGGGGAGGCTCCGCAGGTACAACATTTGTAGTTTGGTGGGGAGAGTGAAAGCAGATCTGGCAAGGTGGGATGGTCTCCCTCTGTCACTCGCGTAATATGGGGTGCAGCAGGGGGAGATGTTTAGATACATGCAGGTTCGAAATTTTCCCGGAAAGCAGATATAGAGCTTCCCGGTGGAGCCGGCCTCCACATTGCTGGAGGAGGTGCTAACGACAGGGGGACTGGAGAAGCGGGTAGTGTCGGCGGTTTACGGAGCTATTTTGGACGAGGATAAGGCACAACTGGAAGGGATCAAAGCAAAGTGGGAGGAAGAGTTGGGCGAGGATATGGAAGAGGGGTTCAGGTGTGAGGTGTTCCGGAGAGTGAATGCCTCCACCTTGTGCGCGAGATTGGGGCTGATACAGCTGAAGGTGGTATCCAGAGCACACCTCACGAGGGCGAGGATGAGCCGATTATCATAGAATTTACAGTGCAGAAGGAGGCCATTCGGCCCATCGAGTCTGCACCGGCTCTTGGAAAGAGCACCTTACCCAAGGTCAACACCTCCACCCTATCCCCATAATCCAGTAACCCCACCCAACACTAAGGGCAATTTTGGACACTATGGGCAATTTATCATGGCCAATCCACCGAACCTGTACATCTTTGGACTGTGGGAGGAAACCGGAGCACCCGGAGGAAACCCACGCACACACGGGGAGGATGTGCTGACTCTGCACAGACAGTGACCCAAGCCGGAATCGAACCTGGGACCCTGGAGCTGTAAGGCAATTGTGCTATCCACAATGCTACCGTGCTCCGTCTTTGGAGGAGTAGAAGATGTGTGTGAACGTTGCAGGGTTGGGGGGGGGGGGGGTTGCTAATCATGTTCATATGTTTTGGTTCTGTCCAAAGCTAGAGGATTACTGGAAGGAGGTTTTTAGGGTAATTTCTAAAGTGGTGCAGGTGAAACTGGACCCGGGATCCCGGGTGGCCATATTCGGGGTGTTGGGCCAGCCAGGGTTGGAAACGGGTGCAGAGGCAGATGTTGTAGCCTTCGCCTCGTTGATCGCCCGAAAGCGGATCCTGATAGGTTGGAGAGCAACCTCTCCACCCTGTGCCCTGGCGTGGTGGGAGGGACCTGTTGGAATTCTTGACTCTTGAGAAGGTTAGGTTTGAACTGAGGGAAAGGACAGAGGGGTTCTACAATTCATGGGCGTTATTCATTATGCACTTTCAAGAACTGGATAACATCGAACATTAGTTGGGAGGGATGGGTTGGAGGGTTGGGGGGAAGGGGACTGTGTGTGTTAATGGTGACTATGGGTGATTCCTGATTCGTTTTTGTCATTTGTTTATGTGAACATGCGGTTTGGTGAGAGGATGGGATCGTTGTTATTGATGGGGATTGACATATTTTTTATGATTATTGTTTAATGTTGGTGGGTGTAAATTTTGGAGAAAATGTGAAAAAGGAGAATAATAATATTAAAAAACAAAAATAATAGTTGTAGCTCTGTAGAGTATGCAAACTCTATTTAATTTAATTGTTATTCAATACATCAGTTTTGATTCAATCTAAAGATTAGTGATTTCTTTATCATCGATTCAACAAACCATTCTGGATCACAAGGCAAAGAATAACGACATATTACCACAACGTTTAATATAACAGACAATAGCCCAGGTATGTCCTGTACGCCAAAAGCAGGAATCCAATATGACCAATTACCACCCCATCAGTCTACTCTGAATCATGAGAAAAGTGATGGAAGGTATTATCAACACTGTTATAACGCGGCGCTTGCTCAGCAATGACATGCTCACTGATGCTCAGTGTGGTTTCACCTGGGTCACTCAGCTCCTGATCTCATTACAGCCTTGGTTCAAACATGAACAAAAATGCTGAACTCAAGAGGTGAAGTGAGAGTGACTGCCCTTGACATCAAGGCAATGTTTGATTGAGCGTGGCATCAACGAGCCTGAGCAAAACTGAAGGCAATGGGAAGCGGGAAAACCCCCAGTAGTTGGAGCATATCTAACACAAAGGAAGATGATTGTGGTTGTTTGAGGCCAATCACTTCAGTCCCAGGACATTGCTGCAGGAGATCCTTCAGCTGCTTCACCAATAACCTTCCCTCCATCATAAGGTCAGAAGTGAGGATGTTCATTGATGATTGCACAATGTTCAGCACCATTCGCGACTCCTCTGACACTGACGTTGTCCGTGTTCATATGCAGCAAGACCTGGACAATATCCAGACTTGGGCTGATAAGTGGCAAGTAACATCCGTGCCCCACAAGTGCCAGGCAATGACTATCTCCAACGAAAGAGAATCCAACCATCTCCCTTTGACATTCCATGGCATTACCATTGCTGAATCCTCCAGTATCAACATCCTGGGAGTTACCATTGACCAGAAACTGATCTGAACCAGCCATATACATGTTATGGCTACAAGAGCAGGCTAGAAATTCTGTGGAGTGTAACTCACCTCCTGACTCCCAAAAGCCTGCCCATCTTCTACAAGGCACAAGTCAGGAGTGTGATGGAATTCTCCCCACTTGATCCAAAAACACTCAAGAATTGACACCATCCAGGACAAAGTAGCCCATATGATTGGGACCCTATCCACAAACATTCACTCCCTCCACCACTGACAAACAGTGACAACAGTATGTGCCATCTACAAGATGCACCGAAGCAACTCACCAAGGCTCCTTCGACAGCACCATCCAATTGTGCAGCCTCTACCACAATGGACAGAGGCAGCAGATGCATGGGAACACCACCACCTGGAATTTCCCCTCCAGGCAACACATAATCCTGACTTGGAACAATATCGCCGCTCTTTCACTGTTGCTGGGTCAAAATCCTGAAACTCCCTCCTAACTGCACAGTGGGTGTACCTACAGTACATGGACTGCAGTGGTTCAAGAAGGTGCCTCATCACCACATTCTCAAGGGCAATGAGGAACGGACAATACATCCCGTGAAAGAATACATTTATTTTAAAGGAGGTGCAGGAGCAGAAGGACCTGTATTTGTGCATAAAACATTGAAGGCAGAAGAACAGATTGGGAAAATGGTTAATAAAGCATACAGTATCCTCAACGTCAGAAATAGCAGCACAGAGTATAAAAACAATGAAGTTGTGTTAAACCCGTATAGGACCCTAGTTCAACCTTAACGAGAGTATTGTGTCTAGTTCTGGGCGCCACTCTCAGGAAAGATATGAAGGCATTAGAGAGACTGCAGAAAAGATTCACGAGAATGGATCTTCAGTTACGTAAATAAAGGGAGAAGTTGGGATTGTTTTCCTTGTAGAAGAGAAGGTTGATAGCGGTATTCAAAATGCTGAGGGGACAAGACGGAGGGCAGCACGGTAGCATTGTGGATAGCACAATTGCTTCACAGCTCCAGGGTCCCAGGTTCGATTCCGACTTGGGTCACTGTCTGTGCGGAGTCTGCACATCCTCCCCGTGTGTGCGTGGGTTTCCTCTGGGTGCTCCGGTTTCCTCACACAGTCTAAAGATCTGCAGGTTAGGTGGATTGGTCATGATAAATTGCCCTTAGTGTCCAAAAATTGCCCTTAGTGTTGGGTGGGGTTACTGGGTTATGGGATAGGGTGGAGGTGTTGACCTTGGGTAGGGTGCTCTTTCCAAGAGCCGGTGCAGACTCGATGGGCCGAATGGCCTCCTTCTGCACTGTAAATTCTATAAAAATGAAAAAGACAGACTAGAAAGGGAGAAACTGTTCCAATGTGGTGGAAGGATCGAGACCGAGAGGTCACGGATTTAAGGTGCTTGGCCAAAGAAGCAATGGGGACATGTGGAAAAGTTTTTGTTCACGCAGCAAGTGGTTAGGATCTGGAATGCACTGTCTGAGAGTGTAGTGGGGGCTGAGTTAATCGAGGAAGTCAGGAGGGAATTGGTACCTGAAATGGAAGAATGTGCAGGGGAGAAACGGCATGGCTGTAGCTAAAGTTCTCCCATGGGAAGGCAGCACAGACATGAGTGGCCATATGGCCTCCTTCTGTGCTGTAACCATTCTGTGATTTTATAATTCTGTGAAGACACTTTTTAAAACCTGCCTCTTTGACCAAGTTTTAGACCCTCTGACCTTCCAGCTCCTCAAGTAGCTTGGTCTTATACTGTTACAGTGCTCCTGTGAATCGCCTTGTGACTTTTCATTATGTTAAAGGTGTGTTTTGCTCCACCTCACATTACTAAAAGCTTTCTTTTGTTACATAGTTACTGTTCTGACGAGGAAGGGAGGGTAATTATTTACACAGCTGCACTTTATGAGGAAAGCAATATTAATTTTCCAAGTATCAAAAACCACATACCTGTCTCCAGGGTGACATCATTTAAATATCTTTCAAAATTATACTGCAGGTATCACCACACCCCGCATTCACAATCCAGCACCCCACCCTGTGCCAGTCTAACTGCAGATTTACCATTCATTGTACCACAGAGGATTTTCTAGTGTACATGCGAAAACCTTGCAACCAGTGCCAACGTTAACACTAGTTTAAGTACAAGTTTAACGTCAAACTTCAAATTGCTACTCTTTCTGACAGATGTAAAAATGTTGGGGGAAACAAAACGAAAATGGAAACCAGCAATTGAGACTGGAATTCACAAGCAATTTAACACCCTCTAACTTCAGGAATCTACAAGCATCTTTCTCACTTTCTCTTTCTGTCTATTGTATCTTTGTATGACTTGCCAATTTCTCTCTCTCACGGCTCTCTTTACATTTTCTCTCACTCCATTTCTTTCGCTCACACATTAACCCACATAAATTATAGCTGGTTTAAATTTCCCCCAAAAAGAGATTATCTGTGATCCCACAGGAAGCATGTGGGCAGTCACATTGTAACACATGTTATGGGCCAGGGTTTAGAGAACCCCAAAGTGTATCATGGAGTTCACCTGACCCACAACATTTAATAGATTGTGGTATGGGGAGCACACGGCCCACTCTACAGGTGAGGTACAGCAGAAATAGAAAAGTATTTTTTCAAGCAAAACAATGTTTATTCTATGAACTCAAGCTAACCTTTTTAAAATATACAGTGAACATCTTTGCAACCATCAATTCAAATACAACCCCCCAAAGAATACAACACTAAGTAATACTTAAGCTGTCCTTTTAACATCCAGAAGACTTAAAAAAACCTTTAAACAGAAGCACATTAGGTTAAAGTCACTACTGAGAGCAGTTATTAGTTTTAAATCACCAAAGGATCGATTTACAGTCTTTAGATTACAAAGAGAGACTAATACACCTTCTGGCTGTGACTGCAGCTGTCCAGCTCTGAAAACGAAACTAAAACACACCCTGCAGCAAACAGCCTAAAACAAAAGTAAAAATCTGACAGACAGCCCAGCTCCACGCACACTCTGACATCACTGATAAACACCCATTTCTTAAAGGTACATTTCTTAAACACCTATTTCTTAAAGGTACTCTCACATGACACACAGGACTTGGGAGCAGTAGGGCGTTATTCAGCCTTTGAGTCTGCTCTGCTATTCAATAAGATCAGGGATGATCTGCTTATGGTCCTAACTCCACTTTGCTGTCTATGCCAAGAACCCTCGACTTGCTTGTCTCTCAAAACTCTGCCTAACTCTGCCTTGAATAAATGCAATGACCCATCCTCCACTGCTCTCTGGCGAAGCGAATTTCACACACTAACGACCCTCTGAGAGGACAAAAATTCTCCTCATCTCAGTCTGTAAAGATAGACCTCTTGGGCGGTAGTCTCCGTTGGCCGACGCTGATTGGACGGAGAATAGGTTGGGAGGCCAAAATCGTGGTTTACCCTGGGCACCAGCCGCCATGCTCTGGTGCTTCAACAGCGGCGCCAATGCGTTCTACTCCGCACGTACAGTAAATGCTGTCCGCATATCATTAGTGGTATTCTCTGGGGCATCCACGATGCTTCGCCACTGCTGCCCTTTTTAATAATGTTGCTCCATTTATGATATGATGTTGTGTCCCAACAGCGTCGCTAATACTGTGGGTGTTTCTATTTCTCTTACTGAACTACAAGGCTTTCCCGTATATCGGGCAAATGACCACACAACCAGTTAGTCAGTTCAAAAGATGGTTTATTTACACACAAGGGTTACTTCGACATGCAAGCACAGTATACTACAAATTAAACTACACCTAGCAGCTACAATAACCTGTACTTAACTTCAGGGCGACTGGCGCTCTGCAGTTTGATAAGGCCTTTATCTTGATCTCACATGGCTGGTTTGAAGAAGTTGTTCTGTCTCTGCTCAGCTCATCCATCAGGTAGCGATCGTTGGTCTTGAACTTGGCTATCTGGTCATTATGCTGCAGTTGGGCTGGCGCAGGCTGGATCCAAAAAGGCTGGCACAGGCCGGGTCGAAAAGAGGCTGAACACATGGCTGTGTCTCTTTTTATCCCTCTTGGGTTTCGCGCACTTTGGGGCGGTCCTTAATTTTGAACCCAATAATTTGACAGGCTTCGATCACTGCCTTCGATTTTGGCCAATAAGGGGGCGGGTGCCTTGGTGGCTGGGCGGGTCCTTATCGGTCATTGACCTTGGCAGTTGGGCTCTCTGATTAAAGGGAGCGGCGCCGAACAGTCTGTGGCTGTACCGGTTTCTTGATTGGAGTCCTATTGTTCTGAGGAACGGGCCATTAAAATGCAAACGAGCGGGGGGAGGGGGGGGGGGGTCTCAATCAGGTCTAGCTCTCTGTGTTTCAAATACACAGAAGCTCTGTAACTGTCTGAGTCCTGGGTTGGCCATAATTCCCATGGTCCTTTGCAGGTGGCCATCTCAGATGGCTACATCCTGTCCTCTTGATCGTGAACACGAAGCGTGGTGGATCACACTATTGATCCCTATCCATCCTTGGTGTACCAGTCACCCTTGGTCAAGGCCAGGTTCTACTCTATCTTATCCTATGTTTTGGGGCATTTACCTAATATTTATTAACACATCATACATTAATTAATCTCTAACAGGTCACTATAAAACATTTCACTGTTAAACATTTAACCTATCCGTACAGTTGACTACTAACTAACACTATCTAAGCTACTCTCATGCTGCTGTCCAATATCAAAAAGAACTTATGCACAGTACAAAAATTTTAAAACAGCAGCATTACATTTCTACTTAATTCTGGTAACGTTTACAGAGAGTTTTAATTCTTAGCAGCAGTTAATACATTTGTTCAGTTTTGTTGAAATCCAAAGAAGGGGGCTCGGACTGTATATATCGGTGAGCGGGAGGCTTTTGCTCACAATTTACGGAGGCGAAGTGTCTGAATGACACTGCAGATTATTGCAATTACTAGAAAGGCCTCTACTATGTATGAAAGGGGGTTCTATTTGGCAATGTTTTCGCACCAAGTGGGGGTTTCGGTGTCCGTCTTTGTGTGTGGTGTCCGGGCTGGTGGTGGTCTGTTGTGTGGAAGTGTTCGGGGCTGGTGTGGAGTTCGTTACAAAAGTCCGTTGCGCGCGCAGTTGCAGAAGTCCAGCGATGATCAAAACGCATGTCAGCAGTCCTTGCTTCATCCTGTCTTCTGTCTTCCATGTATTCCTGAGGGTGCAAGCATAGTATCTGTTATTATCTTCGGTTAATATCTCGTTTTATTTGTCTTTCTCTCCTTACTCCAATTACCCATTATGATCGTCACCATGTGTGACTCCCTCATTTAAAAAAATATAGCATTTTGAGACAAGACATGCCAAAAGAAATTTCTTTTTTTTGAAGCGCAGAGACTCTCGCAGCTTGTGGTCGATGCAGGGGGTGGTCGGACAATTTCCTCGCCCAGTCTTTTCCTAAATCACAACCATGGAAGGTTGAGGCTTATCTTAACCAGCCGGATTTCAGGGCGGCCAGTTTTATACATTTGTGAGCCGCAATCACATTTGGCCTGGGGTGTAACTGGCATATGAAGTTGGTGCAGTGTGACCGAAGAAGAGATGAAGGAGGAGAGAAACAAACATGAATTGGCATTGCTGAGGTATCCCTGCCATGGGAAGTGGCGGGTCAGCGTTCACAGTTTGCATGGGGCAGCTGGGACATTGTAGCTGCTGTGGGTGGTGTTCTCTTTCATATCTGAGGGCTAGTCTAGCTGGTGGTGGGGGTGTCCTGCAATCTCGGGCGAAGTGTCCTGACTGCCCACAGTTGTAACATGACCCTCGGGACACACAAGGTGCAGCAGGCTCTCTGGTGTATTACTCCCTTGGGTATGGATCCCTGGGATATTGGACTTCTCCTCTACCCTTGTTTATCCATGCGGGTCCCTGGCTAGTCCTAACTGAGTGTATGTTTGCTCCTATATCGTCCTGATCTGTCTGTCGGTGTAGGGTTTGTTCCCGTGCTCTAGAAAGTTGTTTCAATACCCAAACTTCATTATGTGAGTGGTCTGCGGGGTCGAATTCACACAAGCCTTTTGGCCTGCGTCTGTGGCATGCGAGACTACAGTGCATTTAGTGGTGTGGTCCTCATTTAAGAGTGCGTGGTTCAAAACCCCAAATACTGCCTTAAAATGGATCCAAAGGTGATCTGCAAATGCGGTTGGATGCTCTCACTTCTTTTGCCTACAACAGTTCAAACCCTCAAATGGATCTCCCTTGTTTTAGCCGATTGCATCTAAAATGGCCGTTTTCATCTCCTGTAGGGTTCCTCCTGCTACATTTTAGGGCTCAGGCAAAGATGATCTTACGGACTGGCTAAGGCTCATAACTATGAGTTTAACTTCCTCTCTTTCATCTAGACCGTACATAACCTTCTGTTGGCGCGCCTCTTCAAAGAAGTTGTGTGGGTCTGCGGTGGGCTGGAATGGAATAATTTTGGTGCAAGCATCTCTCAACTGGGTTATGGATAGTGTGGTGGTATAAACAAAATCAGGCTCCTCCTGATCCGAGGACTTGCGTTGGGTGGTAACTGGAGTCATGGTGGTCGAATTGTGAGTGGGGGTGGGTGCTGCCTGTGCAGTCGGTGGTGCGGATGCTTTCCTTTTTGGGGCATGGGGGGCTTGATTCTGATTTCCCGTGCCCTCAACATATCTCTGGGCGCTTTCATTTAATTCTTGCCAATCGGGGGCACCTTCCTCATCTAAATTTTGTCCAAAGCTATACCTAAATCCATTCTGCACTGAAAGCAGTGACAGTAATTTGTCTATCTGTTGTCTGCATTTTGCGTGGTCTACTGTGCTCTGTCTCTGTCCTGTTGTGGAGCGCTCGCAAAGCTGCTTTTAAATTCGTGCATTGACTCATTAACTGTGCTACCTGCTGTTATGTCTCTTCTTGTACCAACACTGTGTGCTGTGTATCTTGGAAGGCTTTATCGTACTGATCTGAAAGCTGCTAAGGTGAACTAAACAAGATTGATGTGCTCGTTTCACATCAGCCATCTCCTTATCTTTAGCTGCTAACTGTTCCCGGAGTTGCTCAATAATCTTTTCGCTTTCACTATTGTTTCCCTCATCCTTCTCATCTTTCTCAACTAACTGCCGACGGAGCATCTTCACGACCTCCTCTGTGCCTCGCAACTGTGCCAAAGAGGACACTATTGCCATCGGCTTTCAGACTTTCGCTGCATTTTTCTTATGGACCTCAGTTAGGTTGTCCCACCAAGTTTGTCCTATGCTTCCTGGACCTGACTCGTCATTCGCACAACAATTGGACTAAAGGGGCCATCCTTTCCCCTTCAAATACTTCCTCAATTCTTCCTCCCATATGGGGCACTGCTCTGCTCTGTTGGTCGCTGCGACCTCGGGTTCCTGTGGGTTCATTAAATGTCCCATCGCTTTAGTGGCCATTGCTTCTAATATCTCTTTTGCTTTATCTCTAATATCTCTTGCTCTACTTTAACTTCTCTTTCCCTACCTTTAATTTTGGACAGGGGAATAAGGCGGCGATTCGAACAGCGGGTATGGCCTAAGCTATTTTCCGGTTCACAATTCTCTCGACAATTTTACACAATGCTTGCGAGTTTACCATACTTTCCCTGTTAGGTATGCATGCAGGTTAGTACACACTTCCGAAATTTGGTTATTTGGTCGATATGGGGCTTGCACTTGTGGTTCTTTCTCTTTCACGCAATTGGTTTTAAAGTTTGTGGGTTCTCTCGGAGTGACAAAGTCACTTCTAATCGAGTCTCGTCAGAGTTCGCCAATAATGTTGCCCTTTTTAATAATGTTGCTCTATTTATGATATGATGTTATGTCCCAACAGCATCGCCAATACTGTGGGTGTTTCTGTTTCTCTTACTGAACCACAAGGCTTTCCCGTATATCAGTCAATGACCACACAACCAGTTAGTCAGTTCAAAAGATGGTTTATTTACACACAAGGGTTACTTTGACATGCAAGCACAGTATACTACAAGTTAAACTACGCCTATCAGCTACAATAACCTGTACTTAACTTCAGGGCGACCGGCGCTCTGCAGATTGATAAGGCCTTTATCTTGATCTCACGTGGCTGGTTTGAAGAACTGGTCCTGTTTCTGCTGGGCTCATCCATCAGGTAGCGATCGTTGGTCTTGAACTTGGCTGTCTGGTTGTTATGCTGCAGTTGGGCTGGCGCAGGCTGGATCCAAAAATGGCTGGCACAGACCGGGTCCAAAAGAGGCTGAACACATGGCTGTGTCTCTTTTTATCCCTCTAGGGTTTTGCGCTCTTTGGGGCGGTCCTTAATCTTGGACCCAATAATTCGACAGACTTCAATCACTGCCTTTGATTTCGGCCAATAAAGGGGCCTTGGTGGCTGGGTGGGTCCTTAGCGGTCATTGACCTTGGCAGTTGGGTTCTCTGATTAAAGGGAGCGGCGCCGATCAGTCTGTGGCTGTACCGGTGTCTTGATTGGAGTCCTATTGTTCTGGGGAATGGGCCATTAAAATGCAAACGAGTGGGGGGGGGGGGTTTCCCGGCAGCCAACCCAGTGAGGCCGTTACTGGTATCTCACGTTAATTAGGGCAATTAAAGATGCCCCACGGACTTCACATCAGAAACGACTGTCCCACCAGCTGATTCAACTGAACCGCACTCTCGGCAACTCCCTGTGAACTCGGGGGAGCAGCTCTTAAACTGATCCCGTAAAGCAAACCCCAGACAGCAGGCAGCCATGCCACCACACAGACTGGATCCATGATTTGGAGATGCCAACCTGGGGGAGACTATTGGATGCGATGGAGTCCAAACGGGATACCCTGTTCTCCCATAGGAGGCGGACGGTCAGCCACAGGGCAGCCAGTGATGCCTGGGAGGCAGCGGCCGTGTCACCAGGAAGACTGCCACCCAGTAACGCAAGAAGCTAAGCAACCTCCACTGGGCCACACGGGTGAGTTGGCATCAGCCCCCTGGCACCGAGTCCGCCTACCGCTCCGCCCCTCCCCCACATGTTCCTGTGGTTGGCACTGCACCACCTCCTCTCCTGGCACAATACCACGCCTGGCACAATACCACACCCTGGCAACACCTGTGTACCTCACACATGCCCAGCAGCTGTGTCAACACCTGACCCCTGCTATAGCCCCCCCCCCCCCCCCCCCCCCCCCCCCCCGGCGCCACACGGTATATGAAGCGTGCGGCTCACGATGCCCTGTCTCTATCCCCACAGGAGAAGTTGTCCCACACAGATGGGAAAGGGACCAGATAGGTGGCAGGGTGCCAAACATCAGAGTCACCACCCCCTATGAGGAATGGGCCCTGGAGGTTATGGGGGTGTCTGCGGGCAGATTGTCCACCAATGTCAAAATTTGCCAGCGCCACAGAGGTGAGCTTCCATCGGCCCCCACCCAGATGATCTGTCACACATGTAGTTCATGCCATAAAGGATGGTCCTTCCCTTCTACTGAGCACGTCTATTCTCCTGCAGGATCTCCAGCCGATGGTGCCGGCCCATCCGGGGTGGTGTCCAACAGAACATCTCAGTGGGGAGCTCCAATGATGCAACCATCGATGCTTCATGGCTGTCATGCCCATGCTCCCCCAGTGTAAACACACACACCTCGGTGGCCGAACATAGTGGACAGGCTTCTGGGGTACAATCTGGTGAGCATCACACAGTTGCTGATGCACATTAGGCAGAGACTGGAACGTCCAGGGGGGGTCAGCAGTCAGAAATCTGCTGGACCCCAGGATCCAGCTGAGTCCCAGTCAGATGCTGAGCCTCTGGACCAAGTTATCCCAGAGCTGATGCAGATGCTAGGGTGCGGCCCTGAAATTCAGAGGGGGGTGTCAGTGACACTCCAGCAGGTCCATAGCCAATTGGAGGAGTCCCAAAGGCTACGGGCTCTGGATATGGCGTGGCACTGAGGCCAACACGGCTGGGGTGGTGACCGCGGTGGGGAGCCTGGAGCACAAGGTCAGCAGCATGAGTGGTGGTGCCCAAGGCATTGCTCAGTCAGTGACGGCCATGGCTGAGAGCCTCGACAGCATGTCCCGGTCGCTGGGTGATGTGTCCCTAACACAGGTGGACCTTGCTGAGGTGCTCCAGAGCATATCCGATTTGCTGGGAGCCATGACCCAGTCCCAAGTGGACATTGCCGGGGTGCTTCAGGGCATGTCTCAGTTGCTGAGAAAGGTGTCCCAGATACAGGCAGACACCGTTGAGGCACTGCAGAGCATGGTCTGGTCACAGAGGGGCACCGCTGAGGCAGGGCCGGCTCAAGGTACCGGCAACTCGGGCAGTCGCCCGGGGCGCCATGTGCTAGGGGGCGCCATCAAGGAGTGCGGGTCCCGCGCATGCGCAGTTGAGCCGGTGCCAACCAGCGCATGCGCGGTGGCCGTCCTCCCTCAGGCCGCCCCGCACAAACATGGCGGATGGATCCAGGCTCGCCGGTGGTCACTCCGCCCCCCCCACCCTCGGGCCCCCTCCGCCCCCTCCCCCACCTCCGGCTCCCCCCTCTGGCCCCCCCCCCCCCCCCCCCTCCCCCCCCTCCGGCCCCCCCGCCTCCCCCCCTCCGTTCCCCCCTCCGGCCCCCCGCCTCCCCCCCTCCGCCCCCCTCCGGCCCCCCCCCCCGCCTCCCCCCTCCGGCCCCCCCCCCGCCTCCCCCCCTCCGGCCCCCCCTCGTCTCCGGCCCCCCCCCTCGCCTCCCCTCTCCGTCCCCCCCCTCGCCTCCCCCCTCCGTCCGCAGTTGGGCCGGAGCCAACCAGCGCATGCGCGGTGGCCGCCCTCCCTCAGGCCGCCCCGCACAAACATGGCGGATGGATCCAGGCTCGCCGGTGGTCACTCCGCCCCCCCCCCCCTCGGGCCCCCTCCGCCCCCCCCCCCCCCTCCGGCTCCCCCCCCTGGCCCCCCCCCCGCCTCCCCCCCTCCCCCCCCTCCGGCCCCCCCGCCTCCCCCCCTCCGTTCCCCCCTCCGGCCCCCCCGCCTCCCCCCCTCCGCCCCCCTCCGGCCCCCCCCCCGCCTCCCCCCTCCGGCCCCCCCCCCGCCTCCCCCCCTCCGGCCCCCCCTCGTCTCCGGCCCCCCCCCTCGCCTCCCCTCTCCGTCCCCCCCCTCGCTCCCCCCTCCGTCCGCAGTTGGGCCGGAGCCAACCAGCGCATGCGCGGTGGCCGCCCTCCCTCAGGCCGCCCCGCACAAACATGGCGGATGGATCCAGGCTCGCCGGTGGTCACTCCGCCCCCCCCACCCTCGGGCCCCCTCCGCCCCCTCCCCCACCTCCGGCTCCCCCCTCTGGCCCCCCCCCCGCCTCCCCCCCTCCCCCCCTCCGGCCCCCCCGCCTCCCCCCTCCGTCCCCCCCTCCGGCCCCCCCGCCTCCCCCCCTCCGCCCCCCCCGCCTCCCCCCCTCCGGCCCCACCCCCCGCCTCCCCCCCTCCGGCCCCCCCCCCCCCCCTCCCCCCTCCGGCCCCCCCCCCCCCCCCCGCCTCCCCCCCCTCCGGCCCCCCCTCGTCTCCGGCCCCCCCCTCGCCTCCCCTCTCCGTCCCCCCCCTCGCTTCCCCCCTCCGTCCCCCCCTCCCGGCCCCCCCCCCCCCCCCCCCCCCCCCCCGAAGGGCGCCAAAGTTCAGCTTGCCCGGGGCGCCAGCAACCCTAGGGCCGGCGCTGCGCTGAGGGCATCAACATCACGGTGCAAACAATGGGGAGCCACCAGGGCTGGCAGAGCCAAATGACACAGGGCCTCTGGAGCTCAATCCAGCTAACCCTCATCTCAAGGTGACCCCCTGGGCCCTACGGGCACCAGCTGGAAGGAAGGAGCACTGGAGGATGACCCGGAGCCGCCTACGGGGAAACAAGATGGCGGCGGAGCATGGCAACTCTCTGCGTGCTCTCCCAAATTGACCCTGTTGTGGACTAACCTGATTAATTCAACACTCCTGTGTGCTTCACCCGATGCCGGTGTCTATGTATTTACATTCTGTACCCTGTGTTGCCCTGCTATGTACTTTCTTTTCTTTTCATGTACTAAATGATCTGAGCTGCTCACAGAAAAATATATTTCACTGTACCTTGGTACACGTGACAATAAACAAATCCAAATCCAATCCAATCCACCAGCTCTCCCGAGCCTCCCCCTCCTGACAATGGCACGTCTTCGGGTCAGTGGACAGAACAGGGCGGTATGGCAAGGTATGTGCCACTGCCAAGGTGGCTGGGGGTCCAGCCCCAGGTCCTCCAGAAGACCCCAGCCAGGGGCACCAAAGGCCACAGGGCGTGGCAAGCAGAGCACAGAAGGCTAAGAAAATTAAGGATCACTCAGAGAGCACGGGGGGGAGTGAGGGCAGCCCCATTGGTAACTAGGGACAGTTAGGATCACGATTGTACAGTATTAAAATACATTACCCCCCGAGACAAGCCTCTATCACGTTATTCTGCACTATGCTGCTACACCCCTCCCCCATTTACCCTCCGCCCTCCCAGGCTCCAGCCCTGTCACACTATGGCATAGATTGAGGAGCACCAGAGCCCAGCTCACAATGGGTTATCATCACCCTCCTGCCTTGTATACTGACCCGCTGACAGTGCAGACACAGGCCCATCAACATGGAGTGATGTAACACAGAACCTGGGAGGGTGGGGCAGGGCGATCTGCGGTAGTGAGTGGGGGATGGGTGGGTGAGGAGGAAGGAGGGAGTGACAGGCGGATCTGGTGAAGGGAAGAGGGGGATGGGGAGAGGGGGGTGAGATGATGGACAAAGCCACAATCTGTGAGAAGTGGACAAGGGCCTCCCTGGCCCTCCAGGCATGCCGGACCCTCGCCACCACCGCCTGTCCTCCATATTCTGACTGCTCCCGCAGGTCCAGCCCCTCTTGGTCTGGCTCCTCCTCATCCTTGTCCTCCAATGTGGCTGCATGTATCTCCTCCACCACCAGCACATCACCCCCACTGCTGTTCCAGGTTGTGAAGGACACAGTAGACCACCAGAAAGTGGGCGGCCCTCTGGGGGGTGTACTGCAATACACCACCAGAGCAGTCGAGGCATCGGAATCACATTTTAAGCAGTCCAATGCACTACTCTATGACAGCCCTGGCGGCCACATGGGCCTTGTTATATCTGGTCTTTGCATTGGTCACCGTCCTCCATACTGAAGTCTTTAGCCAGGCCCTAACCAGGTACCCCTTACCCTCAAGAGCTATCTAGCCAACCTGGGGTGTCCCTCGAAGACACCATGGATCTCCGACTGCCCCAGGAAGTAACTGTTGTGCACAATCCTTGGGACACGTGCACATACGTATATGATTTTGAGGCGGTGGTCACACGCAAGTTGGGCGTTCGGGGAATGGAACCCCTTCCTGCTGATGAAAGCCAATCTCAGACCAGCGCGCAAGATGACATGCATGCCATCTATTACCTCCTGGACATAGGGCACCCCGGCAATGGTGGAGAATCCTGCTATCCGGGCATCTTGTTGCACTTATTCCAGGTCAAAGCTTATGTAGTCAGCTGCCTGGCAAACAGGGTATCTGTCACTTCACGGGGGGGAGGAGGGTTCAACTACATGGAAAATTATGGAAAAAGTTAAAGGGAAAAAGAACTCAGGAGATGTTATTAATGGAGGCGTTAAGGTTCAAAAGGAGCTAAAAAAACTAGCATAAGGGCAATTTACATGAATGCTCGTCACATTAGAAACAAAGTAAATGAGTTGACGACACAAATCATTGAGAATGTGTGTGATTTAGTGGCCATTACAAAACATGGTTGCAGGATGGTCATGACTGGGAGTTAAATATCCAGGGGTATCAGACTAGTCAGAAGGACAGACAAGAAGGTAAGAGAGGTGGCGTCGCTCTGATATTTAAAGATGACATCAGGGCAGCAGTGAGCGATGATATAGGTTCTACGGAGAAAAGGGATGAATCTATTTGGGTGGAAATTAGAAATAGTAAGGAGAAAAGGTCACTGCTAGGCGTAGTCTATAGGCCACCAAATAATTACATCACAGTGGGGCGGGCAATAAACAAAGACTTATTTGATGCATGTAAAAATTGTGTGGCAAGTATCACGGGGAGAGTTAATCTCATATGAATTTGGTCAAACCAGGTCGGTCAAGGCAGCTTTGAGGAGATGTTCATAGAATGTATCTGGGATAGTTTCCTCGAACAGTATGTAATGGAACCTCCGAGGGAGCAAGCTATCCTAGATCTGGTCCTGTGTAATGAGACAGGAATAATTAATGACCTCATAGTTAAGGATCCTCTCGGAAGAAGCAATCACAGTATAGTTCAATTTAAAATACAGATGGAGGCTGAGAAGGTTAAGTCCAATACCAGTGCCTTGTACTTGAACAAAGGAGACTACAATGGGATGAGGGAGGAGTTGACTAAGGAAGACGGGGAGCAAAAACTTTATGGTGGGACAATTAAGAACAGTGGAGGACTTCCAAAGCCATTTTTCACAGTGCTCAGCAAAATTATATACCAGTGAAAAAGAAGGACTGTAGGAAAAGGGATAATCATGAATGGATATCTAAGGAAATAAAGGAGGGTATCAAATTGAAAGAAAATGGATACAAAGTGGCAAAAACTAGTGGGAAACTAGAGGATTGGGAAATCTTGTCAACAGAAAGCCACGGACAAAGCTGTAAAGAAAAGTAAGATATATTATGAGACTAACTAGCTCAGAATATAAAAACAGACAGCAAAAATTTCTACAAATATGTAAAATGAAAAACAGTGGCTATGGTCAAAATTAGTCCTTTGGAGAGGATGAGAAGGGGGATTTAATAATGGAAAATGAGGAAATAGCCGAGGCATTGAACAGGTATTTTGTGTCGGTCTTCACAGTGGAAGACACAAATAACATGCCAATAATTGATGGCAAGGAGGCTAAGGCAGGTGAGGACCTAGAAACTATCATTATCACTCAGGAGGTAGTGTTGGTCAAGGTAATGGGGCTAATGGTAGACAAGTCTCCTGGTCCTGATGGAATGCATCCTGGGGTACTAAACGAGATGGCAGGGGAAAGAGTAAATGCACTTGTGGTAACTTATCAAACTTCACTGGACACTGGGGCAGTTCCGGCAGATTGAAATCAGCAAATGTGACGCCACTGTTTAAAAAAGGAGGTAGGCAAAAGGTGGGTAACGATAGGCTGGTTAGCTTAACTTCTGTGGTGGGGAGAATGCTTGAATTTAACATCAAGGAAGAAATAGCAAGACATCTGGATAGAAACTGCCCCATTGGGCAGATGCAGCGTGGGTTCATGAAAGGCAGGTCATGTTTAACTAATTTACTGAAATTCTTTGAGGACATTATGAGTGTGGTGGACAACAGGGAACCCGTGGATGTGGTGTATCTGGCTTTACAGAAGGCATTCGACAAAGTGCCACAGAAAAGGCTGCGTCATAAGAAAAAGGTGTCCGGCATTAAGGGTAATGTATTAGCATGAATAGAGGATTGGTTAACTAACAGAAAGCAAAGAGTGGGGATCAGTCAATGTTTTTCTGGTTGGTGATCAGTAGCTAGTAGTGTTCCTCAGGAATCAGTGTCGGGACCACAATTGTTTACAATTTACATAGATAATTTGGAGCTGGGGACCAATTGTAATGTGACAAAGTTCGCAGATGACACTAAGATGAGTGGTAGAGCAAAGTGTGCGGAGGACACTGAAAGTCTACAGAGGGATATAGATAGTTTAAATGAGTGGGCAAGGATCTGGCTGATGGAGTACAATGTTGGTAAATGTGAGGTCATACATTTTGGTAAGAATAACAGCAAAATGGACTATCACTTAATTGGTAGAAAATAGCAGCATGTTGCTGTGCAGAGGGATCTGGGTGTCCTTGTGCATGAATCGAAAAAAAATGATTTGCAGGAGCAGCAGGTCATTAAGAAGGCAAAAGGAATTTTGTCCTTCATTGCTAGAGGGATGGAGTTTAAAAGCAGGGAAGTTATGTTGCAGCTGTATAGGGTGCTGTCAAGGCCACACCTGGAGTACGGTGTACAGTTTTGGTCTCCTTACTTGAGAAAAGATGTACTGGTACTGGAGGGTGTGCAGAGGAGATTCATTAGGTTGATTCAGGAGTTGAGAGGATTTGTTTATGAAGAGAGACTGAGTAGACTGGCACTACACTCATTGGGATTTAAAAGAATGAGGGGGCATCTTATAGAAACATATAAAATTATGAATGGGATATGATAGAAGCAGGGAGGTTGTTTCCACTTGCAGGTGAAACTAGAACTAGGGGGAACACCTCAAATTAAGGGGGGGCAGATTTAGGACTGAATTGAGGAGGAACTCCTTCACCCAAACGGTTGTGAACCTGTGGAATTCCATGCCCAATGAAGCAGCGACATCATTGAATGTTTTTAAGGCAAAGATAAATAGATTTGTGAACAGTAAAGAAATTAAGGGTTGTGGTGAACGGGCGGGTAAGTGGAGCTAAGTCCACAAAAAGATCAGCCATGATCTCATTGAATGGCGGTGCAGGCTCGAGGAGCCAGATGGCCTACTCCTGCTCCTGGTTCTTATGTTCTTTGAAGGGGGGTGCACGTAGTTTAATCAGGGTATGAACTCTTAATTTACTGTAAGAAATATCAATGCAATATCTTTGTGAGTGATTTAGTTTTTAATTACAACTTATTGGATTCCGTTTTTCATTTGCTTTTCAAGTTAACAAACAGAGGCTGCCTCCCCACTTGTCCCATCTATTTCTCCTCTCCCACTCACTTGAAATTGTTGACTCCTAGCAGAGTTATAGTTCCTGGGGTCAATGACCTTTTGCTGCATTTACCAAAATAGCCAGTCAGCATGTTGTGCATTTTTACAGTCTAGAGTACTTTGTTTATGTATTAGTGTTTCATTCATTTAATTCTCTTCCAGGAATACACACCTGTTCAGGTGTTCCCACCTCCTTCCCTGCCTCCTGTGGGGGCAGAAGATTCCAGCCATTGTATGTGAAAGGTTTCTGAGCGAAGAGGTAGGGTGCAAACCTCCATCTCTTTTAACATATGGATGTCTGGAGGTTCCCCACTGGTTGGGCTGATCTGCTGCAGAAAGTGGTCTTTTATACCATTTCTCTTGGTCAATGGTGGGTGGCAGGTGTGGCGTTTTCTGCTGATCTGGATTTGCAGTGGGGCTTTATGACAAACCCCACCAAAATCTAGGGCCATAGTATGCAGTGGATCTGAAGGAATAGCCCACGTCCCAAAGCATAGCTAGCACAATTGTTAATAATGAGGAATTCTCGGGCAGAAAATTTAGTTGAGTTGCGAGGTATCTATCTTAACCAAAATCTCAAACATTTCTACAGGGAATGTATGAGAAAGCTCTCCATCAAATCTATCTCCCTTATGAAGCCCAGACAGATCAAAAAGAATTGATCTTTATGATTATTGATAGAAAATTCACCTTTTCTCTAATATATAAAGAATATATAAATTAATTCTCCTCATGAATCTGAACATTTATCTTGGCGCAAAGATTAATATGTTGAATTAACACTAATTGAAGTGGAAGATTAGAGGATTTCTCAAATATTAACATTGAATTTTGCAATGGAGAAATGGCGATTTGGCCGTGATTTGGCATCTTGCCCGTGTCAGTTCTTTGAAATCATTGCAAATAATAGGCGGGATTCAATCCGGCCAATGGTAATGATTAGTGAGACAAGGGTGGCGGTTGGATAGACCAACTCTATCCAATTCACTCAGGCAGGGAAGGGAGAGGACAGCATTCTTGCCCAGAGGCAAACTGAGGCCCTTAAGTGACCAATTACAGGCCTCCTTCCACAGGTATTTTGCTATTGTGAATTTACTGCTGGCAGCTGTGAACTCAACAGTGGGTCAGGAAGCCAGGGGCAGTCCCACCTTGGCCATTTCTGGGATCCCTGACTAGATCTTCACAATGTGGGGAGGCAACCTCGTCAAGCCTCCCTGCAGCTCAGGGTGGGAACCCTCCCGATCAGCCACCGTGTGGCACAATTAGCTCCAACCCAAAACAATGACTGCCCCTCCCCCACCCTTGCCAATGACCCTTCTCTCTCTCCCTCCCACTCAGTTCCAGGGCCTGCTCCATGGTCCAGCTTCTGGCCTGCTTCAGTTCCATCTGTGGCTACCACTCCCATGGTGTCACTGGGACTGAAGAACTGCCTGCCTGCCAGCTGGCATCTCCTGGAGGCCTCTATGCTCTGACTTCAGGCAATTATTGTCTGGTGGACCTAAAATCTAGTCAGGGATCCCAGAAATGGCCAAGGTGGGACTGCCCCTGGCTTCCTGACCCACTGTTGAGTTCACAGCTGCCAGCAGTAAATTCAGCCCAATGGGCTTATCCAGTTGGCAGACCTAGCCGAATGTCACTGCTCAGTGCAGCTATGGAGATACTTATATGAAATAAACTTAAACAAAATTCTTTTCATGAAATTAATGCTAATGACTTAGCCATACCTGCACTTATTGTTCTACTGATCCTTCATTCGTTTCATGTTTTGAAGTCTCAGATTTGAAAACTCATCGAATGTCTTCTGAAATATTGCAGCAACTGAACGAATACACCTACCTCCTCTGAGATTTACAGTAGAGTCTTATCATAGAATCATGGAATCCCTACAATGCAAGAGGAGACCATTCGGCCCATCACATCTGCACCCAGATTTGGAAAAACTACCCTACCTAGGCCCAATCCCTCACCCTATTCCCGCTACGCCATCCTAAGGGCAATTATATCATGGCCAATCCATCTAACCTAAACATCTTTACACTGTGGGAGGAAACCCGAGCACCCAGAGGAAACTCAGGCAGACATGGGGAGAATGTACAAACACCACACAGATAGTCACCCAAGGTTGGAATCGAACCTGGGTCCCTGGCGCCGTGAGGCAGCAGTGCTAACTACTGCGCCATCGTGTCACCCCTTGATTTCTAAGATCACGCTGATTAATCCCTGTTTCAGGCCTGCTCTTTTGGTGAAGGATGTTTAGAGGCTTTACATCACCAAGTTATGGATACATTTGAGAACTCTCCCAATTGCTCACTGGGTCTATTCGGCCCAAAGCAGAGCTATTGAAAAGCTGGAAAGTCTGCTTGGATTCCTGGTCTGTACTGGGTGATCTGATCTCAGCTAAAATATCAATGGGAGCACAATAACTGGCTTCAGCTTCCCCTGGTCTAAAGAGGGGGAAAATCAGTCCAATTACTATCCACTGCTAGAAGGCAGCAATGTTATTGGATGAGGACAATATTAACATGTATTTGTGAATACAGTAAAATGTCCCAGGTCATTTCACAGAACTATTGTCAGACAAATGGACATTGAGCTAAAGAAGAAGATATTAGGACCTATCACTAACATTTGGCCACAGCCATAGGTTATAAGGGATACTTTAAAGGCGGAGAGAGGAACAGGCATAGAATTCCAAAGCTAGTTAACTGAAGGTGCAGCTGCCCATGATTGCTAAAGGGAATACAAGAGACCAGATTGGGAGCAATGCGGATTTCTTGAGAGGATTGTAAGGTGACAGAGATAGGGAGGGGTAAAGCCATTCAGGTATTTTAATACAGGGATGAGATTTATTAAAATCAAGGCACTGACAAACTGAGAGTTAATGGAGGTCAGCAAGCAGCAAGGTGCTGGCTGTCTGGGACATTGAGTATGTAGGGCGATGTAGGGCACTTACTGTTTGGATTTACAGGTGGAGAATGAGGGTTGCACAGTACAGTAAAGGCTGTTAATTCCATGTAACTGCCTACAAAGAAAAAAACTGATATTAAGCAAACAAACTGCTTGCTGACAAATCACATGTACCTTGCATGCTGTGGGTTTCATTCTTGAAAGAAACTAAAATTCCACCACACAGGAAACGTGCAAAAATAATGACAGCATACATGGGCTCTGCAAGTACAAAGTCTGCTTTGACATTATGGCAACCGATCTATAAATATCAAAAACTTTTGATAATCAACAAAAATATGAAAGGACACTAGCTCTATTTAACATGGCTCACTGACTCAGGCACCTAGTTGTAATGTTTATATCTGTAGAACAAGTGGAGATCAGAATTTTCCGAATGATGCAATTATCTGGTGGAACTGTAAAGGAAGTGGTTTGGAAGAACATAACCAGTAAGAAACAGATGATAGACATAAAATCAAATTGCATGGGAGCCAATTTGTGCAGTACAGCCTGTGACAACGATTCCCTTTTATATTTTTCTGCCTTTTATCTCAGTTTTTCCCTTCAAATCCCAAACGTCTAACATTACATACCTGTTTCGTTGCGGGGTTTATTTTATAACCTACATTCCTATCGTAGAGCTCCACAAAACAGGATATCACTCTGGAGTTTGGGTGAAGAACTCCAATTCACAGCTAAGACAATCCATGCTCATGGCGAACGGCTGGAAGGAAAATCCTGCGGTTGGGCACACTGACCTTCATGTCCAAATTCCTGATGTGCACTCATGTTATGCAAAGCATCACAAATGCTAAATCATAAATTCTGCATATGATTCATGTCATATCCTTCGTACATTGCAGTAGCACAGGTCAACAACAAGCTCACTTTATACAATCGAACCATATATTAAAGAGACAGCATCTCAGTGGAAATAAGTGGTTGTAAATCTATTTATATTTTAGCAGTGGAAGACAAATCATGAAAATTTTACACCCATTGTACACCCTTTATCATCACTATCTCATCAAATGCAATTAATACAGTATTTCCTCATAACGCACTCCATTGGAATGTCCACCTGCACACAAGTAATTTGGAAATAGCTGCATCAACAACGTTTGGTGTTTTTCAAGGCATTCCAATAGCTGAATTAGGTCAGTTGTTGTTGAATGAATTGTAACAGTGTAATGGCTAATCCTGTTCACTTTCCTCCCTCTATTGATTCTCCACTTAGCCCTCCTCCACTGAATTTGATCATTAGTGATGGGACATGGTTTAAAGATGACACCAAAATAGCATATTGCAAAAATAGTCATTTGGCATGTTGAGCCTCAAAGTTGCAATCAAACCCAAACCCAATCCCACTGTGTCTCTCTTGACTTCTGCAGTTGTACCATTTGCAACAGGGCTCACTGGGCAGAGGACAGGATGTGCGAGTTTTCCTCCCGCACGAATCCTGGAGAAAATCTGTGTTTAAAATCTACTCGATGCAGTGCTAGGTTTCCTCAGTTGGTGTTTCCTCAATCTCAGACAATCACACCCTTGGGAGGAACGAGCTGCATGTCTCTGGTCCAGAATGCTTTTGCAATACTGATTATTGCTGAAATGAAGAGACACACTGTCAAAGCTTTTCATCTTGGACTCAAATGCAAGAATGCCAAATTTCAAAGAGTGCAACAATTTACAATGCACGAGAAAGATGTATACATTAATCAACAGAGTTGACTTTGATTGGCTGCGGTGTTACCATGGAGCGTGCACCAGGAAACTACTTGCTTCCTTTGAACTTTGACATTCTGGTGTTTGTCCTGATGAAAGTGATGCAGAATCAGTGACTACTAAAGCGACGTTGTAGTACAACTGAAGGCTTTAATAAGCCAGATATTTCCCCCAGCAGCTCAGGTACAGAAAGGAAGCTGCTGGGGCGGCACGGGCTCTTATACCCCGCCATGCAGGGCGGAGCTACCATACAGGCTCGACCAATGGAAAGCATACATTATCTACCAATGGTGTTCCAGCATTACTAGGTACTGTAATACCCCTACACAGACTGCCACAGAGAGTAAAACAAAAAGCATGGGCAGCGTGTAGGGAAGAAATAGGAGGAGGCCATGAGAGCTCCTTACAGCACTCCAGAGGAATGACAGGAGTGAGAAGCCATTACAGGAGAGTTGTTGGCCACGACTGGACATCTAAGAGGGTTCTGGTTAGGTGTGCTCCGTGCACCATTTTCAGTTGCATTAGGCTTAGTCTTGCGCATGTGGAGGTGGAGTTTGCCCTCTTCAGTGCTTCACTCCAGAGTCCCCACCCTATTTCTATCCCTAGTTCCTGTCCTATTTCTCCCCTTGTCTCCTCCAGCGGGGAACGTGCCTCTTCTCACATGTCGTCCATACATGTCCCCGCAGTTCCCCCTACCTACGTCGCCCACGTCCAACAGTTCCTCCATCATTGATTGTGTCTCGGTGCCCGTGGGTATGTTGTCATCTCGTTGTGGAAAAGGCTTTTGATTTGTAAATGTCATAGCTCATTCTCTTAGGCAGTTACAACCTTTTCATTAGCTCCTCTAACGTCGCTAATCTGTCGTCCGTGTAGAAATCCTCAACTGTCAGGGTCTACCCGTCTTTTCCCCACTTCTTAAATGTGGCGTCTAGTGTGGCTAGTGTGAACCTGTGATTGTTACAGATGGGGCCATGATGGACATTTCGATCAGGCCGAAGTGCTGCCTTAGCTGGTTCCATGTCCGGAGCGTGGCTACACCACTGGGCTTGTAGATTGCTTGGCTGGCGGGGATGGGATTGTTGTTGTGACAAAGGCCCGGAGGGACATTCCTATGCAAGAGCTCTCCATCATCCTTATCCATTCTGTTTCCAGCTTAATTCCCATCCCCATACTCTTTCCGCTGTGGCCGCCCAGTGGTGGTATTGCAGGTTTGGGAGGGCCAGGCCTCCTACGCTTCTCTTTCTCTGTGGAACGTTTTTGGGGAACCTTGGGTGAAGGACCCGCATTCAGTCGGGTCTTTGTCTTTCTTGGGTTTCAGTGAGATTAAGGCTTGAGCTAGCATTGGAGGCAGTGCGCCCCTTGCTAGCGAGACTGTGAACATCTCCGTCGAGTGCGAGGCCACTGCTGGTGCAAATTCTTTCTTTGAAGTCCGCTGGAAACCCGTTCTGCTGCGGCCGGCATTTCTTCGCCTCGTGCATCCGCTGGCTTGACCACTCGTTTCTCTTGGCTTCTGTCGCTTTTTATTTCTTTGCGGCCTCTGGAACTACTGTTGCTCAGCATCCTATCTTGTGTTGTTGTTAGATCAGGTGAGGGAATGCTTTTTTTCCCAGTTCTAGTGGGCTCTTTTCAGCAAAAGAGCCTAATATTGGGTTCTAATGAGGAGAGCCACGTTTCGTGAGTCCGCTTGGCATATACCCACCACCGGAACAAGAGAGCAAGGTGCTGCCACAGTCTGTGGCTAAGGCTAGGAATATGAGGTGGAATAATGCACCATGGTCAAAGCCAGAGTCTCAAAGGATGTCTTTTGTAACTTTGATTGGAGTTGCTTCAATTCTGTGGCAGGGGCAGAAACCACATTGGAAACTTTGTCAGCAGATTCAAAAGGGTGGGGCACCACAAGAGGCACAAAAGGAGACAGAAGGCCCTGAAAATTAGTTTGTTGACAAAAAGGCTGAACTAATGCCTTCCCGCCTCCACCAGTTAGTATATTCCAGGTGGGAATGTCCATGGTGTACCCTCCTGTTTAGCCTCCACTTGAATCTTTCAGTCGCCAATTAAGAACCACTCAAGCGGTAGACTGTGATCCTGGGACGACTGGAGGTGGTGTTCCAGCAGCAGCCCCTCTGTGATGTTGCCGAGTGCAAGAACTGCCAGCCGCTGATTCACAGCTTCAGGTTTTCAGAGCATTGTATCCCGAGGTCCTCATTGGGGGTGTCTTGTTATCTATCTGATGGGCAGAAGGTACAGTGGGCTTCCTTCCACTCCACATATTCAGGCAGTGTGAGGGACACCCACCAAAATTATAAGATTACACCCTGAGAAGGAGGAACCATTTCCAATATCTTAAATACGCAAATATCCAGTTAAATATGACAACTGAAAGCTAATAATAATTTTACAATGGAAAAGCGGTAAAAACCTTTATTAGGAACTTGGAACTGGTGCGGTTTATTCAGCTCCTCGAGCCTATTCTGCCATTCAGTGAGATCAGAGCTGCTCCATAACCTAGCTCCATCTACTCACCTTAGTTCTGTCACCCTTAAAATGGTTGTCTAAAAAAAAAGGTCAATCTCAGTCCTTAAATTTTCAACTGAGTTAGTGTGAAAAAGTGTTTCTTGACATCAGCCCTGAACATCCTTGCTCCAATTATAAGGTCGTGGGAAATCTAAATGATTTCTAATGTTTATTGAATCTGTGGTAGATTACAAGGTAGCCATTAGATGGGTGACTTAAATAATAAAGCAAAAGGGTGAAGGAATGCAAGCCCTGTAATTTTCTTGCAGGTCATAGCCTCACTGCAGCCTACGATGTTGTTATGACTCAACTGTGTGAGGGCGTACAGCAGCAGAGGTCCTGGCTCTCCTTGTGATTTTCTCTCCTCTTTGTCGAAAGACGTCCGTCTCGTGGTAAACCCACAACCGGGATCATGAGTGGCAAAGAAACAGGCTCTCCACCATTCTGTAGCACTGCACCGTCACACACAATATAACTTAGATGGCAGCTTATAAAAATGGCTCAAAACAAAAGATTTTCCTTCTCCACCTCTCCACTCCTTGTCCCACATAAAAGACATAAACACAGCAAACAAACCCCACCCATCACTGGTAACTTTGGTTTTCGAGGGCATTTTGTCAATTCTATGTTTTCTGAGAAAAGTAGGAAGGAAACTAATTCCCACACCTTCATGTAAATGCTGATGGCAGGAAAATATACGGATGTAGTCAATGCATCCGCTCTCGGTGTGCATCTGCCCAGCTTATTTTTACACAGCAGTATTCACAAACCTCTGCTGAAAACTTTTCTATTGCAATCAAGAGTAGAATCCTGTGAGAAAAGGCCAGTAGTTGTGTAATAATTTTGCCACAGGCTAGATGCTGCCATGTTTACAGTCTAGAGCGAACATAATACGCATGCATCTTGAGGTCAATTCCACTGTGACTGTCCTGGGTTCCTCCCACATCACTGCACCTCCGGAGCTGCTCTCCTCTCGACACTGCTCTCAGTTTACTGCTGTTGCTATTGAAACAAGTGCCAAAGCACCCAATGTGCTGGGCAGTAGACAAACTCATGTTCTGAGCTGAAGACGTGCCAACTAAGAGGCAACAAAATAAATGTTTTGAAAGAAAAGTTAGGGCCTTTGCAAAAGTGAAAAGGGGGTCTAATGCAGTGCTGGGTAACCTAGGCTAGCTGAGGGGGCTGCATAAGTGACCTTCCTTCATCTCAGTGAGCCACAAGATTGAAGTCAGGCTTGTTCACTATGACCCTTGAATAAGATTGAATGCATTCAATACATGCAGAATACTTCATAACAAGTTAGAGAAACTGCTTAATCATTCATATATTAATAGAATTGTCATCAACTTCAAGTGTAGAAGCAAAAGAAATATTTACACTTGATTGGACACAGGGGAAGCGCACAGCTCTCACAGTCATTGCTGTGTGCGATCAGCACAGGCTCTTCTTTAAATGCATATCACTTCAGTCATACTGGTAGGAAAAAGATTACTGGGATGGAAACCAGTGGAATAACTCTACACGCGGGCAACAATTAACAAAATGTCTCGTGGGCCGCATTCAGAATCCTGATGGGCCACATGTAGCCCCCAGGCCGCAGGTTGCCCACCATTGGTCTGATGCCTATTTAATGCCCCCTTTCGCGAACTGTACACTGAACACCAAAAATATACCCCAATTAACTTCAATCAGGTGCCTTGATGCTCAATTTCAAAATTGACTTGGGTTATTACAAACCCACAGTTCCTTCAATCCCAGGTACAATTGCGGAATCTATTACCAGTTGTAAATGTGAGGACGGTCTGTGCAATAATCATTTAAATAACAGAAGTTAATACAGATTCAGAAGGGAAAGACCCTGCCTATCCAACCTTCTGACTTCATGAGGAAATGATATTTCAACTGGTCTGCGGTAAGCTTTGCAATGTGCTGTGCCTTGTCTATAAGATGGCATTTGACGAAGTTCCTCACAAAAGGCGACAGGGAAAATGTTAACCAAGGTGGGAATAAAACCCATGAGAAGTCTCGCTGTAAATATGCAGAAGCCTCACAAATCGTCATGCAATCGAGAATCCTGTAATAACTCCAATGATATTTTAACCTGACCAAAAGGGAAGGCCCAGTCTTTGCCCACATAACGAGGTTAGTTCAAAGTCATAAGGCTGCAAGGTTCAAATAGTCCAGGAACTATAGGTGTTCAAATCAGTGGTGTCTGTGTGTGTTCCTGAGCTTGTTGAAACAGGAGTGAGTTATTATTATTGTTTAGTTTTGGTTCAATTAGGACATAATAGAGGATGGACTGTATTGGGTGGAAGAGGAGGAGGAGCAAATAAAACAACAGCGGCAGCTGCAGGATGTGCTGCAGCTGGACATGTGGGATGACAACAGGTGAGGGGGCCTGCTCACTGAAGGCCCCATCCACACAACAGGGTCTAGAGACCAAGGATTGTTTCTAATGTTTTCCACCTCCTGTACGGTGAGGTAGACAATGGTTGGGTGGTCAACATTGGTAGTGTTAGGTGGAAGGGAAGAAAGGTGTTGATCCAGAATAGGTGTCAATAGCAGAGTAAAGGTCAGTACTGTCTGAAAGCAAAATAGAAGAATATGGTAATAACAGAGAATGAGTCAACACTGTCTGAAAGCAAAACCATGAGAATAAGATGCAGAAAGGCACTTAAGGGGAAAATAATTCAAAATTGAGAACAGAGTTCATGGTCAGTAGCTGGTGAACACCATGTTGAGTCCAGAATCTTGTAAAGTGCGTTACCAGAATTGGAGGTGCTGTTCCTCTGGTTTGTTTTAGGCTTCACCAGAACATTGTAGCAGGTTGTGGACAGAGGTGATAATATGGAAGCAAGATGGTGCATTGAAATGGCAAGGGACAAGAAAGTTGGGATCAAGCTTGCAGGTATTCCACTAAAGTGGTCACTCAGTCGGTATTTTGTCTCTGCAATGTAGAGGAGACTGCATTGTGAGCAGCGAATGCTACAGACTAAACTGAAAGTTAATTTGGAAAGGAACATTTGGGGATTTGGACAGTGAGGAGGGAGGAGGTAAGGGGAACCCCCAGCGATTGCATTGGAAGGTATCATGGGAAGGTGTTGGGGTGATGGAGGAGTGGATTAGGGTGTCAAGGAGAGAATGGTTGCTTCAGAAAGCTGACAGGGACGGTGAGGGGTGGATGTGTTTGGTAGTGGCACCATGCTGACATTGCCGGAAACGGCAGAGAATGATCTTTTGAATACAGAGGCTGCTGGAGTGGGAAGTGAGGAGAAGGAGAGCCCTATCATGGAGCAAGATTTTCTGCCATTCCCGGAAGATCCCACCTACGGCAGCAGAGTGCAAACAACGGGAAACCCCATTGCTTGTGGCAGGATTGGAAAATTCCACCGCCGCAAAACACTCCACAGAGGGTACAGAAATTTCTTTTTTTTACCCAATTAAGGGGCAATTTAGTGCAGCCAATTCACCTACCCAGCACATCTTTGGGTTGTGAGAGTGAGACCCACACAGTCACGTGGAGAACATGCAAACTCTACACGGTTAGTGACCCAGGGCCGGGATCAAACCAGGTCCTCAGTGCCTTGAGGCAGCAATGCTAACCACTGCGCTACCATGCTGCCCGAGGGTGCAGACATTACTGTCCAAAGAGGGACTCCAGGGTGTGAGAATGTGTAGCTGAGGTAGCTGAGGGAGTTGGTGGGCTTGTAATGAATACTGGTGGACTATTAATGGAGAGACAGAATTCAAGGGGCGGCATGGTGGCACAGTGGTGGCACATGCCACACATTGCCAGGGGCCTGAGTTTAATTCCAGCCTTGAGTCACTGTCTGTGTGGAGTTTGTACGTTCTCCCTGTGTCTGCGTGGATTTCCTCGCACAGTCCAAAGATGTGCAGGTTAGGTGGATTGGCCACGCTAAATTGCTCCTTGGTGTCCAAGGATGTGCAGGTTAGGTTATGGGGTTACTGGTATTGGGTGGGATGGCACGGGGGAGTGGACATGGGTAGACTGCTTATTTGAAGGGTCAGTGCAGACTGGATGAGCCAAAAGGCCTCTTTCTGCACAGTAGGGATTCTATGATTTTATGAAGGAAGGGAAGAGAAGGGTCAGAAATAAGAACATAAGAACTAGGAGCAGGAGTAGGCCATCTGGCCCCTCGAGCCTGCTCCGCCATTCAATGAGATCATGGCTGATCTTTTGTGGACTCAACTCCACTTTCCGGCCTGAATACCAGAACCCTTAATCCCTTTATTCTTCAAAAAACTATCCATCTTTATCTTAAAAACATTGGACCATGTGAAGGGTGGAAAATGGGGTGTACATAAATTACTTGAAAATGGCATCCTTTTGACTCTAATTAGAGCATTTATGCCAACCCATTGGGAGTTCATCGAGCCACCAATATAAATGATTAGCCAGAGTTTCTGGGAAAATATAATCTGCTCTGTGGATCTAAAGAGCAATATAGTTAGATTGGTGTGAGCATCCCAGGGTAATAGTATTTCCTGTTTATTTTATTACTGTTGCCATGAAAGAGCCTTTGTGCCAACCCTTATGTGATTTCATTTTTTTTAAATTGTATTAAGGTAGCTTTGTTGTAAAGGGCTACTGCCTAACATTTCATAATTGAATTGATAGTGGGTGAAACATGCAAGGAAGATCAGCGTGTAGCAGGTTATGTTTGCCTTTATGTTCAAAGGATGATCCTCTGCCATTTCCACCAACAGCAGCATGATGCCAAGGGCAATTACCTCAGCTTGTTCAGGGTTAGCAGGAAGTCAGTTGCAGATCTTTATCATCTGCACCTAGCACATCTGCCACCAGCTTGGCACTGCCATTGTTTGCAAAGATTACCTCAGCCATTATTACTGGGGCTGGCTCACAACCAACAGCCAATGTGCTGCTCTAATATGTATCAAACAATGGCAGCCAGAGCAGCCAGTATGGCAAACATTTTCGACTCCTTGCCAACTGTTCAATGCAAACTGGGAGGTATCACTGTTCACTGGGTTCTGCTCCACATGGGCATCAATTAGTGAACATATTAGCATTCCAATGCCTTGATGTGTGATGACAGTAAGAAGTCTTACAACACCAGGTTAAAGTCCAACAGGTTTGTTTCAAACACGAGCTTTCGGAGCACGGCTCCTTCTTCAGGTGAATGGAAAGGCTTGTTCCAGAAATGTTTATATAGACACAGTCAGAGATGCCCGGAATGCGAGCACCTGCAGGCAATCAAATCATCAAAGATGCAGAGAGAGAGGTAACTCCAGGTTAAAGAGGTGTGAATTGTCCCAAGCCAGTTCAGTCGGTAGGCCTCTGCAAGTCCAGGCTTGTTGGTGGGGGCCGAATGTAATGCGACATGAATCCCAGATCCCGGTTGAGTCCGCATTCATGCGTGCGGAACTTAGCTATAAGTTTTTGCTCAGCAATTTTGCGTTGTCGCGTCTCCTGAAGGCCTCCTTGTAGAATGCTGACCCGGAGATCAGAGGCTGAATGTCCTTGACTGCTGAAGTGTTCCCCAACTGGAAGGGAACAGTCCTGCCTGTTGATAGTCGCACGATGCCCGTTTATTCGTTGTCGCAGTGTCTGCATGGTCTCGCCAATGTACCACGCTTCGGGACATCCTTTCCTGCAGCGTATGAGGTAGACTACATTGGTCGAGTCGCACGAGTATGCGCCGCGTACCTGGTGGGTGGTGTTTCCACGTGTAATGGTGGTGTCCATGTCGATGATCTGGCATGTCTTGCAGAGATTACCTTGGCAGGGTTTTGTGGTGTTGTGGTTGCTGTTCTGAAGGCTGGGTAATTTGCTGCAAACAATGGTTTGTTTGAGGTTGCGCGGTTGTTTGAAGGCCAGTAGTGGGGGTGTGGGGATGACCTTGGCAAGATGTCCATCCTCGCTGATGATGTGTTGGAGGCTGCGAAGAAGATGTCGTAGTTTCTCCGCCCCAGGAAAGTACTGGACGACGAAGGGTACTCTGTCAGTGGTGTCCCGTGTTTGTCTTCTGAGGAGGTCGGTGCGGTTTTTTGCTGTGGCGCGGTGGAACTGTCGATCAATGAGTCGAGCGCCATATCCCGTTCGTACGAGGGCATCTTTCAGCATCTGTAGGTGTCTGTTGCGCTCCTCCTTGTCTGAGCAGATCCTGTGTATACGGAGGGCTTGTCCATAGGGGATGGCTTCTTTAATGTGTTTCGGGTGAAAGCTGGAGAAGTGGAGCATCGTGAGATTATCTGTGGGCTTGCGGTAAAGCGAGGTGCTGAGGTGACCGTCCTTGATGGAGACGAGTGTGTCCAAGAATGGAACTGAATTTGGAGAATAGTCCATGGTGAGTTTGATGGTGGGATGGAACTTATTGATGTCATCGTGTAGTCGTTTCAGTGATGTCTCGCCGTGGGTCCAAAGGAAAAAAATGTCATCGATGTATCTGGTGTATAGCATCGGTTGAAAGTCCTGTGTGGTGAGGAAGTCCTGTTCAAACTTGTGCATGAAGATGTTGGCATATTGAGGTGCTTTTTCTGGGATTCTGGGATTCATGTCGCATTACATTCGGCCCCCACCAACAAGCCTGGACTTGCAGAGGCCTACCGACTGAACTGGCTTGGGACAATTCACACCTCTTTAACCTGGAGTTACCTCTCTCTCTGCATCTTTGATGATTTGATTGCCTGCAGGTGCTCGCATTCCGGGCATCTCTGACTGTGTCTATATAAACATTTCTGGAACAAGCCTTTCCATTCACCTGAAGAAGGAGCCGTGCTCCGAAAGCTCGTGTTTGAAACAAACCTGTTGGACTTTAACCTGGTGTTGTAAGACTTCTTACTGTACTCACCCCAGTCCAACGCCGGCATCTCCACATCTTGATGTGTGATGGTGTGACAAAAAAATATTCTTTGTCTATGTTGAATTTGAAACTATATTCTGTGGCCGGGATTCTCTGTTGCGAGTCTGCTAGCGAGGATGGAGAATGTGATGCCTAGCCAAATGCAGGACCGGCGAATCCCGCTGCCGCAAGCAGGTGGAGAATCCTGCCCTGTGGGGTGGTTTGTCTGCCGCCTGCCACCGACAGCAGAGTTCCCAATCCGGCGGAGAATCGAGCAGCGAGCAAAAAACAGGATCGGCGCCTCCTATGCTCTGGTACCAGGCGGTGCCAGCGAGCTACAAGCCCCGCTCCAGCAGGAGCATGCAAATGAGTCATTTGAATACATTTGCATCGATTAAAGGGCTGGAAGCCCAATTCTGCAACCTCCCACGATGCTCCAAACGTCTTGTCCGGGATTCACGCGAGCGTGGATTGGTGCAAGTGTTTTCAAGTGTGGCCCTGAACTGGTGGACCCTGCGGTGGGTCAAGGGGGTAGTATTTAACATTGGTGTCCCCAAAGAGGATCCTATTACTTGTCAGCGGAGATGGGGGGTCGGGGGCAGGATTTGCGTTGTGGCAGGGGAGGAGGAGCAGCCGCCAGACTTTATTATTGCATGAATTTCATGGCAGGGGAGAGTAAATCGGTCCTGGGCGCCGCTCCTAGTACAATAGGGTGGCATGGTAAGGCAGTGGGTAGCACTGTTGCTTCACAGCGGCAGGGTCCCAGGTTTGATTCCTGGCTTGGGTCACTGTCTGTGCGGAGTCTGCACGTTCTCCCCTTGTCTGCATGGGTTTCCTCGGGTGCTCCGGTTTCCTCCCACAAGTCCCGAAAGACGTGCTGTTAGGTATTTTGGACATTCTGAATTCTCCCTCAGTGTACCCGAGCAAGCGCCGGAATGTGGCTACTAGGGAATTTTCACAGTAACGTCATTACCATGTTAATGTAAGCCTGCTTGTGACAATGATAAAGATTTTTATAAGCACAGTTCAGGAGCGATTCTACTCGAGCGGGAGAACTTAGGGCGGAGAATTCCTTTTAATGCTGAAATCAGGGTGCACCGCCTGTTTTCAGATGCTCCGCGCCTTACAAAATGGCGTCAGCGGAGAATACATCGCAACAGGGGCTGTTTAGCTCACAGGGCTAATCGCTGGCTTTGAAAGCAGACCAAGGCAAGCCAGCAGCACGGTTCGATTCCCGTAACAGCCTCCCCGAACAGGCGCCGGAATGTGGCGACTAGGGGCTTTTCACAGTAACTTCATTTGAAGCCTACTCGTGACAATAAGCGATTTTCATTTCATTTCATTTCAACCTGAAGGCCCTCCCCGATGCTCCGTCCCTGATGGGCCGACTTCCCGACAGCGCGGAGCTGTTCTGCTGGCAAGGAGGGGCTTCGACAGGGCTGCGGGTCTGGTGGGGGCTGCTCTGGGGATGGACAGGGGGGGGTTAAAGGGGGGGGGCACTAGCTGGCAGGCCGGGTCTGCAAGCGGCCTGCGCCATGTTGTACGGCACGACCGCTGCAGGTCGCCGCCGTGCGCATGTGTGGCCACGGACCCGGCAATTCTCTGGGTGTATCAAAGGAGATAGTGTAATTGCCGACTAAAAGAGAGCCAATTTCAGTGGTCTGTGAAGGTCTGGAAACAAAGATTAGTCAGGAAAACAGTGAATAAGCAATTTCAAGGTGGAGATAGTTGGGGTAGAAACCGAGCATAAGGAGGAAAGGTGGGGATCCAAAGCCAGAACGCCCTGAATGACAAATGAAATAGATGTTAAAATAAAATAGAAAATAAAGAATTTTACGACAAATACGAGGTACAGATTACAATTAAAAAATGGACAGAATAAAGGGAGTGGTGGGGGTATCTCTTAAAAAGATATAAGAGCAAAGAGAGAATATGTGATAAATTAAAATGAAATGAAAAAGGTACCTTTTCTTTCACAATCATATAAAAAGTAATGTGTTGAATGAATTACATGGCTGATTAGGGACACAAATAGAAATCTGCTTGTAGAGGCAAAAGGTATGGCAGAGGTACTGAATATTGTATCTGCCTTCACAGAAGAGCATGACGTTAATGTTGCAGTAAAGGAGGAGAGAGTAAAGATATTGGAGAGTAGAAACTGATAGGAAAGATGTGCAAAGTAGGTTGACATCATTCTGAAATTACTAGTCACCCTGTCCCGATGGGATGCATCCGAGGTTACTGACCTCAATCCTCCTTGGATATGAAAATGGTGCTAGAACACAAAAGCATTGAAAATGTTAAACTCCTGTTCAAAAACAGGGGAGATGGATAAACTTGGTAACTACTGGCTAATCGGTCAAATGTCAATGCTGAGGAACCCAGTAGAGTCTGTTATCAAAGACAGAAAAACATGGGTTAATCAGCGACAGCCTAACCCTAACTTGAATTTCTTAAAGTCAAATTGTGTCTGGCTAACCTGATTAGTGTCTTTGAGGAAGTAAAAGAGGGTTGTTGTAGTACAGTAGATGTATATATGGGGCACGATTTAAAAGGTTCTAAGTGTCATTTCGAGCACGATTGGCGGGGTGTTTCCTGAAGCTGCGTTGGCGAGATCGTGCCCCGTACTTGATGGCACCTAGTGCGGATTATGAACCCCCACGGGCTTCTCGCCATTACTGGCTGTCTCGCCGTCTGATTCGCCAGATTCGAGCGTCAGTCGCTCTCAGCTATCAAGGGGGAGCTGCTTTTAAAGGCCCCCTCACCACGCACTCCCAGTCAACACAAAAGCATGGCTGCACCGTTCAAGAGCGGCATGCGTGGCAACATGGGCCTTTTTGTATCAAGTCTTCGCCTTGGTCTCCAGCCTCCACACTGGTGTCATCAGCCTCAGTGGGTGCCCCTTATCCCCCAAGAGCCAACGCATCATCCTGGGGTGGACCTTGAAGACGCCAGGGGTCTTAGAGTGTCCCAAGATGTAGCTGTCATGCACACTCCCTGGGAAGTGTGCACACACGTGCATGATTTGGAGGTGGGTTTTGCACATGAGTTGAACATCCAGGGGGTGGAACCTCTTCCTGTTAATGAAGGGCACTTTCTGATGCCCCGGCACGTGCAAGGCGACATGCATCCAATCATGGTTGGCACGGAGGCACAGTGGTTAGCACTGCTCCCTCACAGCACCAGGGATCCTGGATCAATTCCCAGCTTGGGTCACTGTCTGTGTGGAGTTTGCGCATTCTCTCTATGTCTGTGTGGGTTTCCTCCGGATGCTCTGGTTTCCTACCACAGTCCAAAGATGTGCAAGTTAGGTGGATTGGCCACGCTAAATTGCCCCTTAGTGTTTAAAAAAGATGCGTAGGTTAGGTTAAGGGGTTATTGGGATAGGGCAGGGAAGTGAGCTTGGGTGGAATACTCTTTCAGTGGGCCGGTGTTGACTTGATCATAGAATCATAGAATTTACAGTGCAGCAGGAGACTACTCGGCCCATCGGGTCTGCACCGGCCCTTGGAAAGAGCACTCTACCTAAGCCCACGTCCCCAGCCTATTCTAGTAACCCAATCCAACCCACGCTTTTTGGACACTAAGGGCAATTTAGCATGGCCAATCCACCTAACCTGCACATAATGGGGAATGAGTCCGCATCGTCTGGCCCCATCAGATGGAGATCCTGTGAGAGAATGGACATGTGGTCAGTGAAAGGGCAGGATCATTTTGTCTGACATGAGACAGGTCATCTGGGTGAAGGGGTAATGGATCTTCACCTCTACAGTGCAGGCCAATCTTGCTGTCAGTGACTGCCCTCTCCTCGGACAACCCCGCAATTTCCAGGGCCCATTCCTCACAGGGCGTGAGGACTCGGATCTTTTGTACTCTGCTGCCGTCTTGGCCCTTTTCCACTTATGATGGGGTATCTTCTCCTGCGGGGACAAAGAGAGGGCTTTGGGGCAGCACGGTCACATAGTGGTTAGCACAATTGCTTCACAGCTCCAGAGTCCCAGGTTCAATTCTGGCTTGGGTCACTGTCTGTGCGGAGTCTGCACATCCTCCCCGTGTGTGCGTGGGTTTCCTCCAGGTGCTCCGGTTTCCTCCCACAGTCCAAAGATGTGCAGGTTAGGTGGATTAGCCATGATAAATTGCCCTCAGTGTCCAAAATTGTCCTTCGTGTTGGGTGGGGTTACTGGGTTATGGGGATAGGGTGGAGGTGTAGACCTTGGGTAGGGTGCTCTTTCCAAGAGCCGGTGCAGACTCGATGGGCCGCATGGCCTCCTTCTGCACTGTAAATTCTATGATGATTCTATGCTTTGTGCGCTGCACGCTTGATGGACATATAGCAGGTGGCATGTGTGATAACCACAATTGGGTATGAAGGGGTTGTGCTGCTGGGTGCCGGGGGTGACGAGGTACAAGCACAAAGGTTAGATATGGGGAGGAGGCAAGGTGCCAGACAATGATTTGCAAGGGGGAGGGGGGAGTGGTTGGGAACTTGAGGGGTGGCAGGCAGAACTGATGCCAGGAGAGAGGTGATAACTTACCCTTGCAGTTGGGTGGAGGGCATTGGTCTCCTTCCGACATTGGACACTGGTCCTCCTGATCAAGCTGCCCGCACAGACAGCCACTGCCCTTGCCTCACAGGCGGTATTGGTGGCCCCACCGCTGGCCCTCCAACCTACCTTGGGAGAACAGGTTGCCCCGTCTCTCACTCACAACGTCAAAAAGCCTGTCCAGGTCAGCACCCCCAAAGCGCGGAGCAGGTCTGCGCGCTGCCACGCTTGTGTGTTGACTGGGAGTGAGTGGCGAGGAGTTCAAAAGCAGATTCCACTTGTTAGCGGTGAGACACTGAGGCGCTATCAGATAGCAAGACAGCCAGTAATGGTGAGACGCTCGTGCCATTAAAGATGGGCTGCGATCTCGTTAATGCAGCTGTCGAGAAACACCCCACCAATCGCACCCAAAATTACACTTAGAAAGTTTTCTGTTAAATCGTGCCCTTAGTCTCCCAAATGTAAAATTCCAGCCACAATGTCGAGAGATACCCATGCTGTTGAGTAAACCTTCTACAACAAAGGTACAAATCAAATTTGACATGGAGCATGATAAGGCAATTATTCCCGGAAAATCAACTGATCTGCTGTTTACCTGCTTAGGATATTGTTGTATTCCCTTAACAAAATCTGTTATTTTTTGTCAGACCGTTAGACAAATAATAGCATCAGGGGATATGAAAAAGAGAGAAATAGCAAGTTGCTTTAGTTACATAATCAATTTTCTCACTTTAATTTCCTGCTAAAAGGTAGTTTAAAGGCTGCATAGTGGTCATTTGAGTGGGTATCACAAAGTCTCGTCACATCCAAAGGCCAGTTGCCCAGAGTGACATATAATCCAGTGGGATCAGATTAATGAAGGGGCATGACAAGTGTGGGGTGCAGTAAAATCTCCTGGTTAGTTCATTATGCTGGATTGTTCAGGATTATGGTCAAGAAATGAAGTCCATGAACTGATAGAATGGTTGAATGAATGGAGAGAAAGAAAGTGGTGTGCAAGTACTCAGGGCCGGCTCAAGGTACCGGCAACTCGGGCAGTCGCTAGGGGGCGCCATCAACGAGTGCGTGACCGGCGTCAGAGACCTGCCGACAGAGAGACCGGCCCGCCGATCGATGAGTCCCAATCATATACCAGGTCACTCCGGCCCCCCCCGACCCGACCCGACCCCCCCGCCCCCGACCCGACCCCCCCCCCCCGCCCCCGACCCGACCCCCCCCACCGCCGACCCGACCCCCCCCGCCCCCGACCCCGCCCGACCCCGACCCTGAAGTGATTATTGCATCAGGATGTGATCACATCTGAGAGAGGGACCCCCATGATCGTCATGGTTGTGAGGCATTGGTAGTTGTCAGGGTCCTTCCTGTTTGTTCTTGTTTATTCCCGGTCTATCCCGGCGGCACGATGGTGCTACCTCGCGACGCCAAGGTCCCAGGTTTGATCCCGGCCCCGGGTCACTGTCCGTGTGGAGCTTGCACATTCTCCCTGTGCTTGCATGGGTCTCACCCCCACAACCCAAAAGATGTGCAAGGTAAATGGATTGGCCATTCTAAATTGCCCCTTAATTGGAAAAAAAGTAATTGGGTACTTAAATTTTATTTTAAAAGCCCTGTCTATTCCCTTGTTTTCACCTTTCTTTAGTTTTGCCAGTACACTTTTGATCCGTGGATGATTTGTGGGCATATGCCTTTAAGGCAGCCTGCCATTTTAATTCAAGCAGAAAGCAGCCTGCAATTTAAATACAAGGAGAAGGAAGCCATGGCCTGTCACTTTAATTCAAACAGAAGAATCCAGAAAGGGCTGTGCCAGTTCACCCTGGTGATGGCAGATTGGCTGACAACGATGATGACACGGTTGGACTGATTTGGCTGGTGGCCAATGAATTGGCCCAAGCAGCTGTGCTCTGCCCAGTAACAGGTGGTGATTGGGTCTGACCCCACTGAAATGACCTTTAGGTTCAGAGACCTAAAGAGCTTCCAGTTTTGCTTTTGGCAGCTAGGGGAAAAAAGCTCTTTTCCCACTCTGCTTTCTCCAGAAATAACCAGCGGATTCTCACCAAAGGGTGGGGACCAACTCTCTGCAGAACAGGCTGCTATGAAGTCAGGGTTTTTTTTCTGGGAAACCTGTGAGTAAGACATTACTACCTGCAAGGAAGATCATTACGGGCTGCAAAGCAGTGACTTTAAACCACATTCATACCGTGAAGAAAGTGCACCGAAGAACTCAT
The DNA here is from genome assembly GCF_902713615.1 of Scyliorhinus canicula. Classification (NCBI taxonomy): domain Eukaryota; kingdom Metazoa; phylum Chordata; class Chondrichthyes; order Carcharhiniformes; family Scyliorhinidae; genus Scyliorhinus; species Scyliorhinus canicula. The sequence continues at coordinate 240,910,424 of NC_052148.1, read as the reverse complement.
CAGCTGAAGCAAGATCTCTTATAGCCACCTGCTGACATTAATCCTTATTATTTTTACCCCTTTCCATTCCACTGGGTTTGTCTGTCTTTGGTGTGGGTTGAAGGTGGGGTAGTTAAAGGGGGAATCGGGTATTAGCTTGACATTAAGCAGCTGTATTCACTGCGTATTTCATATTTGTTCGAGTTATAAATAAACAGTAATTGTGTTTAAACTTCCAAACTTGGTGACTGTAATTATTGGGCAGCCAAGAGCAGAAGATTTCAGGTATTTTTATAGGAATTATTGATTAATTCACTTGTGTTTGTGACTCCGGGGCATGTGGGGCTGGGATTGACTGCACACTTGCCCAGGATGTTGTAACATGGTTGACAATAAATTTGACGATAAACTAATGAGAGGTAAAACAAAGAGGAGTGGATAGTTGGTGAGCCTTTTAGAGTTTGTCTGAGGTGAGTGTGTACTGAAAATGTCCTTGCAGATACGACTTAAAAGCAAAGCTAATTACTAATAGCTTTAAAGAGACATAGGGAGATACAGGTGTTAGCATACTTTCCCACAGCAGGAAAAATCATCTTTAACATCTCTTCAGCTCTTTTAGCCACATTCACGAGTGTAGATCAAACAACATTAAATACGTGTTTCTGCAAGGCAATACTTTACAGTGAGAATTGTTTCTGAAATCACAGCAGACGCAAAAGAAAAACTACGCAAATGCATCTAAAGCCTGAATGATCCTTTCAGTATTTTCTGGTGAGGTCTATGTTGTTGAAAATAGGTTGTGCTGAGCTTAAAGTAGGTTCCTAATGTTTTATTGGGATCATAAAGGAAATCTTTCAGCATCTTCATGATGAATGTTGATGATTTCTTCTGGGGTGGCACTGCAGAATTTGAGAAATGTGTTTTTGATAAGGCTAAAGTAGAATTTAAAATTGGGAGAAGGCCTGTGAGATTGTTAAATATATTTTCTTAGGTATTAAACAGAGTAAGTCTGAAATAACTTTAAAACACAATCCTACTTAGATTTTTCATTGTAGGGGAAGGCGCTGTTGGCTGGGGTGAGGAAAGCAGACTACTCGGCCGTTATTATCTCGGACCATGCTCCACATTGGGTGGATGTGGTCCTGGAGAAGGGGCCGGTGTAGAGGCCAGTGTGGAGGTTGGATGTGGGGCTGTTGGCGGACCCACATTTTCATGCACAGATGGGAAGTGTGATTGAGGAGTATGTAGGGTTTAATGTGAATGGGAAGGTTTCGCCTTCGGTGCTGTGGGGAGCATTGAAGGCGGTAGTGAGCGGCAAAACCATCTTGCTTCAGGCTAAGGTGGGCAAGGAGGCAAGAGAGGAGCGGCAGAGGAAATATTGGAGGTGGATGGAAAGTATGCGGAGGATCCCGCTCCGGATCTTCTGGTGAGGAGAATTACAGGCAAGGTTTGAGCTTCTGTCCACGGGAAAGGCAGTTCGGTAGTTAAGGCGGGTGAAGGTGGCTATGCGCAAGTTTGGGGAGAAGGCCAGCTGCTTGCTGGCCGGCCAGCTCCGCCAGCAGGTGGCTATAAGAGAGATTGTTTGCATTTGGGATGGGGCAGGGAGGTAGAGTTTACAGTGCAGAAGGAGGCCATTCGGCCCATTCAGTGTGTACCGGCCGCTAGAGCAACCTACTTAAGCTTATGCCTTCACTCTATCCCCATAACCCAGTAACCCCACCTCATCTTTTGGACGCAAAATGGGAAAATTGATAAAGGCCAATCCACCTAATCTGGACATCTTTGGACTGTGGGAGAAAACCGGAGCACCCGGAGGAAACCCACACAGACACGGGGGAGGAAAGTGCAAACTCCACACAGACAGTGACCCAAAGCTGGAATTGAACATGGGTCCCTGGCGCTGTGAGGCATCAGTGCTAACCACTGTGCCGCCCATTTGTTTGGGGTGTTGGAGAGATTTGGGATTGGGTCCTAGTTTGTGGCATGGGTTAAATTGCTGTTCAAGGAACTGAAATGTGCACGTGAATGAGGTAAATTCAGGGTACTCTCCATTATATAGGGGAACGAGGCATGGGTGCCCCATGTCCCCTCTCCTGTTTACGCTGGCAAAAGACGCTTGGCCATAGCGCTGAGGTGCTTGGAAGGGGATAGGGCGGGGGGGGGGGGGGGGGGGAGGGGGGGGGGGAAGTTGAGCATAGGGTGTCGCTGCATGCTGATAATCTGTGTTGTATATCTCCAACCCAGGCTCTTCGGTGGGGGATGCTTAGGAGATTTCGGGCTTTTTCAGGCCATAAGTTAAAATGGAAGAAAGTGAGTGTTTTGTGCTGTCTTCTCCAGGGACGCGAGTAAGTTTAGTCAGGTTGCCATTTCTTTTTTTATGGGGGTAGGTAGGATTGTTTTCATTTATGTGGGCAGATAAGGTGGCAAGGATTAGGATGATGGTGCTTCAGAGAGGGCGATAGTCAGGTGGCCTGGTCCTTCCAAACCTGACCTATTATTACTGGGGGGTGAAGATGGAGAAGGTGTGGGGCTGGAGCAGGGTGTCTGAGGCTTTGTGGGTGAGGATGGAGGCAGGCTCTCGTAAGGGATCAGATGTCAGATGCTGGCAAAGGTGCCGCTCCCATTTGCCCAGGGAAAGACTCGGTGAGTCCAGTGGTAGCGGCCACATTGAAAATACAGAAAATACAGCAGTTGCGACAGCTCTTTAAGTTAGTGGCAGGGTCAAAGTTGATGCCAATCTGAAGGAGCTAGCGAGGATGGATGGTAGGTTTCGGGGATAGGGGAAGCGAGAGATGATGCAAATGAAGGACTTATTTCTAGAAGGGCGGTTTGCGAGTTTGGAGGAGTTGGGGGAGAAGTTTGGGATCCCGCGGGGGGAGGTTTTCAGGAATATGCAGGAGTGGGATTTCGCAAAAAAAGTACTTTCGAATTTTCTGGTGGCACCACCCTCCTCATTGTTGGAGGGGGTGCTGTCGGTGATCAGGCTGAAGGGGGAGGGGTCATCTCAGCTATCTATGGAAGGATTTTGGAGGATATGGTGTCTCTGGCGGGGGTTAAGGCCAAGTCGGAGGAGGAGATGGGGATGACATTGGAGGAGGGGTTGTGGTGTGAGGTGCTGCGGAGGACGAATGCCTCAACCTTGTGTGCGAGACTGGGTTGATATAGCTATAGATAGTACATGGAGCGCACCTGACAAAGTTGAGGATGAGCTGATGGACTGAAGCCATTGAGGATACTTCTGAGCGGTGTGGGAGGGGCCCGGCCAATCGCGTTCTGATCCAGTCCTAAGTTGGAGACATTTTGGAGGTCATTCTTCAGCACCATGTCGGCGGTCTTGCACGTGGATTTGGAACTCAAGCAACAAGAGTAGAATCCATCATCAGAGGACTGGGTTCTTTGTATGTCCAACTCCTGTTTCTCCCACGTCTGTGATTTTTTTTGTTGAAAACTATCATTGGATTAACAGTTACATGCAGGAGTAGACGACCCTGTGTACTGAACTCTCAACGCTGTCAGGAATCCACCATTAGGTGGTGAGTGTGGGGGTCATACTTGGGATGTCAGACCTGCCGGAGCTGCAGACAAGAGCTCGCTGATCGTTCGCCGGTTGGTTATATTGGGGTGGAGGTCAGCTTCTTTGCCCTGTGCCTCGGTGTAGCTGGGGGATCTAATGGCCTCAGACTAGACCAGATGCTACACTGATGTACTGGGCGGCGTGGTGGCACAGTAGTTAGCACTGCTGCCTCACAGCGCCAGGGACCCAGGTTCAATTCCAACTTTGGGTCACTCTCGGTGTGGAGTTTGTACGTTATCCCCTTGTAGAATGTACTAACGTAGTACGCATAAACCAACAGGTAGAAAACAATAACTCGGTTTCATTTGTGTACAATAAGTCTCCATCCCCCAAAAGATCTCCCTCCTCGACCTGCACCCACCTAATTATATACAAGTGAGGCTTCCCCTAGATTAGGGGAAGCATTTCCCCCGTTACCAGAAAGGTTTATACTCCGTGGAGGCCATGGGGAATCAGATTGTCCCTTCACTGTGACCTCGGTAACTCTTCCCCCCGCTGCCCCCCCCCGCCAACGTCTGGAGAAACTTTCATGTCCATGGACATGAGATCTCTTTAGTCTTTTTCACCTGGGGACGGTTGTTTGGGAGCCAAACGCGCGGAATCTGTGGGTGTTTAACGGACTGGGGAGCGCCGTTTTCGTACAGAGCGCCTGGGTGGTGCCAGTGAAACAAATGAGATTGTGCGACGTGGCACGATAGGCTCTGGCGATGGCAACACATCCATGACTGACGCTAAATTCGGAACTGGGCAGGACTTCATCTGCCATCTCAGCGTCTTTGATGTCAGAGTCCAGTCTCTCGATGTCTGGCACAACCGGACGTAACCGTGTTGACTGAGGTGGCAACACAGACCGTGGGCAGGCCTGGCCCCGGGGCATCTGGAACCGGACCCAGTGTGTCGGGAATGCGGCTGTGGAAATGGTCCTAGTGTCAATGCGACTCGCGACCCTTCGCCCACACGCTACAAGACCGGCCCTATCTGTGCCAGCACGATGCCTGGAATCCACATGGCCCCTTCTCCAAAGTTTTAGACGTGCACCAGATCACCAAGGGCGAACGTGCGCAAAGGCGTATGCTAGCCTGCGTCAGCCTTGGTCCTGACCTCGCTATGGTGGATTTTCCTGCCAATGTCCGGAATGACCAAACTCAACCAGTTGTGGAGGCGGCGATCCATGAGCAACTCGATCGGAGCGTGTGATGTCGTTCGATGGCAAAATAAGAAACGTGCTAATTGAGTCTCCCAGGAATCAGTGGTCTGCTTCTTCATGCCGAAAGTCTGGATGGCCCGTTCTGTTAATCCGTTTGACGCCAGGTAGTAGAGGGCGGTAAGTATGTGGCAAATTCCGTTTGTGACCATGAACGTTCCAAACTCCATGAAAAGGGTGAAAGGATGCCCGCAGACATATTAATGGAATTTCTTCACTCCAAAAACTACAGCAAAACTCTTTTTTGATCTGTGCGTAGTTTTTCACTGCATTGGCCACCGTCTAAGATGTAAATACGATGGGGCGCTCCGATCCGTCATCATTCAGTGGGTGAGGACAGAACCTACCCCGTAGGGAGAAGCACGTACATTAATAAGAGCAGCTTGGTTGGGTCAAAGTGGGTCAGCAGGAGGGAAGAGAGCAGCTGCTGTTTGACCAACATGAAAGCTGTTCCCTAGGCCTGGGACCATTCCCATCACTGACCTTTTTTTTTGCTGACGGGTGGAGGGGGGGGAAATAATGTGGTGAGTATAAACTTGCCATAATAGTTGATGAGGTCCAAATCCAAGCATAATTCTGTTGGGTCATTGACTACAGGGGCGTGACAGATAGCCTGTATCGTTACCTCCACCAGATGCAAACCATTGATAGCCCAGGTAGGTAACTTTAGCCGTGTTGAAAATGAATTTTTCCTCCGGAGGCGGATTCCAGCTTCCTCAAACTGACAGAGGACTTCAGCCAAGTTTCCCAAATGCTCCTGGTCAGTCGAACCCGTGATCAACATGTCGTCCAGGTTCACTGCCACCCGCGGGAGCCTCGTAGGATATTCTCCATCACCTGCTGGAAAATGGCACACGTCGAGGAAACCCCAAAAGGTAGCCAGGTGTACTCATATAGCCCGCGGTGTGCGTTGATGGTCACAAAACATCTGGTGTCAGGAGCCAAAGTTAGTTGGAGGTACGCAAGGCTCATGTTGAGTTTCAAAAATGACAAGTCACCACTGAGCTTGGCATATTGATCAGCTATATGAGGGAAGAGGTAACGATCCAATCGGGAGACGAGGTTGACCGACAGCTTACCATCGCCACATTGGCGGATGGAGTCTTCGGGTTTCATAGCGGGCACGACCAGTGCTGCCCAATCAGAGAATTGGGCGGGACATATGATTTTCAAACCCTCAAGGCGGCCCTGCTCTGCATCCAAATTCGATCACAAAGCATTTGAGACGAGAGAGGTGTAAAGGTATCGGTGTTGTACCATTGGGTCAAAGCAAATGCAGGCCATGACCCCACTTTTGGTGCCCAAGCCCTCCTGGAATACAGACGGGAACCTCGCCAGGGCTCCTTCAGGGCCATTCGGGTGCATCCAGCAAATCCTCCTCAGTCCATCTCCGTTTGGTGCCTTAAACAATCCCACCCCAACAGCTTGAGGTACCCGCAATTGCCAAAGATTCCCTGTGTACGTGGCAAGGCGGATATACTTAAGGGTCAGCATTTGGATGCCGGATTGGATCCGGTGGCAGGTATGGTGGCTGGCTGATACTGTCACTTCGATGTCTAATTCCATGTGAATGGAATGCCTATTCACCTGTAACAATAGCTGGTTAGGAGCGACCCGTGGCAAGGCCACAAAGTGTAGGTGGTGATAGGAAACAATGTCTTCTTCCATGTAATGAGTCTGGTCCCAGCGACAGCGTTGCGCCTGGTGGGGCAACGTGGTGTTGGGTCATTGCCGGGTCGACTGCTCTCCTGGGCTCTGCGGCCAACGGCCACCAGTCAGTACCCATATTCCTGGTTGTCGCGGTTGGGGGGGGGGGGATGGTTGGCGGTGCTCTGGGACCCATGGCTGGAGTCTCTGTGGAAAGTGTCCCATTGCTGAGGGCCTGTATCGTGTACGGGATTGGGGAAGCATATGGTTTGGCCGTCAAGAATCAGTACCATCATTCCCTGAAGTTGCTGGATCCTTGTTCTGCACTCTCACAGCAGATGATGATTTCAACAGTGCGCTTCAAGGTCAGTAACAGCTAAACATTGTCGCTGCTTATCAGTGTCACAGATTCCACATACAAATTGGACTTGCTGTGTGAAGGTTTCGGTTAATTTTCTGAGGCCGGGCCAGGATGTTGCTGGTAGACGTGGACTGGGCCTGGGTGGCCGTATGAAAATAGAAGCACCGGATGATCAACGGCGGCTGCGGGCCGAAGTGTTCCCTTACTCGGGCCACTAAAACGATGAACGAATGAGAATCCAGTGCGTCCAGGCAGATGAGGCTTTTTATGAGGCTATAAGTGAGTCCCCCACAAGCCATCAAAACCATCAGTGTTTGTCATTCATCCCCGATGATTCCGTTAGTCTGGAGAAAATACTGCATTCGTTCCACATACGCCCTCCAGTCATCAATACCTGCCTGAAATGGTTCAAGTTTTCCAATGTAAGGCATTTTTGTTGTTTGATGAGAAGCCTCCTGAGGCCAGATGAAGCGGCACCGGCACGCAGTATTTGGTGCCGACTGCAGCTCCACTTTATTCTCATCGCCAGTGTCGAATCCACCAAAGCCGAAAGCATGAACCATGCAATAAGTTTCCAATCCCCAAAGGGGCTCCATCCTCAACCTGCACCCAGGTTAGGATTTATAAACTCCCCTAGTTTAGGGGAATTTCATACTCGGTGAAGGTCATGGGGGAATCGGATTGTCATATACTGTGACCTCCATGCGGTTTATAAAACCCTGCGCCTGCGTGGGTTTCCTTCGAGCGCTCCAGTTTCCTCCCAGAGTCCAAAAACATGCAGGTTAGGTAGATTGCCCTTGTTCAATTGCTCCTTAGTTTCCAAATATGTGCAGGTTAGGTGGGGTTATGGGGATAGATTGGAGAATTGGGCCTAGGTGGAGTGCTCTTTCAGATGGTTGGTGCAGAATTCATGGGCCAAATGACCTCCTTCTGCACTGTAGGTATTCTATGAATTTAAATACTACAATGAAACACTTTAAAGTTGAGAATGTTTTAACAGCAATTACAATATTAAGAATATTAAACCAGAGAAATTCATATTTAAGTTCCCAAACATCCTTAGGTGATCTAAAGAACGTGAAATCAGTCTTTTTAGTGTTGCTTCACATGCCAATATTTTTAATGGGTATCCTACTACAGCTGGATTTATAATTCTTCTTAAGGTGTAAACAGGAAATGCTGTCCTTTAATTTGGGAGCTAAGAAAAGGAGAGGCACCTCATAGTGCAATGCTTTGTTCAAAATATGCAGGGAATGTGTTAATTGTATGCTAATTGAGTGTAGATAATGGACATTAGTTGGTGATTTGCAACCCCCCCCCATAAATAGACATGTTTAACTTTGCAAATTAATTGTAAAAATGAGCAACGATTGGCTACAGTCTTATCCTTTACCAACTGCCTTTCTGAAATAAAATATCCACATTCGAAGAGAAGTATGTGACACATTGTAACACCCCACGGGATATTACAATCTGAGACTCGCAAAATCATTTACCTAAATATTCGGCAAAAATTATGCATTCTTGTTTCCTACATTACAACTGTGAACGCACTTCAAAAATAATTAGTTGGCAGTAAAGCGCTTTGGGATGCCCTGACAGTATGAGAAGGCCTGAATAAATGCAAGTCTTTCCTTTTATAAGGGGCACAGGGTCTGCTTATAGGAGAACCGTTAACATGAAACTCAGAGAAATGTCTCATTATGCAAATTTGAAATCATCAGAAGCTAAACGAAGACTTTGAGCACAGCAAAGCTTCCACTCATAATTTGCAGTTCGAGTATGTTCCCTGTTGGAGTATAGTTATGCATGAGATGTGTTGCTGTAAGGCTTTGGCAAGGGGGAAAAGCACATGTGAAACAGGTTGACAGAAATAATTTTTTCACACCATCTCAGGCCATAATGGCACTCTTCCATTGTTAACTGACTTAAAAAATGCCACCTTCACCCAAGTGTGTACCCAGGTCTTCTATGTTTTGTACAAAGCACTGAACCTGACTACCATCTCCTACTAGGCATGGTCAGCTGCCAAACCTTTGGGAAGGTGCTGTTGAATTCCAAACAGGGCAAACCTTTCTCATGCAACAGCCTCACCATTGCAAATTTCCTTTCTCTACTTTCAGCTTGTCCATTTTCCCCTCTCGCAGCCTTTGGAAAGAATGGTAAAAATGGTATTACTGCTTTAGGCCTGATTAAAGGCAGTGAGGGTTTTGTTTCCTGCTGGCATTTAAATCATCCCATGCTCCAAAGTAAGGACGATTATTCCTTTGGGGATTCTGAATGTGCTAAATGATGAAAGTAAGAGAGAGAACATTTAAAACATCTGGGAAGGGGTGGAAATGAGCCCAGTACGAGTAGGGAGATACATTTAATGGAACCAATCAATGGTAAGTTATCAAAGCATGCAAGACAGCTAACAAACTGGATGTTGCGGGGACTGAACATAACCAAGAATCCCAAAGATCCAAGGGACATGGTTCTAGACGCTATGCCAACATTGTAGCCATTAGTGTATTTAGCAATAACACTTCCAGAGTCTGCTGGGCTGGTTGGAGTTTACCTAAATTTCATGATATGACCAGCACCCATATCAATGAGAGCCACGCGACCAGTGGGGCCAGAAATCCAGCACAAGCCTGCCATTGGAGAGAACCATTACCAAGGCCATTGCCTACAACGTCATAGACATTTTATCTGTGGAAAGCCAACAACTCAATCATTACTTTTTTAAAAACTCCCCTTTTCTTCAGATACTCAGACTTGCCTCATTAACTTGACTTCCCAAGGTACTCACTTGCAGCCATATGGAGATCATTCTGCCTCATTCCACTTTGTGTATTGGTCTCCAGCACCACCCCAGGTCCTGACCTAGCTGAGAGAATGGGAACTCCCAGGGTAGGAAGTCCCAGCATCCAGCTGTGCCCCTCCTCACATTACCAGCCTTTGAAGGAGAAAGTGGAGGATTCTGGCCCTTACAAAGCTGACTTGGAAATCTCAGAATCACAACCATGTTCTTATTGCTTTCCAGTGACTTATGTTGGATCCTGGCCAGAGATGTATCAAAATTCAGTTGACCTACATCAGGAAATTTGGGGTACAAATGTTTTGCAGACACAACACATTCCATATTCTATAAACCTGAGATGGAAATATTTATTGCATATTGCAAGTCATCAATATGGAAGGAAGATATCAGCCAATAATCACAAACATTTACATTCATCATAGGGATACTTTCGGAAGAATCCCTTAATTTGATGGTACAGTGGAGAATGAACAGTTACATCTTTGCACCTCATTTGGTTCTCATAATTATTACTCTATGAGCTTAAATTTAGCAAAAAGCAAAAAAATGCACTTCATAGCATCTATACTAATTATAGGGAAATAAATATACTAGATTGTGTCAAGTTACCTGAATTCCAACTCTTTAAAATAAATAAGCATGTTCATGTTGTAAGTTTTTTTTGGAAAAATATTTTATTGAGACATTTATATATTTACACATCAAACACAACCACAAAACAAAACAAGCCAACAGGGCTGCAAATAATGTTTTAAGTTTATAAGGAACAGGTATGACTCAGGCTGTAACTGGATCCTCTTTTTTTACATGTAATGTAGAAACTTGCTCCTGCAAACTATAAACTGAAGTAAAACATTAGGTACAAATTATCTGTAGCATGCCTTGGTGATGTTGGAACCAACAATTCTACGGACACGTGCTTGTAGGATTAGAATAGTGGTTTTAATATACTCACAACAGAGCCAGCCTGTTAGCCATTGAACTTTCGGTGAACTGGCCGGCTGATCATGTGGCACTGATCTTTATACAGCAGCTCCAGGGGGAGGAGTCCTGGGCGGTGCCCAGTGAGAAGCCCAGTACAATTCTCGAGCATTCCCAGAGCTACTCCCCCTGGCGGTCAGGTAGTGCAACTGCACTTACAATATAGACACATGTATATACAGATTATAATCCGGTGTGAATCACATTCACCACAGGTGAATAAAATTTTTATGCCATTAATGAGCTCCCTTAGAAATAATAAAAGGTGTCCTGGGCTCTCCTAGTTTTCTTCAATTCATTGATAAATAACTATCTGTCTGGTGGGGGTTGTTAGATAACCCAAAAACAGGCAAGTGGACCAAGGTTTGCAATGAATGTGCAACTGGCCACTGCGTTGCAAATGCCGCATTCTTTTTTTTAAAAATTCTTCATATGTGAGTGTTCAGACAAGGCCAGCGTTTATTACTCATCCACAATTGTCCTTGAGAAGGTGGTGGTGAACCTTTTTTCTGAATTGCTGCAGTTCATGTGGTGTAGGCACATGATGGAGGGAGTAAATGTAAATGTTTAAGGTTATTGATGCGTGTCGATATTCAAACTTGCCCTTGTAGCCACAGCATTTATATTTTTTCCATTCTTTCACTGGATGTGAGCATCACTGGCCGAATGAGCATTTGCTGTCCATCCCTAATTGCTGTTGAGAAGGTGGTGGTGAACCACCTTCTGAATCACTAGTCTGACTCATGTAGGTACAGCCACGGTGGTGTTAGGAAAGAAGCTCTAAGACTTTGACCCAGTTGCTCCAGTTACATTTCTGGTTAATGCTCAAGCACCGAGATGTTGATAGTGGAAGATTTAGCAATGGTAATACTGCAAAATGTCAAAGGAAGACAGTTTGATTCTCTTTTGTTGCAGGCAGTCATTGCCTGGTGCTTGGCAGCATGAATGTTACCTGCCAAGCGTGAGTGTTGTCCAGGTCTTGCTGCATGTGGGCATGGACTGCTTCAATATCTGAGGAGTTGCACATAGCACAGAACACCATGCAATCATCAACAAACATCCACACTTCTAACCTTATTTTAAAGGATGGTTGTTGATAAAGCAGCTGAAGATGGTTAGGCCTAGGACACACTTCAGAGGACCTCCTGCAGCAGTGTCCTGGGGCATTGGTGTTGCCTGCTGCTTGACATGCTTCTTGCATCCCGGAAGCTTGGTCAGTTACATCCATCACCCATTTTCAGGGGCGCAATATGACGTTTGGCTGGTGGTAGTTCACCTTTAATAAAGATAAGTGAGTTCAATCTTCAAATGGCATGTCCTACCAACTAACCTAATCCAGGGCCTGCTACACCCCCATTGCCCACCTATCAACATCTTTATCAAATCACTTCATACACTTAGCACAGTTCCAAGTCTCATATCCAAAATTCAGTTTACAAACACTGACAAATGGTGATCCAAACATATTGCACAGCACGCAATATCACACTTCCTCGTTCTTGAAGGTGAGCTGGCACACAACAGCAGGTAGGAAGAAAGAACTGGAGGAGGATAACCACACCTGCATGTTTTAACACCCAAGAGAGGCGACAGTGTTGGCCAACATGGAACAGAGAATCACTGAAGTCGTGGGCACCCTGATAAGGGCATTAGCATACCACTTCTCTCTTCACACTTCTCCCACATTCCATAATCTGCCCAGACTCACAAGTTGCAGATAGTGAAAACACATACTTCTTACTTCCGCCTCTCATCTTCGAACCTTTATTGGCCTGGCCGCATAACACCTAGCAAATGGGTACTACAAGACCCATAGCTGCCTCTGTGTTAGACTTAAAGCTCTGTATAAAATTTAGTTCAAAATCTTGAATAAAATGATGAAAGTAAAATAAACCACAGAAGTAATTAGATTACACCCAGTTTATTTAAATTTAAGGGATGAATTTCCAAGGCAAGGGTCGGGTTCTTCTGGGTAATTTCAATTTGATAAATGTAGCACAGTTGCTTCACAGCTCCAGGGTCCCAGGTTCAATTCCCCGCTGGGTCACTGTCTGCGCGGAGTCTGCACGTTCTCCCCGTGTCTGCGCGGATTTCCTCTGGATTCTCCGGCTTCCTCCCACATTCCAAAAATGTGCAGATTAGGTGGATTAGCCATACTAAATTGCCGATACTGTTCAAAAAGGTTAGGTGGGGTTACTGGTTGTGGGGATAGGATGGAGGTGTGGGCTTAGTTGGGTTGGGCTTTCCGATGTGGACTCGATGGGCCAAATGGCCTCCTTCTACACTGTAAATTCTATGTCTATGTTCCCAATGGGATTAGAATAGATAGGTGTTTGATGGCTGGTGCAGACATGATAGAACAAATGTCCTCTTTCTGTGCTGTAAAACCCATGACTCTATCCCTGAAATTTCCAATTCTGGCCATTCACAGAATTTTTCATAATACTCTATGGCCTGACATGATCTGAACTAATAATAATAATAATCTTTATTATTATCACAAGTGGGCTTACAGAAACACTGCAATGAAGTTATTGTGCAAATCCCCTAGAAGCCACATTCCGGCGCCTGTTCGGGTACACTGAGGGAGAATTCAGAATGTCCAATTCACCTAATGAGCACGTCTTTCAGCACTTGTGGGAGGAAACCCACACAGACATGGGGAGAACATGCAGACTTCGCACAGACAGTGACCCAAGCGGAAATCAAACCTGGGACCCTGACTCTGTGACACAACAGTGCTATCCACTGTGCTACTGTGATTGGGCTGTTTGTAACCATGATTCCTCTTTGTACAAAGAACTGTTTCCTTTAGTTAGTTGTCAGCAAGGCGTCCTTATGGCAATACAAAGCAGACGCACATCAGGGGGAAATTTTAACATGGTAAGTGGGTGGACAAGTGGGACTGGGTGCACAGGGCTGTTAAATAGCCAAAAAATGAAGGATCTCAGAAAGTTGACTTTGGAACATCTGGGTTTTATTCAGACTGGACAAGGGTCAAGCAGTCAACTCATTCTCTAGAAGTGTGTTGAAATTTCAAATATGTTCTAGCCTTAAATTGAACATGTTTTGCAGGTTTCACTGTGGCCAGTTGGTTTCCTGTACTCCAGGAAACTTGGTAGCTGCAGCAATTGGGTCGCTCAGAAGAACTCCTTAATGTGGGCCAGAAGTGCCCCCAGCCATCCTCCTCCCCCGCCCCCTGACCACCCCTCCCACCACAACACCTACAAGCTTTTCCACTCTCCAGTCTTCACCTCTCCCATACAACCAACACCCTGACTCCCCCCACCCTCCTTAAACAACATACAGCCGGTGTGGTGAGATGCGCATAGGGATACCTATGTATAACTGTACATAGTTCCACCAATATACATATTTGTATGTAACAGCACCAGTGTACACAGTCACTGACCAATACATGTCAAAGCTAGGGGAGCTTTAACAAAGGGTCATCTGGACTCGAAACATTAGCTCCTTTCTCTCCCTACAGGTGCTGCCAGACCTGCTGAGATTTCCCAGCATTTGCTCTTTTGTCTTCAAAGTTCAATGTTCTCAGATTGATGACCTTTCCATCAGAATGGTCTGGAATTTTCACTTCTCCCTCTCTCTCTCTCTCTCTATATATAATAACTCTTATTGTTGTTCTTGCTGCTGGCTCTTTCCAAATGTAGCCCAACAAAGAGTGAATTCCAGGTCGCATTCCTGGGAATGATACAGTCCAAAGATGGGAATGATCCCTGGTGAGTGAAAACCCCAGCATTATCTGTAGAATACCTTTCCCATTTGAAACAAAAATCTTGTGCAGGCCATTCTTGGGTAACCTGCTATCCAGTCGTTACTCCTGATTTTGCTGTGATTTCCAGTCAGTTGTGGAACCTGCTTTGAAAAGGGCTCCAGTGGTCTTGGAGCAAGGGCCGGAATAAATCAGTGGGACAGTAGATATAAAACAAACAACTCCTTATAAGAAGTATAATTTAACTTGTAGGGACGACATCTAGGAGAGAAAGAAAAATGAAAATCGCGTGGGAAAATCCTTGCTACAAGTTTAACCCAGGAGGAACTAGATGGCCAGAGCTCCACCTCCCCTCAGGACTGCCCCCTGGACCTGACCGTCAGGGAAATAATTCATTGCTGCATGGTCGCAAACTAAGGAAGGTGGGACCTGGGTGAGTTTCACTTGGTAAAGGCAAGGAAGCCATCATGCATTTGCTGGGCTGAGATTGCACTCTGTCTGGATAGACATAATTTTGAATGTCAACTTGGTTGTTCTGAAGTTGAACTAGTTTCCCCTCTCTGCACTTTTCACATGCAGTTCTTCAGTTAGAGTTAGCAACACAAAATAAATGCTTATTTGTCCTTCACAAGATGCCCCCCCCCCCCCCCTCTTTAAACGAGGCGGGGCACTGTTTAAGGATGCAGGCTTTACCCTGCCACATTAGCACCCAGGTGGAATGGAGGGAAATCTACCCGAGATGTGTATTTCAAAGCAGTGGCGTATTTCACAGTTAACCTGAGGTCAAAGCCGTGGGTACAAAATCCGAAACCACGCTACAGATATAGTGACTTCAAAATAAAACTGCCGTGACTTTGTAACTTGACATAATACCATCGCAGCAGTACATTGCACAGCCAATCAATCCCTCTGAAAATCTGGGCGGAGGTTTCCTCCGCGGGCTCTCTAACAAAAAAGTAAATGCTTTTCAATCTTTCAATCTGCACAAAGCAATTCTAAATACTGCTGAATTTTTTGATATAACGACCGACAGTAAATCAAACGTTCATCGGCTCAATACAGTGCTCTCTCTCGCACCTGTAAAAGGCAGTTCTTCCCTTGCTAGTGCCCGAAGCAGAGCATTCTGAATCAATGCCATAAGCAGTCTAAGTGGAGGTCCAGTATTTAACTGTACAACAGTGTAGCATTGCATCTCCAGCCCAGGCAAATACACTGAAATGAAACTAGATGAGGACAGTTAAGCTACTTCCCAGCACTCAGAAAAGGCAGAACACACAGAACGAGTTATCAGGCTCTTCGTTCAACGGGTATAACTTGTTTTATAAAATTCAAAAACTGCTACTACTATTTGTTTTGCCCTCCGGATTAGTGAGTAATCTCCCAATGAATGTAAAAACTAGCCTTATTCATTCTTTTGAGTGTTGGCCCCATAGCTCTGTTTAAAAAGCAGACCTGACTTGCTGAACCTGCTCGCCTGTCTGTGTTTCTGTCTCTTTGCTGAACCCCCACACACACACACCTGCCAAAACACCGGGGTCCAGCTGCTGGGGTCAGAGACTTCCCAATGCAATGGACAGAGATGTCCGTTGTTTAGCATTATTGTTACAGGTTTGGGGAGGAATAAATGCCGTTCGCGTAAATGTAACCATAATCCCTGCTGTTCTTTTTCACATTTAAAACTCAACATTTTGAAATGAACCCAGTCTGCGAATCGTTTCTGTGAAAAACTGGTCCCCAACAAACTGGTGCAGGTGCAGTTTGAAGCTGCCGCCTGTCACCCATGTACCCAGAGGGAGAGACAGAGAAATAAATGCTTCACATACCTTTCAGATTCAGCCGGGATGCGAACCAAGACACGGAAAGAAATGCCCCCAGGGTGAGCACTGTTAAAACACTTCCATTCCTGAGCTTCATTTCATGTCAGAACCATACAAAGCGGACAGGTGTGTAGCTGGCTGTGCTGCCTGGGCTGGGGGTGGAGGGCAACCTCTGAGAGATAGTCCAGGTAGGCACTCTCTCCTCCCTCTCTCCTCCCTCACACAGTGCTGTCTGCCGCGACAGGATGCAACCGGGGCAGTTCCCAAGGTTTTCTATTTCCCCCTTCTCGTCCCTTCTTTACCCAGCTCTTTTTTAAAAATCGTTTCTCCCAATTTTCCCTTTTTTAATTCATCTCCACGCTATTTCTTCTGGGAGTTTCTCGACCATTTCTCCATCTCTTTCCTCCCCCGGCAGCTGGGCTCTTTATTGGAGTTTCTGCTCGGTTGAGTGACACACAGCAGAGATCACTCTCTCCGCTCACACCATTATCACAGTTCCTCAAGTGTCTGTCAGCCCCTCCAGTCTCCGCCCTCACCGCCGCTACCCTCCCTTCCTCTTCTCGCTGAAGGAGATTCTCTCTCACACACACACACCTCACGCACGCATACACTTCCTTTATTTTGTTTCATTTTCTAACCTTTCGATATTAGTCATTACCCGCTCTACGTCACTCAGGTATCGACCCCGGTGTGTGTGTTTCAGGTGTTCCCTGTCGCCCAGGTGTTGCTCTCTATCTGTGTGTCTCACGGATGTTGCCCCAGCTGTGTGTGTGTCTCAGGTCTTCCCTGTCGCCCAGGTGTTGCTCTCTATCTGTGTGTCTCACGGATGTTGCCCCAGCTGTGTGTGTGTCTCAGGTGTTCCCTGTCGCCCAGGTGTTGCTCTCTATCTGTGTGTCTCACAGGTGTTGCCCCAGCTGTGTGTGTGTGTCTCAGGTGTTCCCTGTCGCCCAGGTGTTGCTCTCTATCTGTGTGTCTCACAGGTGTTGCCCCAGCTGTGTGTGTGTGTCTCAGGTGTTCCCTGTCGCCCAGGTGTTGCTCTCTATCTGTGTGTCTCACGGATGTTTCCCCAGCTGTGTGTGTGTCTCAGGTCTTCCCTGTCGCCCAGGTGTTGCTCTCTATCTGTGTGTCTCACAGGTGTTGCCCCAGCTGTGTGTGTGTCTCAGGTGTTCCATGCCTCCCAGGTATTGCTCTCTTTCTGTGTGTCTCACAGGTCTTGCCCCAGCTGTGTGTCTGTCTGTCTGTCAGGGTGTATTCCCTGTATGTGTCTTAGGTATTTGTACCTGTGTGTGTCTTTTAATTTGTTTTTATTTGTTCATGGCACATGGAAGTGGCAGGCTGTGCCAGCATTTATTGACCCTCCCTAATTGCCCTTGGGGGGACAGTCCAGAGTCAAGCATGTTACTGTTGATCTGGAGTCACATGTACACCAGACCAGGTAAGGATGGCAGATTTCCTTCCCTAAAGGACATTAGTGAACCAGATGGGTTTCTATGACAATCATTAGACTTTTCATAGATTTTTATCAAATTCAAATTTCACCATCTGCAGTGGCGGGATTTGAACCGGTCTCTGCTTCACCAGTCCAGTGGCAATACAACATCATGGGCCGAAGGGCCTGTACTGTGCTGTACAGTTCTATGTTACTGTCTCCTCTGTGCCAGGTTTTATTCCATGTGTGTCTGAGTTGAGGTTTATCCCATGTGTTTCTTCTCTCAGATGTTTGTCCCTGTGTGTGTGTGTCGAGGTTTATCCCATGTGTGTCTCTCAGGTATTTGTCCCTGTTAATGTGTGTGTCAGGTTTTATTCCGTGTGTGTCTCTCAGGTATTTCTCCCTGTGTATATGTGCATCTGTGTCAGGGTTTATTCCATTTGTGTGTGTGTTTGCAGGGTTTGAGTTATGTTTCTCCCCATATGTATGTGCGTGTATGTGTATATGTGTGTGTGTGTCTTTGTGTGTACGTCAGGGTTTACTCCCTATGTATGCCCCCACCAGGTGTAGCTCCTTTGACTTCCTCAGATGTTGTTCCTTTCTGTGTCTTTCCATTGTTCTGCTCTCTACCTGTTGTTATTCTTGCTTTCAGTACCTTTCCTCACAACAATGACAATCATGTCAAGAGAAAGCTTAGAGTAAGAGGGCTCTGCAGCATTTAACTGTAGGAATCCAAAGCCTAACCTTCCATTATTGTCTTTAAGATTTTCATGACTGATATTATGTGTTTTGCCCATTTTTTGATTTGTAATTCTGATGTGCCAGCATTTGCAACAACTGGTTTACAGGATGTTATGAAAGTAGTAATTAATAATTTATACAATTAAATGTAGCACAATTAATATTTAGGAAATAACTTTTCTTATTTACCTCTGTTCCCACACAAACAATGGTACTTACACACCTTCAACTGTTAGGTGCTTTGGTTGAAGGAGGATCTAAGCCATTTGGACCGTACAAGTTTCTAAAAATGCACAATGAATGTACTCATATGTATAAAAGGAATTTCGACTCCACCTAGTGGTTTCTTCCTGCAGTGCAATGTTTGCAGTAGGTGAAGTGAGAAGACATTTATTTAATCCTCATGGAGTTTATGTGGGCTTTACGTACACATAATTACACAAGAATAATTTAAAGCTATTTAATTATTTATGGGCGACAATTTTGCTTTTTTTTTTACTCATTAATTACCCCTCCCTAGTTGCTTGTCTAAAACGGCGACAGACAAGACACTGCTGGTAAGAATGTAGTATCAGGGTGTTAGGAATGCAGCTTAGTAGATGATTCAGGTAAGCAGTTTGTGAACTCATGGACGGGATTCTCCGTTGGCTGATGCCAAAATCAAGAAAGGTGATTGGGCGGAGAATAGGTTCCGACGACAAAATCACGGCGGGCTCTGATTTGACGACAAATCGCAATTCTCCGTCACGTCGACAGCACATCAATGCGGTCCAGAACGTGTGTACAGTAAACACGGTCTGCATATCATTAGCAGGCCTTACATAGTATTCTCCGGGGCCTCTGCGATTCTCTGCCTCCGATGGGCCGCGTTCCTGATGGCGCGGTTCACTTGTGCTTCTAAAAATCGCGAAACCGGTGTGGTGGCTGATGAGGGAGAGAGAGGAGGTAGAACACAGAGAGAAGAGACTGTGTGCTGCCGGGCTGGACACTGGCCGGGCTGGTTGGGGGCCCTGCCAGTGCCTGAGGGGTGTTGACGGGGAAACAGGCCGAGTGGCTGGGGTGACCCCTTCCTAGTTGCCTCACAGGACTGGAGTGGCGTCCTGGCACGGACCGCTATTGCCGTGGCCTGCTCGGCAGCCATCTTGCTGTGCATTCCATTGACCATCCGCTTTGGCCACTGGTTCTGCAGAGTGGCATCGGCCCTATGGGTGCCTCCGACCTCCCACCCGGCCACCACCCGCCGGTGGGGCATCAGGTGGCCCACACAGGGCAGCGCCCACTGTAGACTCTATGGGGGGGATGGCGCAAGTGAGGGCCGCAACGTGTACCGCTGGCAAGGGCAGTGCCAGCCAGTGGTATCCCTGGCATCAGGGAGGGGCACCAAGGCCAGAGGCCCCCACGGTGCCAGGCACCGACGGGGCCAGGGGCGCGGAGATGGTTGGGTACCTGCTGGGCAGAATCTGCAGTGCCAACCCGGGACATCATGCTAAGATGTCAGCCTTTCACCCCCTACAGACAATGGATATTGAAATGGTGGCCTTCCTCCTAGTCGCCACAATCCTGGGGTTGCCCTGCGGCTGTACGAGCTGGCGCTGCTCGAGGAGGAGGAGGCTGTAGCAATGGAGCTTGCAGCATCGGATCATTCCACAGAGGGAAAGGAGGAAGCCATCCAGGATGGAGAGCCAGTTGTCCAACAGGCCGAGGAGGAGGAGGTGCCGAGGAGGAGGAGGTGCCAAGGAGACCTTGCGTGTACCGGCAGTGCATGTCATGCGAGGCCCTGTCAGACAGGGCATGCTGCCGAAGACTCCAGCTGAGCAGGGAGACAATTTTTCATAGAATTTACAGTGCAGAAAGAGGCCACTTGGCCCATCGAGTCTGCACCGGCTCTTGGAAAGAGCACCCCACCTAATCCCACACCTCCACCCTATCCCCGTAACCCAGTAACCCCACCTAACCTAAGGGCAATTTAGCATGGCCAATCCACCTAACCTGCACATCTTTGGACTGTGGGAGGAAATCAGAGCACCCGGTGGAAACCCACACAGAGACGGGGAAAACGTGCAGACTCCGCAGAGACAGTGACCCAAGCCGGGAATGGAACCTGGGACCCTGGAGCTACGAAGCAGCTGTGCCAACCACTGTGCTACCGTGCCCCCAATGCTACATATCTGCCAGATCATGGCACACCTGCGCCATGGGTGAAAGGGGGAGGACACCGACTCCCCATCGTCATCAAGGTGATGGTCGCTCTGAACCTCTACACCAGGGGTCCTTCCAGGCGCCAAGTGGGGACCTGGGGCCCTATATGCTCAGGCGGCTCAATTCATCCATTTCGATGTGGACAGAGCCTACCAGGATGCCTGGGCAGCGGGGTTCTCCATCATTGTCGATGTGCCCCGGGTCCAGGGGGTGACCTACTGGCACCTGCAGATGACAGGCCGCACTACACAAATCGAAAGCGAACGTGCAGCTCATATGTGACCATATGAACAACCCCACCTAACCTAAGGGCAATTTATCATGGCCAATCCACCTAACCTGCACATCTTTGGACTGTGGGAGGAAATCAGAGCATCCAGTGGAAACCCACACAGAGACGGGGAAAACGTGCTGACTCCGCAGAGACAGTGACCCAAGCCGGGAATGGAACCGGCTTACCAGACTGATTCCATCATGTACATCATGTACGTCTGCGGCCGATACCCAGGTAGTGTGCACAACGCCTTCATCCTGGCACACTTGACGATTCTTGAAATGTTCGAGATGCATCGTGGTGGCCTGCTGCATCCTTGACAACATCGCGCAGCAGAGGGGCGACATGCTGGAGGAGGAGGATGAACAGCAGGCCCCCTCCAACGAGGAGGATGCGGGGGAGGGGAGGATGGGCAGGACATGGGGGGGAGCCTAGGCCACCCACAACATCTGTCCATTTCCCCCCTGCCCCCCAACCCCTCTCTGGCCAGCCCAGACCACTCCTCATACCCATCTGACAGTGCACCAAGATAGGCTGTAAACAGCAGGAACAGATGTTTAATGTGACAACGTATATACTGATTTATGCCCCAGCCCCTATCACTAAACTGTGCTCTGAACCTGTGCCAACTTATTGGTGTCGAACCTTCCGGCCTGATGAACCATCAATCGAACGCAAGACGAGTTGCTGTACAAAAGTTAGGCTTTAATAAGCTAGAAGTTAGCCCTGCGGTCGACTACAGTAAATGGCCGACCGCCGGGCGTTCTGACTATTTATACCTCGGTATGGAGGCGTGGTTAACTCAGTCTCTCGACCAATTGGAGAGCCGTCACACGACTGGTCTCAACCAATCGGTCGAGAGGCACATGACCAACCAGGGCCAATGGTAAGCCGGTGTTCTGCACCAATGGCAGACAGCTATGCAAATCATACCACCACACGGCCTTACGGGCCCCAACACTACATCTTGGTGGATTCCCAGATTGTACAGCAGGAGTGGAGGCGGCCTGCTGTCATTCCCACCCTGTGACCTGGGTCCCCACTGGCGGTTGTCTACTGGAGCGACCGGGCCCGGATGGGCCCGGCTGCTCCTCGGGTGTCCTAAGTGGCGTGGTGCTGCCTTGTTCTGCCCGCTGCCCACCAGATGCGACAGGGACAGGAGTGGGGTAGTCCGAGGTGCTGTGGCGTTCAAGCACCTCCCGTGTGGGAGTCACCGGCACGGGCTCTATCACCTGATGGCCCCTGGGCTACTCCGTTGGACAGGGGTGTGAGCGGAGCTATCCCCTGAGGCTACCTCGCCACCTGACACTGCCAGTCCTGGAGGCCCGCCTGGGCAATGCCACTGTCATCCCCAGCCATGGGCTGCTGTGGCTGGACCACGCCAGAAACGCCACGACAAATTCCAGGTGGCTCTGGCACATGGTTGCCTGTGAGGTGGCAGCCCTGTCCTGGGCCTCGGCCAGCGCCTGCACAGAATGCCCCACGCCTTGGACATGCTGATCCATAGCCAAAACCGTCACCCCCAATGCTTCCACCGCAGACGGCACCATGGGTGTTGGCCTGGGTGGCACGCATGGTCGGCAGCACTTCCTGCCCTGCGCACAGTTGGACTCCTCCAACTGCGCCTGCAGGTACTGGATGCTCGCCACGATCCCTCATGTAGTTCCTGGCTCTGCGGCTGCATCTCTACAATCAACGGGACTGTCTGTTCCAGAAGCCTGAAATCCATCTAGACGGCAGCTAGTTCCTGGGATCGGTCTGCCCTCCAACCGCCTGACTCCTTGGGAATTCCTACCTCCATGTGATGTACCGGATGTGGTGTGCAACAATGTCCCAGGTGCCTCTTGACTAAAGTGCCCAACGGAGGCGAGTATTTCTGGGATGGTGGAGGGTGTTGGAGACAGCTGTGATGGGAAATCGGTGTCATCCTCAGGCTCGAGCCCTGGTGTGTCCTGCGTCTCGGGTCGAGGGCTGCCGTCCGAGCTTCTCTCATCGTCAGTGCTTGGCTCACTCGGCGGTGGGGGTTGGGGTGTTGGGGAGAGGCTCTGGCTGTGGCACTGGCTGGGAGTGGGGGACACCAGATGGACCCACCCCATCTCCATCAGGTCCTGCAAGAGACAAGACAAGATGCATGATTAGACTGCGGGACGGTGGGGGAGTGGGGGTGGTGGGGGTGAGGGTGGTGTTGGGGGGTTATACACACGTGTCATGGGGAACCACAACTCAGCAGGTTTCAATTGCTCGCCTGCGGCCGAACTCCACCCTCTGGTGACCTCCTTTTCATCCGGACCTTCGGCCACGTCCAGGGCCCTCTGCTCTGCCACGGTCAGGGGCAGCAGGTCCAACAAGCCCAAAAGATGTGCCTGTTCGGTGAATCGGACATTCTGAATTCCCCCTTGGTGTACCCGAACATGAGCCGGAATGTGGCAACTAGGGGATTTTCACAGTAACTTCATTGCAGTGTAGATGTAAGCCTACTTGTGACAATAATAAAGATTATTATTATTGCCTTTTCACTCTGGCCGCCCTGAGGAGGTCATGCAGTTTTTTACGGCACTGTTGGCCGATCCGGGCAGTGTCGCTGGTGGCCCTGACGTCTGCTACCTGCACCCAGGAACAGGGAATGGTGGTCGCTGTCAGCCTCCTTCGTCAGTGAAGCCTGGTGTCACACATCTTGCTGCCATCTTGTTGGCTGGGATGGTGTGTGTGGGGAGTGCAGTGTGTATATGCGGCTGCAACCTGTCAGCCTCCTGAGTGTCAATCGTGAAACCAACTTGTAAACCTGGTGACTGTAATTATTGGGTAGCCAAGGGCCAAAGATTTTAGGCATTTTGATACAAATTATTGGTTAATTTACCTGTGTTGTGGCTCCAGGGCATGTGGGGCTGGAATTGACCCACGCACTTGCCCAGGGTGGCAGACCACTGTTGAGAGAGAAAAACAGGGAGTTCATGTTTCCAGTCGAATATAACTCAGCTCCATTTATACAGTGCCTTTCATGACCTCAGGCCGACACAGTATTGACAGGCAAATACTTCTGGAATGTTGTAATGTAGAGTACCTCGCAGACAACACCAAGTGAGGCTGTACAAACAGTAATGTCATCATGACCAGATAGTCTTGTTTCTGTGGTGTCGATTACAGGAAAAATATTGGCCAGTATACACTGGGAGAACTCCCCTGTTCGCCTTTTTAACAATGCCATGGAAACCTTTATGTCCACGGAGAGAGTAGAACATCTCCAATAGTCCACTTATTGAGTACTGAAGTGCCAGCCAAGATTATGTGCTCAAATCGCTGGAGTAGGACCTTGTAATTTAGCACTTATTTAGCTTACCACTGAGTCACAGTTGAGTAGTGCAACAGGTTTACTAAAAAATAAAATAGGCTGTGTTATATTAGTTTTTTTAAAAGATTGAAGTGAATAGGTTCATGTGTGAAGTGGCGAAGGAATTTCACACAAAAAGGTGCAGTACTAAGGGGCCCTGTCAGAGGTACTGTCCTTCAGATAAGATGCAAAACCGAGTCTCCGTCTGCCGATTTGGGTTGACATTAAAAATCCTATGACGCTGTTTCAAAAAGGTTCAGGAGAGTTAACACTGGTGTCTCGACAAATGTTTATCCCTCAATCAACATCATATGATCAGATTATTTGGTCATTATCACCTTACTGTTTGTGGGACTTTGCTGTGCCCACACTTTGAAAATAAAGTACTCTATTGGCTGCAAAGCGCTTTGAGACATCTAGTGGTCATGAAAAGCACCAAATAAGTGCAACTCTTTTATTTCCCTTATCAGTTTGCGTCATCTGTGGTTTAGTGTTAGTACTTTGACCTCTAAGGCAGCGGGCTTTGGGTTCAAGCCCCATTCTAGAGAGCTGAGCAAACAATTTACGTTGATACTCGGAGTTGTGCTGAAGAAGAACTGCATTGTCAGAGGTGTTAACTTTTGTACAATAGGTTAAATGAATACTCTGCCAGCCTCCTCGGGCAGAGGATGCAAAAGGTGCATGTAAAAGATTCCACTAAACTATTACAAGAAGAGCAGGGGAGTTCTCCCAATCACTTGGCCAATGTTAATCTCTTAACCACAGATTATTTGGTAATTTACTACATGGCTGTTTGTAAGATCTTGGTACAATGTGTCCAAGATGACTGCTGTCGTTGCTACATTCCAAAGGTTATTACACTCAAAAGTCTTTAACTGATTGTAAAGCACTTTGAGACATCCTGGGGTCATGAAAGGTTCTATAGAAATGCAAGTTTTTTCTTTCAAATATGATACCAACATTGCCAGACTGATTTCAATGTATGCATTTTGTTTTATCAATGGGTTTTGATATTCAGTCATTTTTAAGTTCTTTCTTTATATTTGCAATCACTTTTATAAAATTGTTTGCAGTTTATCACAGCAAAAACGTAGAGAAGCATGAAATTGATGGAGATATTTGTGTGTGCTACGGTTCTAATTGCAGAACGACATTTATAATCGCAGCAACGACTGCTCTCACCATGAAAGAAACTTCAAACCACTGATTTTTGATCACATGCTTTGGAGAAAGATTTTGATTTATTGTCACATGTACCAAGGGATAGCCAAAATTATTGCTCTGCATACAGTCCAGACAGATCATTCCATACAGGAAAAACAAAGGACATATGATAAATACACAATGTAAATGCATACACACAGACCATCAGGTGAAGCATACAGAGTGCAGTGCTACACAGTAGAGAAGTTGTGTGGAGAAATCAGTTCAGTCGATAAGAGGATAATTCAGGAGTCTGGTAACAGCGGGGAAGAAGCTGTTTTTGAATCTGTTAGTGTACATTCTCAGACTTTTGTATCTTCTTCCCGATGGAAGAGGTTGGAAGAGAGAATAGAGAAGGGAGATGTAGACAGAGTCAATGGATGGGAGATGGGTTCGTGAGATGGACTGGGCTGTGCTCACAACTTTCTGTAGTTTCTTACGGTCTTGGGTCAAGCAGTTGCCATATCAAGCTGTGATACAGCCAGATAGGATGCTTTCTGTGGTGCATTGTGAAAATTGGTAAGAGTCAATGTGGACATGCCAAATTTCCTTAGATTCCTGAGGAAGTATAGGTGCTGTTGTGCTTTCTTGCTTGTAGCATCGATGTGGATGGACCAGGACAGATTGTTGCTGATGTGCACACCTAGAAATTTGAAGCTGTTAACCATCTTCACCTCGGCACCATTGATGCAGTCAGGGCGTGTACAATACTTTGCTTCCGGAAGTCAATGACCAGCTGCTTAGTTTTGCTGACATTCAGGGAGAGATTGTTGTCAATGCACCATGCCACTAGGTTCTCTATCTCCCTCCTGTTCTGACTCTTTGTTGTTTGAGATCTGACCTACTACGGTCGTGTCATCAACAAACTTGTAGATGGAGTTGGAGCTGAATTTTGCCACACAGTTGTGTGTGTATAAGTATAGTTGGGAGCCTGGTAGTAAGGACTATCGTGGAAGAGGTGTTGCTGTTTATCCTTACTGAAAGGCCCAGTAGGTATGCCAGAATGAGGGCCAGCACGGTGGTGTAATGCGTTAGCCCTGTTGCCTCATGGCACTGAGGTCGCAGTTTCAATCCTGGCTCTGGGTCACTGTCTGTGTGGAGTTTGCACATTCTCCCCGTGTTTGCGTGAGTTTCGCCCCCACAACCCAAACATGTGCTGGCTAGGTGGATTGGCCATGCTAAATTGGAAAAAATGAATTGGGTACTCTAAATTTATTTTTAAAAAAGGTATGCTAGAATGTGAAGTCTGCCATATTTTTAAAAACAAAAAATTAGCACCGCTTTACCAATGTACAGTATAGAGGCAACAACCTGGTGTCAAGCTGGGTTTTGGCATGGGGGTTCAATCATACACTGCATGGGTTATAATAGAGTGAAAACAGGTGCAGCAAATCAATGTTCCCAGGTGGTCAGTTCTTCGGCAATAACAGAAACCTGACTTGCATTTGGACATCATTCAACATCCGTGCTTTTCCCTCCACGATCGCCTTCCAGCAATATTTCATAACTTAAGATATGGTTCCACAGCAACAACAACATCCGAGCAATATGCCCCGGTAGCCCACACATGAGCCTTGTGGTGTGATATGTGTGGATGTGAATGACATGGCTGAACCTGACCCTCATTCGCACTTGGCAACCACACATACACACAAACCCTATTCTGATTGCTATTGTTTCTCAAGCTCAGGGACAGTAAAGATAACTGTAAGCACGCGAACAATTTCCCAGGCTCCCTGTAGCTGTTCCCTTCTCCCAAACCTATGCTAATACTGTTGTAAGAGAGGGCACCAGGAGTTATGTTACCAGAGAACTGTTGAAGAGTGCCTTGGGAATGGCTATCCTCTGAATTTGCTTACCTAGCCTGTGAGGAAGCACCTGGGATCTCCTTCCTAACATCCCATTGCAGCACACTTGGGTCCAGCCACACACTTCTTGAGAGATTCCAAAAACATCCGGATGCCAAACCACTTCATGATAACTGGTGTTGATGCTTTAACTAGCCAGGCTTAAATTAACGTTGTTCCTCTTATATTCCTTCATATATTTTACCATTATATGGATTGATCTAAAGGTTATTTGCTAGATAGTTAATAACGGAGGCCACTAAATGAATTCTAGTGAAACTCCAGCAATTAAAAGTACATGCTCAAAATCCGACATAAAAACTGAAAATGTGAAACATGCACAGACGCAGCATCAATATCAGAAAAGGAAAAAAAAATAAACCGTTACTGTTTTGGATACAGAAAATTTATAAAAAGCAAGATTTTTCTTGAACACTTGTTAATCTTTTGTTAATAACCTGCAGTATAGCCAGTGGCAGTAGACTCAGCCTTGCTGCTAAATGCTGAGAAGTTATTAGCAAATTCTATTGGCTGGGAATTTGTTTTGTAAAGACGGCAAAATTCTCAACGATCACTGTCAGAATCGGATAAAACTAACAGCACCTTGTGGTGCCTGCACATGTGCAATGAAACCTGGAAATCCAAAAGTTTGCAGTCAGGTGCCCTTCTCTTCCACAAGAGGTGCTGTTACAGTTTTTGCAGATGCAATTAGCAAAGGTTCAGTGATTCCACATCAAATTCATTCAACCGTTTCAGCATTATTTTCACTGCTCAAAAAAGGTAAGAATCAAGCCTTGTTGAGTGAAGTGTAACTGAATTTGTAACACCGTCTGAGTCACAGTCATTGATAACCAACCTCTCTGACCCTGATAAACTGACTTTGGAAGTCTGGAATGTCATTCGCTCTATTTCATGATAACATTTCCGTATATTTTAAAAATAAAATTGACTTTTGCTTTATTTGTTTAGGATTTGTTTCCTTCATTCTTCCATGGGATGTGGGCATCGCTGGTAAGGCCAGCATTTGTTGCTCATCCCTAATGGCCCTTGAACTGAGTGGTTTGCTCGGCCAGTTCAGAGGACGGTTAAGAGTGAACCAATTGGTTTGGGTCTAGAGTTACATGTAGACCAGATCAGGTCAGGATGACAGAGTTCTTTCTCTAAAGGACATTACTGAACCAAATGGGTTTTTACAACAAATCAATGAACTGAGACTAACTTTATGTTCTGGATTTGTTAATTGAATTCAATTTGCAACCGTTGTCAGGAATGGATTTGAATTCATGTCTCCAGATCATTAGCCAGGGCTTCTGGATTGCTAGTTCCCACCACTGCCACACATCCCAGATATTACCTTTACGCCACCATCGCACCCTAAATATATGATAATATTTGATATCATATGTATGTCTTAATTGCTATCATGCACTATGGAAAATGACTAAAAAGTGATAATCAGCATTTTCGACTTCCTAGTTTGCTTTGACAATGCTTCAGTCTGATTGACTCCTCATCCTGTTTGATAACGTCACTGTTCCCGGATGACAGAAGGCTTCCCATGAAACTAACATGTAATTGGGGAAATCAACACCACATAACCTTCTCCCATCCTTTTGGGTAGCTTTCTTCTCGGTCAGCACTCAGTGCCATCCCTTCACTACTGTCAAGTGAGACAAATGGAGGGTTTTGGGAATATTGACTCCTAAATATTGAGACAAATTAAGGGTTAGGAGCCTGGGATTACAGCATGTGAAATTGACCAGAGGAATGTGGTTTGACTGGTGGAGTCCCTGGGGAGCAACCTGAGAGATAGTTTGTCTTTTAGCTTGGGGAGATGAGGCCATTGCTGGGTGAATCCCAGGATTGTGTTTTTAAAGAGAGAAGAGGAGAATTCTGCTTGGGGAGAGAGAAGAGGTGAATTCTGATCTGCCTGACTCCGAGTCCACAATTCTCTCACAGCAGGAGTTATAAAAGTAATAATCTGCAAAGCAGATCAGTCTTGTCTGGGGACAAGGAAGAAGCCGAAATACCCTAGGTGAACCAACCATTTGAAGGTATTCAGCCAGAGCTGGAAGCCAAGTCTATTTTATAAAGCAACTATTACTCTATGCCATACTAATTTTAAGATAGTTTGAGAGTTGTATGTATCTTTTCTTGTTGTTTAATGTGAAATTGCATTGTAGTGTTAAGGTGTAATTGTAAGCTGATCCCTTCAGGTATGAAGTTTAAAAGTTTAATATCGTATTCATAATGAAGTCCTTTTTCCCCCCCATGCAATCGCCCCTGGAGCGAATCATTCTTTCCGCACAATCTTACAAATAAACTCAAATATTGGGGTTTTGGTCCGGTATCCTGGCCACTGCTGGGGTCCACTCTGGGATAGTAATACAAGTTCCAAGTCATTGCCTTTGGTAGCACAAGAAACAAACTCAGAATTCCAGCATCGACACTGAATGTAGATGAGTGGCCAAAAACCCACCTGTATTGTATTGAAGTCACCCTTGGCACCAAGAGGTGGTAGCCAAACACGATGATCACTTTGGTGTCAAAGGTGGCTTTAGTACAAAGACAAGGTCCCTCTTTTACTTGGGATTTACTGTGCATAGTATTAACAGAAATTAGGGCAAGTTTCCAGTTGTGTGGCTTCTGACGGGGAGCATCACTCAATTGGAGGACATATGAGAACATGAAATGCAAAATATCGCCCGATTCTCTGCCCTGTGTGAGAACAGATATATCAACATCAAAGACGAAAATCCAAAACAGGAAACAGACCTGTTGAGGGTCAGAGCCACCGAGGTATGACTGACATTTCAATGTTGTTATAGTTCATCGTTTAATGTTGATCTTGTCTGTAAAGTGTAACTCAATCACTGTGGTGTTAATGAGGTGGAAGAAAATGGCTTGCGGAAGGATGCAGGTCTAACTTCTACATTTTACATTCTTTATATTCACTATGGTGCTGAACACATAGCAGCACACAGTTCTGGTGCATTTGCATGTGGATCAGATGTTTTATTTTTAAAAATGAGCAAAAATCCATCAGACTATTTCTAGTTCAGTTTGGATGGAATGACAATTATACAGACATGATTGGATAAAAAAATGTTAATTATTAGTGAGGTACAGCCATATAAGATCAGCCAGACAAAGGACAAACACTCATTTAAAATCAATGTTGAGACAATTATTTTTAATTGCACACCCTGCCCCAGGCATTTACCACTGAGGTTGATCATTTTAATTAGATTGCATTCCAAAACATATTAGAAGCAGCAGGCAACCGCAACATACAAGAGTATTTTGGAGTGCTGTGTGGCATTGCCAGCTGCCTCACTTCATGTGTAACGCCTGCGCAGCTGCAGTTTCCCGAACACAAACTATGTTACATCATTAATGCACTTGCACCAAATTTAACTCATTAGGAAATCTTGCTAAACAAAAAAAGAACAATTTACTGGCTGTGCCAGTGGGTAAAGCTGCCATCTGGTGTGCAATGAGTCACCCTGAGCAGGAATATCACACGTTTTTGTTCTGGTTAGTGCTGAATATGCTAATCTCAATGTCACTGAGCAATGAGATGGGATGGGGAGGGGTCTGTCCACTTCTATTACATAACACTCTCGGGTTTGCGTCTCCTGGTTCCAGGAAAGTGACCAGCGCTGATCACTGTCAAGTGAAGGCAGTGTAATGATATGCATATGCAAATCGGTATGTTAATATGTTAGACCTCCAACCAGCAGGTGGCAGTAGAACTACACAACGTGACACTGCATCCACTAGGTGAGGAGTTATCGTGGATAGTCGCGTTTTGCATTCGCTCTCGTATTCCAGATGCTAACAGTGTACAGTTTATTAGTAGTATTAGCATTGTTTTCTACCTGAGGGTGGCAGGGTGGCACAGTGGTTGGCACTGCTGCCTATGGTGTCGAGGGTCCGGGTTCGATGCCAGCCCTGGGTCACGGTCCATGTGGAGTTTGCACATTCTCCCCATGTCTGCATGGGTTTCACCCCCACAACCCAAAGATGTGCAGGCTAAGTGGATTGGTCACACTAAATTGCCCCTTAATTGGAAAAAAATAATTGGGTACTCCCAAATTATTTTTTAAAAAAGTATTGTTTTCTACCCGCGTAAATGTAATTTAATAAATCTTAATTAGTCACGAACTAAATGTTCTTTGGTGCACTGACTCAATCATTGCAACGCACTAGCATATAACAGGCAGGTTTGGCTGTGATACCCCCAAATTAAACATTCTGCCACCACTCATTGTGTACATGAAGCATGCCCACAAGGGCAAGATAAAAGAGGGGTTATCATTGAATTATACCACAGCACGTGTAACAGCTTTGAAAAGAGTGAGCCAATTAGAAAAAAAGTAAGAATGTGTTGGTAATCTTTAGCTATTGGAATTTCAGTTACACGTGGTTCAGGAATGATTAACAGGAGCGGTGCATGTCACTCGACAGTGCAGCTGCATCCAAATATCTCTAAATCATCAACAAAAAACATTCTAGGGGGTTGATCACTCAACAGTTAACAAATCTGCAGAGCTTCTTCTTAAATAGCGCCAAACGGATATAAGCCCCCCCCCCCCCCCCCCCCCCGGGCCAAATTATTACCCCAAGAAGTCAGTGAGTTCATTCCAAAAGAAAAGCAGCCGTACGTTGCACAAAGGTTCAAGGTTTGATTCCTAGTAAGTGCTGAGTTAGTCTGGGGTAATTTGTGGAAATTGGCCATAGCACTCCCGAGTAGGTGAAGGAAATATTGTCCACATATCTTCCTCATTTCCCTGCAGCAGACATTTACCAGCAAGTACGTGCGTGTAGATTACCCTGGTGACAGGAATGGACTTGGATTATGTCAACATTACCAACATATACTGGCAAGGCTTACAGATGAATAAAGGCCGTGTGGGAGAGGATCCTGAAAGCAACACATGCACTTCCAGAAAGCGCCATAAGATAACAATCGTAAAAATGAACTGTGGTTGTTCTTCCCTCCTTATGCCAATGCAACGCCCAATTGCAGCATTTCTATAAACACTGTGGCTGAGATTAGTTATTTCAGTACTGATCCTGGGATCTTCACAGCCAGGAGAGAGAACTGACCTTTATGGTCAGTTTCCCAGTAGAAGTAGAAAATAACATTACTCGATCATCTTTTGACCAAGAATGACACACAATGCATAGAAACCCAAGAAAGCTATATGGCACACCACAAGCTCACTCTTAAATGCAGCTCCCTGTGTTTCATGGGGCCATTATCTGTTTTAATGAACGTGATCTCTTCCAATGGTCAGTATCCGTTTCACTGGGCTGGTCAGTTACAGACAGCATGTTTTCTTTCAATGGGTAATGTTCTCAGTCCACTGGCCCTCCCAGTTTTCAAGTAAGCAGGTTGTTAATTGGTCGGTTGTTGTGAGATTATGGCTGAAGACCCATTGTTGCCGCAAATGGGATTTTTTTTTTTTAAATAATTTTTATTGAAGAAATTTTTCAAAATACAAACATTTTAACCCCCCCTACATTTACATTTAAATTATAACAAAACAAAGTCAAACCCCCCTACTTAACAAAAAAGTCCCCCCCACACCCCTACTCGCGCGTCCCCCCCACCCCCCCCCCCCCCCCGCCGGCGAACCGACAGTCAGACCAACTTATCATTTCTGGCAGTGTCCTCGGGCAGGCCTTGCCCGTGCCACCACCGCTACCGTACTTCCTTCGTCGTTGTCCCCCCTCCCCCCCCCCTCCCCCCCCTCCCCCCCCCCCCCTCCCTCCCGCCCTCCCCTCCCCTCCCGGGTTGCTGCTGTCACGGCCTCAGTTTCTATCTCTGATCTAAGAGGTCTAGGAAGGGTTGCCATCGCCTGAAAAACCCCTGCACCGACCCTCTCAGGGCGAATTTGATCCTTTCCAATTGGATGAAGTTTGCCATGTCGTTTAACCAGGTGTTAACACTCGGAGGCCTTTCGTCCCTCCACTGAATCAAGATCCTCCTCCGAGCCACCAAGGACGCAAAGGCTAATATTCCAGCCTCCCTCGCCTCCTGTACCCCCGGCTCCACCCCAACCCCGAAGATCGCAAGTCCCCATCCTGGCTTGACCCTGGACCCCACCACTCTCGACACCGTCCCTGCCACCCCCTTCCAGAACTCCTCCAGTGCCGGACATGCCCAAAATATATGTGCATGATTCGCAGGGCTTCCCGAACATCTAATACACCTGTCTTCACCCCCGAAAAACCGACTCATCCTGGTCCCCGTCATGTGGGCTCTATGCAGTACCTTAAATTGAATGAGACTTAGTCTCGCACATGACGGCGACGAGTTGACCCTCTCCAGGGCGTCTGCCCATGTCCCGTCCTCTATCTGTTCCCCCAGCTCTAACTCCCACTTATCTTTCAGCTCCACTACTGGTACCTCCTCCACCTCCTGCATAATCTTATAGATGTCCGAGATCTTCCCCTCCCCGACCCAGACCCCTGATAGCACCCTATCACTCACCCCCCTGTCGGGGAGCGCGGGGAACCCCTCTACCTGTCGTCTGGCAAATGCCTTCACTTGGAGGTACCTGAACGTGTTCCCCGGGGGGAGCCCAAATTTCTCCTCCAGCTCTCCCAAGCTCACAAACCTCCCCTCTATAAACAAGTCCCTCAGTTGTCTAATACCCGCCCTCTGCCAGCTCTGGAATCCCCCTCCTGTATTTCCCGGCGCAAATCTGTGGTTCCCTCTTAGTGGTGCCCCTATCAGACCTCCCACTTCCCCCCTGTGTCGCCTCCACTGCCCCCAGATCTTGAGGGTGGCCGCCACCACCGGGCTCGTGGTATACCTCGTGGGAGGGAGCGGCCATGGTGCCGTTACCAGTGCCCCTAAGCTTATGTTGCCGCAGGACGCCCTCTCCATGCGCTTCCAGGCTGCCCCCTCCCCTTCCATCATCCACTTTCGTACCATCGATGTATTTGCCGCCCAGTAATATCCTGAAAGGTTGGGTAACGCCAGCCCTCCACTATCCCTACTCCGCTCCAAAAAGACCCTTCTAACTCTCGGGGTGCCATGTGCCCACACATACCCCATGATACTACTCGTTACCTTCTTGAAAAAGGCCCTGGGGAGGAAGATGGGCAGACACTGGAACAAGAACAAGAACCTCGGGAGGACCGTCATTTTAACTGACTGCACCCTCCCTGCCAGCGACAGCGGCACCATGTCCCACCTCTTAAACTCCTCCTCCATCTGTTCCACCAGTCTGGAAAAGTTCAACTTGTGGAGGGTCCCCCAGTTCTTTGCCACCTGCACCCCCAAGTACCTAAAACTTTTAACTGCTCTTTTGAAGGGGAGCCTCCCAATTCCCTCCCCTTGGTCTCCCGGGTGTATTACAAAGACCTCACTTTTCCCCAGATTTAATTTATACCCCGAAAAGTCCCCGAACTCCGCTAGTATCCCCATTACCTCCGGCATTCCCCCCTCCGGGTCTGCCACATACAACAACAAATCATCCGCATAGAGCGAGACCCGATGTTCCTCCCCTCCCCTTGTCAGTCCTCTCCACCCCCCTGAACCCCTCAGTGCCATCGCCAACGGCTCAATCGCTAATGCAAAGAGTAAGGGAGATAGGGGACATCCCTGCCTAGTACCTCGATGGAGCCCAAAATATTCTGACCTCCTCCCGTTTGTTACCACACTTGCCATCGGAGCTGAATAGAGCAGTTTTACCCACTTGATAAATCCCTCCCCAAACCCAAACCTTTCCAACGTCTCCCACAAGTATTCCCACTCCACCCTATCGAATGCCTTCTCCGCGTCTAGCGCTACCACTATCTCCGCCTCCCCTTCCACTGCTGGCATCATAATCACATTTAACAATCTCCGGACATTTGTGTTAAGTTGGCGTCCCTTCACGAACCCCGTCTGGTCTTCATGGACTACCCCTGGCACACAGTCCTCTATCCTGGTTGCCAGGACCTTTGCTAACAGCTTGGCGTCAACATTTAGGAGGGAGATGGGCCTGTAGGACCCGCACTGGACCGGGTCCTTGTCCCGCTTCAAAATCAAGGAGATCAGGGCCTGCGACATTGTTGGGGGCAGAACCCCCCCCTCGCGCGCCTCATTAAAGGCTCTCACCAGCACTGGACCCACCAAGTCCACAAATTTCCTGTAAAACTCCACCGGGAACCCATCCGGCCCCGGCGCCTTCCCCGCCTGCATCTGGCCTATCCCTTTAATTAGCTCCTGCAGCTCTATCGGCGCCCCCAACCCTTCTACCAGCTCCTCCTGTACCTTTGGGAACCCCAATTTGTCGAGAAAGTTCTTCATTCCCCCTCTACTCTTTGGCGGTTCAGACCTATACAATTCCCTATAGAAGTCCCCAAAGACCCTATTCACCTCTTGCCCCTTCTGCACTACGTCCCCACCCCTCTCTCTCACTCCCCCAATCTCTCTGGCTGCATCTCGCTTACGAAGCTGGTGTGCCAGCATCCTGCTCGCCTTTTCCCCGTACTCATACGCCGCACCCTGCACCCTTCTCCACTGCATTTCCGCCTTCCTAGTGGTCAGTAGGTCGAACCTGGCCTGCAAGCTACGCCGCTCCCTTAATAGCCCCTCCTCTGGTGCCGCCGCATATTTCCTATCTACTTCTAGGAGCTTCCCCACCAGCCTCTCCCTTTCCTGCCTCTCCTTCCTCTCTCTGTGTGCCCTTATGGAGATCAGCTCTCCTCTAATCACTGCTTTCAAGGCCTCCCAGACCATCCCCACCTGCACCTCACCTGTGTCATTCGTACCCAGATAGTTCTCAATGCCCGTTCTCACCCTTCTGCACACCTCTTCGTCCGCCAACAGCCCTACATCCAGGCGCCACAACGGGCGTTGATCCCGCGCCTCCCCCATGTCCACGTCCACCCAATGTGGTGCATGGTCCGATATCGCAATGGCCGAGTACTCCGTGTCCTGCACTCTCGGTATCAGCCCCCTGTTCAATACGAAAAAATCGATCCTAGAGTACACTCTGTGGACGTGGGAGAAAAAAGAATACTCCCTCGCCCTAGGCCTACCAAATCTCCATGGGTCTACCCCTCCCATCTGCTCCATGAACCCCCTTAACACCTCTGCCGCTGCCGGCCTCCTATTCGTCCTGGAACTCGATCTATCCAGCCCAGGGTCTAACACCGTATTAAAGTCCCCTCCCATGATCAGGCCCCCTGCCTCCAGTCCCGGGATGAGGCCCAGCAGGCGCCTCATAAAACCCGCGTCGTCCCAGTTCGGGGCATACACATTTACCAGTACCACATTCTCTCCCTGCAACCTACCCCTCACCATCACATACCTGCCCTCCTTATCTGCCACCACCTCTGCTGCCACAAACGACACCCTCTTTCCCACCAAAATCGCCACCCCCCGGTTCTTGATATCCAAGCCTGAGTGGAACACCTGTCCCACCCACCCCCTTCTCAGGCGGACCTGATCTGCTACCCTCAAATGAGTCTCCTGCAGCATTGCTACATCAGCCTTCAGTCCCTTCAGGTGTGAGAAGACCCTTGATCTTTTAACCGGCCCATTCAGCCCCCTTACGTTCCACGTGATCAATCGGATCGCTGAGCGACCCGTCCCTACTCCCTGTCGATTAGCCATGTCTTGTCCCTTGCTCGCCCCGGGTCATCCCTCCTTCTCTGACCCACTTCCCATAGCGATGCCCCCCCCCCCCCACCCCCCCCGGCTCTCCCCTTCTCGTCCCTGGTCTTTCCAGCAGCAACCCGGTGTCCCCCCCCAGCCCCCCCCCCCTTTCCCCCCCCCCCCCCTTCCCCCCCCCCCCCCCTGGCTAGGACC
This sequence comes from Scyliorhinus canicula, assembly GCF_902713615.1. Taxonomy (NCBI): domain Eukaryota; kingdom Metazoa; phylum Chordata; class Chondrichthyes; order Carcharhiniformes; family Scyliorhinidae; genus Scyliorhinus; species Scyliorhinus canicula. The sequence goes on along the minus strand of NC_052148.1, from coordinate 240,873,484 downwards.
CCTCCTAGCCGCGATGTACCCAACATCGTACTCCCGAGAGTCAGCTGGTCTCCGCTGACCCGGCTGCTCCTGCCACATTCCGACTCCTCCCGGTTCACCCCATCTGCGCCCGTGAAAGATCCCCTTAAAACCCCAGAGAAAGACCCGCATAATCAACCCGCTCCCCCCCGTCCCGTCTCCCCAACTTAACGATATAAATACCCAATGGCAAATAAATACATAAATACTTAACTACATACTTAAATAACAAAATAATTAACTAGCTATCAACTAACAGTGTGCTCAACCATCACCCTCCATCAAACAGTATAAATAACCGCAGATAACCATAACCCGAAAAGAAAGAAAGAACAAAAAACCCCAAGCACCCAAAGGAAAAGGGTAAAAGGGGTAAATAACTAAGGGAAATTGGAAACGGGAAGAAACACCCCATAAGAAGCCAACGACCCACAATAGAGATTTCAACAGTTCAAGTATACAGAAACACCCAACAACTGCCGCAAATGGGATTGATGAAGATTCGACCCAAGTGTCGCAGTGATGATTGGTGAAAGAGTCTTGCTCTTGATTGCTCTACTCAGACAGCACAGATCCCCAATAAGTGGACTTCTTTGAGATTCTGTTTATTTTGATGCAGTATCACTTTAATTTATCCCTCAATTTGTTGATTTAGTTTATTTGGTTACCCGGAAGAAGTACAAAGCTCCGGTGCTGAATGGCTTCAAGCTTTCTACTTGTGCATAAATAGAGGGCGCTCTACTGAATTAGAGACCCAACAATGGCACGCCTCCAGTCAAAAGCCTGTGGACAGCTCTACTCAAAGTCTGGCCATAAATTTATTAAGCCAGCTGTCAGATTCCTTCTTTGGAGTTTTGTTTCCAATTGGGATTTTCAAAATCCTTTACACTGTGACCAGTATTTGAGCAAATAACTGCCTTGACGTGCATGGACACCCATTGCCATGTTTAGAAAAATAAAGTGTGCAGGCAGAACATTCCAAATTGTTCAGACTTCTTGTAAATGCTATTGCAAACAATCTTTGGAGTTTCTGAGGGCATGACCCTGGAATTATTTTTATATTTAAGATGCCACAATCTAATTTATTTCAAACACTTTTTATTAGAATAGTTCATATGTTTTAATCTGAAAAGGAAATCTGAAAGTTAAACATTTTTGTATCTGTTGCACGGTCAATCACTACTGAAGCGAGATTGTAGTCCAATTGAAGGCTTTAATGAACAATTAGTTACCCCAGCAGCTCCAGTACAGAATGACTGCTGTGGGTGAAACACAGACTCTTATGCTCCGCCTGCTGGGCGGAACCAGCAGGCAGGTTTTACCACTCATACTACAGTATAAGGTACATCCCACCTAGGTACCGCGATACCCCTAATATAGCGTACCACATTCAGCCCGTTTTTAAAAAGAGTCCGGTGGAGGCGGTGGCCTTGCTTTTACAGTGGTAGAGGTTATAGCGATACCCTTTGGTGCCTTTACATGGAATACACATATTTACAGTCAATTATTTACAAGTTCATTTTACAATGAGACTATCAGCCGGTCGTTGTCCCTGGACGTCCTCTGCGATCGTCGCAGTTCCAGCAGTGATTCTGGCGTCGGCTCGGGCATCCATGGCTCTGGGAGCATGTTGTCTTCAGCTTCATCGCATCCGGATGAGGCCAGTGGGAGGACGGATCCTCATGGGAAAGGGGCTGCGGTGGTGTGCGCCGGTGAAAAAAATGGTTGGGGTTGGTGGGAGGGGATGAGGGTGGGGATCCAACGGGGGCCAGATCCCGGAGGGAGACCATGTCTTGTCGGCTGTCAGGGTGTGCCACGTAGGCATACTATGGGTTAACATGGAGGAGATGTACCCTCTCAACCAGTGGGTCTGACTCGTGGGCCCGTATGTGTTTGCGGAGTAGGACGGGTCCGAGGGCTGCCAGCCATGTTGGGAGCTAGGTCCCCAAGGAGGACTTCCTAGGAAAGGCAAGGAGATGTTCATGAGGCGTTTCATTGGTAGTATTGCACAGTAGTGATCAGATGGAGTGAAGTGCATCGGGGTGGACCTCCTGCAATCGGGACACTGGGAGATACTTGGACCGTAGGGCCAATAGGACGGTCTTCCAGACCGTCCCATTCTCCCTCTCTACCTGCCCGTTTCCCCAGGGGTTGTAACTGGTCGTCCTGCTGGAGGCAATGCCCTTGCTAAGCAGGAATTGACTCAGCTCGTCACTCATGAAGGAGGACCCCTATCGCTATGGATGTAGGCGGGGAAACTGAACAGGGTAAAGATGCTGTGGAGGGCTTTAAAGATGGTGGCAGCCGTCATGTTGGGACAGAGGATGGCGATAGGGAACCGGGAGTACTCATCAATCACGTTTAAGAAATACATGTTGCAGTCGGTGGAGGGAAGGGGCCCTTTGAAATCCACGCTGAGGCATTCAAAGCGGCGGGAAGCCTTCAGCAGTTGCGCTTTCTCTGGCCTGTAGAAGTGCAGCTTGCACTCCACGCAGATTTGGCAGTTTCTGGTTACGGCCCTGACCTCCTCGATGGAGTAGGGCAGATTGCGGGTTTTAACAAAGTGGAAGAACCGGGTGACCCCCGGGTTGTAGAGGTTGTCGTGGAGGGTCCGGAGTCAGTCTACCTGTACACTGGCACAAGTGCCTCGGGACAGGGCATCAGGAGGCTCGTTGAGCTTCACTGGATGATACAAGATCTCGTAATTATAGGTGGAGAACGCAATCCTCCACGTAAGATCTTATCATTCTTAATTTTGCCCCACTGTGAATTGTCAAACATGAAGGCTACCGACCGTTGGTCAGTGAGGAGAGTGAATCTCCTGCCGGCCAGTTAATGCCTCCAATGCGGCACACTTTGACGATGGCTTGGCCTCCTTCTCGATGGAGGAATGGCGGATTTCTGAGGCGTGGGGGGTGCATGAAAAGAAGGCCACGGGTTTGCCCGCCTACTTGAGGGTGGCAGCCAGAGCTATGTGTGATGCATCGCTCTCGATGTGGAAGGGGAGGGACTCATAGATTGCGTGCATCGTCGCCCTGGTGATGTCTGCTTTGATGCGACTGAAAGCCTGGCGGGCCTCTGCTGATAGGGGAAAAACCGTGGACTGGATTAGTGGGCGGGCCTTGTCCGCATAATTGGGGACCCACTGGGCGTAATAAGAAAAGAAGCCCAGGCAACATTTCAGGGCCTTGGGCAGTGGGGGAGGGGAAACTCCATGAGGGGGCGCATGCGTTCGGGATCTGGGCCTATGACTCCATCATGCACTACGTAGCCGAGGATGGCTAGGCGATCGATGCTGAAATGTCCTTGTTATAGGTTAAGTTAAGGATCTTTGCGGTATGGAGGAATGTGCGGAGGTTGGTGTCATGGTCCTGCTGGTTGTGGCCGCAGATGGTGACATTGTCAAGGTACGGGAACGTGGCCCGCAGACCGTACCGGTCAACCATTCGGTCCATCTCCCATTGGAAGACCGAGACCCCATTTGTGACACCAAAGGGAACCCTTAGAAAGTGGTAGAGCCGCCCATCTGCTTCAAATGCAGTGTACTTGAGGTCATCCGGGCGAATGGGGAGCTGGTGGTAGGCTGATTTAAGGTCTACTGTGTAGAAAACCTTGTATTGCGCTTTCTGGTTGATCATTTCAGATATGCGGGGCAGAAGGTACACGTCGACCTGCGTATACCTGTTGATGGTCTGACTGTAGTCTATGACCATCCTATATTTCTCCCCGGTCTTTACAACCACTACTTGAGCTCTCCAGCGGCTGTTGCTGGCCTTGATAATGCCTTCCTTTAGTAACCGTTGGACTTCCGACCTAATGAAGGTCCGGTCCTGGGCACTGTACCGTCGGCTCCTGGTGGCGACGGGTTTGCAATCAGGGGCAAGGTTCGCAAACAGGGAAGGCGGGTCGACCTTGAGGGTTGCGAGGCCGCAGACAGTGAGGGGGTGGGGGGGGGGGGCATGGGGCTGCCGAATTTGAACGTTAAACTTTGCAGGTTATACTGGAAGTCCAGTCCCAGGAGTGTGGCAGCGCAAAGATTGGGGAGGACGTAGAGTCGGAAGTTATTGAACTCCATGCCCTGGACCGTGAGGTTGGCTATGCAGTACCCCCGGATCTCCACAGAGTGGGACCCAGAGGCCAGGGAGATCTTTTGTTTAATCGGGTGTACAGCGAGGGAGCAGTGTCTTACCGTGTTGGGATGGATGAAGCTCTCCGTGCTCCCAGAGTCGATCAAGCAGGATGTCTTGTGCCCGTTGATGAGTACCGATGTCATAGCGGTTGAAAGCATTCGGGGCCGAGACAGGTCCAGTGTCACTGAGGCAAGTTATGGCAGAAGCTGAGAGATCTCGTCGGGCGATACACGGCCACCCGAGTCTGGGTCCTGAGACATCATCCAAGATGGCTGCCCCCATGAATTGCACATGGCCGGCTGGGAAATTTCATCAGGCGATACATGGCCAGCTGAGTCGGGGTCCTGAGATGGCTACCCCCATGAATCGCACATGGCCTGTGAGGTGAGGAATGACAGCGGGCCGGTTTGCCTGTGAGACAGCGGCGGCCGACTGAGCCTGGCATACTGCCACGAGGTGCCCCTTCTTCCTGCAGCCCTTGCAGATTGCGGATCGGGCCGGGCAGCGTTGCCGGGGGTGTTCGTTTTGCCCGCAAAAATAGCATCGGGGCTCCCCCCCTCGGAGTTTCCTGGCAGCCGCACTGCACAAGCTTGTGGGGAATTTAGGGGTGCTTTGGAATCGGCCGCGGGTGGGGTCCACCCTGTCCATTCGGGTATTGCGCAGTCAGGAACGTAGGCCTGGGCGTTGCGGGAGGCTACATCTAGGGAGTGCGCACGTTTCCGTGCCACTTTGAGCCCTAGCCAATCATTTTCCAGCAGTCGCTGGTGGATTTTAGAGGACAGCATGCCCGCAACAAAAGCATCCCGTATTAAGAGTTCGGTGTGGTCATTGGCTGAGACTTGTGGACAGTTACAGTTTCTACCTAACACTAACAATGCGTGGTAAAAATCGTCCAGTGATTCCCCTGGGATCTGCCGTCTGGTAGCTAAAAGATGCCAAGTGTATACCTGATTCACAGTGCGGACATAATGCTCTTTTAACAAAGTCATTGCGTCCTCGAAACCATCCACGTCTTCGATAAGCGTGTAGATTTCTGGGCTCACCCCGAGTGGAGGACTTGTATTTTCTGTTCTTCCGTGGGGGTAGTCGGGGCCATCCTGATGTACCCGTTGAAACATGCCAGCCAATGTTTAAAAGTTGCTGCTGCATTTGCCTCATGGGGGTTGATTGGCAGACACTCTAGTTTGTTGTGGAGAGCAGCCATTCTTTAATTTTGTTCATTAAATTGATGCACGATCAATCACTACTGAAGCAAGATTGTAATCGAATTAAAGGCTTTAATGAACAATTAGTTCCCCCAGCAGCTCCGGTACAGAATGACTGCTGTGGGTGAAATACAGACTCTTATGTTCCGCCTGCTGGGCGGAACCAGCAGGCAGGTTCTACCACTTATACTACAGTATAAGGTACATCCCACCTAGGTACCGCGATCGTGTCGCGTCTTTTCGTCCGACGTCACTTCGTCCAACGACACTTCGTCCACGTCTTTTGGTCCAACGTCTTTTTGTCCGCCCGTCTTTTGGTCCAACGTCACTTCGTCCAATTATCCAATTACAAATTAACTCCGTATAAAACCATTTAATTGATAAAATGCAAGTACAATACAGCAAGTGAATTTAGTTGCTAAAATGCAAGTAATTGATAAAATGCAAGTAAAATGCAAGTTGAAAAATGCAGTTTAAAAATCTAAAAATGCAGTTAAAAAATATAAAAGTTTACTAATTACTTCAAATTCCCGAAATTACTTAAAATTGATGTAAATTGTAAGCAACATTCCTCAAGAAACCATTTTTTGTTGTAGAATCATATTCAACGACCAATCTTTTGAGGCGTTCAGTTATTTTCTTATATCGCGTACATGAAGTCGACTGATCTCCCCGAAGAATTTGAGCCTTTTTGCCTATTATGAACCCTTCCTCTTCCTTCAGAGTTTTGATTAACCTCCAGATATTCAAATGAGCTCCACCCACCGAACGCTTTATGGCAGAATGAAACCCCTCAGCAGCATTATTTGTTCTCGGTAGATCTTGTAGAACACGCTGATTAACATTCCATACAGCTGTCGGGAATGTAGGTGTTTCACTCCTTCGTCTGGCACCACGTCCTCTCACAATGCCTATGTAAGTCAAGTCGAAGTAAACGATGAATTCAGCAGGTATTTCGTCATCGTCTATCAAATCTTCATAAGCCTCTTCGACATCTTCAAAGGGGAGGAAAGCTAATGCTGAAAAACATCGAATTTTAAGACAGAATTCAGAGTCTGTATTGTATTTTTCTTTGAGGCCTAAATCGGTAATTTTTCGAAACACAGATTGGCTCAAATGAAACAAACATGCCACGACAGATGAATTAAGGAATGATGAATTAATTGCCTTGTGAACTGCAACTTCGAAATCTGCCATGATATCAATCGGATCTGCATTAGGTTGCATAATTTTCAATTGGTCAAAGAATAATTCGTATGTCTGCTTTTTTTATTCGGCAGTAATGCAAAGACCCGTGGAAAACGGCTTCCTTTAACTTGTAAATGAATGCAGAACAGTTGAAACCACTGTTGTGGCACAATCTTGAATGTCCCATCGCATGCCCAATGACGATATGATGCTAAATCCTGAAGAGCACTTTCTGATGCGAAAGAGAACGATAATAACTATCCTTTAACGAGGCTCGTTAAAGGAAAGAGACCGATAATAAAAACCTTTATTGCATAAAAAGTTAATGTGGGGAGTGGAGTAGAGTGCTACAAGTTACAAAAAGTCAAGTTACAAAAAGTCTTAGACAAAAAAAATTATTAGTAAACTTTTTGATTTTTTAACTGCATTTTTAGATTTTTAAACTGCATTTTTCTACTTGCATTTTACTTGCATTTTATCAATTACTTGCATTTTAGCAACTAAATTCACTTGCTGTATTGTACTTGCATTTTATCAATTGAATGGTTTTATACGGAGTTAATTTGTAATTGGATAATTGGACGAAGTGACCTTGGACCAAAAGACGGGCGGACAAAAAGACGTTGGACCAAAAGACGTGGACGAAGTGTCGTTGGACGAAATGACGTCGGACGAAAAGACATAGCACCACCGCGATACCCCTAATATAGCCTACCACAGTATCCTTCTTCACCTTAGCCAGTCCTGGTTTGATGAATTCTGAGATGGCAGATAAGTCAATGCATGATCTGCAGATTCTGTCACGTGTGGGACAGGTGGCACTTGAAGGGTTTGGGGCAAATTAAGTTTTTGTTTGGGAGGTTAGTGTGCTCTTTCCAATGCTTAGATTTAGCCTCTGCATGTTCCCGATGTTTCATGCTGTCTTCCTAAATTAACCTCCTCCATTTTGGTCAGTCACAAGCCAGGGACTCTCCTGCAGGGGTGTTTGACGTCTTCAGGGATGCTTTAAGGACATCCCTGAAGCTTTTCCCCCGTCCACCTTGGGAGTCCCCCGTACCACTGAATTCCGAGTAGCGCAGTAGCTTTGGGTGTCCGGCAAATGACACATTATGCTGTTAGACGGTGGGGCTGGGGGTAATATAAACAGCACTACCTTCTCCTCAGCACCTGTTCATAAGCAAGTAGGTGTTTCCCTCTTTATTAGCGGTAGCAGATTCTGCAAATGCTCGATTTTGGTGCAATCCAATCTTATATGAAGAACCCCACAGCAAATTTGAGATAGAATAAACTAAAAAGGTTGGTTTATTTGTACATACTCAAAAGGGTTTGTGATATTTCCCTTTCTTCGTCTCAGTTTGCTTAATACAGTAAAATACTAATAATCTTTATTAGTGTCACAAGTAGGCTTACATGAACACTGTAATGAAGTTACTGTGAAAAGGCTCTAGTCGCCACATTCCTGTGCCTGTTCGGGTACACTGAGGGAGAATTAGAATGATAAAAAACTACGAAACAGCAATCTGAGAGGGACAAAAATAGAGAGATGGAAGCTGGAAATAAATCAGTTGAGAAAGAGAGAGCTAGGTGATGCGACCATCAATTCACTCGAGACATGAGTAGAAGTAAACCGTGGCTTTAATCAACTTAGAACAGTGCTTGCCTGCGACTGATCCAATACTGAGAACCGCCTACAGGTCGACTGCTCTTTATACCTCCCTTCAAGGGGAGGAGCCAATGGGCGGAGCCCATACATGCCCCAACATGTTCCCCTATGGATAAGGCCACACAATGGCCCATAGGAGAAACCCACAAGGGCAACAGCATAGCACAGATACAAATACAGGGGCAACAGCACAGATACAAAATACAATGGTGGATTATTGGCATAATACATTCACCACACTAGGCCAGTGGGAAAAGAAGTCAGAGACGTTAATCAGAGATCACAATGAGAGAGGTAGCATAATAGGTGATTTAGAATCCTGTCACATCTCAATATTATGTTTATGCTGGTGATACGTAAAGTCCATTACCTTTTAGACCTCCCAACCTGCAAGATGTGTGTCACCTGGCAGTACTGGTACTATAGGGCGACTGTATTTGTGCTGTTGTGGTAAAAGATTGATATCCCTCAAGTCTGAGTTCCAGTAAGCAAAATCTTTATTCAAGCATATGCTGAGAGAGAGAGAACCAAATGTTGCCTTCTCCAAGGTACAGGATTTATAGCACATGTTTATATCTTTTAGTTATCACATTTCATGAAATGAGCAGAATTATAGAAGCTGTAGATGTTCCCTGCTTTCTCACAGGGAGACTGGGAATGCCTCCAATCTAATGTTTCCCAGTCTGTGCTCTAACATTTGTTTACCCATCATGTGAAGGCTATTAAGTTTTATAACATGATTGGTAGTTGAGTTCCCACAGTACCATACCCATCATGCCTGTGTGTTGGCTATATTTCCCATCATGCTTAGCAAGAGCTCTCCTTGGCTACCTTTAAAGTTTTAATGCTCATAACTACATGTCTACTTCAAAGCTGTTAATGCTCATCTTAATACCAATCGTAGTATCAAAATTATTTCAATTACCCCATTTCAATGTGTTTTTTAAGTCTTTTGCGATTCTAACCACCACTCAACCTACATGCCCAAACCCATTACCTAAAAATTCAATGTAAAATCATTCACAGAATGCAAAATTAAGTGAAGAGAAAGAAAGACAAGATTAAGAGAGCAAGATAAAAGAGACAGAAAGAAAAAAGCACAAAAGATCTCCAACAATAACTAAAATCTGCAGTGATACTCGTAAAATTAATTTTTCAGTGCCAGAGGGGTTATTTGGCAGTAGCCAACCATTAAAAAAGTCACCTACACTACTTGAATATATAAACTCTAATTTCTCTGCCATGTTAATTTTGTTTACAGCCTGCTACAGGATGGTTTTACCATCTACCATGGTGGTATTCAAGCCTGGAACCCCAGAGCATTGCCTAAGATTTGTGGATTACCAGTTTAGTGACCTATACCACTAAGCCACTGGGGGAACTGTACACCAACTTCATACTGTTGCATACACATGAATGCCCTTTCTCTCACTGTGATACCGAATACCAGAATCCTGCTGGAGGCCAACTCAGCCAACAACATCTTAGGCAGGAGTTCACGGCCAAACAGCACTGCTCACCTCTGATCTTGAAACTTGCCTACGAATGTCTGGCAATCTCTGTGCCATGGATTTGCTCCCTCCCAATTACAGTTGAAATGTGGTGCCAAGACAAAGGATCTCCAGACATCCTCAGGTGTGTTGTCACCAAGAAGGGCAAGCAGCTCAACGGAGGAAGCTAAAAGCACTGATTAGAAACATCGCTTCTAATTTAAAATTTCAGATAGCAAAATAAATGATTATGGTGCAATTACGCTATAGCTAAAATATAAATAAACTATAAAAATATGGATTTTTTTTGTGGAGAAATTTAAGATTAGGAGCAGATAGGCAGAGAGGTTTTGGATAGGTGCAAAAGTAACAGGGTTGTTGTGGTAGAGGATTTTAACTTCCCCTATATTGACTGGGACTCAGATGGGGCAGAATTTGTAAGGTGTATCCAGGAGGGCGTCTTGATGCAATATGGAGATAGTCCAACGAGGGAAGGGGCAGTACTGGACCTGATATTGGAGAATGAGCCTGGACAGCTGGTTACGGTTTCAGTAGGAGCACATTTTGGGAGTAGTGACCACAATTCTGTATGTTTTAGGGTACTTTTGAATAGGGATGAGGGTAACCCTCGGGTTAAGGTGCTAAACTGGGCAAAGGCAAATTACGATAACATTAGACAGGAAATGAAGAACTTGGATAGGGTACGGCTGTTGGAGAGTAAATCAACATCGGACATGTGGGAGTCTTTCAAACGACTGCTGATTAGGATTCAGGAAAGTAACGTTCGTGAGAGAATGAAGGATAGGTATGGGAAGTTTAGGGAGCCTTGGATAACAAGGGATATTGTGAACCTCGTCAAAAAGAAAAGGAGGCTTTTGAACGGTCTAGAAGGGTGGGGACAGTCAAAATCCTTCAGTATAAAGAAAGTAAGAAGGTACTTAAGCAGGAAATTAGGACGGATCATGAAAAGTCCTTGGCAAGTAGAATTAAGGTGAATCCCAAAGCTTTTTATTCATATGTAAAAAGCAAGAGGGTAGCCAGGGAAAGGATTGGACCACTTAAGGGAGAAGCTATGTGTTGAGCCAGAGGTACTTTGCATCAGTGTTCACCAAAGAAAAGGATTTTGTGGACGATGATTCTTCGGTAGGGTGCGTGGATAGTCTGGGTCATGTTGACATTGATGCCTGTTTTGATCCCAACAGCGTCGCTAATATTAATGATGTTGGTCAGGGGTGGGCAAACTACTGCCCGCGGGCCGCCAAAGGTATTTCTGCGGCCCACCAAGTCATTAAAAAAAAAAATTTTTTTTTTTATAAATTTTTTTTTAAGGTTAATGGGGGGGGGGGGGCTGTTGGGTTACTTACTGGTATAGGGTGGATACGTTGACTTGAGTAGGGTGATCATTGCTCGGCACAACGTCGAGGGCCGAAGGGCCTGTTCTGTGCTGTACTGTTCTATGTTCTATATGAGGCGCCCAGAATCATAACCGGGTGAAGTAATTATTTTACTTAATATACTATGCGGCCCTTTGTGAATTGTGAATTTCTGAATGTGGCCCTTGCACGGAAAAGTTTGCCCACCCCTGATGTTGGTGAACCACAAGCCTTCCCTTCTATCGATCAAATGACCACACAACCAGTTAGTTAGTTCAAAAGATAGTTTATTTACATACACAAGAATTACCTCGACATGCAAACACAATATCTACTACGAGTTAAACTACACCTATCAGCTACAATAACCTATACTTAACTTCAGGGCGACTGGCACTGTGCACATGGATAAAGGCCTTTATCTGGATTTTACTTGGCTGGTTCGAAGAAAGCGGCTGTCTCTGCTGGGCTCAGCCGTCAGGTAGCGATCGTTGGTCTTGTACTTGGCTGGCTGTTCCTGCTACAATTGGTTTGGCACAGGCCAGATCCAAAAGAGACAGAAAACATGGCTGTGCTCTCTTTTATCCCTCTGGGATTTCGCGCTCTTGGGCGCGGTCCTTAACCTTGGATTTAATAGTTTGACAGGTCTCTGATCACTGTCTTCGATTTCGGCCAATAAAGTTGGGCTTTCTGAGTAAAGGGAGTGGCGCGATCAGTCTGTGGTTGTACCAGTTGCTTGATTGGAGTTCTATTGTCCTGGAAAAATGGGCCATTAAAATGCAAACGAGCGGGGGTTTCGATCAGGCCCGTGTTTCAAATACACATAGGTTCTGTATCTGTCTGAGTCCTGGGTTGGCCATAATTCCCATGGTCCTTTGCAGGTGGCCATCTTAGATGGCTACATTCCATCCTCTTGATCCTGAATGCGAAGCGTGGTGGATCACACTATCAATCCCTGTTCATCCTTGGTGGACCGGTCACCCTTGGTCAAGGCAAGGTTCTATTCTACTCTATCTTATGGTTTGGGACATTTACCTAATATTTCATTAATACATTCATAAATGAATTCATCTCTAACGGGCACTATAATTCAGGTCACTATAAAACATTTAATTTATCCGCACAGTTGATCCCTAGCTAACACTATCTAAGCTACTCTCATGCTGCTGGTGAATATCAAAAGAACTTATATACAGTACAAAATTTAAAACAGCGGCATCACATTTCTAATTAATCCTAATAAAGTTAGAGAGGTACATGGTTTATTCTTAGCAGCGATTGGTGCATGAATTTAATTTTGTTGAATTCCAAAGGGGGCTCGGACTGTATATATCGGGGAGCGGGAGGCTTTTGCTCTCAATTTACGGAGTCAAAGTGTCTGAATGACACTGCAGATTATTGCAATTACTAGAAAGGCCTCTACTATGTATGAAAGGGGGTTCCATTTGGCAATGTTTTCGCACCAAGTGGGGGTTTCGACGTCTGTTTATGTGCGGTGTAGTGTCCGGCCTGGTGGTGGTCTGTTGTGTGGTAGTGTTCGGGGCTGGTGTGGGGTTTGTAACAAAAGTCCGTTGCGCGCGCAGTTGCAGAAGTCCAGCGATGATCCAAACGCATGTCAGCAGTCCTTGCTTCATCCTGTGTTTTCTGTTTTCCGGGTAATCCTGAGGGTGCAAGCATAGTATCTGTTATTATCTTTGGTCAATATCTCGTTTTATTAGTCTTTGTCTCCTTACTCCAATTACCCGTTATGATTGTCACCATTTGTGACTCCCTTATTTTTTTTTTAAATACCATTGTGAGAGACAAGAAATGCAAATTTTTAAAACACAGAGGGCGAAATTCTCCGCCCCCCACGACGGGTGGGAGAATAGCGGGAGGGCCTTCCCGACTTTTTTGACGCCCTCCCGCTATTCTCCCACCCCCCCGCCGAAATCCCGACACGAATCGCTGCCGCCGTTTTTTTACGGCCGGCAGCGATTCACAGCTGTTAGAAGGGCCGAAGTCCCAGCCCTTTACGACCTTTTTACGAACGGCAAACACACCTGGTCCTGCCGTTCGTAAAAACGTCGTGACTACCTGGAAAAAAATAACCATGGCACCGATTGGCACGGCAGTACCACGGCCGTGCCAAGGGTGCCATGGGCCCGCGATCGGTGCCCACCGATCGCGGGCAGCGGGCCCGATGCCCGCGCACTATTTGTCCTTCCGCCGCCCCGCAGTATCAATACGCGGGGCGGCTGAGGGGCAACCCGGACCGCGCATGCGCGGGTTTCGCGCAAAAACGCGATGACGTCACCCGCGCACGCGCGGGTGGAGTCTTCCCACCTGCGCATGCGCGGCTGACGTCATATGACGCGTCAGCCGGCGCTAAGTCCGACAAGCGGGCTTAACGATTTTCGTTAAGCCCGACTTGTCGGAGCCTCCGACGTCGGGCTGCTAGCCCCGACCGGGGACCAGAATCGGTCCCCCGTCGGGAAGGGGCGCGATGCCGTAAAACCCGCCCGGGTTTTACGGCAGTTTGACGATTTCTCCCGTTTTGGGAGAATTTCGCCCAGAGACTCTCGCAGCATGTGGTCCATGCGGGGAGTGGGCGGACAATTTCTTCGACCAGTCTTTTCTTAAATCTCAACCATGGGATGTTGAGGCTTATCTTAACCAGCCGAATTTCAGGGCAGCCAGTTTTATAGAGTTGCGTCCCAGGGTTCAGAGGTAGTTCGTGTGTTGCAGCATGTATAGTAACCAATCGTGTCATATGTGTAAATAGCAGGTGGGGAGTGACCAGGGGGTCGTGGAAGGTAAAGGAAAGAAGGGGTGAGCATACAGAACGTGGCAAAATGCATTCTTCAAACCACAACCAAAGGGAGAGCAGAGAAGGTGAACCAAGGCCTGCCAAAGACAGTGCAGTGTGTAGAGAGACATTCCAGTTTGTATGAAGTGACGGGAACATGAGGTGCATGTGGGCCGCTGCAGGATAAGAATGGGTGGAATCCTCAGGTAGGGCGGGGGTTAGTGCCGTTACTCCACTATCCGAGCTTAACTGACTGGATACATTTGGGGTCCTCAGGTAGGGCAGGGATCAGTGCAGTTACTCCCTACCTGGGTGACCTGAGTGGACGGTAAGCATGGGCAGCACGGTAGCATTGTGGATAGCATAATTGCTTCACAGCTCCAGGGTCCCAGGTTCGATTCCAGCTTGGGTCACTGTCTGTGCGGAGTCTGCACATCCTCCCAGTGTGTGCGTGGGTTTCCTCCGGGTGCTCCGGTTTCCTCCCACAGTCCAAAGATGTGCAGGTTAGGTGGATTGGCCATGATAAATTGCCCTTAGTGTCCAAAATTGCCCTTAGTGTTGGGTGGGGTTATGGGGATAGGGTGGAGGTGTTGACCTTGGGTAGGGTTCTCTTTCCAAGAGCCGGTGCAGACTCGATGGGCCGAATGGCTTCCTTCTGCACTGTAAATTCTATGATAATTTATGATAAGAGTTTGTGGTCATGTGGAAACTTGATAAAGACTGGGAGAACAGTGATCTGTTTCTCGACAAACTTGATACCTTTAGCTGTCATAGGGCATCGTACCCTTGAATCAGAAGAGTAATTGTGTGTCGGTGACATGGGTTAAAACCATATCGCAGAAAAAGAAGGAAAAAGGCGGGCAGGCTCCGTCAGAACTTGGACACCTTAATACTTACCTTAATACTAATCTCTTTCTCATCATCTGAACACCTCAGGGTTCTGTACCAAACAGTATTGCTAAAGCATTATTGAAACGAGAGTCAGTATCTGAATCATCACCATCTCCCAGTTGCCAGACTCGTGTCTGCCGTTTCTGTGCCTTGGCCGCGTGGGCCGTCGGATAATCCGAATCGTTGTGCCTTACTAGTCTGCAAGAATTGTTGCGGTGCCAAAGAGGGGCTTGTTCGGCGTGAGGCATAGGGGCGGTGGCTGTGGAGGGCAAGTTACTGTGGTCGGATGGTGACTGTGGCGGTGGCCGGGGGAGGGCATATAGGGGGTCAAAGATATCTAAGTTGTGGTTCCGGGGGCTGGGGTGACCGGGGGCAGAGAGATCGCGCCAGTGTCCAGGGATAGTAATCAAATCTGGGAGACTCTCGCTGTTGTCAGAGTCAAGTTCAAGGTGAAAGTCTGTACCTGTGGGCAGAGACAAGTTCGGGTCTGTGGGCGTAGACAAGAGATAAATGCCGGCATGGCTGGGGGAGGGTTGGCATAGGGGTCGGACTAGGTTGTCGATGGGCGGGGTGGAATCGTCTCCTATTGCCAGAGAGATGTGGTGGGAGTGGCTACATTGGGATCCGTAGACTTTTGAGTTAGTTGATGTGGAACCAACCAGTTTTACCGTTGGGGTACGTTATCTTGTACACGGAGGGGCTCACTTTGTCGGAAATGGAGTAGGGTCCTGCAAATTTGGGGGAGAGGAAATAACTGGGGTTGTAAAGTGAAACCATTACTTGCTGACCGACTGTGTACTCTATGGGGTGGGTGGTTTCGTCAAGCAGGCTTTACCCTGCTTCCTTCTAACGCCTAATTGTACAGCTGCAGCGAGTTGTGCCGCTTTAATGATATCTGTAACCTATTGGACTGTTTTTTCGTGGGTGAGGGCGGTTATTGTGGGGCTTGCCAAATCGAGGCCTAATAAATATTCAATACCCTTCATGGGCTGTCCGGTCATGAGAGTGTGGGGGCGTGAAGCCTGTTGAACTGGAAACAGTGTCCCGAATAAACATGAGAGAAAGTAGGAGGACCGTGTCCCACATGGTATTGTTCTGTTGCACCATCTTCCTAATGGTCGCTTTTAAAGTTCGATTCATTCTCTCGACAATGCCAGTGGATTGGGGGTGATATGCTATATGGAATTTCTGCCTGATCCCAAAAATTGTTCAAACATTTTGCATGACTCTGCCGGTGAAGTGGGAACCTTGGTCTGACACAATGCTGTGGGGGAGACACCAGCGTGTGAATATGTGTTGGGTCAAAATCTTAGCGGTGGCCTTTGCTGTGTTTGTCCGTGAGGGAAATGCTTCTACCCATTTAGTAAAGGTGTCGATTACAACCAGCACGTGCTTGAAACCATTTCTGCAAGGGGGAAGGGGCCAATGTAATCGAGTTGCAAATTTGTCCAAGGGCCATTCACAGGTCGGGTGTGACGTAATTGTCCTTTCTTTGAGTAATGTTCGGGATTGTTCGGAGCAAAGATAAGGCAAATCTCGACATAATGGGTTACATCGCTTTTTAAATCGGGCCACCTACACAAAGGTCTTAAATGGGAAATAGTATTCTCTAGCCCCTGATGTCCGTGTCCGTCATGAAATTGGTAAATGAGCTGGTTTCTGTCCTGGGTGGGGACCACATAAATTCTGTTTTTTAAAACTATGCCATCCTTCAATCTATCATAGGGGACTGGGAAGTTGCCATCTAAAACCTGTTTCAGGGTGTCGTCTGCTTTTTGTACTTGGGATAGATCCTCAATATTGGTCTAGGAAACCTGGACTGAGGGTATCGGTTCGCTTTCGGGTGGCTGCCAGAAGTGACCATGGCGTGATCCTGCTTTGGCTAAGGAATCTGGGTGGGAAGGAACGATGATGGCTTCTTGCGTTAATAATACCATATATGTGGTCTGAGGCTGTCTTGAGAATGTGCTTTAACAGGGCAGAGGGTATGGGTTTTCCATTGGCTGAAACAAAATCTCGAGATTCCCACACGGGGCAGGAATTCTGTTGCACACATACAGGCTGTCCGAGTGTATGTCTGCGGGAGCTGGAAAAGAGTCAGGGTGCTGAATTACATAGGCTATGGCTGTGAGTTCTGCTGCTTGTGAACCTAGGTGGCCGGGCAATTTTAAAGAGATCTCTTCTAGTGGGCGTCCCTGCGCGTCTTCCACGTAAATACCACAACTAGTAATTCTAACTCCATTTTCGATTGTGGAGGAACCGTCTACATAAATTTTTTAAGCATTCCCTGTGGTTTGGGAATCTGGTGTTTTACTGCCTGCTCGTGGGTGTAGTGACTTTGGGATAAAGGGTCCTGTGTGGTGTTGGGCTGCTATGATCTGGCACTCATGTGGGGTCCCTGCATATTGGGAGATTATCGGCCAGAAATGTGTGGGTCTTGGTGCGTTTTACCGTAATGTCCCTGCCTTGTAACAGTAGTGTCCAGCGAGCTGCTCTGATTTGGCTGACTGAACCATCCTTATATCTACCGTTGAGTAACAGTTGAGTGGGGGTGTGCTCGGTCAGGATCGTTACTGGGTTGAGGCCTGTGATGTACGCAAAGTACTGTACTGCCCAAAAGACTGCAAGCAAGTGCCATTCGCAGGCTGAGAATCCTTGCTCTACAGGGTCTAATACCCTTGAGGCATATTCTACGGGTCCCAAGTGATCGTGTCGTTCTTGCAGTACTGCTGATAGGGTTCAGTCGGTGGTTGCTACTTCTATGGCATAGGGCAAGTCTGGGTCTGGAACTTGTAAAGTGGGGGCCTGTGCCTAGGGCGCATTTTAAATCATCAATGGCGTCATAGACGTTCCTCACTGCTCCTTGATGATGTGCAATGTACACATCCACACTTTTCACCAACTTCCTGGTTTCTTTTTACAGAACTTCTACTTGTGGCCGAACAACACTCCAGCACTTGGAAGGAGTGTTCTCGTTGACTGATCCCCAATGACTCAGGTTACATGGAGCCCTCCTTTGTCCGTTACTTTGGAAGACAATGCACATGTATTTTCAGTTTGTCTGCTGCAGCTGCTCAGCTGTCCCCCAGACATTTGACATTTCCTTCCTGTTTCAAGGCACCAAGTGCGCTTATTCTCCTGCTTACTGCAGTTGGCTGTACCTTGGTTTGTGTGCCTCATCATAACTGTAATGGTCCAATCTTGCGCCTGGAAGCCAAGCAACTCTAGTATACGTTCCTAAGGTCATCTGTGCAGACACAGTTGCAGAATCACTCTTCAGTTTCAGACTTTGCTGTTTAAATTCTTGAACTAGTGATTAGAGTTCCTGGGGATTTTTCTGTTATGTTTCAGAAGACAATTTGTCACTTTCATCACATCTGCTTCTGTTTCATCAAAGTGCCATTCTACCCGGGAATTCCCACAGTGACCATTTATGTAATTATTTCTGCTTTTCATGGTTTCCTCCGTATTTTCAGCTTAAACATGTACCACTGTGAGGATTTCTTTTCCTGGTGTACTTTATGAGGGACTGCAGGCACGGGTACAAAACCAACCAATGTATTTTCATTTCCAATAAGCCAGGTAGAGCAACTTTAGGCACATTCTCTCATTATTGGTAGGGAGGAAGTTGAAAGAATGAATCCTGTATTGTTTCACTATGGCATATTGATGCTTACAAAGTGCGCCGTTGGACCCAACATAGCATGTGCACATTCCAATCTCTATATCCACTTGATACTTTTTGTCAGCAGTGGATGCATTTTGTACCTCAAGTAAGCTAGATTCCCCAGTCACCACACCTGTCGTGATCATTGAAACTGCTGGAAAGGTATCTCTTTGATATGGTTACATTTATTCTACCATTGGTCAAATGCATGATCTTCCTTTCATAGTACACCACCATCCTCATCAACAAGAAATTTAACAACTGGACAGGTTTTCAGGCCTATACACACTGGAAGATCTTGTCGTTTTAGGATTTGCATTGCAGCCTCAGCAGTTTGTCCTGTTGCTTCCATGGAGAGGTAGGTCCTGTCTGTGGCAGACAGCCCAGAGTTGTCTTCTGTTCAACAACCATGCAGCATATCTGAAAGTAGCTGGTGTAGCCTTTGCTTTGGATCCCCTAACAATTTGGCATAATTTGTTAAGAAATGGGTTAAAAGACATTCCAATTAGTTGTCTCATTTATGTTGACAATAATAAATTGACAATAATTGACGTGTAAAGGGGCTTCAGGTGGCCTTTGTGTCAAGTGATGTGATGACATAGTTTTGTGCAGAGTCTGTTAAAGTGGAATAAAGGTGTTTGTGGGAAAGGAGCAGAACCTTTGACTCTTTATGCAACAGCAGCTAAACGTCTAACAAATGGTAGCAGAGGATGGTTGCTGTGCAAATGTGAAGGGTTGAAAGATACAACTTTTCCAGACCAAACCAAGGGGTGAGTGAGAAGAAAAAAGTATATATGGAGAACTTAATAAGTACTTTGCGTCTGTCTTCACAGTGGAAGACATGAGTAATATCCCAAAAATTATAGAGGGTCAGGGGGCTGAGTTGAGTATGGTTGCCATTACAAAAGAGATGGTGCTAAAAAAGCTAAAAGGTCTTAAAATTGACAAATCTCCTGGCCCCGATGGGCTACACCCTAGAGTTCTGAGGGAGGTGGCTGAAGAAATAGCGGAAGCGTTGGTTGAGATCTTTCAAAAATCACTGGAGTCAGGGAAAGTCCCGAACGATTGGAAGATCGCTGTTGTAACCCCCTTGTTCAAGAAAGGATCAAGACAAAAGATGGAAAATTATAGGCCAATTAGCCTAACCTCGGTTGTTGGTAAAATTCTAGAATCGATCGTTAAGGATGAGATTTCTAAATTCTTGGAAGAGCAGGGTCGGATTAGAACAAGTCAACATGGATTTAGTAAGGGGAGGTCGTGCCTGACGAACCTGTTAGAATTCTTTGAGGAGGTGACAAGTAGGTTAGACCAGGGAAACCCAGTGGATGTGGTCTATCTGGATTTCCAAAAGGCCTTTGATAAGGTGCCACACAGGAGGCTGCTGAGTAAGGTGAGGGCCCATGGTGTTCAAGGTGAGCTACTGGCATGGGTTGAGGATTGGCTGTCTGACAGAAGGCAGAGAGTTGGGATAAAAGGTTCTTTTTCGGAATGGCAGCCGGTGACCAGCGGTGTCCCACAGGGTTCAGTGTTGGGGCCGCAGCTGTTCACCATATATATTAATGATCTGGATGAAGGGACTGGGGGCATTCTAGCGAAGTTTGCCGATGATGCAAAGTTAGGTGGTCAGGCAGGTAGTGCTGAGGAAGTGGGGAGGCTGCAGAAGGATCTAGACAGTTTGGGAGAGTGGTGCAGGAAATGGCTGATGCAATTCAACGTGAGAAAATGTGAGGTCTTGCACTTTGGAAAAAAGAATCCAAGCATAGACTACTTTCTAAACGGTGAGAAAATTCATAATGCCAAAGTACAAAGGGATCTGGGAGTGCTAGTCGAGGATTCCCTAAAGGTAAACATGCAGGTTGAATCTGTGATTAAGAAAGCGAATGCAATGTTGTCATTTATCTCAAGAGGGTTGGAATATAAAAGCAGCGATGTGCTACTGAGCCTTTATAAGGCTCTGGTTAGGCCCCATTTGGAGTACTGTGTCCAGTTTTGGGCCCCACATCTCAGGAAGGACATACTGGCACTGGAGCGTGTCCAGCGGAGATTCACACGGATGATCCCTGGAATGGCGGGTCTAACATATGATGAACGGCTGAGGATCCTGGGATTGTATTCATTGGAGTTTAGAAGGTTAAGGGGAGATCTAATAGAAACTTACAAGATAATACATGGCTTAGAAAGGGTGGACGCAAAGAAACTGTTTCCGATAGGCGAGGAGACGAGGACCCATGGGCACAGCCTTAGAATTAGAGGGGGTAAATTCAGAACAGAAATGCGGAGACATTTCTTCAGCCAGAGAGTGGTGGGCCTGTGGAATTCATTGCCGCGGAGTGCAGTGGAGGCCGGGACGCTAAATGGCTTCAAGGCAGAGATAGATAAATTCTTGATGTTGCGAGGAATTAAGGGCTACGGGGAGAATGCTGGTAGGTGGAGTTGAAATGCCCATCAGCCATGATTGAATGGCGGAGTGGACTCGATGGGCCGAATGGCCTTACTTCCACTCCTATGTCTTATGGTCTTAACCTAAGATAAAGATGGCCGGATATGACTATCCCCCTTATTTTCTGAAAGGGGATTGTACAATCAATGGAGACGTGCAGTAGTTATGTGTACTAAGGTAACTGCTTTGGGAAAGAGAAAACAAGGTATGGCATTGACTCTTTCTCTACCTTATGACAGTAAAATCCGAAGCAAAGTGTTTTCTGAGCTGGAATTGGAAGAGTTAGACTCAGAAGAAGGTCTGGAGACTCTATTACGTTATATGGATAAGATTTATAAAAAGGATGACTTGTTAAGTGCGTATGATAGGTTCCAGAAAATGAGGGACTGCAGGCACGGGTACAAAACCAACCAATGTATTTTCATTTCCAATAAGCCAGGTAGAGCAACTTTAGGCACATTCTCTCATTATTGGTAGGGAGGAAGTTGAAAGAATGAATCCTGTATTGTTTCACTATGGCATATTGATGCTTACAAAGTGCGCCGTTGGACCCAACATAGCATGTGCACATTCCAACCTCTATATCCACTTGATACTTTTTGTCAGCAGTGGATGCATTTTGTACCTCAAGTAAGCTAGATTCCCCAGTCACCACACCTGTCGTGATCATTGAAACTGCTGGAAAGGTATCTCTTTGATATGGTTACATTTATTCTACCATTGGTCAAATGCATGATCTTCCTTTCATAGTACCCCACCATCCTCATCAACAAGAAATTTAACAACTGGACAGACCTATTTTGATAGGTTCCAGAAAATAGAGGATTTCTCCATTGAAGACCATATAATGGAATTTGGCAGACTATATAAAAGGCTGCAGAAACACAACCTGGAATTTCCAGTCTGTGTAACCTTTAAATTACTTGACTGTGCTAGAGTGAGCAACATGGATAGACTCCTGGTTTTGACAGGAGTTCAGTTTGCGGATAAGGATACCTTATTCGTTCAGATGACAGAAGCTTTAAAAAAGTTTCTGGGGAAACATTCGATTCCGATGGCTCTGATGACACAAATAGGTCAGTCTGCAATAAAGCAGAATATGGAAGATACACTACTAACAGGATGGCAAAATTGTACAGCTCCGAACAAATTCCAACACTATAGAAGGAGATCGGGACCCAGAAATTATGAAGACAGAAACCCAGTTGGAACCTACAATAGGAAGATGAACCCCAGAAATGCACAGGGCATGATAAATCGTGTTTTCAACGTGACTCTCAATACCATTATGCTTTCAACTGTCCAACACGTTATAATAGAGTGTTTGAAGCGACACATGACACGGAGGAGTCAGAAGAGGAAAAAGATAGTGACCAGAAAGAAGGCATTGTCTTATTAACAAGTAGTTTTACGTCGGTAATGAGGATGTTTGTTGCAGAATCCTTCAATTGTGCTGTATTGGACAGTGGCTGCACATCTGCTGTATGTGGAATTGACTGGTTAAAATGTTACCTGGACTCCTTGAATGCCGAAAATCATAACAAGGTTATGGAATTTGAAAGTTCCACAAGTTTCAGGTTTGGGGATGATAATACTCTGAAGTCGCTGAAAAGAGTGGTGATCCCTTGCAATATTGCCAGAGTGAATCATTTCATTAGCACAGATGTTAAATCAAGTGAGATACCTTTGCTTCTGAGCAGACCGTCGATGAAGAAAGCACACATGAAACTGGATATGGAACAGGGTAAGGTGGACTTACAATTTACACAGTCGGGACACTATTGTATTCCATTACTGACAAATAATATTTCAAATATAGTTGTTAAGGATGTGTTAATAGCAGTTGAAAATGGTACTTTAGCTGATAAAAAGCTTGTTGTATTAAAACTGCATAGGCAATTTGCGCATCCGTCTCCTCAGAGGCTGAAACATTTATTAAAGGGTGCAGGGGTAAGGGATGAAGACTATACTAAACTGACAGAATAGGTTAGTGATCGTTGTGAAGTTTGTAGGAAGTACAAAAGGACACCAGCACGACTGATAGTAACCCTACCTTTGGCCAGAGATTTTAACAACATTGTGGCCATGGACCGTATGATCTGGGATAAAGCCAGTAATATATTTATTTTGCATTTTTTGGATTTAGCAACCAGATTTAGTTAATCAACGATTATACGAAGTAAAGAAAAGAGAGTAATTCTGGATCAAATTGTGGAAAAATGGATAGGGACAGGAATGGGCAGACTAGCAAAATTCCTTACTAACAGGAGAGAATTTGCTAATGATGAGTTTAGGGATATGTGTGAAAACGTGAATATCACAGTTATGAACACAGCTGCGGAAAGCCCATTTAATAATGGTGTGTGAAAGTGTGTGTGAAAGAAACCATGCTGTAACTGATGACATGCTCTGGAAAATTTTGTCGGATCGACCGAATTACAAGCTAAATTCAACTTTAGCATGGACGGTACATGCAAAGAATTCATTGCAAATGGTTGGGGGCTACAGTCCCTATCAATTAGTGTTTGGTAGAAATCCTAAAATTCTGTGCATTTTCGATGACCAGCCTCCAGCTTGGGAAGGGACTACAATTAGCTCTGCCTTTGCTGATCCGGCAATGTTTTACTGGCACTATAAAGAAAATCTTTCTTGCATCTTTATGACGCATGTCGATGATTATTTGTGGGATGGGACTAGTGTAGCTATTGTAATCTCTGGTTTGAGGAAATAATTCAGGGTTGGAAGTCAGGTTTCTGGTGCATTTAAACGTATTGGACTGGAAATCGGACAGACTAAGTTAAGTTAGGGGCAACTTTACGTCAGCAATCTTATTTGGAAAGCATCAGTCCAATAGCAATTAGTAGTGTCTAGGTTTCACAAAAAGACGCAATGGTTTCAAAGATGGAAAAAGAGCACCTGCGAAGTTTAATCGGGCAACTGAATTGGTTAGGTAGACAGACTAGACCGGACATGAGTTTTGTTGTCTTAGAGTCAAGTACAAAAATGAATGATTCCAAAGTGGAAGACATAATAAGAGCAAATAAAGAGTTGGCCAAACTAAAAATGCAGGAGTGTGTTTTGAGGTTCCCAGTTTTAGGTGACCGTAGGCACTTGAAACTCATAGTTTATAGTGATGCGTCCTATGCAAATTAATGTGATGGGGTTTCAAATGCAGGAGGTTTTATAATTTTCATTTTGGGGAACAATGTCCTCTTGTGTGGGAAACAAAGAAAATAAGGAAAGTGGTCAAAAGCAGTTTGGCTGCTGAGATGTTAAGCCTTGTAGAGGCGGTGGATATGGCCGTTTAAATATCTCACATATTGACAGAAATTTTGGGATTAGGGGATTTGGGTAATATACCTATTGACTGTCACATTGACAATAAATCCCTGTAGGAAAATGTGCACTCTACAAAATGTGTCAATGAAAAAAGGTTAAGGATAGACATTGCAAGTTTGAAGCAGATGTTGGACAGAGGGGAAATAACAAAAATTACATGAGTCGACAGTAGCTATCAATTGTCAGACTGTTTTACAAAAAGAGGGGGTAGTTCACAGAAACTTTTGGATATTGGTAATTTTTTTTCCAAAAAAATGAAAAAAAAGGTTGGGGGGGGGGGGAATTGCGTGTGTGTTTTTCAGTTTCTTGAAATTTTGTTTCCACTGTAGCCATGCTGGCCACGCAAAATGGACACTGAGCCAAACTAAAATGGAAGACAGAAGGAAAAGCCTGTTTAGTGAGAACAGACAGCCTGCTCTCAACTAATTAGCATTTTGCAAGCAGCAAACCCGTTTCTGGCCAGGTGCGAGATCTCCAAGCCAAAGGTGTTAATGGCAAAGCGCTTAGCATTCTGATGAGGCAGCCCAGATCCAGGCACAAACAATGGCAACATTTCCATCTCAATGTAACACTTAATTGGTTGTGCAGACAGGATGGCACCAGAGTAACGAATATCGAAACCACCCCCCAACATCGAGGGAAGCCCCCGCATTGGAGGATTTCGAAGGTAACCGTTTGGAAACGCTCCAATCGGTACCGAAAGGTAGAGCCCGCCTAGAAGGGGGCAAGGACATTAGAGAGGGGTATAAAGGCAAATTCCCCACAGAGCCCGGTCTGTTAAACCCGTGCTCCGGCCCTGACTGACATCTTGCATCCTGACTCTAGCCGTTGAGCACCAGCCGCCGAAACCGTAAGTTCAACGCTCGCTACGCGATCCAAGCCCACTAGACCCCCAGTACCAGAACGCTTGCTGAAGGCTGCAGTACAAGACCAGGACGAAGGCCTCGTTCTCTGACCTTGCCTGTTCCTGTTAGATAAGTATTCTGTTCACTTAAGTTTAGTTATAGCTTAGTCTCTTAGTGTGTGTATGAGTATTTATTATAACTGTATAATAAATATTGATCGTTTGAACCTTACTAATCGGTGTATCGTCTTTATTACTTTGAACTTGACCTTGGAATACTTGTGACGTTGTCTATACGGCAACTGGCGACTCCAGAGCTGAATAAATACATAGAACAGAGCCTAGTAGTGTTAAGCACACGTCGAATACGGAGGCGTGTTAATACACTCCAATAAACGCGTTTTACAACCACAGTAAAACGTGCAACACCACCTAATTATTTTTTTTCTCCAAGGAAGGGGAGACTGTTATGAAATGGTTAAGAGACATTCTAATTAGTTGTCTCATTTATGTTAAGTATCCAATAATTGACACTGATTATGTAAAGGGGCTTCAGGTGGCCTTTGTGTCAGGTGATGTGATGGCAGAGTCTGGTAAAGTGAAATAAAGGTGTTTGTAGAAAAGGAGCAGAACTTTTGACTCTTTATACAACAGCAGCTAAACATCTAACATAATTACATTGATGTTCTTCATCATTGCGAGCTTAACAGGAAATTAACGGGGCCAATGTTTGTGATGAATACAGTTCCTTCCATCTCAAGTTGAGAAAAATTCTTGTTCTGACGTTAAACGTAGTTTCATAACATCAGCAATAGCATCTTCTAAGTACATCCTTCCTGAGCCCTATTCCCTCAGAAGGGCGAAAACAAGTGTAAAGTTCCAGCACCGAATGACTTGTCACATGGCTGAGTCCCTGTGTGAGGGGACAGAAAACCCAAGCACTGGGAAATGCCATGAACCAACAGCTAATCAAGGAATTTTTTATTATATTCAAAAAATATAACCCAAGAATAGCCAATCAGGTGGATTATATTAATATTAATCAAATTAATTAACTGAATTAAATTAAAATTAATTAAAGATGTGTTAACAGCAGCAGAAACATTTTCTGTCAAAATGGACAATCTTGGATGTAATTAACAGCAGCAATAAGAGGAGAATTCAACCCCTTCAGTTACTTGTGAACTCTCTGGTGTTTCTGCAGATGTGATGACTGAATGAATCCCTTTCCACACACTGAACAGGTGAACGGCCTCTCCCCAGTGTGACCTCGCTGGTGTATCAATAGATGGGATGAAGTAATGCATCCCTTTCCACACTCTGAGCACATGAATGTCTTCTCCCCAGTGTGAACCTGCTGGTGTGTTAGCAAAGTGGATGAACGAGTGAATCCCTTTTCACACAGGGAGCAGGTGAATGGCCGTTCCCCAGTGTGAGTACGCTGATGGGCCAGAAGCTGCTTTGTACTTTTAAAACGCTTCTGACATTCAGAGCATTGGAAAGGTCTCTCCTCGGTGTGAACTCGCTGGTGTGTTAGAAGCTCAGATGACTGAATGAATCCTTTCCCACATGTGGAGCAGATGAATGGCTTCTCTCCAGTGTGAATTCGCTGGTGTCTCAGAAAGTTGGCTGACTGACTGAATCCCTTCCCGCATACGGAGCAGGTGTATGGTCTCTTCCCAGTGTGAACTCGCTGGTGTCTCCGCAGACTGGCTGATTGAGTAAACCCTTTCCCACATTCTGAGCAGATGAATGGTCTCTCCCCTGTGTGAATTCGTTGGTGTGTTAAAAGGCTAGATCTCTGAGTGAATTCTTCCTCACAAATAGAGCAGCTGAACGGTCTCTCCCCAGTGTGACTGCGCTGATGATTTTCTATCTGGGACGGGTAACTGAATCCCTTTCCACAATATCCACATTTCCACGGTTTCTCCATGGTGGGGGGCTTTGTCTCTCCCCAGAATGGACAATCAGTTGAAGCCTCACCCACAAATAAACACGTGTACGGTTTCTCTCTGCTGTTTTTTTCAGGTTGTGAGACCTCCTTCCACTTTCAAAGGCTGATGATATTCAGGTCAAAGAGTCATAGAGGTTTACAGCATGAAGGTCCTGATGAAGCGAGTGGACCCCTGTAAAAGGAGTTTACAAAAGCTATTATTGTGAGTCTAGGATAGAAATTCACAATAGCTCTCCTCCTGCTTCCTAGCCTATGCATGCGCCCTGCTACACACTGCCCTATATAAACATAGAGTGTGTGTGTTTCTTTTTACATTTGGGCAACATTATTTTAGCAATGGCGCAGATCAACGTTCACTTAAAATGTGTTTCAGAAATGTAACTGGAAGTTTAAACTCTCAAAACTTGAAGAATCAATGTAAAAGAGGATTAAGATTTACTAAGTGGAATTATGAATATGCTGAGAGTCTTGGGTTACAGGAAGATATAGGTGGGATGGTCAAATGGGCAGAAAAGTGGCTGATGGAATTTAATCCTGAAAAATGTGAGGTATTACACTTTGGAAGGAACAATTTGACAAGAAAATATTCAATGAATGGCACCACACTGGGAAGTCCTGAGGAACAAAGTGACCGTGGCGTGTTTGTAAATAGATCTCTGACGGAAGGATTAATAGGGTGGTGAAAAAGGCATATGGTACACTTGCTTTTATCAATCGTGGCATAGATTACAAAAGCAAGGAAGTCATGTTGGAGTTATATAGACCATTGGTGAGACCACAGCTGGAGTACTGAATGAAGTTCTGGTCACCACATTATAGGAAGGATGTGATTGCACTGGAGTGGGTGCAGAGGCATTTCACCATGTTGCCTGGGATTGAACATTTAAGTTATGAAGACAGGTTGGATTGGCTTGGGTCGTTTTTGCTGCAGCAGAGAAGACTAAGTGGCCACCTGACCAAGGTGTACAAGAGTATGAGTGGCATAGACAGGGTGGATAGGGAACAGCTGTTCCCCTTAGTTAGTCGGTTACGAGGGACGGGAAGTGCAGCGGGGGGGGGGGGGGGGGGGGTGTTGAGGAAAAGCTTTTCTACCCAGAGGGTGGTGACGGTCTGGAACACACTGCCTGGAAGGGTGGTAGAGGCGTGTTGCCTCACATCCTTTGAAAAGTACCTGGACGAGCACATGGCACGTCTTAACATTCGAGGCTATGGGCCAAGTGCCAACAAATGGGATTAGGACTGGCAGATCAGGTGCCTTTGATGCGGCGGTGCAGACCCGATGGGCCGAAGAGCCTTTTCTGCACTGTATTTTTCTGTGATTCTGTGAAAAGTGGATTTTCACAGTGTAAAATTCTTACTATGACAACATCTGTGCAAGAAATTACTCTTATTATATTACTTTTGGAAAAAAAAGAGTAGATTGCACTGGGATCCTGTTCCTCGGCATTTTGATTGACTCTCCCCTAGCACATCAGTGACTCAGCCATGCGACTCCTCATTTGGTGCTGGAAGCCTCTGAAGGAATTGCCTTGCTCTCACCCTTCTTATGGAATTGTGCTCATGAAATGAAATGAAATGAAATGAAAAATGAAAATCGCTTATTGTCACGAGTAGGCTTCAATGGAGTTACTGTGAAAAGCCCCTAGTCGCCACATTCCGGCGCCTGTTCGGGGAGGCTGTTACGGGAATCGAACCGTGCTGCTGGCCTGCCTTGGTCTGCTTTCAAAGCCAGTGATTTAGCCCAGTGTGCTAAAGGAGGTACTTTGAATATGTAAGTTGCAGAAAGAAATTGAACAATTCTGAGAAAGAGCGGAGGAGCCACAGCAGACCAAAGAAAATGAACATGTGAACTTGCTTCCGAAGAAGCAGCCAAGTAGGGTTCTGCGTGACTGACACACAGTGACTCAGGTCAACGAGAAAATCGGAAAAAGTCATTCATCAATTGCAGAATGATTTTGGACAAGAAATAGAAGTTCCTCAATAGGAAGTCATTGAGGTTAGTGAAAAGAAATCGTGGAAGTGTGTTACATATGATTGCATAGTGGCGAGATGTGGCTTTGAGGGGTGAGGGGGCCACAAGGCAGGATCCGTGTGCAAAGGATCTTTGCTGTTGAATATTATAAATATTAATATTATATCCCTATCAGTAATGAATAGTATATTCTTATCAGTCAAATATGAATTAAAATTTTGACTGTTATTATAATTTTACCCATGAAGCATCTTTGATGAATAACACAGAAGTTATGTTCAAAGTTCCTATTAGTATTATGTGAATTCTACAAAGGTTTAGCAATTTACCAATTCCTACAATAATAGGAAATAATTCCAGATTAAAATTTAGAGAGCCAGATCTTCCAGTCTACAACAATGCTGCTCCAATTGCCACTGACTGGAAGCAAAAATAATTTGAAATGGCAAACTTATTTGCTATTCATAGCTGCAGCCAGGTCTTCCAATTCCAGGTGCAGGGATCCCAGGATGAAGCCCAAGGGACAGAAGGTAGAATGCAGCAGAGGCAAGGTCACGCCTCCCTCCCTCCGCTTTTCAGTCTGGAGTTGCTATATTCTGGTTAATTGCAACGGTTTTAAGAGTTTTAGTAGTGTTACTAGGGATGGGAATGAGTGGAGGTTAATGAGTAGGTGGGCAGTTTGTTTAGGGGGTAGTCAGAGGTTGATAGTGGGTGTTGGCATGTGTATGGCAGTGGGGGTGGTGGTGTGAGTTCCCTATTAATCATTAACCTACGTCAGGATTTTTCAATGAAACTATACACATGTAAGTAGAACATAACAGGTTCAAATGTCTGGTATGAAGTTCAGTGTTGGAGAAATTTCTGGAGGGGCCCAGGGTTCATTGGAAATTTGAACATCCCGGGCAGTTAACGTGCATGCCGGGCCAGGACTTCCCTGGAGTTCCAATGAGGGTCTGCATATGTACACCTCAAATGGACATTGCAGTTGGTATTGGAAGGACTGGTTCATTGCACTTCAATTTGGGCAGCACGGTAGCACAAGTGGATAGCACTGTGGCTTCACAGCGCCAGGGTCCCAGGTTCGATTCCTCGCTGGATCACTGTCTGTCCGGAGTCTGCACGTTCTCCCCGTGTCTGCGTGGGTTTCCTCCGGGTGCTCCAGTTTCCTCCAACAGTCCAAAGACGTACAGCTTAGATGGATTGGCCATGATAAATTGCTCTCAGTGACCAAAAAGGTTAGAAGTGGTTATTGGGTTACAGGGATAGGGTGGAAGTGAGGGCTTAAGTGGATCGGTGCAGACTCAATGGGCCGAATGGCCTCCTTCTGCACTGTATACCACCAAAAATGTACAACAGCGCCTAGACTTCCTAAGGAAATTCGGCATGTCCACATTAACCCTTACCGACTTTTACAGATGCACCATAGAAAGCATCCTATCTGGCTGCATCACAGCCTGTTATGGCAACTGCTCTGCCCAGCACCGCAAGAAACTTCAGAGAGTCGTGAACACCGCCCAGTCCATCACACGAACCTGCCTCGCATCCATTGACTCCATTTACACCTCGCACTGCCTGGGGAAAGTGGTCAGCATAATCAAAGACCCTCCCACCCGGCTTACTCACTCTTCCAACTTCTTCCATCGGGCAGGAGATACAGAAGTCTGAGAACACGCACGAACAGACTCAAAAACAGCTTCTTCCCCACTGTTACCAGACTCCTAAATGACCCTCTTATGGACTGACCTCATTAACACTACACCCTGTATGCTTCATCCGATGCCGGTGCTTATGTAGTTACGTTGTGTACCTTGTGTTGCCCTATTATGTATTTTTCTTTTATTCCCTTTTCTTCCCATGTACTTTATGATCTGTTGAGCTGCTCGCAGAACAATACTTTTCACTGTACCTCGGTACACATGACAATAAACAAATCCAATCCAATGTTCTATGTAATTCCCAGGATTTTGCAACACTATCAGTTTCAATATATAAATTAACTCTATTAAATTCGCATAGATTAACCCCAGTATCTCCTATACGAAAATGAAAATCGCTTATTGTCACGAGTAGGCTTTAATGAAGTTACTGTGAAAAGCCCCTAGTCGCCACAGTCCGACGCCTGTCTGGGGAGGCTGGTACGGGAATCGAACCATGCTGCTGGCCTGCTTTCAAAGCCAGCGATTTAGCCCAGTGAGCTAAACCAGCCCCATTATAGATTAATGTGTTCCTTGTCGATTAAATTTATGTTCCTCCTGTAAATTAACCCGGGTTTCCTATAAATTTTAAAAACCTCAGAGCTTAAACCCAGTACCCGCTATAGAATAACCACTGCCCCTCATACAGTTAAACCCCAATGCACCCAAACAACTACTACCAGTGCCATTGCCCCAGATTATTTCACACACTTCGTTCAGAGACTTCGGAGCGATTTCACTTCAAATAAACACCCAGTTCACTGATTTTAACACAAATAGCCCAGAGAGCGATCATTCTAGAGCTCCTTAAAAGGTGGATTATTTTTACCAGGCGAATTCCTGCCGGCAGGGACTCCACTAGGCCGCACCCACACTCTGATCGGCCTCCACACTGCCCCATCTTGGCATCGCCATGGAAATCTCCCATTACCCAATCGGAGCCTGCCTGTCGACTGGCCAATCAGATCCGTGAGAGGTAAACCAATCAGGTAAGCGCAAAACCATCCCTTTCCGTTTGACTCCCGCGCGCACGCGCCTCGCATTCACCTTGCTCTTGCTCCCCCCCGCCCCGCTCTTGCTCCCCCCCGCCCCGCTCTTGCCCCATCTTTTCTCTTGCCTGATCCCCTCGCTCTCTCAAGTTCCACCCCGCGATGCCTCCACTGCTCCCACTCTGCCCTCATAGCATCATGCCCCGCTCCTCTCCACCTGCCCCGTCGCTCTTCCAGCCCCGCCCCGGCCCTCCAGCACCGCCACCGGTCCTCCAGCCCCGCCCCTCTGGCCCTCCAACACCGCCACCGGTCTTCCAGCCCCGCCCCTGACCCTCCAACATCGTCACCGGTCCTCCAGCCCCGCCCCTGAACCTCCAACATCACCACCGGTCTTCCAGCCCCGCCCCTGACCCGCCAACACCGCCACCGGTCCTCCAACACCGCCACCGGTCCTCCAGTCCCGCCCCTGACCCTCCAACATCGCCACCGGTCCTCCAACACCGCCACCGGTCCTCCAGTCCCGCCCCTGACCCTCCAACATCGCCACCGGTCCTCCAGCCCCGCCCCTGAACCTCCAACATCACCACCGTTCCTCCCTCCTCTGGCCCTCCAGCCCAGCCCTTCGGCTCCTGATTGTCGGTCCGGTCCTGCAGCCCCTCCCCCGGTCTTCCAGCCCCTCCCTGTCCGCCCGCCAGGTCGTCCAGCCCCTTCCACTGCGCGGAGCACAGTGACGGCTTTCCGGTGGGCTGTTGGCCTGGTGACGGTGAATCATCGCGGTTCGCGGCGGAGGGGAAGTTTGTGTGGAGCGGTCAGTCTGTGAGTAAAGAGCTAGCTCCCCAGCGGTAGGGGGTCTGAAGCCATTCGGCGTGCTGCTGTGGGCTGGCTGGGGGAGAGATTACATCTCCGGGCCGGCCACTTGTTGCTGTTATATCTGCGCGCTTAATCCCCGCTCTGTTTGCACCGTGTTTCCTCAAAACCACTCTGCTCTCCTGTCAAATGGCCTTTATTCCTGCAGGTGTGCACAAACGGGGTGGGCTGTTTTTGGCACTCACTCGTAGTTTTGCATTATTTTGATTTTGCAAAACGTTTTCCCTCCAAAAGTCAATTTCTTAATGTATTTGTTGACCATTAATCTATCCCCTGAGTTTCATTTATTCAATCAGGTTGTGAGAAAAAGTAAATCTAATTTGTTTGGTCTGCTGGCATGCACTGTAAAAGGATGGACAAGCTGGTCCAGAAGCTAATTGTGACTGATCAATCAAGAGGCAAACATCTCTCTGATGAGTCCAAGGAATGTAGTGCAGAATTTGGGAGCGTTTCTTTTTAACCCGGAGAGATTTAATTTGATTTGAAGGATGCATACATACCATGTGGGGACAAAACCTTGTCTGTTTTGCTGATTTTGCAATTGTGTATGGAGCTGAGTCAGCCACATGTTGCTGCATCATCACATGGTTCTTCAATGTTTAGTTACTTTTGCTTCACTCAGCTTTCCTCCTTATGGTGATATGCATTGTAAATTCATACTGCCTAAAATGATTAAATAGTAACTTGTCATAAGAAGCTTAAAGTTCCTTAAAGGGCTGAAGGATCAGTACAGCCCCAGCTTAGTCCTTTCATTCCATGTTAATATAGCACGACATGTCTTATATAAAACATGGTCTGGTCAACCCTACTGACCTTTATTAAAATTGGAATTTCTGTGTAAATTTATGCAAAATACGAGGCCTTGGGGATTTTATGACAAAGTGGCAAATTAAATATCACGTCTTGTTACCAGGTTATTGCTTGTTCTCAATTTGGATATAAAATGAAAAAAATGAAATGAAAATCGCTTATTGTCACAAGTAGGCTTCAAATGAAGTTACTGCGAAAAGCCCCTAGTCGCCACATTCCGGCGCCTGTTTGGGGAGGCTGGTACGGGAATTGAACCGTGCTCTTAGCCTGCTTTCAAAGCCAGCTATTTAGTCCTGTGCTAAATATATTGCATACAGGTACCTATTGCAATGTTTTCTTTCCTCTAATATTTGTTCCCATTTTGTGGAGGTGCTAACTGAAGCCTGGTGTAGATTTTGGATGAAGCAGGGCCATAGGTGACCTGTTACAGCATCTAGTGTTCCTTAAATAAATCAGGACTTCTGGCTTAAATGACAGAAGCTGCTTAAGCTTTAACAGTTCTCTACGCCGTGACATGTCTGAAATGTACCATTCGTACATGTACCTTCGGTAGCTGCTCTGACATACCTGAAGGCATTGTTCGAGGTTTATTTATACTGGATGTCTGCGGCATCTGTTTTTAAGGATGAAGAGCCTGTTTATCTAACTTTTCCTGATAGCTTCCTAGCAACCTTTCTTTTTTATTTCAGCATCATCACCTCCTCAGGCAGTTAGAACTGCACACTGTACTTCAGTTTCAGACTGAACAGAGCATTGCACAACTTTACCTTGGATCGTTTGCAGGTATTGGTTGCCAAGTGCTGTCCCACTGTGTCTTCATGAACAGTGTGTTTTTGCAGTCTGTTTGATTGTGAAGGGAAAAACCGGCAAACTGGATCCTATCCTCGTCCAACATCTTTAACAACTTGCATTTAGACAGCACCTTTAATGTAGCAAAACATCCCAAGGTGATCGACAAAAGGAGAATAAAACAAAAATGGTCATGCAACCATAAAAGTTGATTAAAGGCATTGTGAAAAGAGGTGGGTTTCAAGAAGTGTCTTAGAAGAGGTTAACAATGGGAACATTGAAATTGTCTAGCCCAGAGTTAGCATAAATATGGATGAAGCTTACAGCAGAAGATGGGTAATGTTATCAAGGTGGATGTAGGTGGTCTTTGTGCCTATATGGGACTTGTATTTCAGTCCAGGGTCACACAGGATTCTATTGTTATAAACAGTTTTGTTCAGCCCAAGACAGGAGCCGGTTAGAGGATTGCAATCAGTAGCTAGGGAATAGAGTTTCTGGTGGGAGTCAAAAACAATGTCCCATAACCTCCTGGTTCCCAGTGTTGGATTTGGAGGGGTACCCCAAATTTGCACTGGAAATCCATCTGGGAAGTTCCCATGTAAATTTATGTGGCAATTGCCCAGAAGGGCTAACTTCCCCTGGACAATTGCGCTGCCCGCTGGGAACCATCCAACAAAGCGGATTAAATTGCTAACTTCAGGCAGCACTATGGCGCACTGCTGCCTACGCCGCTGAGGACCCGGATTCGATCCCGGACCCGGGTCACTGCCTGTGTGGAGTTTGCACGTTCTCCCTCAACCCTCAACCCAAAGACGTTCAGTTAGGCGGATTGTCCATGCTAAATTGCCCCTTAATTGGAAAAAAAATTTATTTTAAAAAATAAATCGCTAACCTCAGATGGTTCTGCCTGTGTTACTCTGAAAGAGTTCTGAGAAATAAAAACACTTCTAACTTCACCATAACTATTTAAAGTATCCCAGACCGAGTCCTCCAAGACTCCCCACATACACCCCCTCCCTCCCCCCTCCCGTCTCCTGCCCGGGTTTCCCCACCCATCGACTTGAGCTGAACCCTAATCCCTGACCCCCCCCCCCCCCCCCCTTTCTCTCTTGACCGAGAGAGGAGAGAAAGTGTGTGATTGAACAGTTCAGTAGTTGGTGAATGAAGGCTGGATAGTTAGGAACTTAAAAGTACAGTTGTAGTTGACTTGGAGGCAGTGGTGAATTCTCACCAGAGGCAGACGCAATAGAGGTGAGAGGGTGTTTTGAGTGTTGAGGGATGCAAGACAATGATCAGAGATGACTTTGCGTGACAAACACATACTTTATAGTAGTGATCACAGAAGAATGATCGGGGTGAAATTCTGTTCCGATTTACTTTTTCACCGCCTGAGGGGAAGTGAAGCTAATTCTAGTGATTGAACAAGTTGTAACAGAACAGCATTACACACTGTTTATTAAAACAATTGCGTGTCGCCCAATTTTCTGTATCATCATTCATCCTTACTGCTATTACCACCCAAGATTTTAATAGCTGCAGTAGTCTTGAGGGTGCTGGTTGCCATTCAGGTTGACCGCTTTAAACATATGGGTGTTATTTTAAATCAGAAGGTAAATGTTCAAATTAAGAAATTTCTATTAGCTGGGTGGTAGTGAATTACTGGTAGTTTTACTTACTTCATTCCTTGTTTTCATAAAAAAAATGTTTTTGCAGCAATGGAAATTTTAAATGTGGCATTGATTAGTAGAAACAATTGGTTGATATTCCAAGCATCCTTTTGCACCTGGGTCTGGAGTTCACATCCATTCCCACTATTTGTGCTCGGTGATATCGTTTTTTGATTAAGATACTATAACTGGGAGGCAGCTTTTTGTAATATGCAGAACTGGGTTTTCAGGTAGGTCTGGAAAGTTTTTACATTGAAGGTTCTAAACAGGTTAACCATTCTGCTGTGAATCATATTTGGTGAAATCATCTTTATTTTTCTCACCAGGGTATGATTAGTTTAATTTGGCATTACCTGTACAGCTCTCTTCTGAGGTCTTGGATGAAATGGATTTTAAGAAAGGTGACCGGACGGTGTGAACTACAACGTATTTGTGCCAATACTGCTCAAGGAGCAGAGCGCACTATGAAAATAGGTGAGTGGCGGGCCAAGCTAATCCTTTACTTATGAGTGGGGCAAAAGCATGTGCTCATACTGTTTGCCTGCTCTCTTATAATGTGGTATATGTATGTTCCAGGTTTACTATTCACACCCAAAGACTTGCTAACAGTTGGTATTCTTTTGAGTGACATTTAAAACCGCTTTTGGCCAGTTGTGCAGTACGTGAAAATAGATAATTTTCCTGTTCTTCAGCCTGTGGAGTGGCAGTAGATTGCGTGTGGCTATCTGTGACAAAAAACTGCGTTGAATCATATTTCAGACATTTTAAACTTGATATGTGAATCGGGTTAAGACAATGCCAGGTGCAACGCATTTATGAAGCAATACTTTGGCTCAAGTTATTGATGCTAAAAGCTTCATTCTCTAATACTGCCACTCCCACATAGAAGCTGTGTGAATAATTGTAATGTTATTTTCCATGAAGTCCAATCAATGTTTGTTTTTGTGCACAATTTAACAACCTTTTGTCGACTAAATATAGAGTAACTTTGAGAAAGAACTTGAAACCTGGAAAAGCTGTAGGTCCATTTAGACCCATGTTGCCTTATATTTAAGTAAATTTATATATTTCTCCAATATCATTTTACCTGCTAAGCTATTTAATAGATTTTGGTTATGGGGAGCACACAGGCCCACTCTACAGGTGTGATGCAACAGAGATCTAAAGTACTTTTAAAACAACACTATGTTTATTATATGAACCCAGTTAACATTTTATAAACACACAGTAAACATCTTAGCAACTCAAATACTTCCCCAAAGAATACAGTACTCTATAAGTAACCCTTAATCTTTCCCAGCAACATCCATAAGACAAATACCCTCTTTAAAAAAGCTAGAAGGTTGAAATTCTCTACTGAGAGCAGTTTTCACTTTTAAATTAGCAAGTGATCTGAAGATATACTTTTCATACAGAGAGAGATCAAAATTACACCTTGTTTGGCTGAATGCAGCTCCAACTCTGAAAACGAAACTAAACACACACTGTACCTGCCAGCTCAAAAACAAAAGTAAAAGCAGACAGACAGCCCAGCTCCACCCACACTCTGACATCACTGCAGCTATTTGATACACCAATTCCTAAAGGTACATCCACTACAGCTATTTAATAAACACCTATTTTTAAAAAAAATAATAAATTTAGAGTACCCAATTATTTTTCCAATTAAGGGGCAATTTAGCATGGCCAATCCACCTACTCTGCACATTTTTTGGGTTGTGGGGGCGAAACCCACGCAGACACGGGGAGAATGTGAAAACTCCACACGGACAGTGACCCAGAGCTCGAACCTGGGACCTCAGCGCCGTGAGGCAGCTGTGCTAACCACTAGGCCACCGTGCTGCCCAAACACCTATTTCTTAAAGGTATCCTCACATGACAACTATAACCTTGTTCGATAAGCTAATCTGGAAATTGATAGTCCCCTCAAAGTATCGTGTCCTGTGTGAATCTACCTTTTAATTGATGCTCATTCTTTTGTGTTGGCGCAAGACAGAAAAACAAGTAGTCTGACTGATCCTTTACATTCCCAAACCTTATTTGGAAACTCAACGAATATTTCTTCTCCATTTTCTCCCTTATTATGTGCCGAATCCCAGTCCATTCTCTAGCCCTCTTTTCATCTGAGTGAACTATTGCTGTACTTATTTGGACTGTGGATGGCAGAACTGCACAATATACACTAGGTTGGGTATGACCAGCGTTGTTTATAGTGAAAAGATTGTTTTCACTGATTTTCACCTTGTGCGTCCCTTTGAGTTGTTTTGACCACAGCTAGTCTTTAACTTGTATCTCGCTTATTGCTCCGCAACCATTTATTGATGAATTTTATTTGGTGTTAATAAGACTGGACCACAGTTATCCAGATCATTAGCTGATCCCTTTTCAAATAACGCACGGGACTATATTTGTAGCTTGTAATTCTGAAAGGAAGGCCATAAACATCAAACAAAAGGTATTTTCATTTCTTGCAACAGTTAGAATAATTGTCAACCTCTGCAAATTTTGGTATCTGTCTTGACATGCTTCTTTGGCATATTTCCCAAAATAGTTTTTTTAAATCTACCGAAACATATTTCCCGAAATAGTTTTTAAAAATCTACTGAATTACATCAAAATATTAAAGCAAAATACTAAATTTAACATTTTTTTTTTAAAT
Organism: Scyliorhinus canicula; assembly: GCF_902713615.1. Taxonomy (NCBI): domain Eukaryota; kingdom Metazoa; phylum Chordata; class Chondrichthyes; order Carcharhiniformes; family Scyliorhinidae; genus Scyliorhinus; species Scyliorhinus canicula. Next base: position 240,835,047 of record NC_052148.1, on the reverse strand, counting down.
AGAATATTCTTTGGAATCCTCCAGAAATGAAGTAAGTGGGATTAAATTTTTTTTGTGTGTGTGTCTTTATCTGCTTGATAAACGGGTCAATATTGTTTCTAGTTACTAATGTATAATTAACATACTTCAAATAGGACTGGGCCTCACTGTCAAAGTCCTGCTCCTGGATGACAAGAACATTAATTTTCCTTTATCGTTATCTGATGTATTATCTAAGTATTTTCCTATCTTTCAGTTCTCCTCTTCCCTTCCCCGAGTCCTTTGGTTTTGTTTCAAAAGCTAAACTTTATAAAGTCTGTCTTCACACTGGAATATGTGGTGGCTAATACACTGCTGGTAACATATGGTCAGTGTGAAGACTAAATGTGATTCAGGCACTTAACTTTGGGACCCTGGGGAGACTGATCCACTAGTAGGCAGAAGGAAGAAACATAGAACTTATTAACAAAGATGAAATAAAGGTTTAAGCCCATGAAAACACAGATAGATGCTACTCTCAGCACAGAAATTCCAATCATGGCAGTACAGTGACATGGGAGAGGGAGGGGAGAAGAGAAAGGACAGTATCTTTACCTGCTGATTTGAATAGTGAAGTTAATTACTTCAATACATTATAAAGTGCATGACCTTTTTGGAGGAGGATGTGGGGGGATAATCTTTCATCTGCAGTATATGTAATCATAATCCCTCAGTAAAGTTTAGTGACGAGACGCAGGCTTCAATACCATGGGTAATCAAAGTTAGCTTTAAACAATGAATACGGTAAGATGAAACTGGGAGCAAAACATTTGAGTAAACTTTCCATTACAGCTTTGCACTTACTGGCACTTCTGCCCTTCGGTTGGGTCTTGCCTTTCCCAATTTTTGGGAGAAATAGATAATTGAGTAAGAAAACTGGTACAGTAGCACGTCTCAGCTGCTCACAATAACATTTTAACGTTTTTTTTTTAATGCTACTTCCCCCAAAGGCATTCACGATGCTTATAATAACTTTGTGCTGACTAAATAATTGTTTGTTGTTTAGGTGTTAAAGACATCAGTGACTGTCGATGAAGCAAATGTGGCGAACAAAGTTCATGACATAATGAAGATAAAAGAGATTTCCATTCAGAAAGATCCAAAGTAAGTTGATTGTTGAATTTGTTTCAAATCTTGTACTCAAAATACATTGACTGCCCATTTAACCTCTTAATTGTCTCCTGTGAGTTTTTTTGTTTTTTAAATGTCTGCTAATCGTGCTGATGCATGGGAGGAACTGAGATTAGCACTGTTGCCTCACAGCGCCGGTGTCCCAGGTTTGATTCCTGCCTTGGGTCACTGTCTGTGCGGAGTCTGCACGTTCTCCCGGTGTCTGCTCCGGTTTCCTCCGGTGCTCCGGTTTCCTCCCACAAGTCCCGAAAGATGTGCTGTTCGGTGAATTGGACATTCTGAATTCTCCCTCTGTACTCGAACAGGCGCCGGAATGTGGCGACATGGGGTTTTTCCACAGTAATTTCATTGCAGTGTTAATGTAAGCCTGCTTGTGACCATAAAGATTATTATTCTAATTTTAAAATTTCCTTCGGTGTCTGAATCAAATGATCATTCTTCTTGTAAACGGGGTGGGGGGGCTAAACATGATGATGCCATTTTAGGGCGCCCCAATCTTAAAGTTACATGTAACCCCCCCCCCCCCCAGGTATTGGGGCACCCCACCCACCACAATGCCAACATCAGGGCATTCCGCCCTGCAGTCATCGGGGCTCTTGCAACCCCTCCACACCACATATAAGGGCAAATCCACATGCCCAATAATGGAGGCGGGTTACCACCTCTGCCAGAACCCCCTTGGCACTGCCCCTTTCATGTGCCCCCCCTGACACACTGCCAGAGGGCAATGCCCAGTCTTGTCCCTGAACCCCTGGAGCCTCAAGGCACCTCTCTGTCTGTCTGTCTCTCTCTCTCTCACCTCACACCCCCCACCACCCCCACCCTCCCCCAATGTGGTTATCACAGCTGTTTTTTGCTTTTGGAAACCAGTGGTGTTTCATGCCAGTGTGATGTCACACCGCCGAGGGTAGGATACATCAAGGGTGGGCACTATGGCGTAAAGCCTTCTAATCATAAAATTTATGTAAAATCATGGAGCTTGACCATGTCACCAGCAAGGGGCAGGAATGATCTCACACCAAGATCTCTGGGTTGCAAATCCCATTTTGACCCTCGCATGACTTAGCAACCGTAACGGGATGTGCACCCACATCAAACGGGGCTAATAGATCTTGCCCAGTATGCATATGCATAGTTTCCAACAGTAACCACTGGCTGGGAGTCAGAAGTGGGAGTCTTATCTGTTTGTTTTTCTGAATTTCTGCATAGTAGTGCCCTCGCTAAAGATTGACTAATAAATTTCCAGTTAAGGGGGAATTTAGTGTGGGCAATCCACCTACCCTGCACATTTTTGGGTTGTTGGAGTGAGACCCATGGAGACACGGGGAGAATGTGCAAACTCCACACAGACAGTGACCCAGAGCCGGGATCAAACTCTGGTCCTCAGTGCCGTGAGGCAGCAATGCTAACCACGGGGCAGCACGGTGGCGCAGTGGGTTAGCCCTGCTGCCTCACGGCGCCGACGTCCCAGGTTCGATCCCGGCTCTGGGTCACTGTCCGTGTGGAGTTTGCACATTCTCCCCATGTCTGCATGGGTTCCGCCCCCACAACCCAAAAGATGCGCAGGGTAGGTGGATTGGCCAAGCTAAATTGCCCCTTAATTGGAAAAAATTAATTGGGTACTCTAAATTTATATTTTAAAGAAGCAGTGCTAACCACTGCACCACCCCAATATTGACCAACTTAACAAAAAACAGAAAATGAGGCATGGAACTTAGCGACTGGGCAAATGTTGCATTTACTCCCAAAGCTTTATCGCTTTCCTTTTTCAACCACTTTCCCACTGTTGCTCGTTATGCTTTCCCTTAATTTGCTCTGTTTTAATTACCTTTGCTCAAGAGTCGCCAGGTATCTTTCTGATACCACCACAGGGTTCAAAGCCAAATACTGATCAATGACTCGATACACCAGTTAGTGAGTTTGAAATCAATGCACATTTATTTACACACACAGTCAATTATTACTCATGCATAAACTCTACTCGCTAAACTACAACTACTACTAAAAGCCTATACTTAGCTTCGAGTGGCCCACTCAGTCAGAGGAACAATGGCCGTTGTCTGGTTCTGATACTGCTGGCTTCGAACTGGTATAGAATAGTAGCTAGGAACGCCTATCTCGTAGCGTGCGTTGACCTTAGACTTACTTGGCTGGTGCTTGGCGGGCCTCTCGACGCTGAGAGCCAAATGCCAAGGTGAAGATGGAGAAGCTAAGAGTTCTCAAGAGCTTCTAAGAGGGCGAACTGACCTTGGGGACTCTGTTTTATAGCCCTCTGGTTTCGCGCCCTTCTGGGCGGATCTTGGACTTGGTCCCAATTAATTGGACCATGTCCCAATCGTTTGTATCGATTCTCTCCAATAACGGGGTCGTTCCCTGATCGTTGGGCGGGCTCTATGTAACCGTTGGCCTGCCTTTGTTTTAGCTTCCAATGGCGCTGGGAAGTCTGTCCTGGTACCGATTGTTTCAATGTTTCTTTTTGTCCCCGGAGATAGCTCATTACTATGCTAATGGCTTGTAGTTTCAGTTCTGTCTGGGTTCTGCAGGTTCTAATCCACAGGAAACCTTGCACCTGCTTGTTTTTCTAGTGCTGTCCATTTTTCCCTGCACTCTTTGCGAGTATTCATTTTGGAATCGGGACGTGGCCACCCCAGGTGGCTACACCACTAAAAGAAATGGATTCATTGAGGTGCAGCCCGATGGATGATGATCACCCTCTGCATCTTTTTTTAAAATTTAATAGGGAGTACCCAATAATTCTTTTACAATTAAGGGGCAATTTAGTGTGGCCAATCCACCTACCCTGCACATGTTTGGGTTATGGGGTTGAAACCCACGCAGACACTCAGAATGTGCAAACTCCACATGGACAGTGACCCAGGGCCGGGATTCAAACCCGGGTCCTCAGCGCCGTAGGAAGCAGTGCTAACCACTGTCTCACCATGCTGTCTTCACCCTCTGCATCTTACTGAAAGTTTCATTGTATGAACCTAGATGGTGGCTGCCAGTTTTTTATTTGACCATGGGAGCATTGCATCCTAATACTGCAAATGTCACTGGATAGCAATGAGAAATATGACCACTCTTCTCTCTCGAGGCATCAAGGCTAATTGTAGCACTCCTACCATTAACACACACGTGAAAAGCTGTTACTTCAACTTGAAACCTGAATTAGAATGAACATAGAACATACAGTGTAGAAGGAGCCCATTCGGCCCATTGAGTCTGCCCCGACCCACTGAAGCCCTCACTTCCACTCTATCTCCATAACCCAATAACCCCATCTAACTTTTTTGATCACTAAGGGCAATTTGTCATGGCCAATCCACCTAACCTGCACGTCTTTGGACTGTGGGAGGAAACTGGAGCACCCGGAAGAAACCCATGCAGACACCAGGAGAACATGCAGACTCCGCACAGACAGTGACCCAGCAGGGAATCGAACCTGGGACCCTGGCGCTGTGAAGCCACAGTGCTATCCACTTGTGCTACCGAAGTAAACTTTGACACTCCAGTCCTTTCTTATGAAACCCATTATGAAGTACACCTTATTCTAATGAGCCCTGGCATACCTAAGCCATGAATAACAATGGGCCTAACATGCTTAAAATATGTCTGCTTACCTGACTCAAGTGGCTTTCTGAAGAGTTTCACCACCATTTCAACTTTAGATGTTTTAAACTCGCTGTTCTGCTGGAGTGCCTTCATTTAACCATGAAGGAGGTTGACATTAGTGCGGTAACCAGTTATTACTGTAATTAACGAGTTCCTGTATGTTCAGCCGCACTTTTAATTCAGACTCTTAATTTTAAACAATACAGATGAACATAATGAAATATGGCAGTTACTACACAGCCTGATAAATTTGTCCATTGTCAGGTGAACCCAGCTTTTGTGGATCACCTTCGTTTATAGCATTTGATGTGCCGAAAATGTATGCAGGTATTTGGTGTGTTGGGATATTCATTAAAAGTGCTGAGTTATTGACCTAACTCTAGCTTTTGCAGGAGGTACAAGAATGTTCTCCACATAGAGATACAATAAGAGGGTGAGTCACCAGAAAACTACAGACTTATTAATCAAACATTGTTGTGGGACTGTAATTAGGGAAAGAGTGATCTATTACTTGGACAAGTGTGAACTGATTGAAGAGATTCAACATGGATTTGTAAGGTGAAGTCACGCCAAATGAATCCAGTTGAATTTTTTTGACGAGGTAATATGGTAGATATGGAAACATCGTTGGTGTCATTTGTATGGATTTCCGGAAGTCACTTGGAAAGGTTCTGTAGCATTGATTGTTAACAAAATTGAGAGTGAATGAAATAGAAGATAACTTCTTGACATGAGTAGAAAATTACTTATGAGGTGGGAGACCAAGGATAAGGATAATGGGTATGCACTTAAATTGACAATGTTGCTAATAGTGCCTTCCAGGGATCCGCACTGGGGCTTCTGCTTTCACTATATTTATACTAAACTTAGAATGACGTGAGCTGTAATTATACAAGCTTGCTGAGTTAGGGGCACAGTACTGTAGATGGGAGCAGAAAGTTGCAATGGTTTAGTGGTGAGCACTTTGGCTTTGCAGCGCCATTGTCCCAGGTTCGATTCCCAGCCTGGGTCACTGTGTGTGAGGAGTCTGCACATTCTCCCTGTGTCTGCGTGGGTTTCCTCCGGTTTCCTCCCAAATCGCGAAAGACATGCTGTTAAGTAATTTGGACATTCTGAATTCTCCCTCTGTGTACCCGGCCAGGTACCGGAGTGTGGTGACTAGGGGCTTTTCACAGTAACTTCATTGCAGTGTTGATGTAAGCATACTTGTGACAATAAAGATTATTATTAAAAAATAGATTAAGTGATTGGTCAAATCTGTAGAACTGGGAAATGTGATGTCATCCAGTTTGGACCGAAGAAATATAGATCAGTATTAACCAACAGTAAGAAACTAGGAACTGTGGAGGGATAAGACTTGTAGGGGTTCACATTCAGAAATCACGATAAGCTGGTGTACAGTCTCAAAATATAATTAACAAGGCAAATATCATGTTGACTTTCTTGAGTGGGCTGAACAGAGAAGAGGATAAGTTACAGTTACGTATAGCTCTGGTTGGGCCGTATCTGCAGCACCGAGTTCAGTTCTGGGCTTTACACCTCAGGAAGCATATACTGTCCTTGAGGTAATGACCACATCCACTAGAATGACTTGATACTGGGCCCAAGAATGGACATTTACTGCTGACCTTGAAGAAATTTGTGCAGAAAAGTCTAATGATCTCTGTGGTGAGAACTTCGGGCGGAATTCTCCGCAAGGCTCGACGCCGTCGTGAAACCCGGAGAGGTGCACGATGGCATCGGAGGCCGCTCCTTGCCCCCTATTCTCTCCCCCCACGGGGGGCTAGGAGGGCCGTGCCGTGAATCTCGGGCGCGGGGCCTTGTCGCTGGCGTCAAGGCCCGGCGCGCCGAGAATGACGCGGTCGGCGCGCCTAATGACGTCAGCCGCGCATGCGCAGGTTGGCCGGCTCCAACCCGCACATGTGCGGCTGACGGCTCAAACACGCGCATGCGTGTTTGCCGTCTTCCCCTCCGCTGCCCCGCCAGACGTGGCGGCTTGATCTTGCGGGGCGGCTGAGGGGAAAGAGTGCATCCCGTTGAGACGCCGGCCCGACGATCGACGGGCACCGAACGCGGGCCAGTCCCCTCCCGAGCACGGTCGTGGTGCTCACTCCCCTCTCCACCCCCACAAGCCACAAAACAGCTGCTGGCGCCGTGTTCACGCCGGCAGCGACCAGGTGTGGTTGCCGCTGGCGTAAACCGGTCGGGAATGGCCGGCCGCTCGGCCCATCCGGGTCGGAGAATCGCGGGCCGCCGTGAAAAACGGCTGCGCGCGATTCTCCGAGCGGCGTGTCGCAAAACGCAACACGCCATTTTGGAGGGGGGGGAGAGAATCGCGGGGGGTGCCAGAGCGGCCCTCCCGCGATTCTCCCACCCGGCGTGGGAGCGGAGAATCGCACCCTTCATCTCTCTCAACATGCACTCTCAATATGCAAATGATTAGAATGTTTAATGGGGATTCCCGGAGTCAAGCTGTAGTGATGCCATCAAACCGTCCATGCAACCAATCGCATTAAAGAATTATTATAGACAGCTACCCAACAAATTAAAAGCACTAAAGTCAAATCACTTTTTAAAAATTTTACACTGAGATAAATGAAGATTGGTACTTACATAAAGTGTAAATAGAATGATCCCTGGAATCAAGAGCTTGTTAAATGAGGAGCGGTTGAAGACTCTGAGTCTACTTGTTGGAGTTTAGAAGGATAATGGGGGATCTTACTGAAACTTACAGGATACTGAGAGGCCTAAATAGGGTGGACGTGGAGAAGATGTTTCCACTAGTCGGAAAAACTAGAACCCGAGGGCACAGCCTGAGACTGAAGGGACGAACCTTTAAATCTGAGATGAGGAGGAATTTCTTCAGCCAGAGCATGATGAATCTGTGGAACTCTGCCATCGAAGGCTGTGGAGGCCAAATCACTGAGTGTCTTTAAGACCGAGATAGAAAAGAATTTGATTAACAAGGGGAACAGGGGTTATGGAGAGAAGGCAACTGAATGGGGACGAGAAACCTATCAGCCAAGATTGAATGGCGGAGCAGACTCGATGGGACAACGGCCTAATTTCTGCTCCTATGTCTTATGGTCTTGTGTTGAAATATGAAAACCCTTAGATATTTGCAATTGTTTAAATAATTTCATTTTAAAATGGTGATTAATCATAATCGAGACTTTTAACAACATTCTGCCCTTCTTTCAGGACCAGATTAGTTTTTTTTGTTTTTTTAATAAATTTAGAGTACCCAATTCATTTTTTTTTCAATTAAGAGGCAATTTAGTGTGGCCAATCCACCTACCCTGCCAGATTAGTTGATCAGCAGTAGTTATTAGTCGCATTTTGAACGACGTAGCTGCTAGACTATATCTTTGGCAGGTGGTGAGGGAGCCAACAAAAGGAAAAATCCCCAATCTACCTGTTGCAGACACATCTGACCATGACAGTTGTAATAGGAGTGACCACTGCACAGTCCTTGTGGTGACAAAGTCCCGTCTTTACTTTGTGGATATCCTCCATCATGTGGCGCACTACAATCATGCTAAATGGGATATATTTCAAATAGATCTAGCAACTCAAAACTGGGCATCTATCTGGTGCTGTGGGCCATCAACAGCAGCACTGTATACAATAATAATCTGTAAATTCATGGTCCAACATAGCCCCACTCTTAATATTGTCATCAAATCGGGTACCTACCTCGTACCCCGGCAGGAAGGATTTCCAGAGGCAGGCCCAAGCAGAGCTAAAATTGAGGTGTAAACTTGGTGAAGTTACAACACAGGACCACAGGCCAAACAGCGAAAGCAACTTGCCACAGAGAGAATTAAGCAATTTCAGAACCAATGGATCAGTTCTAAACTCTGCAGTTCTACCAGACTCAGCCATGAATGGCGGTGAACAATGAAACAACTCACTGGAGGAAGAGGCTTCACAAATATCCCAATCTTCAATGATGGGGAGCCTGGCACATAGGTGCAGAAGAGAAGGCTGAAGAATTTGCAACTATCTTCAGCCAGAAGTGCTGGGTGGATGCTCCATCTCTGCCTCCTCCTAAGGTCCCAGCATCACAGATGCCAGTCTTCAGCCAATTCGACTCGCTCCACGTGATATCAAGAAATGGCTGAAGGCACTGGATATTCAATGGCTATGGGCCTGACAACATTCTGGTACTGAAGACTTGTGTTCCAGAACTAGCTGCTAAACTGTTCCAATAGTGACGACACTGACATCTACCCCACAATGTGGAAAATTGCCCAGGTATGGCCTGTACATAAAATGCAGAACAAATCCATCCCAGACATTTATCACTCCATCAGTCTACTCATGATCATCAACAAAGTGATAGAAGGTGCTGTCAACAATACTATCAAACTGCACTTACTCAGAAATAACGTGTTTACTGATGCTCGGTTTGGGTTCAGCCAGGGTAATTCAGCTGCTGACCAATCATAGCCTTGGTCCAAACATGGAGAAAAGAGCTGAACTCCAGAGGTGAGGTGAGAGTGACTGTCCATGATGAGGTACAAGTGAGGAGTGTGATGGGCAACTCTCCAACTGCCTGAATGAGTACAGTTCCAACAACATGCGAAACGTGACACCATCCAGGATAAAGCAATTTGCTTAATTGGCACCCCATCCACCACCTTCAACATTCGCTCCTTCCAGCACCATCGCACAGTGACAGCAGTGCGTGTAGCATCTGCAAGGCGCACTGATTCAAAAACAGCTTCTTCCCCGCTGTTACCAGACTCCTAAACGACCCTCATATGGACTGTCGTGATTAATACTACATTCCTGTACGCTTCACCCGATGCCGGTGTCTATGTATTTACATTGTTCGCTATGTGTTGATCTGTAAGGTTTTTTTTTCTTGCCATGTACTAAATGATCTGTTTGAGCTGCTCGCAGAAAAATACTTTTCACTATACCTCAGTACACGTGACAATAAACAAAATCCAATCCACTGCAGCAACCTACCAAGGCTCATTCGACAGCGCCTTCCAAAGCCCTGGCCTCCTCCACCTGGAAGGACAAAGGCGGGAGATGAAAGGGAACACCCATCACCAACCTGCAAGTTCCCCATCAAGTTGCACACAATCCTGACTTTCTCCCTACAAGCACTGTGGGTGTACCTACACCACATGACTGCAGTGCTTCAAGAAGGCTGTCCTTAGTTAAAATCCTGGAACTCTCTCCCTACTAGCATTGTGGGTGTACCTACGCCACACGATTGCAGTGGTTCAGGAAGGCGGTTCATCACCAGCTTGAGGGCAATTTGGGATGTACAATAAATGCTGGCCTAGCTAGCGACACCCAGATCCTGCGAAATAATATATATTTTTTTAAATTGCTGTTTTAAAAACTCATTGACCTTACATGGAGTTTCTAAAAAAGCAATCGGAGCAGAAAAGGGCAATTTTTTGCCAGATCATTAGAATTCGCTGATTACAACTTCATTTGGGTGGTTGTGGAAGGGGGAGTGAGGTGGGGGAGGGTGTACCGCTGTGGCGGCGCAGTGATTGACACTTCAGACATTGTTCCATTGTTAATCTTGAGCTAAACCCTGAATTTGCAATCAGGCACAGGAGGGTAATAACGGTGAACATAGACCGTTTGCCATCGAAAACCCCACCAATTCCAAGTTGCTAGAAAAAGACTAATGTATCTGATTTTTTTCCCTTCAACTCCAGTTGTAAAATTATTTGGAGCACTGAGACACAAGGTCTTATGTAAACTATCATTTAAAAGAGTCTGACAAATTCCTTTATGGATGTATTCTTTTCCTCAGGTTCAAGTTAAATTTACAGACTTGCTTGCTTCAAATCTCTGGCTTTAAAAAACTATTTGCCGATGTAGAAAACCTGCGGAAGCAGCCATTTGACTCTTCAAACCAGCAACATGAAAATATGCTAATTAAGGTGCGTTTGTCTTCAGTCCCACTATTTACTCCGACAACCTTGCCTCGCAAGTCTGCAATATTTGGGGATTTCTTTTGAGAAGGTAAAGGACAAAATCAATTGCATTGTTTTTATAACGACCCAAAATTTGCAGGGGTTTTGAGTACTAGTCGTCATCACCCCTCTGAATCTGAGCACAACTTAATGCAAGTGAAATCCTGAAGTTATGGAATCTGTCGTTATGAGCGACCCACTTCTCTCCTAATTTGCTGAAATGAAAGAACTTGCTGAGAGGACATTTTATGTGCAACGGCTATATTGCTCATTGCTCCAAAAATTATTCCACTGGATGTAAAGTAAAGGATGGAATCATTTTCTGGGTTTTTTTTTTGGCTGGCAGTGCACTGATGTTAAGTACCCATTTGGAATGAGTTGTAAGACAAGCATGCCTCGTTAATTTTACGAGTGTGTGCTTAAAGGTGAGTATCATTTGTTTCTTTGCAATCTCTTGTGAGCATAAAGAACTTCTTAAGCAAAATAATTAAATGTTAACGGGTTGAACAGAGCTTGCTTGTGGCCTGGTGTGATTGAGCAAATGAATTTCTCTTTGGGTGTTATCACCCATCTGTAATAAGCTTTGAAACAGAAGCTATGCTCTAGAACCTCCTCCGTTTTCTCTTCAGTAATTACAATTTCAGCTAAGAATGTTTTCAGTTGTTGTTTCCTTGTTTGGTATATTTTCACATTTACCATTCATTTTCTTTTCCTTCTGTGACTTTTAGCTGTGGGATTTGCTGATGCCTCATGTACACCTGGAGTCAAGAATCACCAAACAATGGGGCGACATTGGGTTTCAAGGTGATGATCCTAAAACTGACTTCAGAGGCATGGGAATGCTGGGATTACACAATCTCATGTAAGTCCTCGTATCTTTGTGAGTATATTAGTAGCCCCAAATATTTTAAGCACATTGTTTAAGTAGCCCCTTCCACCTCAATATGCTGATCTGTAATTATGTCCTGACACGAATTGAAAACATTGCCCTGCTATGGAGATCTTGGGACCTGGTGAACATGAAGGCTGATACCAGTCTGTCCACTCCCAACAGTCACCTGCTGTAGTTATTTTTAAGTCCTGGAATCTCTTCTGTTTAAAATCCTTAATTTTTCCTTGAATAGTTAAACCATCGTTATGACCCCCATTGTTAAACCTCTGTACATAACAAGAACTATGAATGCAGGTGAGGTTAAAATGAGGCAGAGTGCAGGCTTTCCCAATGGTGCTACACACTCTCCCAGGCCACTATTTTAATCCAGGGGTTTTGGGAGGCGCGAGGCCTCCACCGCAAACAGCCAACCTTGCAGAATCAGAGCATAAATGTTACTAAATATCTCACTCTGTAAGATTCAGGCAGTGAATTGATATGTTAATTTAATGTATATTTATTGATATTTCAATCAATTTTACTTAACGGCAAGAAACGTGATTGGTTGCGATTTATTTTGTGTGGCGAGGTGGTGAATTGAACGTTCTGAATTCTCCCTCTGCACCCGAAGAGGCGCCGGAGTGTGGCGACTAGGAGATTTTCACAATAACTTCATTACGGTGTTAATGCAAGCACACTAGTGACACTAATAAAGATTATCTCTAAGCGAAGCTGAGCTGATGGAAGTATCCTTTGGCAAGTTAGAGGCCAAGGGGTGGCATTCTCATTGTTGGAATTATTTAGCAATCTTGTTTATCTGCACTATTATTTAAAAGTCCTGGAACATTGATGTCCTTTGGGAAAACCTGGGAAAGCAAGGTTTCACCTGATTTGTTCTAAATTCAAAAATTAGATACAGTTGATTTTTCCTTGTGTTTACTCTTTGGAGGCACAAGGGCCGGGATTCACTGGTATCCAGTGGGGCGGGCCGTACCGGCGTCGAGGAGTGGCGTTGAACCACTCCGGCATCGGGCCGCCCGCGAGGTGCGGGGCTAGGCTGGCGTCAGCGGGGTTGGCGTCATGCCAACCGGCGCTGAAGGGCCTCCGCTGGCCGGCGCAAGTTGGCACATGCGCAATGGGTTTCTTCTCCGCGCCGGCCATCATGGAGCTTCACAGCGGCAGACGCGGAGGGAAAGAGTGCCCCCACGGCACAGGCCTGCCCGCAGATCAGTGGGCCCCGATCACGGGCCAGGCCACCGTTGGGGCCTTCCCGGTGGCCAGATCCCCCCCCCCCCCCCCCCCCCCCCCCCAGGACTCTGTAGGCCACCCACAGAGCCAGGTCCTGCCGGTAAGGACCTTGCATAATTTACGCCGACGGGACTGGCCGAAAACGGGTGGCAGCTTGGCCCATCGTGGGGTGTAGAATCGCCGGGGGGTGGCCGCTGGCAGCGGCTGCCGACCGGCACGTTCCCGCCCCTGCCAAAAACCTGCCGCTGGAGAATTCGGCAACCGGCGGGATTCACGCTGCCCCTGGTGATCCTCCGACCTGGTCGGACAATCCTGCCCAAGGTGTTTTGCTTCATAGAAGGAAGAAGAAAAGCTAAACTGAGATTCTGAATGGCATGTGTAATGTTTAATTTGTTGTCGTTCAAATCTTTAGATTCTTTGGGGATCACTACACAGCAGCGGCTCGCCAGACTCTTTCGCATTCAAATCACCCCAAAATCGGGTAAGCAAAAGTATGTTGATTTATTTTTACACCACCTCATTCATTTTACAAAGAGAAGGCTAACAAAAATATGTTGCCATTTTGGCCATGATTGCACTTTAAGACCTGTTTAAAACCTCACTTTCAAAGTAGTGAGGAAGCTCATTTTAAATGTAAGCTAAAATGAAAACTGATTTCCTACAAAATATTCCTCAGCTGTGAGCAAAATTTTTAATAATCTCGCTTTCAAAAGCAGTTCTGAGTTTATGAAATCATTCTTTTCAGTTTATTTTTAAGTGAAAGGCCCGACGGACGCTACATTTTAAAAGAATTAAACCTTCCAATTACAACTTCTAGCCTCCTGATTGGATGGGCATCAAATTGGGTGTGGATCCTTACCATAAATTTATCATTCATTTTGTGTCTGGCATTTGGAATTTCTAGTTATTGTGATTTAATTGTTTTAATTAAATAGACCAAATAAGCAGTATAATTCAACTATTTTCACTAGAAATTAGCGGGGAGGGATAGATTATTTTATCAGCCAATGTATGTAAACAGAGCCACTCAGGGCGACAGTGGAAACTTGATATAAAGGTTGAGTTTCTCTGGCTCTGCCCACTAAAGTCGGAATTTGCGATTGGCCCGAGAATACTCTGTCGGCCCAAAATTGGAATTCACGCCAGGTTAGGTCTCGAGTTCTGTCCACAGACCAAAACGGGCTTCCTGCCCAAACCCGATTATTATACTAAACCCCCTTTTTACATGCCATTAACCGGCTTGATGCCTGATTCATAGCCCTCCTGCGATGCTGGATCTCTTACTGACGAGGACCTGGCATGTTGGACCTCAAGGGGAATCAAGGCGCTAAGTCCAGTGCCCATGTGCCCATCTGCAGCCTGGAGGATCCCCTAATGTCCTGGGGGCTGGGTGGGCTCGGGCTGGGGGCAAGAGGTTGACCTCTGGACTCTCCCCTGGGATAGAGGTGCCAAGGCAGTTCTGCCGCTTCTAGCGGTGGGAAACCTGAAGATCATTCTTGGAATCATGATTTCCCTGATCAAAATCTTCATTCTTGTCTTGGTATTGTGAAAACATTGAAGTGGCCTGGTCAATTTAATCTACACGCCGCTAGACACCTGGAAGGCTTCCAAATCACAGCAGGCTTCCATTCTGCAGAAGGGATTCCGCTTTCTTCTCAGATGTGAGAAGACCCCTGTGAAGTGCTCTGACTGATCACTAGGGGGAATTCCTTTCTGTAGCCTGTATGTGCAGCAGGTGCAGCCTGGCCTCTTGAACAGCTCTGCCTGACAGCTGCAGGGCAGAGGAACAGTTCGTTGTTCATACAAGCAATACTTTCCCTTTTTCCACAGCTGCTCACTCAGCCCCATGCTTTTTAAACTGCTGTTTCAAGCATCTGAGCCTTCTTCGAAATCTCAAAACTGTTGGAAACTTTTGTTTTCATTCAATTTCACAATCCAGTATCTTTGACTAGCCTTTGATTGACAGCTTAATGGTTTTTACACAGCAGACAGGAGCTTTGTTTATTTATCTTTCCCTTCACAGTTTAATACATCTGAGGTATCCCCCATTGTTCCTAATTGCAATGTTTATAAACATCATTGTTCTGATTGACAGCTGGAGGCAATTTCAATGCAGCTAAGTGCTTTCAGTTCCTCTTTTGTAGCCCAAGCCCACCAAACCCCCAAGATCCTTGGGAGACCCTCCTTCTGCAGCCTGGCAGCAACAGTGGGCACATGGGCACTGGACTTGCCTCCTTGACCCTCTCGGGGTCCAACATGGCAGGCCAGGATGTCAGTCCCAGGGTACAGTGGACTGTTTGCACTGCAAAGGGTGGGGGGGGGGAGGGAGGCTGGCTAAGATAGGTTGGGTCACCCTCGTGCCTGCCTGTTGAGGGGTTGGGGGTTCTCCCTTTGTCAGCGGAGGGGGGGCTGGGGAGGGGCTCACCATTTCCGTTGTGGGGAGAGGGAAGCCTGTCTGTAAACACTGGGATCAGTGAAGGCAGGCTGGTTAGCGTGCTTCCCAATATGCAGATTTTTTTTTTTAGTATAAATTTAGAGTACCCAATTCATTTTTTTCCAATTAAGGGGCAATTTTTGCGTGGCCAATCCACCTACCCTGCATATCTTTTGGGTTGTGGGGGCGAAACCCACGCAAACACAGGGGGAATGTGCAAACTCCACACGGACAGTGACCCAGAGCCGGGATCGAACCTGGGACCTCGGCGCAGTGAGGCCGCAGTGCTAATCCACTGCTCCATCGTGCTGCCCTTATATGCAGATCTTTAACACAAAAATGGTTGAATCCAACTGGGAGGCACTGTCAGCACCAGTGGGAAACACTCCGGTTTTCCCACTGGCAAGAGCAGTTGGTCTGCAAAACAATCGTGCCCAAAGTCTCCAACGCGGAAGAAATATGCTTGTAAAACCAAGATTAAAAATCTTCTTTATCATATAAAATATAACAAAATGCTCAGCAGCTCTGGCAGCACCTGTGGAGAGAGAGAAACAGAGTTGAGGATCTTTCAACAGAAATCAAAAACCTCTTAACCGTTAGATGGATGATAGCCCTGTTCAATTTTTACTTTGTTCAGAAAGTGATTTGTGTTGTTGCACCTGCAAGAAACTAATTGTTTCAAAAATGTAAAATATTTTTATTTTGTCAGTTTTAGAACACAGTCTTGATATGTAACAGTTTGACAGCTAAAGCTTCGTTATGTTCCTGATTCCAGATATTCCTATGCTATAGTTGGAATAAACCTCACTGAAATGGCCTACAGTCTGATGAAGAGTGGCTTACTAAAGTCCTATTTCTACAACCTGGCTCCTGGAGTTCCACAGTTGCATCATTTTCATCAATTTTACTGTAAGTGTTTTAAAATGTTTCTTTCCACCGCTAACGCTTCTCCTTAATGCAGAATACATTTTGTTTGCTGAAAAGTTACAATGATTGTTTGCATAGGTATCAATGTTTACATCTCCAATTTGGTGTGAACTATTTCAAATTAAATTATTCCCTGTTGTAAATTTAAGTCAGCTATATAAACAAAATAACGCCTGACATGAGACTCCCAAAGCAAGCGCTGTATCCTGAACTTCAGCATGGCAAGGAAGCTCAGGAGGGCACAGGAAATGCTTCAAGGACACCCTCAAAGCCTCTTTGAAAAAGAGCAACATCTCCACCAACATCGAGGATTCCTTTGCCCAAGACCGCCTGAAGAAAAGCATCCAGGAAGGAGCTGAACATCTCGAGTTTCATCGCTGAGCAAGCTGAAACTAAGCGAAAGGAACATGTGGCAACCTGGGCATTCCATTCACCCACTGCACAAACCACTGTCTGCCCCACCTGTGACCGAGGCTGTTGGTCTGCATTGGACTTATCAATTACCTGAGAACTCATTTTTAGTGTAAAGCATGTCATCCTCAACTCCAAGGGACTGCCTAAGAAGAAATTTTTTTTAAATAGTTCATAGGGCGACACGGTTGCGCAGTGGTTAGCACTGCTGCCTCACTGGCACCAAGGACCCGGGTTCAATCCCAGCCCCTGGTCACTCCGTGTGGAGTTTGCACATTCTCCCCATGTCTGCGTTGGTCTCACCCCCACAACCCAAAGATGTGCAGGGTAGGTGAATTGGCCACGCTAAATTGCCCCTTAATTGGAAAAAAAAAACTAATTGGGTACTCTAAATGTATTTTTTTTTAAAGTAATGTATCTGACAATTGCAGCATCTGTCTATTCTTATAGTAATGTATCATGACTAACTTTTGCAACAGCTCCCTATCCTTAAAGTAATGTAAATGACTAGCATATTCTTTTCATGGAAGCACAATTCATTTGCCAAATGCATTGTGCATTTGATACCTCACTACGCACCATAGTAGCAAATGAATAACTGACTATTGTTTCCAAATTCCTTGTAATTGGGGTAGCATGGTAGCACAGCGGTTATCACTGTTGCTTCACAGCTCCAGGGTCCCAGGTTCGATTCCCAGCTTGGGTCGCTGTCTGTGCGGAGTCTGCACCTTCTCCCTGTGTCTGCATAGGTTTCTTCCGGGTGCTCCAGTTTCCTCCCAGAATCCAAAGATGTGCTGTTAGGTGAATTGGACATTCTAAATTCTCCCTCCATGGACCCGAACAGGCGCTGGAGTGTGGCGACTGGGGGCTTTACGCGGTGTTAATGTAAGCCTACTTGTGGCACTAATAAAGATTATTATTATTAGCACATCTGATAGACTTTGATACTTCTCTATTAGTAGAAAGGTTAATTTGCTCTAACCCTGATCTGTATCACTTTCATAAAATTATATCATTGAGATTGGTAAATTGCTGCATAGGAAATTGCAGTCAGAAATCCTGGGAATAACCGTGAACTTGAGGCTTAAATTAACCAACATGCATTTTTCAAAAAGAGTTATGTCTTTAGATTATGCTCATTCTTTTGATTTTCTTTGTGAAATGCAGCAATTTTAATTGGCTATATTACCAGATGTAACTGAAGATACCTTTCCAGCAATGAATAAGAAAATGTATTGTCTCATTCTGAACATGCATTTTGACATCATAACAACTTCAAGTTAACTAACTTAGACAGTTTGTTCATAAAAATGGAAGTTCCATCATTTTTGGAATCTATAATATGGCAATAACTTGGAGCAATAGTAACATATGGTAACATTATTGGATTTGTAATCCAAAGGCCCGAATGCTTCGGAACCGTGAGTTCAAACCTCTTCAGAGCAGTTTAATTAATTCATAAGCCTGAAATATAATGCAAGTCTCGTTAAGAATGATCAAGAAATTACAAAATTGTCATTAAAAACCCATCCATGTAACGAAAGACCTTTAGGGAGAAAATCTCCCATCCTTGCCCTGTCTGCCTTAGATCTACCCTCTGAAATGCCATGTCGCTCAACTGTGTTAAGATGCTACAGGGAAAGTAAAGCATTGTGAGTACCTATACCATATAGACTGCAGAGGTTCAAGAAGGTCATCCACCATCACCTTCTCAAGAGAAGAACGGAATGGCCAATAAATGCCGGTCTTGCCAGTGACACTCATGCGCCAAGAACGAATGTTAAAAAAAAGTCTTGATGAAATTTTAAAATACGTTCTGTGCGAAAAACTTTGGATTGGCAGATAAATGAAATACTTCATTTCAGTCCACCTGCTATTCTTCAATCCTTTGCTACAGCTGAAGTGAGTATCTATTCGGAAAACAATTACAGCAGAAGCAACCTAGCAGATTAGTCAATAATTTTAGTATTGCCAGAAAGTAAAGTTTCGCCCACTGCTGTTTAGCTATCTGAGCATTGCTCTTAATTTAATGGATTGTTTTTATTGTTTATTATGTAATATGTGCAGCATTTGCATAAACATTATTTGTAGTCATTAGCACATTGTTAACTGAAGTTCATCGGCAGTTTTGTTTAGATTATTTTAATATAGTAAAAACATAACACAATTGTTTAGTAATATACATTCCTATTGCTCCAACTGTTTTGGAGATCCTATTGGATCAGATATTTTACTTAAACATAGTACATATGGGTTGATTTGTATGCATTCCAACCCTGCAGTGGTTTAAACACTGTTTGCTTATGACACTTTCCAATATAATTCGACGGTGTGGCAAACTTTGGCTCCAACTACAAGTTGCTGACGACACAATCATAGTTGGTTGGGGGCAGCTCGGTGGCGCAGTGGGTTAGCCCTGATGCCTCACGGTGCCGAGGTCCCAGGTTCGATCCCGGCTCTGGGTCACTGTCCGTGTGGAGTTTGTCCGTCTCCCCGTGTTTGTGTGGGTTTCGCCCCCACAACCCAAAGCCGTGCAAGCTACGTGGATTGGCCACGCTAAATTGCCCCTTAATTGGATAAAATTAATTGGGTACTCTAAATTTATATTTTAAAAAATCATAGTTGGTCGGGTTTCGAACAATGATGAGTCCTACAGAAGGGAGTAACAACGATGAGTCCGAATACAGGAGGAAGTGCTGTAACAACAATCTCTCCCTCGATGTCTGATCATTGACTTCAGGAAGAAAAGCATCATACACACCCCTGTCTGCATCAATTGGGCAGAGGTGGAGATAGTTGACAGCTTCAAATTCTTAGGTGTGTACATCACCAGAAATCTGTCCTGGTCCACCCACCCAGGTCGATGCTACGACAAAGAAAGCACAACAGTGTCTCGACGTCCTCAGGAAACTAAGGAAATTCGGCATGTCCAAATTGACTTGCCAACTTTTACAGGTGCTCCATCGAAAACATCTTATCTGGCTGCATCACAGCTTGGTATGGCAACTGCTCTGTCCAAGACCATAAGAAACTACAGAGTCGTGAACACAGCCCAGTCCATGACGCGAACCTGCCTCCCATTCATTAACTCTGGCTACACCTCCTACTGCCTTGAAAGCTAGCAGCATAATCAAAGATTCCTCCTACCCGGCTTAGTCCCTCTTCCAACTTCTTCCATCGGGCAGGAGATACAAAAGTCTAAGAACACTCACTAAAAGATTCAAAAACAGCTTCTTCCCCGCTGTTACCAGACTCCTAAACGACCCTCATATGGACTGAACTGGACTGATCTTATCTCTACACACTTTTCTCTACAGAGTAGTACTACATTCCTGTCTGCTTCACCTGATGCCTGTGTCTATGTGTACATTGTGTATTTATGTTTGCCCTATGTATTTTTCTCATGCATGGAATGATCTGTCTGAGCTGTATGCAGAACAATACTTTTCACTGTACCTCCGTACACGTGACAATAAACAAAACCAATCCAATACAGTTCAGTTTGTACTGCTATCGGATATTTTGCTACATCATAGACACTGTATAAATGCAAGTTATTGTTGTAATCTGGTGGCTGGTTCAAAATTACATTCTTCCTTCATTCAAATGCTGAATGAAAGTAACACATTTTAAACATAGCACCAGATAATTCTACAGATTCCTAGGCCGATTACCACAGTTAGTTAGACATGCATTTGAGATATGCATGATTCTTTTTGGTCCTTGTAAATGTACAGGGCGGAAGAGAAGCATTATATGATGCAGCCAGACTTCATGAATAACAGTTTTCATTTTGTTTTAGGTTACTTAATGTATGAGTTTGACCAATTCTGGTTCAAGGAGGAACCATCCAGCATCATGGAATTCAACCTCTACAGAGAACAATTTCATGAAAGGATAAAACAGCTATTACAAGATCCCAAAACAGTGCTTAAACTGAACTTCAATAAATAGACAGTAAAAAATGTATGAAACCCATGATGTACCACTTGGAATTAATTGGAAGATGTGAGTTTATGCAGTGGATCTGAGAGTTTCAATTGAGTTTTTACTTGTAGATAGACACCTATTAATATCATTATGTGACTGAAATTCAGGATGGGTTCATTTATAAATACACCATCAAATTGTTTCAGGTTGTCGAGTGTTTGATTGCATAAATATGGAAACTTATGGTGATATCCATAAAGTAGTAATTGAAATGGTACTTCATTTTGGAAGGAATCATTTGAAATGTATATAAATTTGATTTGAGAGTTTTTCTATTTTTCCTTTGGAGCACACAACACGTAACATCACTTGAATTTATTCCTTCTAAAACATTTTTTAATTTGTCATTGTTATTGCTGCTACATGCAGTTTCATGAACATTACCTATAAAATTTTAAAGCAGTATTGGTGTTGCATTGTCATTCTGCCTTTTTAATTTACTGCAGTTGAAGAGGAAATAGGGCTACCTGGGTGTAATCACAAGGCTGTAATCTCACCAATTGTGAGAGCAAAAGAGTGGCTTCGCTACATCTGAGTTGTGTGTCCCTTTAACTTGGAGATTCCTGTGGTGGAACCTACTTTCAGAAGTCTCTTATTCGTAATTATATACATCATGGAGTTGCAGGGTGCCAGGTGGAATGGCAGACGTTACCAGGACGTTCCATGTATTTGATATTGTTTAAAGGTTGATATCTGCATGTGATGTAAAACTAAAATTTCCAGCAGTAATCTTTTTAAATCTGACTACAGTATATACCAAAAAGTTCTAAAGTAGCAATTGATTGGTTTTCAAAAAAGATCTTGCCGTGTATTATGCAAATATTATTGATTCCTAATTAATTCTCTACATTAAGTGATTACATTATAAAATAATCTTCCCACAAGACGCCACAGCCTATGAATGACTTGGAGCTTATTGCTGAGTTCAAATTATTGACAATCTTGCTGGTACAATTAAACTGAGGTCCTTTCGAGGTATGCACCTTTACATTTTGAATGCTTTTGTTTAAATTGTGTGAAGTGTATGTTAACTGGTAGATTAACAGTTAATGCCTCCCACCATCATCTACCAAAAAGTGAAAAATATTTTTTAAATGGAGAGATTATTGAAAAAATCCAAAATGAGTGTTATGGTCAGTGCACTATTTGAAGAGGCACAAGGAAAAATGAGCCTTGTCTCACTCAGGAAAGCAAAGTAGGTTTTGTTTTTCAATGTACCATTCCTGCTTTTTAAACAGGATCCCTTATTGTATGATCGGCAGTGGAAAGTTTTATATTTATTGCTGGCGATTAATCTAGATAAAACATTCGTAGCTGAGTGTTGATAAATTAATTGGATGGAATATTTTGTTTCAGAAAGATATGCTACAATATTTGAAATTTATATAGATTTCTACTGGTTGGCTTTCCATTTGAGAATGGGGACGAGAGGGGCGGGGGGGGAGATGAAGCTTTATTTTATGAACTTTTGCTGAAATAAATAGTATAACTACAACAACTGTATCTTATGTATTTTGACTCTGTTTTTTTTACTTTAACTGCGTTTTTATTTAATCATTGTACATCTGTTGTATACCTCTACTATTCCGACCAACTGCAGATGAGGTTCCTCAAAAGTTGTAAATCCAGGTGAGACCCCTTGATTTGTCACCATCCAGCTAGGACTCCCCTCCTCAAATTGTTACAAATCAAAGTGAGGAGGGATGACTGACTGTGACTTTGATCAACCTGTTCTCTGCTGGTAGCAACAAGGTTTAATCTAACAAGGTTCCCCATGTTTGAATTTTGCTTTTCCAGACCCAATAGTTATTTTTAAAGAGGAGCCAATTTAACCAGACTTTCTTGAGTTAAGATATAGTAAGTTTATTAACTACTAAAAAAAAGTTTGGAGTAAAGGTACACACATGCATCTACATTCGTACGCATTACAAGTAAAAATGGAGTCCAATAGTAAGTAAATATAAATAAAAGGTTACATGGGACTACCTTTGATTTGTGAGGAGTAGATGATATATGCGGCCATTACAAATTGATCCCAGTACAGTCGACTTCTGAAGGCGAGTCGTTGATGCTTCAATTCGGGTATCCTGTGATTTGGTAGAGAGATTTTGAATTGTTTTCCAGCTGCGATCCCTTTTTGCTGGTTGGTTGACTTCCATAATCAAGAGAGTTTTTTCAACTGTTTTTCCTCACAACACAGACAGACCAGAATGACAGGGCAGATACGGGCAGCTCTCTCAGCTGGCTTTTAACCCCGTTTGTGTGTTCCACCCTGGAATCGACTAGTCCAGGGTTTTTCAAAGTGCATGGGTGGTCAAAAGGGGCATGGTGTTCAGGGTTGCAGTGCTCCCAGAGGATCGAATAGCGTCTTGGCTCCACTCATCAGCTGCTTAAGGCATTGAGACTGGGAGCCGCTGCATAATCAGCAGTGCAGTCTCTGACCATAAGTAACAGTGAGCAGGTCTGCGCACCTTCCATGTACACTTGGAGCCAAGTGCCCTGTATGTGCTTTTTGCCTGACTTCACTTGGAAGCAAGCTTCTTTCGCTTTCAAGCCAAGTGGACTGTGGACATGGATTGTTTCATTACAAGAAAGAGATGGACAGAGACACTCGTGGGTAGTGTACCTACTGGCTAGGATCCCACATCGGAATCTGCTGAAGAGAGCTGCCATTGACAAAGCATAATTAGCCTCTTGATTGGTAGCTTACCATTTCGCGAAAGAGAAAATGGCCCACACTTAAGAGATTAATTTTCCCTGCAGCATTAGACATGGCTCGCAAGGTCCTAGATGAAAGGTCAATTGAAGAACTGATGTATCCTGCTTAAGTACGGCTTATTTTCCATTTAAAGTTTGCACAGGCGTTCTCAATACAATGTGATGAAAGTACAGATGATTCAGACCGCAACCATGCTAGTTTACATTAGGTATGTTTGGCTGAATAAATTTGTTGAGGATTTGCTGTGCCGCTTGATATTATCAACCAGCACAACTGACGCACAGATCTTTGAAACGTTGAATAGTTACATGGTTGGAAAGTGCAGGCTCGACTGGGTTCATCGCAGAGGAATCAAAAGCAATATGGCAGCCAACATGACTGGGGGAGAAAACAGTGGAGTTACGATAAGGATTAAGAAGGCAGCTGATGAGGACATTGTTTGGAATCATTGCTTTAGTCACTATGAGGTGTTGGCATCGAAAGGAATTCCATCTGATCTTGAAGTGGTATTGAAGGGAATTGTGAAAGTCATGAATTTCATTAATCATAACGCATTCGATACCAGGCTTTTTGAGGCTCTGTGTTCTGATATGGGGGCCGAGCACACATTTATTGTTCCACATAGGAACATTGGCTGTCAAGGGGTCGGGTGCTTGGCAGAATTTATGAATTGAGATAAGAAATCCATGCTTTCCTCCTTGTGAAATCATCCTCTCTGGCTGATTCGTTTGGTGGTGAAAGTTGGATGCTATGTCTGACCTTGCAGACATCTTTTCAGTTCTAAACGAGCTGAACCTCAAATTGCAAGGAAAGGATGATCGCTTTTGGCGCTGTGAAGAAATAGATGCTTTCCAAAAGTCATTGAAAGTTTGGCAAGTGTGAGTGCAAAGCCAAAACTATTACATGTTCCCCACACTGCTACAATGTTAGTAAGAGAACTGTCAATAGACAAGCCTTATTCTGTTGCATCTGCCTGTGCTGATCATCAGTTTTTGTTCCAACTTCTCAGAGAAGTTTCAGATTTTGAAAAGGGAAGAGGTGGGTGAAAAACCTCTTCGAGTTTGAAACCCAGAGTAAGTTATTAATTTACAGCTGACTCCAAATGAGGGGCTGGTTTAGCTCAGCGGGCTAGATAGCTAGTTTGTGAAGTGCAAGTTCAATTTCCATACCAGCTCACCCGAACAGGTGCTGGAATGTGGCGACTTGGGGCTTTTCACACTAACTTCATACTTGTGACAGTAAAAGATTATTATATCACATTATTATTATAGGAGACCTGTGACAGCACATTAAAAACAGACCACAAGTCCATGAGGTTGTCAGGATTCTGGAGTAGCAATTCCCTGAAGTATCCAGTGTTGAGTAAAATGAGCATTTTATTGCTATTGCCCTGAACAGCAACCTACATGTGCAAGGTTGGATCTTAGAATTTACTTATTTTGAGGAAGAAAGTTCCAAAAACTGACAACCCTATGAAAGAAAAAAAATCTCCTAATCTCTGACTTAAATGGGTGACCCCTTGTTTTTAAAGATTGACCCGCTAGTTCTAGATTCTCCCACAAGAGGAAACATTCTGTCCACATCCACCCTGTCAAGTCCCATCACTATCTTTGGTTTCAATCAAGTTGCCTTTTCCTCTTCTAAACTCTAGTGGATACAAACCTAGTTTGCCTAACCTTTACTCATAAAACAGCCCTTCTTCCATCCCAGGTATTAGTCTAGTAAACCTTCCCTGAACTGCTTGGCACCACACCTCAGAAGGAATATGTTGGCCTTGGAGGGGCTGCCATGCAGATTCACTGTAATGATGCCAGGGTCAAATTATGAGGGCATGTTCCACAAACTTGTGTTCCTTTGTGAATGTATGATTACGAGTTATCTAAATTACATGTTTAAGATAATTAAAGGAATTGCTACTTTTCACTTTATTTCTGTGGTGGGAGTCCAGAGCAAGGGGCCAGAACTTTAAATTAGAGTTGCTAGAGTCAGTAATCAAGGATTTCGTAGCACAGCATTTGGAAAACAGTGGGATAATCAGACAAAGCATGGATTTACGAAAGGGAAATCATGCTTGACAAACCTACTAGAATTCTTTGAAGATGTATGCAATAGAGTGGACCAGGGAGAATTGGTGGACGTGTTTTTTTTAGACTTTCAGAAGGTTTTCGATAAGGTCTCAAATAGCAGATTACAGTAAAGTTAAAATGCGGAGAATTGTGGGTAATGTCTTGAGATGGATTGAAAGCTGGTTAGCAGATGGGAATAAATGGGTCCTTTTCTGATTGGCAGGCAGTGACTAGTGGGGTACCGCAGGGATCTGTGCCAGGACCTCCACTGTTTACATTATATATTAATGATTTGGACGAGGGAACTAAAAGTAATATCTCCACATTTGTCGATGATACAAAGTTGGGTGGGAAGGTGAGATGTGAGGACGCAGAGATGCTTCAGCAGGATTTGAACAGGCTGAGTGAGTGGGCACATGCATGACCGACGTAGTTTAATTTGGATAAATGTGAGGTTATCCACTTTGGTGGCAAAAATAGGAAAGCCGATTATTATTTGAATGGATGTAAATTGAGAGAGGTGGATACTCAGCAAGACCTTGGTGTCCTCAGCATCAGTGGCTGAAAGTAAGTCCGCAGGTACAACAGGCAGTAAAGAAGGCAAATGGTATGTTGGCCTTCAAAGCGAGAGGATCCGAGTATAAGAATAGGGATGTTTTACTGGGTGTATATACTGATGTATGGGGCAGTGGTGAGGCCACACCTGGAGTATTGTGTGCAGTTTTGGTGTCCTTATTTGAGGAAGGATGTTCTTGCTATGGAATTGAAAAATTGAAATTGAAAATCGCTTATTGTCACGAGTAGGCTTCAATGAAGTTACTGTGAAAAGCCCCTAGTCGCCACATTCCGGCGAGGCTGCCCGGGGAGGCTAGTACGGGAATCGAACCGCTGGCCTGCTTTAAAAGCCAGCGATTTAACTCAGTGAGCTAAACCAGCCCCTGGAGAGGGTGCAGCAAAGGTTTACCAGGCTGATTCCTGGGATTGAGGGACTGTCACATGAGGAGAGACTAAGTTGTTAGGATCATATTCATTAGAGTTTAGAAGAGTGTTGGGAGTAGGGGGGGGGTCTCATAGAAACTTATATAATTCCAACAGAATTCGACAGGGTAGATTCAGAAAGAACGTTCCCGATGGTGGGGAAGTCCAGAACCAGGAGTCATAGTTTGAGGATAAGGGGTAAACCCTTCAGGACTGAGTGAGGGGAAATTTCTTCACCCAGAGAGTGGTGACTCTGTGGAATTCACTACCATTGAAAGTAGTTGAGGCCTGAATGTTGCGTAATTTAAGAAAGAATTAGATATAGCTCCTGGGGGGCTAAAGGAATTAAGGGAGAGGGGGGAAGGCAGGATCAGGGTATTGAACTTGATGATCTGCCATGATCATAATGAATGGTGGAGCAGGCTTGGAGGGCTGAATGGCCTCCTCCTGCTTTTTTCTTTGTTTGTTTCTATGTATGTTTGCCCAAAAGGAATATAGATCAATTGAATATTTCAAAATTGAATTAATATTTTAGTTTAGTAAGATTATTAAGGGTAAGGAGCCAAGGTGGGTAGATGGAGTTAAAATACAAAGCAGTCGACTTCCGGTGGCTGTGATGGATCAGTAAGCCACACATCTGGGAGCTCCCGTTTTAAAGAGATTTTTCAGCTCTTTTGAGAGCCCAAAACGGAAATTTTTCGACGTCTCCCGGTGGGGGAAGGTGTGCTGAACGACTTTCCCTGCAGTCCATGACTCGAACTCGGAGTGGAAAGGGGGAAAAAACAGCAGCAGCTCCTCAGAAAAAACAGGGGAAGGGATCCAAGATGGCCGCCGACAGAGCTCCAGAGGAATGGAGACTCTGGGCCCAGGAACAACAAACTGATCTCCTGCGCTGCTTTAAAGAATTCAAAGATGAAGTACTGAGCTCTCTGCAGGAAACGAACAGAAGGCTGTCAGAGATTCAGTCCACCCAGGGTGCTGCCATCAAGAAGTTGCAGACGCAGGCCATTGAACGAGAGGAGGAGGCCGTGGTCCTCGTGAGTAAGGTGGAGGGGCACGAAGCACTCCACAAGAAGTGGCAGGAACGCTTTGAGGAGCTGGATCACCGCATGAGGCGGAAAAACCTGCGGATCTTGGGCCTTGCAGAGGGGCTGGAGGGATCGGACCTGACAGCCTATGTGGCTGTAATGCTGAATTCGCTAGTGGGGGCCGGATCTCTCCATCTGCCCTTGGAGCTGGAGGGAGCGCACAGGGTGCTGGCCAGGAGGCCCAAGGAAGATGAACCCCCGCGTGCGGTGCTGGTGAGGTTCCACCGGTTCAGTGATCGGGAGTGCGTGCTGCGCTGGGCCAAGAAGGTGAAGAGCAGCAATTGGGAGAATGGGGTAGTGCGGATCTACCCAGGACTGGAGTGCGGAGGTGGCTAAGCGGCGGTCCGGATTTAATCGGACGAAAGACGTGCTTTATAGAAAAAAGATAAAGTTCAGAATGTTGCCGCCCGCGCGCCTGTGGGTAACTTATTCGGACCGGCATTATTATTTCAATTCCCCGGAGGAGGCGTGGGCCTTCGTGCGGACGGAGAAACTGGACTTGAACTAGGGGTTGGGGGTTGCGAGGTCGGCTGTAAGATATTAGTGCTGGATTCTGCTGTTGCTGTGTTCTCTTTTTCTTCTGTTGTTTTCTTCTTGTTTTAGTACTTTTGCAATTTTGATATGGTTATTTACGGAGGGGTTGTTCTGCTATGTTTTTGTTTTTGTGCTGTGGGACATTGTCTGGGCTGTGTATCTTGAGGGGAGGGTCGGGGGGGTATGTTGTATTCTATGCCGGAGTGGGGGTATGGAGTGGGGCTGATATTTGGGAGCTGCGTCAGAAGGGTGTGGTGGGGCAGTGCAAAAGCGCGGGCTTTCCTCTGGTTTCCCGTGCTGCGGGGCTGGGGGATGGAGATGGTGACAGGGGAGGCGGGGCCTTAACTGGTTCTTCCCTGCGCTGGAGCGGTGCCAGGAGGAGGGATAGATTGGGGGATGATCCCACTTCGGGAGGGGTCGGGCTATTGGCGGGAGTTTCCGGGGTCAGCAGAAGTTAGCTGACCCACGGAAGTACAATGGAGGACGGTTCGCGGATGGGAGGGTTCCTAGCCTGGGGGGGAAGGGGGGGAAGGGAGGGGGGGAAAGGGGAATACCGGGTTGCTGCTGGTAGGGTCAAGAAGGAGCTGGTGGGGGCTGGGGGGACAGAGGTGAGGGGTTGTCGCTATGGGGACGGGGTCGAGCAGGGGGTGCTGGCCTGGGGCGGGCAGTCAACGGGCTATGGCTAGCCGACGGGGGAGGGGGGCGGGACGCCCTCTGATCCGGTTGGTCACCTGGAATGTGAGAGGGTTGAATGGGCCGGTGAAGCGGTCGAGGGTACTGGCTCACCTGAAGGGGCTAAAGGCGGATGTGGCAATGCTTCAGGAGACCCACCTGAGGGTGGCGGACCAGGTCCGCCTGAGGAAGGGATGGGTGGGGCAGGTTTTCCACTCGGGGTTGGATGTGAGGAACCGGGGAGTGGCGATTCTGGTGGGGAAAAATGTGTTGTTTGAGGCATCGGAGGTGGTGGCGGATAAGGGGGGTAGGTATGTGATGGTTAGGGGCAGGCTACAAGGAGAGAAGGTGGTACTGGCTAGTGTGTATGCCCCAAATTGGGACGATGCGGGCTTTATGAGGCGTATGTTGGGACGGATCCCGGATCTGGAGGCGGGAGGTCTGGTCATAGGGGGGGACTTTAATACGGTGTTGGATCCTTCACTGGATCGGTCCAGCTCTAGGACGGGTAGGAGGCCGGCGGCGGCCAAGGTACTGAGAGGGTTTATGGACCAGATGGGTGGGGTGGATCCATGGAGGTTTGTAAGGCCGAGGGCACGCGAGTACTCTTTCTTCTCCCACGTACATAGGGTCTACTCTCGGATAGATTTCTTCGTGGTGAGTAGGGGACTGATTCCGAGAGTGGAGGAGGCCGAGTATTCGGCCATTGCAATCTCTGACCACGCTCTGCATTGGATAGAGTTGGAGATGGGAGAGGTTCGAGACCAACGTCCGTTGTGGCGGTTGGATGTGGGGTTGTTGGCGGAGGAGGAGGTGTGTAGGAGGGTCCGGGCAAGTATTGAGGGGTACCTTGAGGTGAATGATACGGGGGAGGTTCAGGTGGGGATGGTCTGGGAAGCCCTGAAGGCAGTAATTCGTGGGGAGCTGATATCCATCCGGGCACACAGGGAGAGGAGTGAGAGGGATAGACTGGTGGGAAAGATGCTGGAGGTGGACAGGAGGTATGCAGAGGCACCAGAGGAGGGACTGTTGGGGGAGAGGCGCAGCCTGCAGGCTAAATTTGATTTGCTGACCACTAGAAAGGCGGAGGCACAGTGGAGGAAGGCACAAGGGGCAGTGTACGAACATGGTGAAAAGGCGAGTAGGATGCTGGCTCATCAGCTGCGTAAGCGGGATGCGGCTAAGGAGATTGCTGGAGTGAGAGATAAGAGTGGGAATGTGGTGCGGAAGGGGGTAGAGGTGAATGAGGTCTTCAAGGATTTTTACGGGGAACTGTACCGGTCGGAGCCAACGGGGGAGAGGAGGGGAATGGAGAGGTTCCTTGACGGGCTTTCTTTCCCGAAGGTGCAGGAGGAGAAGGTGGAGGGGTTGGGTGCGCCGATTGAGCTGGAGGAGCTAGTTAAGGGGATCGGGCAGATGCAGTCAGGGAAGGCACCGGGGCCGGATGGGTTCCCGGTGGAATTTTATAAAAAGTTTGTGGATCTAGTGGGCCCCTTGCTGGTGCGAACACTCAATGAAGCGTGGGAGGGGGGGGACTTTGCCCCCGACGATGTCACAGGCGCTGATCTCGTTAATTTTAAAGAAGGACAAGGACCCCCAGCAGTGTGGTTCATACAGGCCCATATCTCTCCTCAACGTGGACGCTAAGGTGCTGGCAAAAATCCTGGCCACCAGGATAGAGGACTGTGTGCCAGGGGTTGTGCACGAGGACCAGACAGGTTTTGTGAAGGGAAGGCAGCTGAACACGAATGTGCGGAGATTGCTGAATGTCATTATGATGCCGGCGATTGAGGGGGAGGTAGAGATAGTGGTGGCACTGGATGCGGAGAAGGCCTTCGATAGAGTGGAGTGGGGGTACCTATGGGAGGCGTTGGGGAGGTTTGGATTTGGTGAAGGGTTCATTAGATGGGTAAGGCTGTTATATGAGGCCCCGATGGCGTGCGTGGCTACGAATAGGAGGAGGTCGGAGTACTTCCGGCTTTACCGAGGGACCAGGCAGGATTGCCCCTTGTCCCCCTTGTTGTTTGCACTGGCAATCGAGCCGCTGGCGATGGCATTGAGAGATTTAGAGAGGTGGAGAGGCTTGGTGCGAGGTGGAGAGGAACATAGGGTGTCGTTGTATGCCGACGACCTGTTACTGTATGTGGCGGACCCGGTGGGAGGGATGCCGGGAGTGATGGAGTTACTAGCCGAGTTTGGGACCTTCTCAGGTTATAAATTAAACTTAGGCAAGAGCGAGGTGTTTGTGGTGCACCCTGGAGACCAGGAGGAAGGAATTGGTAGGCTCCCGCTTAGGTGGGCAGGGGAGAGCTTTAGGTACCTGGGGGTGCAAGTGGCCAGGGACTGTCGTTGGCGGGGAGGATGCAGTCCGTCAAAATGACAGTGCTTCCGAGGTTCTTGTTCCTTTTTCAGTGCCTGCCCATATTTATCCCCAGGGCCTTCTTTAGGAGAGTGACTAGCAGTATTCTGAGTTTTGTGTGGGCACATGGGACTCCGAGAGTGAGGAGGGTGTTCCTGGAGCGAGGAAGGGATGGAGGTGGGCTGGCACTGCCCAACCTTCTGAGGTACTATTGGGCAGCCAATGTGTCAATGGTGCGTAAATGGGTGATGGAGGGGGGAGGGGCGGCGTGGAAAAGAATGGAGATGGCGTCATGTAGAGGTACGAGCCTGGGTGCCATGGTAACGGCACCGTTGCCGCTCTCCCCTAAGAGGTTTACCACGAGCCCGGTGGTGGCGGCGACCCTAAGAATCTGGGAACAATGGAGACGGCATCGGGGGGAAACAGGGGCCTCGATGGAGGCTCCACTGGGTGGCAACCATCGGTTCATCCAGGGGAACACGGATGAGGGATTCAGGGGGTGGCAAAGGGCGGGCATCAGCAAATTGAGGGACCTGTTTATTGGCGGGAGGTTTGCGGGCCTGGGGGAACTGGAAGATAAATTTGGCCTTCCCCAGGGGAACATGTTCAGATACCTGCAGGTAAAGGCGTTTGCTAGGCGACAGGTAGAGGGATTCCCTTTGCTGCCCTCGCAGGGGGCGATGGACAGAGTGCTTTCGGGGGTGTGGGTAGGAGAGGGGAAGGTGTCTGACATCTATAAGGCAATGCAGGAGGTGGAGGAGTCGTCAGTGGAGGAGCTGAAGGCTAAATGGGAGGAGGAACTCGGGGAGCAGATAGAGGACGGGACTTGGGCGGATGCCTTGGACAGAGTCAACTCTTCCTCCTCATGTGCGAGGCTTAGCCTCATCCAATTTAAGGTGCTGCACCGGGCCCACATGTCTGGGACTAGGATGAGTAGGTTCTTCGGGGGTGAGGACAGGTGCACCAGATGTTCGGGGAGTCCTGCGAACCACGCCCATATGTTCTGGGCATGCCCAGCATTGGAAGAATTCTGGAAGGGGGTGGCGGGGACGGTGGCGAGGGTGGTTGGATCCAGGGTCAAACCAGGGTGGGGACTCGCGATTTTTGGAGTTGCGGTAGAGCCGGGAGTGCAGGAGGCGAAAGAGGCCGGTGTCCTGGCCTTTGCGTCCCTAGTAGCCCGTCGAAGGATTCTGTTACAATGGAAGGATGCAAGGCCCCCAAGTGTGGAGACCTGGATCAGTGACATGGCGGGATTTATAAAATTGGAAAAGGTCAAATTTGCCCTGAGAGGATCAATACAAGGGTTCTATAAACAATGGCAGCCTTTTTTGGACTTCCTGGCTCAGAGATAGGTAACTGGGTCAATAGCAGCAGCAACCCCGGGGGGGGGGGGGGGGGGGGGGGGGTGCATTATTGTAGTGTTTATTCTGTAACTTTATAGTGTGTTAATATGCGTTGTTGTTAAAATGCTGGGTTGTTCATGGGATGGGGCGAATGTATATGATTGTTAATATTATTGTTATTTTCTGTATTTTACTAAGGTGCGTCAATGTTGTATAAAATCAAAATTTCTCAATAAAAATGATTTAAAAAAAAAAAATACAAAGCAGTCGCAATCTGATGGAATGGTGGAATAGGCCGAATGGGCTAGTCGTGCTCCTACATTATTTTCTACATACACACACAAACTGCACTTTCTAGTTTCAGCACAGTGGCAACTCTCATTTCCCAACGCCTTCCCCCATGCACACAACATCTGCAGTCTTCCATCATGCCAACCAGACTCCAAACCATTTACAAGGATGGCAGCCTTTTTTCTTGTAGGGCGATGTTGCATACAATATGACACCAGATTTGGCAATTGGAGGAGGCTAAACCCACCTATATATCTGGTGTATAGTAAACTGTAATATGTCACTGAAGATCCCTTGCTGCAACTTCGGCTGAACTTGTGGCATAGAGCTGCAGAAGGTGTTCATTAGTCTCTGGTTCCAGTTTAACTGCAACTAATAACATAGTTCAATGGCACTCTCCTTGGTGAAGTCAAACCATCCGAAAGATTGCTCCTTTGTGAAGTTAAGTTATGAGGTGAGCTCATTGAGACTAACTGTGGGTATGGCCTCCTCTTCAATGATGTACCCCCTCAAGGTACAAAGTCAGACGATCCATCACTACCATAAAACTAATTGCAAAGCAGTCCAGCACCTACACAAAGTTGTTGCGTCAGAATGTGGATGGCAGCACGGTTGTGCAGTGGGTAGCACTGCTGCCTCACAGCGCTTTGATCCCGGTTCTGGGTTACTGTCCGTGTGGAGTTTGCACATTCTCCCCATGTCTGCATGAATTTCGCCCCCACAACCCAAAGATGTGCAAGGCAGGTGGACTGCCTGTTAGTGCCATGTTTATTACATCAGACACTGGAACAAACCAATTTCACAAAATAGTCCTACAGCAAGCAAAGGAACCTTAAGGTTTTTGAATGCATAGTGAGCAGCCCATTCAAATAGGATGGGGCAACTATATCCAGGATAGAATGATCCATGTGACTATCGGCTATATTGCACCTTAAGATGCTCATTATGTCTCTGTAAAACAGGCCCAGTGTGATCAAATTTCCAGGTCAGTGTTGCTTTGTACATTCTTTAGGAATGATTCCTGTTATTTCCTTTTGTCAAGACTTTCTTTCAGCACCTTGGTGTGCACTTAATGGTAGAAGAATAATTTCCATATACCGGCCAAGGCCACTGTCAATGTAATCAATAAGTACCTTTACATATGCCGAGGGCATGATGCTGTGCCGTAAAGCCAGCCATCACCTGCTAAATGTATGGAAGGAACCCTGTTAGTTGTACGTTATTCTTCCTCTGATAATTTCAGTCCAAACCAGGCAGATTAAACAAATAATACTGAGTTATGGGTGAGATAATATACCAAAACAGGAAGACAGCAAGAAACTAAAAGTATCATGCTTAGTGCTATGGGTTGCATCAGACAGAATTAAAATAGCTTTTTCTCCAATGTATTTCTTTCACATTTGTCATGCAACATCATTTTTGGAAGAAACTGGACTGGATTCTCAGCACCCCAACGCCGAAATCGCGTCTGGCACCGGGGTGGAGAATCCACTTTCGCGCATGGAATCAGGACCAGCATCGATTCCTCGATTCTCCGGCCCCCGAAAAGCGGTGTAACCGGGACATACGCCGTGTATCTCCC
This sequence comes from Scyliorhinus canicula, assembly GCF_902713615.1. Taxonomy (NCBI): domain Eukaryota; kingdom Metazoa; phylum Chordata; class Chondrichthyes; order Carcharhiniformes; family Scyliorhinidae; genus Scyliorhinus; species Scyliorhinus canicula. The sequence goes on along the minus strand of NC_052148.1, from coordinate 240,800,822 downwards.
ACCTGTGGCCATTGGCAGAGACCCACCCCAATATTCTCCGCCGTCGACCGGCCAAAGTCTCGATGGCGTGGATCTAATGTGGTCCTGCCATTTGGGATACTCGCATGGCGGCTGCAGACTCAGTCCGCAGCCACCATGGTCAGGGGCGGGCCGATCGGAGGGCAGGGGGGGCCTTATACGGGACGGGGCTATTTTTGAGTGGGCGGTCCAGGTCGGGCGCACGGCTGATCGGGGCATCATTTAGGAGGTCCAGCTCCACGTTCTGTGTACGCCATGGAGCACGGCGCGACCGCTGGAGACCGCCGCCGTGCTCATGCACGGCCTCTGACCAGGTAGTGCGAGGGCCCGTATCTGCAGCTAAAGCTGCTAGATTCACGACGGTCCCTGTTAGCCCCCTGCAGGGCTGAGAATATATCGCCTTTTCACGCCAGTTTTTCTGGCTTAAAAGGCCACCGTTTTTACGACGGAGTGGGGACATAATCCCAAAAACGGAGAATCCGGCCCACTGTTTTTCACAGACTTTCATGAATCTAACATGGGGGTTACTGCAGGCCAGTGATGTTATTCTTACGTCAACCAACAAACTGAACTAAAGATATTAAGAAATGTCTCCGACATACACTTCAGACTAAAGAATCCCTCGATCCTGAGTTACCAATCACAAAGATCAAGGACACAATAGACTGAGCAATCATGTAGAATGACTGATAAGAGTTGTCTGCATGTCACTATAGATAGTTAATACTTCAGACAAGTACTACTTAGTTCGTAGGCACCCCAGCCAAAGTTCAAGAATAAATTGACCTGGATATGTTTTGCAGACAGTTGGACCCATGTGACCAGGAATGACTCACGTATTTAACTGCATAAGCCTTTTATCCCAATCTATAGGTAAGTAAAGTTGCCATAGTCCCAGGTGACCAGACTGGTTTCCCCTTTAAGGGGGAGAGCTGACTGGTGGTGATTTTAAAAATATATTTTTTATTCACCATTTTCAATTTTATGCGTAATAGAACAGTAACAAACAACACAAACCATTCGCCCAAACCCTCCCCAAAAAAAAACCTCAACAAAAAAGCCCTCCCAGCTCCCTCGTCCCCCTTCTCCTCTCCCTAGCAACTAATGGTGACCAGCTCTTTAAAGTACAGAATAAACAGCTGCAGTTTCCAGTAGAACCCCTCAATTGCCTCCCTCACGGTGTACTTGGCTTTCACGAGGTATAAAACCTCCATGAGAACTCCCCGTCATACTGAGGGTACTGGGCAGAGAAGCTGACCTCCATCTCAGCAACACCCACCTTTCAAGCAGTCCAAAGACGTGCAAGTTAGGTGGATTGGCCATGATAAATTGCCCTTAGTGACCAAAAAGGTTAGGAAGGGTTATAGGGTTACGGGAATAGGGTGGAAGTGGGGGCTTAAGTGGGTCGGTGCAGACTCGATGGGCCGAATGGCCTCCTTCTGCACTGTATGCTCTATGTTCAATCAACGAGGCAAAAGCCAGAACATCAGCCCCTGTCTGCATCTCCAGCCGATCTGACATCCCACATGGCCCCCAAGGGACAGGGCTTCAGTTCAATTTGCAGAATCCCCGACACTTATTCTCCACACTCACAAACAACCTACTCATCCTAGGCCTAGTTAAAAGAGCCCAATGCACAATCTTCACCTGTATTAATCCGAATCTCACACACAAAGACGTAGCATTCGCACTCCAGAGCCTCGCACCACACCCTATCCTCCAATTCCAACCCCAACTCTTCCTCCCACTTGGCCTTAACCCCCTTCACCAACATTATATCCTTATATCCTCTGCCATAATCCTTCCATAAGTCCAAGGTACTCCTTTCCTCCATCGGTACAAGCGACAAAACCCTCTCCAGCAACAAGGATGACGGCGCCACAGGGCATGTTGAAAAGAAACTTTTTCGTGAAATTGCGAACCTGTAGATACATTAATATATCCAACTGCGAAAGCCAAAATTTATCTGACAACTCCTCCAAGCTCGCAAATCACCCCTCCAAAAACAAATCGCTCATTCCTTCCACCCTCCGCTCCTCCCATCCCCTAAACCTGATGCCCATCCGCGCTGGCTCAAACAATGGTTCTCACAAATCGGTGCCAGCTTCCATACTGCCTCCAATTTAAAGTGCTGCCGAAATTGGCTCCATATCTTCAATGTGGAGACTACCACTGGGTTCGCTGAATATTTCCCTGGAGAAGAAAGAAGCGAGGCCGTCACAAATGTCCTCAACCCAATACACAAATTCGACTCAGCAGGGCCCAAAACTGTACTACCCGCACCCCCCTGTACTACCCGCACCCCCAAATACCTAAAATGAGAACCTGTTAAACAGAACGGCAACACCCACAGATTGGCTCCCCTTCCCAAAGGAGTTACTGGAAAACACCCACTTTTCTCCCAATTCAACTTGTACACTGAAGAAGCCCCAGAACAGTTCAACAGCGCTGATATCAGCAATTCTGGGGATTGGGTTTGTTATATATGGAAGAAGCTCATCAGCATACAGGGACACCCCTCCTTATCCCTCTCCACCTATCCGAGACACTCAGAGCATGGTCAATGGCTCTATTGCCAATACAAACAGGAGGGGGAACATAGGGCACCCCTGCCTCGTCCCCCTGTGCAGCTGAAAATATCCCAAACTCATATTATTTGAACGGACACTAGATTTCGGTGCCTTATATAGGAACTGAACCCAGGACACGAATTTAGGCCCTATCTCAAATTTCCGCATTCTACCCTATCAAAAGCCTCCCCGCATCCAACGCCACAATATCCTTTTGCTCCCTCCCTTCTGACGGGGACACCACTACATTTAAAAGCCGCCGCACATTAGGTGACAAACGCCTACCCTTCACAAACCCCATCTGATCCTGCCCATAAACTGAGGGAGACACTCCTCAACCTCAGCACTTAAACTTTGGCCAAAATCTTAGCATCCACATTTAATAAAGAAATTGGGCGGTACAACCCACACTCCACCGGGTCCTTATCCTTTATTAACAGAAGCGAGATGGAAGCTTGCATCATTGCCTCCGGAAGAGGCCCCGTGCTACCGAATACTCAAACATCCTCCACCAATAACGGTATCAGTCAATCAGCAAACTTTTCATAAAATTCCACCGGGAACCTATCCGGCCCCAACACCTTGCCAGTCTGCATTCGCCCAATCGCTGTCCGGACCTCCTCCATCACCAACGGCTCCTCCAACCCTTCCCGATCCTTCTCCTTCAACTTCTCAGAAACTCCACCATATCCGACTTCTCCCCAGGCGGCTCCGATCTATAAAGATTCTTAAAGAACGCCCTAAATGCCCCATTGACTTTGTCCAGCATAGGCACTAGGCCACCACCTGAATCCGGAACTTAAACAATCTCTCAGGAGGCTGCCTGCCACTTCACCTGACCAGCAAAAAGACGAGTGGCCATCTCCCCATATTGGTACATAACCCTCTTTAGTGCCGCAATGGACACACTACCTTACCAGTGAATAATAGGACAAACTGTGTCTGCAGCTTCTTCCTGCTAGCCAGGAGCTCTGGGGTTGGGTCACTTGAATACCTACCATCTACCTCCAAAATCTCATCCACCAATCTTTGGCGTACCTCCCAATGCACCTGCACCTTATGCGAGATTATCTCCCATGCCTTCCCACTGCCTTCAGGGCCTCCCAGAGAACAGAGGGCAAAGCCTCCGCATTTTTACTGAACCCCACATACTCATCAATCACCCTTGCTATCTTCACACAAAATCCCAAATCCCAACAGCGCCACATCGAAACTCCAGGCCGGTCGCTAAACCGGCCTCATCCTCAAAACCACATCTACCAGGTGTGGAACATGATCTGAAATAACTATCGTGGAATATTCAGCTTTCTTCACCCTCGGCAGCGGAGAGCTCCTATCATGAAAAAGTCAAGATGCAAATATACTTTATGCACCAGAGAAAAGAAGGAACATTCCCTTCCCCCAGGGTGCAAAACCTGCCATGGATCCGCTCTACCCACCTCCTTCATTAACACCATCAGTACCTTCTGTTGTGCTAACAATTGCACACAGAAACACAAAATGGTACAAAGAGGCTTTATTACCGTGAGATGTTATTCACTCAACTGCAGCTGTAAAATGGTCGCTCAGGAGATCTCACGGATATTTATACTGCTGCCTGTGGGCGGAGCTAGCCGGCAGAGGCTTACCGACAAACCTGTAACAGCAGGTACTATTGTACATCCCCTAATAGAGGCACACACATATATATACAATGGTGGATTACCACATTCACCCCCTGTTAAGAATGAGTCCGGCAGGGTGACGTGAAACCATAATACATAAGCAGTGATTTATTTACAGAGGGGGGGGGAGAAAAAAAATCAGGTGTCCATCTTGCAACCGGGTGCCCGCCATAGTTTGAGTCTGACCGGTGGTCTGACGGTTCATTGAGAGCGATGCAGCAATGGTGGTGACTTCTGCACAGGCGGTGCCGGCGTCGACGGCATCGGTGGTGGCGGTGTTGGTGCTGGCCAGTGGCTGGACGACTCCGGGAGCGTGCCGAAATCTTCCATGTCCACTAGTGTGGGCAGGGGAACGAGGGATGGACCTGGTGGGGCTGATGTCGGGGGCGCCGGGGAAAAGGAGGGTGGCGCATGGGTGGGGAGGTGTGTAGGCATGGGATCGGCACCCGAGGGAGCCAGGTCCCTGAGCGAGACTGTATCCTGGCGGCTGTCGGGTAACTCCACGTAGGCATACTGGGGGTTCGCGTGGAGCAGGCGTACCCTGTCCACCAGAGGGTCCGCCTTGTAGAGTCTGACATGCCTACGAAGTAGGACGGGCCCAGGAGCTGCGAGCCACGTCGGGAGCGACACCCCGGATGTAGACTACCTAGGGAAGGTAAAAACACGTTCATGGGGTGTGTTGTTAGTAGCGGTGCACAGCAGTGACCGAATGGAGTGGAGCGCATCAGGGAGGACCTGCTGCTAGCGAGCGGCTGGGAGGTTCCTGGACCGTAGGGCCAGCTGGACGGCCCTCCATACCGTCCCGTTCTCCCTTTCTACCTGCCCGTTTCCCCGGGGGTTGTAGCTGGTCATCCTGCTGGAGGCGATACCCCTGCTGAGCAGGAACTGACGCAGCTCATCACTCATGAATGAGGATCCCCTGTCACTGTGAATATAGTCGGGGAAACCGAACAGAGCGATTACGGGCGAAGGCCTGTTGTGCCTCGGCCGCAAGGGGAAATTGCGTGGACTCGATCAGTGGGCGGGCCTTGTCCACGTATTGTGGGACCCACTGGGCGTAGTAAGAAAAGAATCCTAGGCATCGTTTGAGAGCCTTGGGGCAGTGGGGGAGGGGAAGCTCCATGAGGGGGCGCATGTGGTCGGGATCGGGCCCCAGTAGTCCGTTTTGGACTATGTAGCCGTGGATGGCTAAGCGGTCCGTGCTGAATACGCACTTCTCCCTGTTATAAGTGAGATTGAGGAGGGATGCGGTGTGGAGAAATTTGGCAAGGCTGGCGTCATGGTCCTGCTGGTCGTGGCCGTAGATTGTGACATTATCTAAGTACGGAAACGTGGCCCGCAGTCCATACCGGTCAACCATTCGGTCCATTTCTCACTGAAAGACCAAGTGACGTTAGTGACGCCGAAGGGAACCCTAAGGAATTGATAGAGGCGACCGTCCGCCTCGAAGGCAGTGTAGGGACGGTCCGAATTACGGATGGGGAGCTGGTGGTAGGCGGATTTCAGGTCAATTGTTGAGAAGACCCGGTACTGTGCAATCTGATTGACCATATCAGATATGCGAGGGAGGGGGTACGCGTCGAGCTGCGTGTACCGGTTGATGGTCTGGCTGTAGTCCACGACCATCCTGTGTTTCTCCCAAGTTTTAACCACCACCACTTGAGCTCTCCAGGGGCTATTGCTGGCCTCGATAATACCCTCCCGAAGCAGCCGCTGGACTTCGGACTTGATGAAGGTCTTGTCCTGGGTGCTGTACCATCTGCTCCGGGTGGCGATGGGTTTGCAATCTGCAGCCAGATTGGCAAAGAGAGAGGGAGGGTTAACTTTGAGGGTCGTGAGGCCGCAAATGGTGAGTGGGGGTAGGGGTCTGCCGAATTTGAGGGTGAGGCTCTGGAGGTTACACTGGAAGTCCAGGCCCATTAAAAGTGTCGCACCGAGGTTGGGGAGAACGTACAGGCGGAAATGGCTGAATTCCACACCTTGTACGGTGAGTCTCACCAGACAGAAGCCCCGGACCGGGACAGAGTGGGATCCGGAGGCCAGGGAGATCCGCTGGTTGGCGGGATGGACCGCGAGGGAGCAGCGCCTTACCGTGTCCGAATGGATGAAGCTATTGGTGCTCCAGGAGTCAATTAGGCAGTTGGTCGCGTGGCCGTTGATGAGCACCGTCGTTGAAGCGGTAGCCAGGTTGCAAGGAAGGGATTGGCCGAGCGTCATGGAGGCGAGTAGCGGGCGATCGTCCGAAGAGTCCGAAGAGTCCGATGCGTAGCGGCAGCGACCCGGGTCCCGTGATCCAGTCCCGAGGGGAGGACAAAATGTCGGTGTCCGGAGTACCTGAGGGGAAGAAAATGGCGGTGCCCATGCAGCGCACATTGTGGGGGCGGGGCCAGATTACGGTGACCATGGAGCGCACGTTGAGGGGGTGGGACAAGATGGCGGCACCCATGGTGCGCACTGTTGCACGTTTTACTATGGGCGTAAAACGCGTTTATTGGAGTGTATTAACACGCCTCCGAGTTCGACGTGTGCTTAACACTACTAGGCTCTGTTCTATGTAATTATTTAGCTCTGGAGTCGCCAGTTGCCGTATAGGCAATGTCACAAGTATTCCAAGGTCAAGTTCAAAGTAATAAAGACGATACACCGATTAGTAAAGTTCAAACGATCAATATTTATTATACAGTTATAATAAATACTCATGCACACACTAAGAGACTAAGCTATAACTAAACTTAAGTGAACAGAATACTTATCTAACAGGAACAGGCAAGGTCAGAGAACGAGGCCTTCGTCCTGGTTTGGTACTGCAGCCTTCAGCAAGCGTTCTGGTACTTGGGAGTCTAGTGGGCTTGGATCGCGTAGCGAGCGTTGAACTTACGGTTTCGGCGGCTGGTGCTCAACGGCTGGAGTCAGGATGCAAGATGTCAGTCAGAGCCGGAGCACGAGTTTAACAGACCGGGCTCTGTGGGGAATTTGCTTTTATACCCCTCTCTAATGTCCTTGCCCCCTTCTAGGCGGGCTCTACCTTTCGGTACCGATTGGAACGTTTCCAAACGGCTACCTTCGAAATCCTCCAATGCGGGGCTTCCCTCGATGTTGGGGGGTGGTTTCGATATTCGTTACTCTGGTGCCATCCTGTCTGCTCCACCAATTAAGTGCTATATTGAGATGGAAATGTTGCCATTGTGTGTGCCTGGATCTGGGCCGCCTCATCAGAATGTTAAGCGCTTTGCCATTAACACCTTTGGCTTGGAGATCTGCACCTGGCCAGAAAACTGGTTTGCTGCTTGCAAAATGCTAATTAGTTGAGAGCAGGCTGTCTGTTCTCACTAAACAGGCTTTCCCTGCTGTCTTCCATTTTAGTTTGGCTCAGTGTCCATTTTGCGTGGCCAGCATGGCTACAGCACATTGCGGGGGCGGCGAAAGATGGCGGCGCCCACTTATCGCACGTGGCCCCGGGAGCTGCGGACGGCGGGGCCCATTGTGCGATCAGCTGGGAAGAGGGGAAGAGGTCGGGCGCGATAGAGGCAACAGCGCGGGCCTGACACACTGCTGCAAAGTGGCCTTTCTTGCCACAAGATTTGCAGGTCGCGGCGCGGGCCGGGCAGCGCTGGCGGGGGTGCTTCTGCTGGCCACAGAAATATCCCCAGGGTGCGCGGTATGGCGAGTAGCGCCGGCATACTGCGCAGGAGTGGCCCCAGTCGGGGGGTCGGTTGCGGGGTCCACGAGGGGTAGGATGGGTGGGCGGGGTAGGATTGCACGTTACGGGAAGCGGCTGTCATAGAGAGCACTAAAGTCTTTGTCGCTGCTAGATCGAGCGCGGCCCCTTCCAGCAGTCGTTGCCGGATGGTGTCCGATGCAATACCCGTCACAAAAGCATCTCGCATGAGGAGATTCGAATGTTCCATAGCCAAGACGGCCTGGCACTCGCAGTCCCGTACTAGAAGGATAAGGGCCCGCCAGAAGTCCTCAATCGACTCACCCGGTTGCTGGACGCGAGTGGAGAGTACATGCCTCGCAAACAGAGTGTTCGTCGACTGGACATAATTTTCTTTGAGCAGTTCCATAGCACGGGCATAGGTAGGCGCATCCTGTATCAGCTGGAACATGCTGGAGCTCAATCTTGAGTAAAGTAGTTGCTCTTTCTGAGCTTCTGATGGTGCAGGGTCCGCTGAGGTGATGTAGGCCTCGAAGACAGCCAGCCAGTGGTTAAAGTCTTTCCTGGCATTCGGCGGTTGCGGATACAGCTGCAGGCGGTCAGGTTTAATTCTGATGTCCATGGTTTGGGAAATCTCATGGTAATACATTGTTGTGCTAACAATTGAACACAGAAACACGAAACGGTACAAAGAGGCTTTATTACCGTGAGATGTTATTCCCTCAACTGCAGCTGTAAAATGGTCGCTCAGGAGATCTCATGGATATTTATACTGCTCCCTGTAGGCGGAGCTAGCCGGCAGGGGCTTACCGACAAACCTGTAATAGCAGGTACTATTGTACATCCCCTAATAGAGGCACACACATATATATACAATGGTGGATTACCACACCTTCGCTACCCCTGAAGAAGCCAACAGCTTCAGCTTAGTCCAATCCAATTTAGCATTCAAAACACAATTCAAATCTCCCCCTCCCCCCCGCCCCCGCCAAGATCAGCTGGGGAATGTCCATGTCTGGTATGGCAGTCAACATCTTCTTCATAAACTCTACCACATTCGCCAAAACCACCAACTTTCCTTCCACTTCTCATAACTATACCATATGTACCACTCTGGTCCACTACCACCATTAAAACCAAACTCTTTTAGTAATTAGTATTACCACCGCCCCCCCCCCCCCCCCCCCCCCCCCCCCGCCCCCCCGCCCCGGTCCTACTGTCAAAGCCTAAGGGGAACACCTGACTCACTCAGCCCTTATGGAGTCTAATCTGGTCCCTCCCTCACAAGTGGGTCTACTGCAAAAGCACCACATCAACCCTCAAACTCGTCAAATGAGAGAAAACTCTTGCACGCTTCACTGGACCCCGCCCGTAACCAATCGAATCAGGGGTCTCTTATCCCCGCTCCCTCTCAAGTCAGACATTTCCACCACTAGTTATTATCCCTCCATCTCCCATATTCCTGAAACCACAGCCCATCCAAGATGGCGCCCAGCCCCACCCAACGGATGGGGCAAAGAATAACCCCCAGTCACCGGCAACGATTTACCCCCTACCACCCTCCCCTTTCCCAGAAATCCTCCAGCAACTTCCTCTCAAAGCAACACCTCTCCTCCATCATCTTGCCACCCCCCCCACCATTCACACCTTCTCGGCTCATCGAAACCTGTCTATACCAGTCCAGCAAGCCACAGCCCCTCCCCACCTCACTCCCATTCACTAGCCAATCTCAGCCTGTTAGCAAAGTAGCCCCCACCCCCGCCAGAGCCCACTGCACATGAGTAAACAACAAAATAAACCACAACCCAAACCCAAGAGCCAAAACGCTCCCCACCCCCTCCTTCAACCCTCAAACTACCAAACACCCCTCCCCTTCCCCCAAGCAATATACACCCTCAAAACCAAAAACCAGAAAAATCACAAATTTCAATTGACAACTCGATACAAAAAAAGGGGAAGTGGAAAAGAGAAAGATAAGAGAAAACACACAACTTTACAACACCCATACAAACCCGTCCCAACCAGCAGCAAAGTCCCATTCAAACCCACTCAGTTCAGTACAAGTCCTTGAGCTTTCATTAAAGCCTCCTCTTCCTCTGCCGTCTCAAAGACCTTTGGAATCATGCGTAACTCTCAGCCTTGCCAGATACACCATATTGAAACGCATGCCACTCTCATAAAGCGCCGAGTTCGCCCTGTTAAAGGCCACAGGCCTCTTGGCCAAGTCTGCCGCGATATCCTGATATATACGGATCCTGCTGCCTCCCCACCGCACCTCCCGATTCTCCTTGGCCCACTTCCGGACCCCCTCCTTCACCCGATAGCTGTGAACACACAGTATCGCTGCTCGTGGTGGCTCCTTGCCCCGTGGTTTCGTCTGGATGATCAATGGGCCCTATCCAGCTCGATGGTGGTGGGGGGGGGGGGGGGGGGGGGGGGGCGGTCCTCACCCCCCATCAACTTTTACTGGTGGTAATTTAACCTGAGGATCACCACACCACAGGCAAGGGGCAAGGTTGAGAATAACCTAGGTGAATAATTACAGTAAAGGGCAATGCCAACAACGTTTACTGGGGTGTTATAATTTATTCCATCTCACCAAATATAACACAAAAGATGCATTTAGTATATTGTAAATTATGCTTCTATTAAAACTGATTTTGTAAAAATACTGACAAATAAAATATTTATTGATTTAAGGCTGCCTGAGGTCCAATGCAAACTAATGGCATTTGCCAACGAACTGGATTGAAATTAACTTTTCAAAACAAACTATTTGAACATTAACTTTTTCCTTAGGCTTGAAGATTCTAAATCTTAGCAATAAAGTGCATGTTACTCAGTAGTATATTTTTTAAAAATACAAACTCCATCAGACGGTATTAGTTGTTTTACATAGCATATCCTATGAAAATAAAGTGCTTCGTTTCGACTTTTCATATACTGGTTAAAAACATTTGTCCCGAATGTGTTTTAAAAGATGTAATGAATATCACCAGATTTTAAAATGCAACAGCATTCAATCATTGGCATGCTGTTCATGGAGTCTCATTTCATACAAAATAATCCCATTTGAAAATGATCACATTCATAATATAAGTTATTGTGTCCACAATGCAGACTTGGCATTACAGAGCAGTCGTCGTATGCTCCAGCGTGTGTGGCCAACATCAGGGAATCATATGGCACACTCCTAACTTTCTCTGTACATCATCATTGCCCTTTTCAGCTGCTCATAAGTCACAAACATTAGCACGTTCCAGCTCCCAAGGCGCAGATAAGAGGGAATAAACCTACAAGAGAAATGAACATTTATAGTGAATGCAGAGTATTCAGCATGTAGTGGGAGAAAGAACAAGGATTAGTAATAAATGGCTGCTACAGGTCTCTCATTCACCAAACATGATAAAGATAGAGATACTATGTAGGTATCATTTGCATTAAGGGTTAATTGGATGCTTTTGGAACAATAATGTTGAATTTCCAAAATTATAGTGGTTAGCATTGCTGCCTCACAGGGATCCAGGTTCAATTCCGACCTTGGGTGACTGTGTGGAGTTTTTAAAAATAAATTTAGAGTCCCAATTCATTTTTTTTTCCAATTAAGGGGCAATTTAGCATGGCCAATCCACCTACCCTGCACACCTTTGGGTTGTGGGGGAGAAACCCACGCAAACACAGGGAGAATGTGCAAATTCCACACGGACAGTGACCCAGAGCTGGGATCGAACCTGGGACCTCGGCGCTGTGAGGCAGCAGGCTCACCACTGCGCCACCGTGTTGTTCGACTGTGTGGAGTTTACACGTTCTCCCCTGGGTTTCCTCTGGGTGCTCCGGTTTTCTCCCACAGTCCAAAGATGTGCAGGTTAGGTGGACTGGCCGTGATAAATTGCCCCTTAGTGTTCAAAGGTGTGTAGGTTAGGTGATCGGGCAGTGGCCTGAGTGGAGTGCCCTTTCGGAGAGTCAGTGCATACTTAATGGGCCGAATGGTCTCCTTCTGCACTGTAGAAATTCTGTGACATGCAAGCTAAGTAAGAGTCCTTCTAAAATGAATGGATGAGGCAATAAAAAAATAGGAGAAAGAAGCCAATATACAAAGCCTGCAGGCAAGTAGAAATGAAACAATGCAGGGAGAAATGTATCAAATTGCTAAAATGAAAGGGAGGCACCTTCAGGAGGAAGGGTCGGAAAATTCCAGTCTAAGTATTTGGAAAATTTCACAATTGAGATTGATTTTAGGCGGCACAGTAGCACAGTGGTTAGCACTGTTGCTTCACAGCGCCAGGTATGCAGGTTTGATTCCCGGCTTGGGTCACTGTCTGTGTGGCGTCTGCACGTTTTCCCTGTGTCTGTGCAGGTTTCCTCCGGATGCTCCGGTTTCCTCCCACAAGTCCCGAAAGGCACGCTTGTTAGGTGAATTGGACATTCTGAATTCTCCCTCAGCGTACCCGAACAGTGCCTTAGTGTGGCGAGTAGGGGCTTTTCACAGTAACTTCATTGTCGTGTTATCGTAAGCCTACTTGTGACACTAATAAAGATTATTATTAGACGTTTGTTACATAGAAATTATAGCACAGAAAGAAGTCATTCAGCTCAACTGATTTATATTGGTGTTTAAGATCCTCGCACTCTGCTCACCTGATCCTCTCAGCATATCCTTGCTTTCCTTTCTCCTTCTTGTATTTTGCTTCCCCTTAAATACATCTATGCCAGCCACTTCAACTACTCCAATGTGGTTGCAAATTCCCCATTCTAATATTTGACAGAGTAAAGATGTTTGTCCTGAATTTCATACTGGATTTATCAGTGGCTCTCACATTCATTTCCCCTAGTTTTGAATACTCTACAGCCAGAAACAGCTTCTCCTCATCTATCTTAAACTTCTTTTAGTGACCTCTAATAAGTCAGATCCTCAGCTTTCTATTTTCTAGTTAAAAGAGCCCTGGCTTGTTCAGCCTTTCTTAATAATTCAAATCTCTCATTTCCAGTATCGTCCTTGTAAATCCTTTTGCACAGGCAGTTAAGAGTAACAGAACCATGGCAGATACGGGTGCTAAGTTATAGCTCAGTCATGATTCAACTGAACAGTGGAACAAGCTCAAGGACCTGAATGGTCTATTTCTGTACTTAGGTCCCTAATATTGTAAAGGATCAATTAGAGACCTTACATCTCATAAACAACAGAAATTAGAAGACATATGGTTCATATAATACATATTTTGTAGATTATTTACCAGAATTAATTTATTAGTAATGCTAACATGTTACCCAATTCTTGTGCTCCCAGCATCCTTGAGGATTTTCAAAGCTGAATAGGCAGAGCTACTTGTGACATTGAGGGTCTCGAGACTAGCAAATCCCCTTGATCAGATGGAATACATTCTAAGGTACTGATGGATACTAGGTTCAGGTGATTATTTCAGGAGAATTATTGAACATTTTTCAGATTCGGAGGGACTGGAAACAGGCAAAGTATTGATATTTCATAAGGAAAGCAGACTGGTGGCACTGTGGTTAGCACTGCTGCCTCACAGCGCCAGGGACCCAGGGTCAATTCCAGCCTTGGGTGACTGTGTGCGTGGAGTTTGCACACTCTCTCCCTGTGCCCGTGTGGGTTTCCTCCGGGTGCTCCGGTTTCCTCCCATAGTCCAAAGATATGCAGGTTAGGTGGAGCGGCCATGCTAAATTGCCCCTTAGTGTCCAAAGATGTGCAGGTTAGGTAGGGTTACGGGGATAGGGCAGGGGAGTGGGCCTAGGTAGAGTGCTCTTTCAGAGGGTCGGTGCAGACATAATGGGCCGAATGGCCTCTTTCTGCACTGTAGGGATTCTTCTATGGTTCTAACCACCAAAAGAGAATAGGTCTATTATTCTGTAAATGATGAAAGGTTGTCAGGACCAGACTGGAGAAATGTTTGTCTAACAAAAACATAAGAAACACCAGCATAGATTTAAAAGGGGACAATCCTGCTAACTAACCCTCCTCTGCTTTATTTTGAATATTAGAAAATTAACTAGATAGTCTATCATTTATTTGAAATTTCAGTGAGTTATTGACCAAGTTCCACATGAAAGACTTCTAATGAAACTAAAATACACCGTGATATAAGAGAGAATATGGAATTAGATAAGAAACCTCTTAGAAAATAGGAAAGAAAGAACTTAGACATGTAATATCAGGTGGGTGTGGGTAAGGAGCTATGGAGAGATCTAATCTGTGTAAGTGATTTGGATAGTATGTTAAAATTCTCATCTTTGAAGACAGCACGGTGGTGCAGTGGCTAGCATTGCTGCCTCACGGCGCCGAGGTCCCAGGTTCAATCCCGACTCTGGGTCACTGGAGTTTGCACATTCTCCCTGTGTTTGCGTGGGTTTCACCCCCACAAACAAAGATGTGTAGGTTAGGTGGATTGGTCACGCTAAATTGCCCCTTAATTGGAAAAAATGAATTAGGTATTCTAAATTTTTTTTTTTTAATTCTCATCTTTGGACTTGGAAAAACTAAATTTGGATTTGAAATGTCTCTTGCTTTGCTTAAAACCAGAGTGAATTTTTTATGTGTAAATATTCCTCTGGTTTCTCAGCTGGTTAAATTGGCCAGTGGTTGAGCCAGAAAGTAGGGTTTCCCTGGTCTTGAAACCTCGCCTGTGCTGAGTTTATCTCAGCCCGGCCAACTGCAATGTTAGCCCAACTGGACCTCGATGCCTCCAGACTGTGAAGAGGAAAATTCCTACTCCTGAAGCTGACCAGCTGTTCCCACTAGCACCGGGAATGGAGTTCTGGTATGGACAGGATCAGGTTCAGCTGCAATGCCTCCATGTTGAATCGCCTACAAACACTCAGTGGTCACATTCACACGACCCTGTACAACTGGTCTCAATAAGGAAGGAAAGAAAATCAGCAGATAAAGGGGGAAGAAAAGAACAATAACACGTAGATATACTTCACTGTCAATTAAGTTGAACCAAATGATGTTACCCTTTGTAAAAGGCTGTTGGTCCTTCGCTAACCAGCATGGTCCAAGCACAATTCAGTGCACTTTTGTAGTGCCCAGGGGCAGAGTTCATGTATCTTGTCTTTACTACATCAACAGGAGAAGCTGCTACTGTCGCACAAAAGCCTGCACCAAAGGCTGAGATGAAGTGGCACGGAAAATTATCTGAAAATTGCAACAAGTTCTTATCAATTTCAGAGTTTGTACCTGTCCAAGTGAAGGTATGAAATGATTTTCAACTTGTACCTTCCATGTAAGCAACTGAAAGGAATTAAAGTCTTTCATAAGGATTTTATGGCATTGTTGATATGGATTGGGTATCACATTTTCTGGAAATATACAAAATGATGTCTTTGTGAAAGCACATTATCATAAGTTCCAGCTCCAGACATGATGGGCCAAATGGCCTACCTCTGCGCCATAACACTTCTGTTACTCTGTGAAACCGTAGTCAGCTAACTTCTATGTTTTGATGTAGAAATGTTATGACAAGTAGATTTGAATTATTTGACACCTGAATAACTCAACCCACTGACTTCACATAATAAAGGATGACCTAAATATTACAGGGTAAGCATCCTTTATCCGAAATTCCAAAAACGGACAAATTCCACAATTCACACTTTTTAATCGATCGCCGTCGTGATTTCACGAATGGGAAATCCCAGAAGGCTCCTGCGTGATGCAAGTTCCCAATGCGTAGTTCCCAACGCACACGGCACATGCTCAATTCCCAGCTTTCCACATATGTGCAGTTCCCAAAGCGCGCTGCACCTGCGCAGTATATTCCGAAATCCGATACACACTCCTCCACAAGCATTTCAGATAAGGGATGCTCAATCTGTAATGCTATAAAACACCATTATGGGAGAAAAGGTCTTTTGGCCCTTTTGGGAGGGCCACAAAGAGTCCAGCACAGGTTCGTAGAGTCAAACAGAAAGTAACGCTTGTTTACAATAATATTTGTACTGCACCAGCAATTCACTACTGATTCTCTCTCTCTCTCTGGCCAGTACCACATTGGACAGCTCTATTTATACATCTCCCCCTCACTGGGGGAGCTCCTCAAGAGACATGGTGTAACCAATTGACCCTAATCAATAGGATCTGGGCAGGTTATAACAGGTCCATTCTTAGTTCTTATTGTTCCATTATGAATCAAGGTTTCTTATTAATAAAACACCAGAAATCACGTATGTTTAAAAGAGTAACAATGTACATGCCCTTAAGCACAAGTTCTTTGTCTGAAAGAAAATTTCCCGAAAACCACGTCAATTAGTATCCCAATATGAGATTTATAGTCACAATTCAGACAAACACTTTTTCTTTGTTGCTTCATACTAAATATTATCTGTTTTGTTCCAGCTGGCACATTTGGGATCGGGTAGTGGGAATGGCCTCAAATCTGAAAGCATATTTGGCTGGTAATATTGCTGTGATATTAATTTTGTAGCACATATAATGTTTAATTCCTTTTTACAGCAGTGCGAAAATGGGTTAAGTGTCAATTACAAGTAACACACGTAGCAATAAATAGGGAATTAGGTGGCTGCACTCAGTTCTACCTATGATAACATTCTCTTATCTATTATTGTATGAAACAGCGGAAACTGGCCTTTCCTTGTCTGTTTTCAGTATTTTAAATACACACCTTCTCCTGGTTTTATCCCAAAGATGTGGGCGCGATTCTCCGCAAATGCGGAGAGTCGTAAAGGCTGCCGTGAAACTGGCCGTGTTTCACGGCAGCCTCCGCGCCCCCTCCTGGGACCCGATTCTCCCCCCCGGTCGGGGCTAGCAGCGCGACCCCGTGAAGAACGGCATCGCGGGCTTAGCGACCGCCGCTAAGCCCGCGCGCCAAGCGTCACGGCGGCTGATGCGCACGATGACGTCAGCCACGCATGCGCGCGTTGGACGGCTCCAACCCGCGCATGCGTGGATGACATCATGACGCATATGCGTCAAACCAGCGCATGCGCGGGCCGTCATGCCCCTCAGCCGCCCCGCGGACTGATTCTGCGGGGCGGCAGAGGAACAAAGAGTGCGCGGGTATCGGACCCGCTGCCCGCGATTGGTGGGCAACGATCACGGGCCCATGCCACCCAAGGCCGTGCCAATCGGTGCCATGGTTGTCCGGGACGGCACTTTGCGGCCGTTTTCACGAACGGTGAGAGCAGGTGTGTTTGCGTTCGTGAAAACGGCCGTAAAGGCCTGGGAACTCGGCCCATCGGCCAGGGGAGAATTGCTGTTCGCCGTAAAAAACGGCGGGCAGCGATTCGTGTCGTGGGGCAGCCGTGGGGGGGGGGGGGGGGGGGGAGAATAGCGGGAGGTCGGGAAAAATGTCGGGAAGGCCCTCCCGCTATTCTCCGACCCGTCGTGGGCAGCGGAGAATCGCGCCCCTTATCTTTCCAAAGTGCCTAAGTATGGCTCTGCAAATTGCATACATAGTACATACGGATTAGGAGCAGAAGTAGGCCATTCAGCACCTTGAATCTGCTCCACCGTTCACATATGAACATGCCTAATCTGATTGTAGCCATAACTCCACATTCCACCTACCCACAATAACCTTTGACTCCCTTCTTAGTCAAGAATTTACCTACCTCTGTCTTAAAAATATTCAATGATTCTGCCTCCATTGTTCTCCAGGGAAGAGACTTCCAAAGATTTACGATTCTCTAAGAAATGTATTCTTCTTATCGCCATCTTAAATGGAAGACCTTTTATTTTTAAACTGTATCCCATAGTTCTAGTCTCTACCTTAAGGGGAAACATCCTCTGAGCATCTAACCTGTCAATTCCACTCAAGATTTTATATGTTTCAATAAGATCACCTTCCAACCTTTACTGGTACGATAACCTCCCTCAACTCAGGTATTAGTCAAATTATGCTAGGGGTTCCTTGCACATGTGCAGAATGCAGTGTAAGGTCATTGAAGACTGAGCATTGACTCTAATTATGAGGCCAATATTGGAAAAATGCCCGAGAGTGCGGTGGATGTTGGGACAGTGAGTAAATTTAAGGAGGAGTTGGACAGATTGTTAATTGGTAATGGTTTGAAAGGTTATGGGGAATGAGCAGAACGGCCAGGAGGAGATCAGCCATGATCAAATGGCGGGGCAGACTCGATGGGCCAAATGGCTTAAATCTGCTCCTGTATCTTATGAACTTAAAATACAAAGGTGAGGCGTCTGCCCTGTCCCTCTTTCATGATATTTTCTGTCAATCTGCTAAAACGTGTGCAGGCATACGCTGTTCATTTGTCACTGGTCTGGTGAAAGCTTCCATAGTTTCCGTTGCTTCAATTCAAATTCAAAATGTAGATTCATCTTTTTGATGTAATTAAGTAATGGCAGAATATCATTGAAATGTCTCAATGACCAGAACAATCCTGAATTCTGCGTTAAATTTAGCGTTAAATTTTGAGTTCAACAATTTTAGTCTATGATCTTTCTCCTCCATTTTACCTTACTTTTTAGAGCCATAGAAACCCTACAGCACAGAAGGAGGTAATTCAGCCCATCTTATCCATGCCCTTTCTAATCCCACCTACCCACACCCGGCCTATAGCCCTGTAACTTACAGCACTTAAGGTGCAGATCCAGGTACTTTTAAAAATAGTTTAGTGTCTCAGCCTCCACCACTAACTCAGGCAGCAAATTCTAAGCTCCTACTACCCTCTGCGTGAAAAAGTTCTTCCTCATGTCCCCTCTACACCTTCTGCCAATTATCTCGAATCTGCGCCCCTGGTTCTAGAATTCTCTGACAAGGGAAACAATTTGATCTTGTCCACTTTATCTGTTCCCCTCATAATTTTGTACACCTCAATAAAGTCACCCCTCAGCCTTCTTTGTTCCGAGGAAAATAACCTCAACCTATCCAATCACTCCTCGTAGCTACACTTTCTAGCTCTGGTAACATTCTTGTAAAGCTCCTCTGCACTCCATCCTTCCTGTAATGTGATGACCGGAACTGCGCACAATACTCCAGTTGTGGCCTCACCAGTGTTTTATACAATTCCAACATTATATCCATACTTTTATATTCTATACCGCTTAATATCAAACATGTTTTTATTTCTACGCAAAATCCCTCCCTCCCCTAATGGGCCATCTATTCTTAGGTTTTGGTACATCTTGGTTGCAATCTTTCCCAGCTCCTACTAATCACTGCTCCACCCTCTTTTATTTATAATCCCTTTTATTCCTCTCTTTAGTTCTGAGAGAGGATCCTGTGGACTCAATATGTTAACTCTGTTTTCTCTTCCTAAGGATGCTGCCAGACCTGCTGAGCTTTTCCATCTTTCTCAGTTTCTATTTCAGATTCCAGCTTCTGCAGTATTTTGCTGCTTTATCATTAAAGTGGGTTCACTATGACAATAGGAGTAGATAGCCTGTACTTTTTCCCAAAATTATTACCCATGTTAAAATTAGTCAATTCACATCCGAGCCCAACACTGTCATCTTGATTCAGTTAGCCAGATGCCAAGCCCATTACGATGTGACACAAAAAGCACACTTGTCTTTGTCTAGGTAGAACACAGTGAGAAGCAAAAAAGGATCTGAGATTGTGTTTGCCAAGAGGGCCACGACTGTTAGCCCACCTGTTAACAGTTTTTTCCTCAGAATGGTCTCTTTAATGATGTCGTAGGTTACGAGCTCTGAACAGTTGACGATGGCATTTCGAGTAATGTTGGGAAATGTTCCTATAAGCAATGACAAACAAGGTGCGATTAACGTAGCAGAACTGTCACTGGATTTGTGATGAGACAGTAGGATCAATGCTGCACACTACCTTTCCAAAGCCCTCGAACTCCTTCATCTTAGCTATCGAATTTATAGGCCTGGAAGGTTGCCATTGTATCGTTTTGGAGCACCCCCGAGGTTCCTTTGCGCCTGAAAACGAACTTTAACCACATCCGTTGGCTGAGCCAGTATTACTGCGAGTCCTCCCGTAGTACACCCTGCGAGGAGGCGGGTCACCATACTGGCATCTATGAGAGAGATGGCATTACATCAGTATTTCACATATTACGCCAAAGCCATACTATATAAAAAAAAAGCATCATTCATTCCAAGCTGTTTTATGGTAAATATTTGTGTTATTCAACAGATATCATTCAGTAGAAAGGTCTTTTGGACTCAGAACGTTAACCCGGATTCTCTCCACAGATGCTGTCAGACCTGCTAGGTTTATGCAGCATTTTCTGTTTTTATTTCAGATTTCCAACAGCCACAGTATTTTACTTTTATATAATGTCCAGTTGTCAATAATCCATGCATTTATTGAAGTATCATTGAACTGGAGAAACAGGCATTTCTTATTCTTCCTGGTTCCCAGGCCTGGCATTTCGAGGGTAACCCAATGATGCGTTGGGGAATCGCGCTTGGAAATTCCCACCTAAGGGTTTTCCCGGCAATTGCCCAGAAGCGCTACCTCTGGACAATTGCGCTGAGCTGGGAACCATCTGACAGAAGTGATTTATAATGCGCTCAGTAGGAAGTCTTACAACACCAGGTTAAAGTCCAACAGGTTTGTTTCAAACACTAGCTTTCGGAGCACAGCTCCTTCCTCAGGTGAAAATGCGCTAACTTTGGATGGTTCTGCCAGTTGTACCCTGATAGATACGCTGAAAGAGTTGAGAGGAGGGGAAAAAAATCATTTCTAAACCCAGAGTAACTAGTTAAAAAAACAGACCCAGCCTCGCATATGACACCCCAGACGCACAACCCCCCCCCCCCCCCAACACAAACACACCAGGGTGTGGAAGGTTGGACGAGACATCAGCCTGGGCAAATCCGTTGAGAGTGGCAATCCGCCAGAGATTGACACCCTGGGGGGGGGGGGGGGGATCCTGAAGACAACAACTGCATTTCATTATTTGCAGGATATTGACTACTAAACCGGCCCTTGTCTCACACAACACATTCGCTGCACCGTCCTCGACCCTCGAATTACTTGCACACTACAGACATGTGTTTAACTGATGATGCCGCCGGTCAGTTAGTACTCACGGTCACTTCCTCTGGTGTAAAATTGTTTCACGGAGTCATAGAGACCGATTCTTATTGAAGCGAAGCTCATCTGCCTCTGCAGTCCGGCCACCAGCCCGTTGTACAAACTCCTCGCTCCTTCCGTTTTGATTATTGTGCTGACTGTGCCCCAGACGCCGTGGTATCTGATACTTTTGGCAATTCCGGCCCCCGTGGACCCTGCGGTCTCTCCTTGAACCTAAATCACAAAGCTGAGTTTAATCTCGGGGCCACCAGAAAATCTTCCAAAAATAGGAGCGAGAGCAGAGAACGGATGCACGTTTCGACTTTTGTTTAAACTCTCAATAATGT
Organism: Scyliorhinus canicula; assembly: GCF_902713615.1. Taxonomy (NCBI): domain Eukaryota; kingdom Metazoa; phylum Chordata; class Chondrichthyes; order Carcharhiniformes; family Scyliorhinidae; genus Scyliorhinus; species Scyliorhinus canicula. The sequence continues at coordinate 240,779,579 of NC_052148.1, read as the reverse complement.
GAAACTCCTTCACTTTGATTCTCTTCAAAATAGATAATCGCGTGTTCAGTCTTTTAACCAAACATATTGTACAATTGGTGGAAACACCGGGTTTCAGAATGTAGTTGAGGGAGAACAGGGCTAATTATTCTGGGGTTGCTCCCCGGTCCTTACCTGCAATCTGACTTTAGCCGTGTCGAGGGGGAATGTGATGAGGTCAGCGATGCAGGCCGCGGTGCCAGCGCTCAGGAACCGCACCCCAGGCGTTGGGGGAATGCTTGAAGGTTTTAGCCCAACCATCTTGGTTACAGTCTTTGCAAAGTGCTAGAAAGAAATAATGCAATTATATTGTTGACGGTGCCGCTCAGGTGGCAATTCTCTTCATTTAGATGATCCTATAATAATGTATTTTGTTCATTATTTGCTACATATTCTTCTTTTTAAACATTTATGAACAGACTGCCCCATTTCACATTGTGCCATGCCATTTTGCTGCACAATCCTGTCCCATGATGTTCTCCGGCACCTTATTTTCTCTACTAGTAGCCGGCACCACCCCATTCCCAACCCCGTCTCCTTTCCTGAAAAATAGATGTATGCTGAAGTCTGGTTCCACAATCTCAGCCACCTCCTTCACACAGTGAACTCAGGCAAGCTATTCAACCAAAGGCACCATCAAAGGCACTCAAGTCTACATTGGCCTAGCTGGAGCCACTGGTTGGATAGTGATCAAGGCCCTATGTATCTATGTATTGGGCTCAAATGCAACCATGGCTTAGATTGGCACAGAATGGGGATCCAGCTTGATAGTTCACAGTCCACACCAGGTATTGACTTGCTGGTCAGATCATCCGGAGTTCATTATTAGCTTCTCAATCGTTTGCAACTAATTCTATGTCCATGAGGGCATTTTGAATGAATGAAAATCACTTACTGTCACAAGTAGGCATCAATGAAGTTACTGTGAAAAGCCCCTAGTCGCCACATGCCGGCGCCTGTTCGGGGAGGCTGGTACAGGAATTGAACCGTGCTGCTGGCCTGCCTTGGTCTGCTTTAAAAGCCAGCTATTTAGCCCAGTGTGCTAAACCAGCCCCTGGCCCACAAACTACTTCCCCACCAGCTACTCAGACATTGGTTAAAAAAGACATTACTGGGAATTGAAAAAACATATCAGTCTACATCAAGAAGTGCAATACACACATTGTACAATTGCTTATATCTTAGTGGAAGCTAAGATGAGAAATATCTGGCTAGTGCAATGAAACTTCTCAACATTACCTTCAGCGGGGATGTACTTGCTTGCACCGTTCAATAAAGAGTAATCCTCTGAGGAATCCCTCTCCCATATCTTCTTTTCTTGGAATGACTAGGACTTTGTGTCGTTGCTCAATTTGTAACAGCTCTGGGCATTCCGTTCTTTTTATAACCCAATGATGCAGCCAAAGTACAGGCACGGTTGGGCGTTCCTAAACAGGAGGTGTGGGCAGATTACCTCCACACGCACTATTTGTCTATTTTTAAGCGTTGTGGCGCTATTTCATCAAATACACTCGCAAGAAGTTTGGCTGCAAGCTGTAATTCTAACCTTCACCCCGTTGCACATTTACCTACGTACCCCGGGACATGGCTCCCTAAAAGAACACACTATAGCATAAAAAAGTATGTGATTATGGAGCTGTTGCATGACGCACAGGGATGAACATGACATGATGTATGTTGCCAGTAAACATTTTCTGTGAGCATTGTTGCTGAGAATGAGAACCCCAAAACAATTTAAATTGGGAGGACTTGGCAATCGGTCAACATTTTGCAAAAGGTGGAATGGGTTTTATTTTTTTTCCGTAGACCTGCCCAAAAATGGTTCACTACAGCCAAGGAAGAACAGCAACTCTTGATCTGTCAGCAATAACCAATCTTCGCATGGCACTGAGAACATTGAGATATGTTATCTTAATCATGTTTATGGTCTGTCCGCCTGTTTCTTTCCCCTGATAGTCGGCTATTGGCGAGCAATAAAACATGCCACAAAACATGCTCAAAGTAGAGTTGTCCCCGCTGCACATTAAAGTTGCAACGAGAGAGAAGGGGTCAACTGGAAGCCATACGGAAGAAACGATGCAAAGTAAATGACGACACACGGAGCCAACATTTCCAATCTTGTGGTATGTTGCGCACCAGTTTTCTGCACTGGGGAGGGTGCATTGGCTTCAGGTGCATTGGCGATGGGATTGGCGGGGTGACTCCCCCGGTGACGCCCGCTCTCGCTCACTCTGCGTCGCCAGCCTTTCGCTGCCATTCGGGCGGGGTAGTGGGGGAGGAGGGGGCTCGAACCGGCAAGAGCCAGTAGCAGAGGAGTGTTCCGAGAGGCCGGCTCCAGGGCAGCCAGTAACCAAGGGGCGACCCGAGGGGGCCTGGCCCAGGACGGCCAATAGACAAGAGGGGACGCGTTGACGCTCCTCGCCTGAAGGTTCAAAGCGCGGGTGGAACAGCTGAGCGCTGACCTCTGACACTGTCATCCCTGGGTGAGAGCTGGATTCCAGAGAGATCAGTTCAGTCCCAGGTCAGATGCATTGCCTGCGCTTGCAGAATACGATTATGCAATCAACGCAAAGACTTCTAACCACAACTTTGGAGCAAGATTGTGCGTAGCCCCGAATCGCAACATCTCGGTGAAGGTAGAGATGGAAGTTGTCTGTGAAAAGCAGACGACAAATCTGATGCATTCAACCTGCCTCATTTTGCCGTCACTTAAAGTCACGAATCGCTGGCCGGTTATAACCCTGAACATATTTCTTTTACCGCCCTGCTCAGTCAATTTACCTAACTGCCAGGTTAAAATTCAGCTTAATACCGTGCATTACAGTGACAGAGTAACGGAGAGAAAACAAGAATAATCCCTATGCCCAGCTCACCAACACCAGCTTTACTTTACAGGACATTACGTATGAGCTGTTTTAAAAAGTACAGCTGGTAGCACTCTCCAAAGAAAGTACTACAATACCAACCAGAAATAAAACAATAAAGTCTCGTTTCTAATTGGATTGAATTTGTTTATTGTCACGTGTACCGAGGTACAGTGAAATTTTTTTTTCTGCGAGCAGTTCAACCAGATCATTGAAAATAAATCACATGAAAAAAAAATTTAATAGGACAACACAAGGTACACAATGTAAATACATAGGTGCATCGCATGAAGCAATGTAGTATAATCAAAGAATTTACAGTGCAGAAGGAGGCCATTCCACCCATCATGTCTACACCGGCTCTTGAAAAGAGTACCTTACTTAAGCCTACACTTCCACTCTATCTCCATAACCCAGTAACCACACCTAACCTTTTTGAACACTAAGGGCAATTTATCATGGCCAATCCACCTAACCTGCACATCTTTGGACTGTGGGATTAAACGGCACCTGGAGGAAACCCACACAGACACAGGGAGAATGTACAGACTCCGCACAGACAGTGACCCAAGCCGGGAATCAAACCTGGGACCCTGGAGCTGTGGAGCAACTGTGGAAACCACTGTGCTGCCGTGCGTCCCACAATAATATAAGCAGATTGTTTAGGAGTCTGCTTCAAGAAGACCTGCCAAAGAAGAACCAGGCAACGTGCTTCAATGACTACCGTCCGGTGGCCCTGACATCGATTGTAATTAAGTTCTTTGAGAGGTTGGTCATGAAGCACATCAACTCCATATTCCCCGGATGTCTAGATCCACTGCAATTTGCATACCGCCATAACCAGTCCATAGCAGACGTCATCTCCCTAGCCCTACACTCACCTCTGGAGCATCTCGACAACAAGGACTCCTATATCAGACTCCTATTTATTGACTAGAGCTCCGCCTTCAACACCATAATCCCAGCCAAAGCTCCAAAACCTAGGGCTTAGCTCCTCACTCTACAACTGGATCCTCGACTTTCTGACCCATAGACCATAACCATTTTGAATAAAGAATAACACTTCCTCCATGATAATCCTCAATACTGGGGCCCCGCAAGGCTGCGTACTTAGGCCCCTCCTATACTTCCTATACACACACGACTGCGTGGCAAAATTTGGCTCCAACTCTATCTACAAGTTTGCTGATGACTCGAACGTAGTGGGTCGGATCTTGAACAATGACGAGTCAGAATAAAGGACGGAGATGAGAACCTAGTGGAATGGTGTAATGGCAACAATCTCTCCCTCAATGCCAGCAAAACTAAAGAGCTGATCATTGACTTCAGGAAGCAAAGTACTGGACACTCCCCTGTCTGCATCAACGGGGCTGAGGTGGAGATGGTTGACAGCTTCAAATTCCTAGTTGTGCGTATCACCAAAAATCTGTCCTGCTCCACCCATATCGACGTTACCACCAAGAAAGCACAACAGCGCCTCCACTTCCTCAGGAAGCTAAGGAAATTCGGCATGTCCACACTGACTCTTACCAACGTTTAAGGTGCTCCATAGAAAGCATCCTATCTGGCTGCATCACAGCCTGGTATGGCAACTGGATAAAAGCCAATTACTGCAGATGCTGGAATCTGAAACCAAAAAGAAAATGCTGGAAAATCTCAGCACGTCTGCAAGCATCTGTAGGGAGAGAAAAGAGCTAACGTTTCGAGTTCAGATGACCCTTTGCCAAAGCTAACAGACAGAGAGAGTGGGAAATATTTTTACTGTGGAGTGAAAATGAAAGATGAGTCATAGCCACAGAAACCCAAGGAAACCGGGTGCTAATGGCCACAGAAAGCATGAGTAAAGAGTGTTAATGGCAGTCCCCAAACAGAACAAAAGATGTGAAAGGTCAAATAGCAGAGAAACTAATATCAGAAGGTGAACTGCAATATGGGGGGAGGGGAAAGGGGAAGCAAAGAGGAGAAAGGGTAAGGAAAGGTGGATAAGATGGGGGGGGGGGGGGTTAATCTATATTAAGAAAGACAAGAAAGAAAGAAATGGTAAAAGGCAGTTAAAATGAAATGGTACGAAAACAAATGGGTCGAGGTGGATTAGAGCTAATCATCTGAAATTGTTGAATTCGATGTTGAGACCGGAAGGCTGTAGCGTGCCTAACCGGAAGATGAGATGTTCTTCCAGTTTGCGTTGCGCTTCACTGGAACATTGCAGCAGGCCAAGGACAGACATGTGGGCATGGGAGCAGGGCCTTTTGTTAAAATGGCAAGCAACAGGAAGGTCAGGGTCCTGAATGCGGACAGACCGAAGATGCTCAGCAAAGCGATCACCCAGTCAGCGTTTGGTCTCTCCGATATAGAGGAGACCACATTGGGAGCAGCGAATGCAGTAGACCAGATTGGAAAAGATGCAAGTAAAACACTGCTTAACCTGGAATGAGTGTTTTGGGCCTGGTATGTTAAGCATGGAAGAGGTAAAAGGACAGGTGTTACACCTTCTGCAATTGCACGGGAAGGTGCCATGGGGAGAGGTATTGGGTATGGTGGAAGAGTGGACTAGATTATCTTGGAGGGAACGATCTCTGCAGAATGCTGACAGAGGGAGTGAAGGGAAGATCTGTTTGGTAGTGGCATCACACTGGAGTTGGTGAAAATGACGGAAAATGGCTAGTAAATCCCCTAGTCGCCACATTCCAGCGCCTGTTGGGGTTCACTGAGGGAGAATTCAAACTGTCCAATTCACTTAACAAGCATGTCTTTCGGGACTTGTGGGAGGAAACCGGAGCACCCGGAGGAAACCCACACAGACACAGGGAGACTGTGCAGACTCCGCACAGACAGTGACCCAAGCTGGGAATCGAACTTGGGTCCCTGGCGCTGTGAAGCAACAGTGCTAACCACTGTGCTACCGTGCCGTCCAAATATTGTGGCTACAAGGTCAGGTCAGAAGTTGGGAATTCTGCACCGTTAACTAACCTCCTGTCTGTCCAAAGCCTGACCATCTTTCACATGCACAAGTCAGGAGTCTGATGGAGTAATCTCTACCTGCCTGGATGAGTGCACACCATCCAGGATAAAGCAGCCTGCTTGATTGGTGCCCTATCCACCACGTTAAACATTCATTTATTGTACCAACATCTAAAGAACAATTCCTCTCACCTTGCCTCTGGAATTCAGCTCTTTGATCAATGTTTGGACAAGGGATCTGATGAGTCTTGGAGCTGAGTGCCCCTGGTGGAACTGAAGCAATGTATTGGTGAGAAAGTTATTGCTAAGTCAGTGCAGCTTGATAGAACTGTCAAGACACCTTCCATCACTTTGCTGATAATTGAAAATAGACTGATAGGGTGGTAATTAGTTGGATTGGGCAATCCTGTTTTTTGTGGACAGGAAAAATTTGGGCAATTTTTCACATTGCTGGGTAGATGCCAGTTGTGGAACTGTACTGAGGAAACTTGGCTCAGCGTGTGGTTAGTTCTAGTGCCCAAGTGTTCAGTACTCCAGCTGGAATGTTGTCAGGCCCAAAGCCTTTGCCATAATCCAGTGCCGTCTTGTTACCACGCAGAGTGAATCGAATTGGACGACTGTGATGCTGAGATGAAAAGGATAGCTGACCCATGTGAAGACCACTTGCACGTTCCCTTCCAAACCACCCGCCTCCTAATTTGGAACCATATACCGATAAGTATGTCGTGAGGGAAAGAACCTGGAACTCTGCCCCTAACAGCACTTTGCTTGCACTTACACCAGGTGGAGTGCGGCCATTCAAGAAGTCAGCTCTGCACCACCTCCTCAAGGGCATTTCAGGATGGGCAATAAGCGCTGATTTTGCCTGTGATTCTCACATCCCAAGAAATAAAAAGAAAACACCTAAAAATGTGGTGTCAAACTGGTGAAGCTGCAACACAGGACTATGAATGTGCTAAATATTGGAAACAGCATGTTGTATGCTGAGCTAAGCAATCCCACAACCAATAGATCAAATCAAAACGCTGCAGTCCTGTCACATCCAGTTGTAAATGGTGGTGGACAGTTAAGCAATAAGAGAGGGAGATCCTCAAACATCTCCATCCTGAATGATGCCAGCTCTCAGCACACCACTGTTAAAGACAAGTTTTATGATTAGATAAAGTGGGGTCAAACTACTCTCCTCTTCCCCCATGCCTCATTTGACCAGAACATGTTTTTTAAAAAAGGATATTCTTGCCAATTCAGGAATAACCGTTCACATGGTTCAATTGTAAGAGTCACAAATTAGACAGATTTCTTTGAATTAAACATTTCCAGTCACTGGAATGCGGCTTCAGACTTTAAAAAAAACAGTGATTTCAAGCCAGTAAATAAATAAAGTCATTTTTGTAAAGCATGGCTTTGTAACACAAGGCTGAAACATTTGCAACCATCTTCAGCCAGAAGTGCATTGTCAGTGATCTTGGCAGCCTCCTGAGGACCCCAGCATCATGGAGGCCAGTCTTCAGCCAATTTCATCCACTCCATGTAATATCAAGAAATGGCTGAGCACACTGGGCACAACAAAGGCTATGGGCCCTTATAATAACTTGGCTGTAGTACTAAAGACTTGTGCACCAGAACTAGCTGTGTGTCTAGCCATTCTGTTCCAGTACAGCTACATCACTGGTATTTACCCAAATGTTTGAAAAATTGCCCAGGTATGTCTTGCCCTTAAAAGCAAATTCAATACTACCCCCTCAATCTACTCTCAATTATCAGCAATGAGATGGAAGGTGTTGTCGACAATGACACCAAGCGGCACTTACTCAGCAATAACATGCTCACCGATGCACAGCTTGGATCCGCCAGCTCCACCAGCTCCAGAGTTTATTGCAATGTTGATTCAATGCGGATGAAAGAGCTGAATTCCAGAGGTGAGATGAGAGTGACTGCCTTTGATATCAAGACTGCAGTCAGACCTACCACAAAGGAAATGGTTGTGCTTGTTGGAGGCCAATCATTTCAGCCCTAGGATGTTGCTGCAGAAGTTCCTCAGAGCAGTATTCTGGGCCTAACCATCTTTAGCTGCTTCATCAATGGTCATCTTTCCATTAACAGGTTAGAAGTGGGGATGTTTGCTGATGAAGTCACATTTCCATTCACAAGTTCTCAGATACTGAAGCAGTCCACGTCCAAATTTAGCAAGACCCGGACAACATTCAGGCTTAGACTGATTAGTGGCAAGTAACATTAACGCCACACAATTACCAGACAATGACCATCTCCAAAAAGAGAGAAACTAACTATCTCCTCTTGACATTCAACAGCTTTACCATCGCTGAACCTTTCTTGTGAGCAGCACGGTAGCAATGTTACTTCACAACCCAGGTTCGATTCCTGCTTGGGTCACTGTCTGTTTGGAGTCTGCACTTTCTCCCTGTGTCTGTGTGGGTTTTTCCCGGGTGTTCCAGTTTCCTCCCACAAGTCCCGAAAGACGTGCTTGTTAGGTGAATTGGATATTCTGAATTCTCCCTCAGTGTACCCAAACAGGCACCGGAGTGTGGCAACTAGGGGATTTTCACAGTAACTTCATTGCAGTGTTAATGTAAGCCTATTTCTGATATTAATAATAATTATTATTATTCACCAATATCCCAGAGGTTACCACTGACCAGAAAGATGACTGGACTAGCCATGTAAATACTATGGCTATGGCAGGTTAGAGGCTGGGAATTCATTGTCAATGCCAAATGCGAAAGAGAACTGACCACTGATTGTAGTTTTTAGCTGGAAATAGTTTCACCATTTTGCCACCATTAAAGAGTGGCAATCAACTATAATTGGAATGGAAATATCCTGTAAGATCTTCTGCTGTTGTGAAAACAATTAAAACTTCTGATTCCAAAACAGATGCTGCTTAATGCACGCAACAATCTCCCAATATCGAATTCCCAGTTCTGTATTTTTTAATCATTCAGTCAAAGTAATGAAAATAAACGTTCAGAATATTTATTTTCCATTTACCAAGAACACTTTGAGATCAGAGGATGGTGTGATATTGATTTCAGTTACTGAGGAAAATAGAAGCATATAATTAGATTTAAATAAAATGATATTGCACTGGTAGTTGAATAGGAGTGTGTCTTAAGTAAATTTCCAGTCTAAAATCAGTTAAAATTTTATGTACATTGAATCATATGAATGAGATATGTAAGAAAACATGGATTTTAAGATGCATAAATATAAAATGATGGACTTTTAGAAAAAGGGTTTTACAACTACTAATGGTAACAGTGCAAGAACCCACAGAAATTAATATTAGTTCCCGTGATTTCCACTGTCCGAGGTGTGAAAGTCTTGAGGGTGTTTCCTTTGTGGCAGAGTTTATTCCCAATGAGTTTCTGGTTTGAGATGACAACATGAAAATCCTTGAAGTGAATGACATTGCAATATAATGGACTTTCTGTGCTTTGACAGCTTGGCAGGCATTGATCAGAGACTTTTAAAAATAAAGCAGGCTTTGTGGAATTTAGAGATGGTAGCCGACTGCTTGGTCAGCTAGGCTTCTGGAGTGCGTTCCCTTGATGTCAAATCCTCAGTCTTCCTATGAGGCCAAAGATTTAATGTTAAAACTTCCCAAAAGGCTTGGGTCATATTATGTAATCCATTCATGGTTAATTGCAGTTTATCATAAGACCATAAGACATAGGAGCGGAAGTAAGGCCATTCGGCCCATCGAGTCCACTCCACCATTCAATCATGGTTGATTTCAACTCCATTTACCCGCTCTCTCCCCATAGCCCTTAATTCCTCGAGAAATCAAGAATTTATCAATTTCTGTCTTAAAGACACTCAATGTCCCGGCCTCCACCGCCCTCTGTGGCAATGAATTCCACAGACCTACCACTCTCTGGCTGAAGAAATTTCTCCTCATCTCTTTTCTAAAGTGACTCCCTTTTATTCTAAGGCTGTGCCCCGCGTCCTAGTCTCCCCTGTTAATGGAAACAACTTCCCTACGTCCATCCTATCCAAGCCATTCATTATCTTGTAAGTTTCTATTAGATCTCCCCTCAACCTCCTAAACTCCAATGAATATAATCCCACGATCCTCAGACGTTCATCGTATGTTAGGCCTACCATTCCTGGGATCATCCGTGTGAATCTCCGCTGGACCCGCTCCAGTGCCAGTATAGAGTTTATAGAGAAATACAGCACAGAACAGGCCCTTCGGCCCACGATGTTGCGCCGAACTTTTGTCCTAGGTTAATCATAGAATTTTGGACAATTTGTCATGGCCAATCCACCCAACCTGCACATCTTTGGACTGTGGGAGGAAACCGGAGTACCCGGAGGAAACCCACGCAGTTACGGGGAGGATGTGCAGACTCCACACAGACAGTGACCCAAGTCGAAATCGAACTTGGGACCCTGGAGCTGTGAAGCAATTGTGCTATCCACAATGCTACCGTGCTGCCCTTAAGAAGTTAACCGACACTCCCTTATTCTACCCTAATCCAAGTACCTATCCAATAGCCGCTTGAAGGTCCATAAATTTTCCGACTCAACTACTACCACAGGCAGTGCATTCCATGCCCCCACTACTCTCTGGGTAAAGAACCTACCTCTGACATCCCCTCTATATCTTCCACCATTTATCTTAAATTTATGTCCCCTTGTAATGGTGTGTTCCACCCGGGGAAAAAGTCTCTGACTGTCAACTCTATCTATTCCCCTGATCATCTTATAAACCTCTATCAAGTCGCCCCTCATCCTTCTCCGTTCTAATGAGAAAAGGCCTAGCACCCTCAATCTTTCCTCGTATGACCTACTCTCCATTCCAGGCAACATCCTGGTAAATCTCCTTTGCACCTTTTCCAAAGCTTCCACATCCTTCCTAAAATGAGGTGACCAGAACTGCACACAGTACTCCAAATGTGGCCTGACCAAGGTTTTGTACAGCTGCATCATCACCTCACGGCTCTTAAATTCAATCCCTCTGCTAATGAACGCTAGCACACCATAGGCCTTCTTCACAGCTCTATCCACTTGAGTGGCAACTTTCAAAGAACAATGAACATAGACCCCAAGATCTCTCTGCTCCTCCACATTGCCAAGAACCCTACCATTAACCCTGTATTCCGCATTCAGATTTGTCCTTCCAAAATGGACAACCTCACACTTGTCAGGGTTAAACTCCATCTGCCACTTCTCAGCCCAGCTCTGCATTCTATCTATGTCTCTTTGAAGCCGACAACAGCCCTCCTCACTATCCACAACTCCACCAATCTTCGTATCATCTGCAAATTTACTGACCCACCCTTCAACTCCCTCATCCAAGTCGTTAATGAAAATCACAAACAGCAGAGGACCCAGAACTGATCCCTGCGGTACGCCACTGATAACTGGGCTCCAGGCTGAATATTTGCCATCCACCACAACTCTCTGTCTTCTATCGGTTAGCCAGTTTGTTATCCAACTGGCCAAATTTCCCACTATCCCATGCCTCCTTACTTTCTGCATAAGCCTACCATGGGGAACCTTATCAAATGCCTTACTAAAATCCATGTACACTACATCCACTGCTTTACCTTCATCCACATGCTTGGTCACCTCCTCAAAGAATTCAATAAGACTTGTAAGGCAAGACCTACCCCTCACAAATCCGTGCTGACTATCCCTAATCAAGCAATGCCTTTCCAGATGCTCAGAAATCCTATCCCTCAGTACCCTTTCCATTACTTTGCCTACCACCGAAGTAAGACTAACTGGCCTGTAATTCCCAGGGTTATCCCTATTCCCTTTTTTGAACAGGGGCACGACATTCGCCACTCTCCAATCCTCTGGTGCCACCCCTGTTGACAGCGAGGACGAAAAGATCATTGCCAACGGCTCTGCAATTTCATTTCTTGCTTCCCAGAGAATCCTTGGATATATCCCGTCAGGCCCGGGGGACTTGTCTATCCTCAAGTTTTTCAAAACGCGCAACACATCTTCCTTCCTGACAAGTATCTCCTCAAGCTTATCAGTCTGCTTCACGCTGTCCTCTCCAACAATATGGCCCCTCTCATTTGTAAATACTGAAGAAAAATACTTGTTCAAGACCTCTCCTATCTCTTCAGACTCAATACACAATCTCCCGCTACTGTCCTTAATCGGACCTACTCTCACTCTAGTCATTCTCATATTTCTCACGTATGTGTAAAAGGCCTTGGGGTTTTCCTTGATCCTACCCGCCAAAGATTTTTCATGCCCTCTCTTAGCTCTCCTAATCCCTTTCTTCAGTTCCCTCCTGGCTATCTTGTATCCCTCCAGCGCACTGTCTGAACCTTGTTTCTTCAGCCTTACATAAGTCTCCTTCTTCCTCTTAACAAGACATTCAACCTCTCTTGTCAACCATGGTTCCCTCACTCGACCATCTCTTCCCTGCCTGACAGGGACATACATATCAAAGACACGCAGTACCTGATCCTTGAACAAGTTCCACATTTCACTTGTGTCCTTCCCTGACAGCCTATGTTCCCAACTTCTGCACTTCAATTCTTGTCTGACAGCATTGTATTTACCCTTCCCCCAATTATAAACCTTGCCCTGTTGCTCGCACCTATCCCTCTCCATTACTAAAGTGAAAGTCACAGAATTGTGGTCACTACCTCCAAAATGCTCCCCCACTAACAAATCTATCACCTGCCCTGGTTCATTACCAAGTACTAAATCCAATATGGCCTCCCCTCTGGTCGGACAATCTACATACTGTGTTAGAAAAGCTTCCTGGACACACTGCACAAACACTACCCCATCCAAACTATTTGATCTAAAGAGTTTCCACTCAATGTTTGGGAAGTTGAAGTCGCCCATGACTACTACCCTGTGACTTCTGCACCTTTCCAGAATCTGTTTCCCAATCTGTTCCTCCACATCTCTGCTGCTATTGGGGGGCCTATAGAACACTCCCAACAAGGTGACTGCTCCTTTCCTATTTCTAACTTCAACCCATATTACCTCAGTAGGCAGATCCCCCTCGAACTGCCTTTCTGCAGCTGTTATACTATCTCTAATTAACAATGCCACCCCCCCACCTCTTTTACCATCCTCCCTAATCTTGTTGAAACATCTATAACCAGGGACCTCCAACAACCATTTCTGCCCCTCTTCTATCCAAGTTTCCGTGATGGCCACCACATCGTAGTCCCAAGTACCGATCCATGCATTAAGTTCACCCACCTTATTCCTGATGCTTCTTGCATTAAAGTATACACACTTCAACCCATCTCCTTGCCTGCAAGTACTCTCCTTTGTCATTGTTACCTTCCCCACTGCATCACTACGTGCTTTGGTGTCCTGACTATCGTCTACCTTAGTTGCTGGACTACAGATCCGGTTCCCATTCCCCTGCCAAATTAGTTTAAACCCTCCCGAAGAGTACTAGAAAACCTCCCCCCCAGGATATTGGTGCCCCTCTGGTTCAGATGCAACCCGTCCTGCTTGTACAGGTCCCACCTTCCCCAGAATGCGCTCCAATTATCCAAATACCTGAAGCCCTCCCTCCTACACCATTCCTGCAGCCACGTGTTCAACTGCACTCTCTCCCTATTCCTAGCCTCGCTATCACGTGGCACCGGCAACAAACCAGAGATGACAACTCTGTCTGTCCTGGCCCTTAACTTCCAGCCTAACTCCCTAAACTTGTTTATTACCTCCACACCCTTTTTCCTACCTACATCGTTGGTACCAATGTGCACCACGACTTCTGGCTGCTCACCCTTCCCCTTCAGGATCCTGAAGACACGATCAGAGACATCCCTGGCCCTGGCACCCGGGAGGCAACATACCTTTCGGGAGTCTCGCTCGCGACCACAGAATCTCCTATCTATTCCCCTAACCATTGAATCTCCTATTACTATTGCTTTTCTATGCTCCCCCCTTCCCTTCTGAGCCCCAGAGCCAGACTCAGTGCCAGAGACCTGGCCGCTGGGGCCTTCCCCCGGTAGGTCATCCCCCCCAACAGCATCCAAAACGGTATACTTGTTTTGAAGGGGAATGGCCACGAGGGATCCCTGCACTGTCTGCCTGTTAGTTTTCTTTCCCCTGACTGTAACCCAGCTACTCTTGTCCAGTACCTTTGGTGTGGCTACCTCCCTGTAACTCTTCTCTATGACCCCCTCTGCCTCCCGGATGATCCGAAGTTCATCCAGCTCCAGCTCCAGTACCTTAACACGGTCTCTGAGGAGCTGGAGTTGGGTGCACTTCCCGCAGGTATAGTCAGCGGGGACACCAGTGGTAGCCCTCACCACCCACATCCTACAGGAGGAGCATGCAACTGCCCTAGCCTCCATCCCCTCTTACTTTACAGAATTAGCTGCCCTGTGGACCAACTGGACCTCCGCCCTCCGACTCTGCTCCCAGTCAGCTGTACTCTAAACTCCTGGTTCCCTTCACGCTCTTTGATAAATATAGGAAATTAAATGAAAGGAGTACCTTACTCCCTCCTCACCTAACTCCCTCAGTCACCAAACTCTCACTGTAGCACTCAAATGCCACAAGCTCAGCACTCAGTGCAAACCAAGTATGTCCTTCCTGAGGTGTGGGGCCCAAAATTGCTCACAGTATTCTAAATGGGGCCTAACTAGTGCTTTATAAAGCCTCAGAAGTACATCCCTGCTTTTATATTCCAAGCCTCTTGAGATAAATGACAACATTACATTTGCTTTCTTAATTACGGACTCAACCTGCAAGTTTACCTTTAGAGATTCCTGGACTAGGACTCCCAAGTCCCTTTGCACTTTAGCATTATGAATTTTGTCACCGTTTAGAAAATAGTCCATGCCTCTATTCTTTTTTCCAAAGTGCAAGACCTCGCCCTTGCCCACGTTGAATTTCATCAGCCACTTCTTGGACCATTCTCCTAAACTGTCTAAATCTTTCTGCAGCCTCCCCACCTCCTCAATACTACCTGCCCCTCCACCTATCTTTGTATCATCGGCAAACTTGGCCAGAATGCCCCCAGTCCCGTCATCTAGATCGTTAATATATAAAGAGAACAGCTGTGGCCCCAACACTGAACCCTGCGGGACACCACTTGTCACCGGTTGCCATTCCGAAAAAGAACCTTTTATCCCAACTCTCTGCCTTCTGTCTGACAGCCAATCGTCAATCCATGTTAGTACCTTGCCTCGAATACCATGGGCCCTTATTTTACTCAGCAGTCTCCCGTGAGGCACCTTGTCAAAGGCCTTTTGGAAGTCAAGATAGATAACATCCATTGGCTCTCCTTGGTCTAACCTATTTGTTATCTCTTCAAAGAACTCTAACAGGTTTGTCAGGCACGACCTCCCCTTACTAAATCCATGCTGACTTGTCCTAATCCGACCCTGCACTTCCAAGAATTTAGAAATCTCATCCTTAACGATGGATTCTAGAATTTTGCCAACAACCGAGGTTAGGCTAATTGGCTTATAATTTTCCATCTTTTTTCTTGTTCCCTTCTTGAACAGGGGGGTTACAACAGCGATTTTCCAATCCTCTGGGACTTTCCCTGATTCCAGTGACTTTTGAAAAATCATAACTAACGCCTCCACTATTTCTTCAGCTATCTCCTTTAGAACTCTAGGATGTAGCCCATCTGGGCCCGGAGATTTATCAATTTTCAGACCTTTTAGTTTCTCTAGCACCTTCTCCTTTGTGATGGCAACCATATTCAACTCTGCCCCCTGACTTTCCTGAATTGTTGGGATATTACTCATGTCTTCTACTGTGAAGACTGACGCAAAGTACTTATTAAGTTCCTCAGCTATTTCCTTGTCTCCCATCACTAGATTACCAGCGTCATTTTGGAGCGGCCCAATGTCTACTTTTGCCTCCCGTTTGTTTTTAATGTATTTAAAGAAACTTTTACTATCATTCCTAATGTTACTGGCTAGCCTACCTTCATATTTGATCCTCTCCTTCCTTATTTCTCTCTTTGTTATCCTCTGTTTGTTTTTGTAGCCTTCCCAATCTTCTGACTTCCCACTACTCTTTGCCACATTATAGGCTCTCTCTTTTGCCTTGATGCATTCCCTGACTTCCTTTGTCAGCCATGGCTGCCTAATCCTCCCTCTGATAACCTTTCTTTTCTTTGGGATGAACCTCTGCACTGTGTCCTCAATTACTCCCAGAAACTCCTGCCATTGCTGTTCTACTGTCTTTCCCACTAGGCTCTGCTTCCAATCGATTTTCGTCAGTTCCTCCCTCATGCGCCTGTAATTACCTTTATTTAACTGTAAAACCTTTACATCTGATTCTACCTTCCTTCTTTCAAATTGCAGACTGAATTCTACCATATTATGATCACTGCTTCCTAAGTGTTCCCTTACTTTAAGATCTTTTATCAATTCTGGCTCATTACATAACACTAAGTCCAGAATAGCCTGTTCCCTCGTGGGCTCCATCACAAGCTGTTCCAAAAAGCCATCCTGTAAACATTCAATGAATTCCCTTTCTTTGGGTCCACTGGCAACATTATTTACCCAGTCCACCTGCATATTGAAGTCCCCCATGATCACTGTGACCTTGCCTTTCTGACATGCCCTTTCTATTTCGTGGTGCATTTTGTGCCCCTGGTCCTGACCACTGTCAGGAGGCCTGTACATAACTCCCATTATGGTTTTTTTGCCTTTGTGGTTCCTCAACTCTACCCACACAGACTCCACATCGTCTGACCCTATGTCGTTTAGTGCTATTGATTTAATTTCATTTCTAATTAACAAGGCAACCCCGCCCCCTCTACCCACCTCTCTGTCTTTTCGATAGGTTGTAAATCCCCGGATGTTTAACTGCCAGTCCTGAACCCCCTGCAACCACGTCTCTGTGATGCCTACCACATCATACCTGCCAGTCACAATCTGGGCCACAAGCTCATCTACCTTGTTCCGTACACTGCGGGCATTTAAATATAGCACCTTTAATTCCCTATTGACTGTCCCTTTTTGTTTTCTTAGTGTGGTGGACCTTGGTTTACTGAGCCTTTCCATACACTGTGTCATATTTTGTGAGATGGGGACTATCGTAACGTCTCCTGAGCTCTGTCTTTTCGTGATTTTTTGTAATCCTAAGCAGCTACGCTTCCCACTGATTCCTTCACCTCTTGGTTCCCTGACTTTCCCTTCCCCCCCTGGTGTTATCTGGTGTTGTAAGACTTCTTACTGTGCCCACCCCAGTCCAACGCCGACACCTCCACATAATTGCAGTTTAACAATCAGTTTCAGTGCTTTTGGCCAGACTTCTATTGCTCTACCTTAGGAGAGGTGATATGGCTATTAGTATCTCTTCCGGCATAATGAGTTTCAATCTGTCTCTTTTCTGATAGTTCACATTGGTGAGTCAGTTTGTCGTCACTTCCTCTGCTTTCTATAATTACAAAAGGTTTGTACAATGGGATGTGAGATTCCACAGGCTGAAAGAGGAATTATTTTGTTCCTGTAACTCCTGTTGACAGCTTCCAGAACGAAGGGCCAATCCTGCGGTCATGTGACTTTTAGCAGCCACCATCTTTTTTTGGTTGAGCAGAAAGTCAATTTTCTAAAAATGGCAAAAATAAAATTTTGGATGTTTTTCATGTCATCGGGATCCAACATGAGCAATAAGTGGGATTCAGTTGGAAGGCTGAAGTGAGGAAACATTTGTGTAGGATTGTCGACTCTTCTCTTAAAGAGGCCATCAATGTGAAGCTTTCATGAACATTAGCTTCTTAATTAATCATGTCCATGATTGCAAAGCACCTAATTTAATTATGAGTGCTAAACATAATTACGATGAATTATGGTCCTTCTTGCCAAAAAATCATAAATTTTGTTCAGGAAGCTTCGACTTAGTTCATTCAAATTTTTAATTGTTATTTGGTAATAAAGCAATGCAAATTAGAAAGTGCCGACCAATTTTAGCTTCGATCGAAAGCACACAGCAAGACTACATTTTTGATTAGTTTCACAGGATGTTGCTATTGCTGGCCAGGCCAGCAGTTACTGCCCATTCCAAACTGCCCTTGAGAAGGTAGTCGCGAACCGCCTTCTTGAACCCCTGCAGTCCATGTGGTGTTGATACACCCAGTGCTGTTAAGAAGGGAGTTCTGGGATTTTGATCCAATGTCAGTGCAGGAATGTGACACAGTTCCAAGTCAGGATGGTGTGTGACTTGGAGGGGGACGTTCAGATTCCCCATGCAAATGCAGTATTTGTTCTTCTAGACTGTAGAGGTTGCAGGCTGGGCACGAGCTGTCGATGGACCCTTAGTGAGTTGCTGCAGTGCATCTTGTAGATGGTACACACTCTTGCTACTGTGCATTCCTGCTGAATGGAGTGGAAGTTTGTGGATGGGGTGCCAGTCAACTAGGCTGATTTGTCCTGGATTGTGTTGAGCTGCTTGAATATTGTTGGAGCTGCACTGGTCCAGGCAGGTGAAGAGTATTTTGTGACACTCTTGATTTGTGCCTGGTAGATGGTGCATCGTCTTTGGGAGTCATGTGAGTTACTCACTGTAGAATTCACAGCCCCTAATGGCCCTTGAGAAGGGTACAGTATTTATATGGCTAGTGCAGTTCAGTTTCTTGTCAATGGTAACCCCCAGGATGTTGATAGGTGGGGATTCAGCAATGGTAATGCCATTGCATGTCAAGGAGGGATGGTTAGATTCTACGTTGTTGTTAAAGATGATCATTGCCTGGCACTTGTGTGGTGCGCATATTACTTACCATTTATCAGCCCAACCCTGAATGTTTCCCAGGTCTTTCTGCATATGGGCTTGGACTGCTTCTATATTTGTGGAGCTGCAAATGGAGCTGAACATTGATCATCAGTGAATATCCCACTTCTGATTAAATATTGGAAGGAAGGGCATTGATGGAGCAGGTGAAGACAGTTGGGCCTAGCACACTATCCTGATGAACTCCTGTACCGATGTCCTGGAACTGAGATGATGGAACTTCAACAACCAGAATCATCTTCATTAATGCCAGATTTACTTTTTAAAAGATAATATTGTAACAGAATGTGATATTCACAATGTGTCATGTTCAATTCCTGATTCTAAATAATGGTTCAGGACCACTCTTTATTCGTATAAGACCAAGTCCAACTGAAGATACTGGCCCAAATCCTCCTGTCTTTGGATCGTTGGAGATTGACATATGTCCATAAAGAGGTCCTGATGTTGGAAATTGTCCCAAACGTTTAATCTTCTGATGGGCTGGTGCACTGCTTTCCGGGACCCACCCTAAATGTCTCTGACCCTGATATTGAGCCAGATATGTGGGATATGCATAGATACTTACCCAGGAAATTCTAGGCAGTTTAATGCTTGGTATAACTGTAGTATAACTCAACTGAGCATCACAACCATATTACCCCCCCTCCCCCACCCCATTGACTCTCCTATTGTTTACGGATGTACCCTGGAGTACCTGCTCTGCCCATTTCTGCTTCAATCGAGATCAGAATGTCCTGGAAGAAATAGGTCCTATCATCGGGTTGGATTTTTTTTTCTCTATTCAGGCACAAACCTTGCTGGGGTGCCCAGTTTCCAGGGTCTGCAGCACAGCCTGGTTGTTGGGAAGGACAGCAGCTTGTTGAGCTCCTCGTCATTGTGGGTGGTGAGCTGCAGGTGGCGGGAGGGGTGGTGGATGCTGGTCTTCCTGTTGCCCGGGTCGTGTTGCCGGCCAGCTCGAGGATCTCAGTGGTCAGGTACTCCAGCCCGGTAGAGGGAGGCCCAGCGCCCACCCGCTTGGCATAGTGGCCCATTGCGCAGCAGCCGGTACTGGAGACCGGCCCTGGGGGAGCGGGTCTTGGCCCTGGCATGCCCTTTGCCTCCAGTTTTACTGTGATCCGACTTGTTGCTGCTGCGAAAAACCTTCACCGGCCAACAGTGTTCCAATCATTACCTTCTGACAATGAGCAACATATTCATCCACAATAAAAACAGAAAATGCTGGGAACAGCTCAGCAGGTTAGGCAGCATCTGTGTAGGGAGAGAAACAGAGTTACCGTTTCAGGTCTGTGACCTTTCACCAGAACTTGTGAACAGCATTTTCTGTTTTATCTCTGATTTCCTGCATCTGCAATATTCTGCTTTTTACTTTATACGAATTAGCAACCTCAGGTCAGGCCTTTTATGCTGATTTTGGCACGATGAGCAAGCTCCAAAAACTTTTCATCCTTTTTCGATTTGCTCATTGTTTCGTAGTGTTTTTATCCAATGCATTTTGAACCCAACCCCTTTAGCTCTGTTGACTATAAGGCAGAGGAGGCGTCAGGCATCCAAATGTTACAATTGCTTTTAAGGCTCCTGCAGGAAGGTCATGTTTCACCTGTATTTTGGTCATGTTGTCTTATACAACAGGACCGGAAAAACGTGATGGATGCCTCACCTGAAAGTATGAGATGGTACAACACACCCGTTGGGTGTTGACATCAGACACCATGTTTTCTGAGGTGGTATAACAATATTTCCCCTTTCCTGTGCATGCAATATTTGTCTCCTCCCATTTGGAGACCTATGACATAATGGTGATTTGTCTGCAAAAGTATACTGACATGATTGTGATATCCTGGTATGATTAGCTTAACATGCCTCATGACCCATGACCTTGACTATTACATGAATTCAAACATGCTTCTTTTGTTAAATATGGAGGGAGAATTAAAGTCCTCCTTTAGATTTTTACCCTGTACATGTCTTATAGATTCAGTCTTACACAATGGTTGTTCAGTTTGTTTCCTTTGATAAGGATTTAAATGTCTTGCTCATTGATGTACAGTTACACGGTGCTTGTATGGTCTAAGCCTGAGTGAATGTTGAACTGAACAAAGGTTCTCTTCCCCTGACACCCATTTTCATAATTGGTCATCAGATAACTGATTGGGTAATTTGTCATTTATTAGGTCCTCTAGTCCATGTTTATCATATTTTTGCAATGTAATAAATGTAAAGTTCACAGAAAACCAAATGAAGCATTTAGGCTTGGTTATTGATTAATTTATTAACCTTATTTTTAGTCATGGAGGCAGCACGCCCTGCAGACATCTTAGATGGACAATCATACTCGTTAGTAAGTGATCACCGAAGAAGTGAAGAAGTCACGGAGGTCTTGTGGTGCAGTGGATAGTGTCCCTGCCTCGAAGTCCGGCTTCGAGTCCCACTCCGTGATGGTCAAAGAAGGTGCGTTCAGAATGCACTCAAACAGGTTGAGTGTGTCAACCTGCAAATCCTTCCAACATGTCAATGGCTAGCAATAGTGGCAGGAGAGACTCCTGGTCCACAACACTTGTGTGGGGTGGCGGCTCTCAAGCTTTAATCCCCTGGCAACAGACTAGAGACCTGTTCTGGGAATTACTAGCTATGGACACAGACAAAGGTTTGCCTTCGCCCACCACTAGGTACGGGAAGAGAGGGCAGCATGGTGGCGCAGTGGGTTAGCACTGCGGCCTCATGGCGCTGAGGTCCCAGGTTCGATCCCGGCTCTGGGTCACTGTCCGTGTGGAATTTGCACATTCTCCCCGTGTCTGCGTGGGTTTCGCCCCAAAAACGTGCAGGGTAGGTGGATTGGCCACTCTAAATTGCCCCTTAATTGGAAAAATGATTGGGTGCACTAAACTTATTTAAAAAAAGGTATGGGAAGAGAATTTTAATTGGAGTCCTTGGTCACACCCATCCTTTTTTTAGAATTTACCTAAATGAGATTATTGCTTCTATTCCTTCTTTAATTAAGCAATTATTGTTTTTATTCATACCAGGGACTAACCTTTCCAATTGATCAGTTAATTTGCCTTGATCATAATGATCTTCTGCTTCTAATTCTTTTCCATGCAGCCCTAGCAGCAACCCTGCCTGCTTTCAATGTTTTTATGAGCAGGTGAGGAGGAGTGAGCTGGGGCCCCTTCTATTCAGCTCCTTTGGTTGGTCACAACAAAAGTTTTTCAATTTGTTTTCCTCATAGATGCCTTTTCCAATCCAAATGTATGTATTTGTTAGTGAGGAGCCAATCAAACCAGGTTTTCTTGAGTCAAAGAAAGCGTAAGCTTATTAATAGAAACATAGAAAATAGGTGCAAGAGGAGGCCATTCAGCCCTTCGAGCCTGCTCCACCATTCAATATGATCAAGGCTGATCATCCAATTCAGTAGCCTGTTCCCACTTTCCCCCCTATCCTTCGATCCCTTTAGCCCCAAGTGTTATATCTAACACCTTGAAAATATACAATGTTTTGGCTTCAACTGTTTCCTGCGGTAGTGAATTCCGCAGGCTTACCATTGTCTGGGTAAAGAAATTCCTCCTCATCTCAATCCTAAACGGTTTACCCCGTATTCTCAGAGTGTGACCCTTAGTTCTGGACACACCCACCAAGAGGGATATCCTTCCTGCATCTACCCTGTTCAGTCCTGTTAGAATGTTATAGTTTCTATGAAATCTTCCCTCATCATTCTGAATTTCGGTGAATATAATCCTAACCAACTCAATCTCTCCTCATACATCAGTCCTGCCATTTTAGGAATCAGTCTGGTAAACCTTCTCTGCACTCCCTCTATAGCAAGAAAATCTTTCCTCAAATAGGAGACCAAAGCTGCATATAATATCCCATGTGTGGACTCAACAACCTCTGTATAATTACAGCAAGATGTCCCTGCTCTTTTACTCGAATCCTCTCGTTATCAAGGCCAACGTACCATTTTCCTTCTTTTCCACCTGCTGCACCTGCATACTGATGTGTAAGGATACCCAGGTCTCATTGCACTTCAAGATAATAGTCTGCTACCAAAATGGATAACACCACATTTATCCACATTATACTTTGTTGAACATTGCAGCCGTTTGAAGTTAATTAGTTGCCTGTAGAATTCTGGGGTTAACTTGTTTCAGGGTCTGTACTTTCTTCAAGATAGTTTTAGCTTCAGAGATAGAGAGGAGGAAAGAGAGAGAGAGAGATCTTTACAGCTCTCTTCAAGCAGTATTTTCAGATGACATAGGTGTTCCTTTCTTCTCCTTCTGCTGATTCTGCTTGACGGAACAATTTGTTAAAGCTCCTGCCTATATATTCCCAGAAAATGTTTTGATGAGTACGTTTAGCAGTTATTGCTGCTGACCAAGTAATCCCATTTGTGATCTTTCAGCCCTGAAACATTTGATACATATCCAGATAGAAATCAACAATGATTGAGTTTGAATGTTTGATGACTATCCGGTTGGTTAACAGGTCCCATTGTCTTGCTATAACATCAGCTGCTCAAAATCCAGCACTGTACATTTTGAATGCTTTCCTTTCAAGAGTGTCTCTATTTGAAGTGGCTTGACACCCAGTGTGAAATTTCATGCAACAGGTCTGCAGTGCAATTCATAATGAAACCTTCCAACCAAATGGTCAATTTATAATATCAGACATCAGGTGATTCGTGGCAGCCATTTTTTAAACAGTGTTTTTTTAAAGGGCTTTCTTTAAATGGTTCAGTAAGGTTGGGGTTAGCTGTTGAAGTTGTAGGTAGCTCTCATTCAGTCACACCTTCCCATCATTGTGACAATTTGTAATGGACTTCATTGGTGGGAGTTTGCTGAAGCTTTTTGCATTACATTCGCCTCCCAAATCTTCCAGCAATACTTTAATGACACTAATCCCAACCTTTTTTAAGCATTATCTGAGCACAATCTTCATAATCATTATGACACAGTCTCTAAGGTAATGTTAAACTTGTGAAATCAATTACAACTGATCCAATTTCATATTGCATTTAGATGTGAATGGCCCTAGCTACAAGCCGATGAATGGCACCAACTGTAAAATCAGCTTCATCACACATTGTTTACTGGGGTCATGTGCCTTGTATTTGAGAATCTGTGGAAGCGGAACAGTTATTGACTTACATGCCTACCCTGAGTATGCCTACAGTCATTCCAGAACTTTGCTGCTGCTATACCCTTGTATTTTCCCTGATGTCTTTTGAGAATATAAGGAAAATGTAATTTCCACAGCAGCTGAATGGTATGACAGTAGCATAAGGTATTTCTGGGAAGGTGTCTTGCGCATAATTGCATTGAGGCAGTGAGGCAGTGGTTTGCCAGAGGCACGCCACTCCTGCATCAATTGGTAAGGTTCAAATGTATCCTTTAGACTTACTAATTGAAACTCCTATGGTGTTGTATTAGCTAAGCTTGAGCTTAGTTTCTATTAAAATATAAAGAAATCACTATGGCAATGCTCAGATTAAGTCAGAATATGTTATGTTATAATGATAGTTATGATACAGCATGTAATGTTCATGTGCAATATGGGCAACTGATTTACGTAACATAATACATTCAGTTCTGCTTTTTCACTTAATAAAATTTCAGCAATCAAATTTTAGATAGTATCCATTTTTCAATGAAAATTGTAAACAGCCGTCTATGATTTTATGATTGATTACCTTTCTTCACCCATCTATTCAAGTCTTCATTCTTTGAAAGCCCAGGTTACATGAGAATTTGGTAGGCATTATATAATAGATTGCAGATAGGTTTGCGAGGAGGTGAGAAGGGGACTGAGGAGTTTAATAGTAATTGGGGAGAAGGGATCTGGAGTTTGGTAGCATTGGATGAGGTAGAGGTTGAGGAAAGTTCTTGTAAAGATTAAATGGTTGCTGGAAGGATTTATTGAGTCTGGCTGGAGTCAGAGAGGGTAGTGAAGTTCCAGTTTGACAGCCTGGAGCAAGAGCTTTGGGGCCTTAGCAGCATCAGAAAAAAGGAGCCACTGTTTGTGAGGATTCACTGATACCCAAGGCTAAGAATGATGGGAGGTGACCCAGGGTCTCAGTCCATTGAAATAACTATGGGGGCCTAGAAACTGGGCGCGATTCTCCGAAAATCCGGCGTGCCGTGAAGGCTGGCGTGAAACTGGCCGTGTTTCATGCCAGCCTCGGAGCTCCGTCCCGGGACCCAATTCTCCCCCCCGGGCGGGGCTAGTATCGGGGCCGGGGGAATCACGGCGACGCAGAGTCAGCGAACGTCGCTAACTCCGCCCGCCAAGAGTCACGGCGGCTGACGCGCACGATGACATCAGCAGCGCATGCGTGGGATGGACGGCTCCAACCCGTGCATGCGCGGATGACATCATCACGCAGACGCGTCAAACCCACACATGCGCAGGCCGTCATGCCCCTCAGCCGCCCTGCGGACTGATCCTGCGGGGCGGCGGAAGAACAAATAGTGCGCGGGTATCGGACCCGCTGCCCGCGATCGGTGCCCACCGATCGCAGGCCCATGCCACCCTTGGCATGATCGTGGTGCGGCCGTGCCAATCGGTGCCATGGTTGTCCGGGATGGGCACTTTGCGGCCGTTTTCACGAACGCTGAAAGCAGGTGTGATCGCGGCCGTGAAAACGGCTGTAAACTCCGCGGTATTCGGCCCATCGGCCTGCGGAGAATCGCTGTTCACCGTAAAAAACGATGAGCAGCGATTCATTTCGGGGGGCGGCCGAAGGGGGGGAGAATAGCGGGAGGCTGTGAAAATTGTCGGGAAGACCCTCCCGCTATTCTCCGACCCGTTGTGGGCAGCGGAGAATCGCGCCCCATCAGGAGTAGGGCATTCAACCCACTGAGCTAATTGGACACTTCAGTACATTTTATACACACTATCCCCATAGCCCTTTACATCATTGTTAATCAGAAATCAATTAATATCCTTAAACATACTCAATGATTGAGCTTCCACAGCCCTCTGGTGCAGAGAATGTCAAACGTTCACAACTCCCTGTGTAAAGAAATTACTCCTCCTCTCGATCCTATGTGGCAACCCCCTTATATTAAAATTGTGCCCCGGTTCTAGACTCCCCAACCAAGGGAAACATCTTATCTGCATTCACCCGGTCTATTCCTTTAAGTATTTTTTAGGTTTGAAAGAGACCACCTCTCATTCTCCAAAACTCTAGAGAATACAGGCCCAGTTAGCCAATATTTCTTCATAAGACAGGCCCGCCATCCCCAGAACATCACCAAATCCTCTTGTGAACCTTCGTTGCATTCTCTCTATGGCAATAGTATCCTTTCTGAGATAGTTTTTGGACTTCCCATGTCGGTGCAACATCGAGGGCCGAAGGGCCTGTACTGTGCTGTATCGTTCTATGTTCTATGTTCTATAAGGGGGCCAAAGCTGCACACAGTACTCCAGATGCAGTCTAACCAAACTCTGACACAATTGAAGCAAGGCCTCACTACTCCTGTACTCAAATCCTCTTAGATAAAGCCTGACATTCCATTAGTCTTCCGGATAGCTTGCTGCACCTGTATGTTAGCCTTAAGTCACTTATGGATAAGGACACCCAGGTCCCTTTATATATCTACACTTTCTAATTTATTAGCATTTAGGAAATACTCTGTACACCTGTTCCTTCTACCAAAGTGGATTACTTCACATTTTTCCACATTATATTTCATCTACCATGTTCTTGCCCACTCACTAAGTCTGTTCAAATCCTCCTGTAATCACTTTAAATCGTCCTCAAAACACACATTCCCATCTATCTTTGTATCATCCGCAAACTTGGAAGTATTACTTTTAGTCCCCACATCCAAATCATTGATACATATTTTGAATTGCTGGGGCCTAAGTACTGATCCTTGTGGTACCCCACTAGCCACAGCCTGCCAATGTGAGAGTGACTATTTTTACTCCCGGTTTCCTGCCTGTTAGCCAATCTTTAATCTGTGCCAGTATATTGCCCCTATCCCATGTGCTTTTATTTTGCTAACCGGCCTCCTGTGGGGGACCTAATCAAAAGCCTTCTAAAAATCCAAATATACCATGTCCATCGACTCTCCTTTGTCAATTTTGTTCATAACATCCTCAAAAACTCTTAAAGTTCTGACATCATGGAGGTGATTTTGAGTCTGCACTCTCGGCCCATGAGAAACTCAGCATGGACTCAAAATCCTGAGAGAATCAAAAAACACGATTCTCTCCAACGTCTTTGGGTTTTGGAATTTTCACCCTCCTCTCTGGTGGATTAGTGCAACTCATGCCACGGGAGCCCAGTGTCAAGGGAGTGTCCCTTTAAGAAATGTTTTGTCTTATCACATGGCTTCAGTGATGTCATTGTGTGGGTGGAGCAGGGCTGTGGCTCTGTGAGTTTTTACTTTCACTTTGAGTTTGGACAGGTTTTGAACTGCACAGGTTGAAAGAAGTGTCCCTCTATCTTCATTTTAAAAGTTGTTTCAATACTACATGGTAACTTAAAAGAGATAATTGTTTTCTGGAAGGAATTCAAATCTGCTGTTTGAAAAGGGGAACAGAGTGTCACTAACAAGTCTTATACCAGTAAGAATGCCGTGTGCTGGGCCACGCCTTTGAAAAGGAGTTTTACTTGGATTTTGTTAATGAATTGGAACAGTGATGGTGGAATTCATTAAGTGTTGTACATAGATTACTGTAGCTGTGTGGGGTCTTTATGTTTGTAATTGATAAAAATTCTCACATGTGTGTTTATACAAATGATAACTAAATTCATAAAATAAAGCTTGTTTTTTGATTATAAGTGCCTAAGAACTCTGTTAAATAACACCTGAAAGACAGGCTCTTGTGCTCATCCTAGCCAAATTCAATAAACAGTTATAGGTCAGGTGAATTCCATAATATACTTTGGAGTTTTCTAAACCCTGGCCCGTAACACCGGGAATCTCATTTTCATACATGAGCATGTCATTAGAGAGCACTCTCTCCAGACCTTCTCCCCTCACGGAATAGTCAGTGGGCGCTGGCATGATGTATTTTACAACAGGTCTACAAAAGTGTGAACCTGGCGGCCTCACCCCCGAGGGGGATTTTGGAGGTGAGCGCTCAGGCAGCCATGATGCCCCAGGCTCTTCACTGCTCAAGGTGCACCGGAGAGGATGTAGGGGACACAGTTAAGTTCAATTTGGGGCAGGGGTTGCGGTTCAGTCTCTCAATCTCAGGGGGAGGTCACTAGAATCCTTACCTTCCATTTACTTCAGGATGCTCCTTGCTTTAGGGGGGTCTAGAGCCTGGCATGCAGTCATCGCTTCCTGTTTCCTCCTTGCTGGACTTGTGGCAAATCACCGCTGAGGGAGTGTCCATCCTTCATGGGACCTGGGAAGTGAGTGAAAGAAGGTGAATACTGAAGGTCAACACTGAGGGTGACTGTGAAGTTACTGGGTGGGATCCCATGAGAGGCCAGACTGTAAGGGAAAAGTGGGGTTCTGAGGAATGAGTTGCATCGCTGCACCATGAGGAATGAAGACTATCTAACTTGGGGAAGCACAATTTACCTGTGAGTAGAACCCAGCATTCCGGTAGAACTCTGAAGATCAAGGGTTAAGCTCTATTGAATATCAATTCTACTTGTCTATGAATTTTAACTCTCAGGAATCAGTGTGGAGGGCTGTGAAATGGGAGGATGAGGGTGCCCACTAGATGTGTGTTTGTCATGCTCATTGCAGGCTTCACTCTCATCAGTTGTGCCTTGTCTATCACAAGAGGCATTCAATTATTTGATATGTAATTTTGCCTTTCATTGACAAGTCATTGTGCTAATGAAATATGCAGACATAAAGGTCAATTCCACCAACTAGAGTCCCAAGCATGTGAAGATCCTGGACTAGATTTCAATGCTTTTTAGAAAACCAGACAAGAACCCCAAACACTTAATTAATTTTTAAAACTGTGAGCAAAGGATACTTCATTCCAGGATTGATTCCACTGGCCAATGGGTATCTTTCATATTAGAATACACTTTATTCCTAACACAGGACAAATGGGGCTATGTCCCCACGCCAGCATTAAAACGCTGGCGTTTCACTCTGGACTTTCCTTAAGAAAGTCCTCTGCGATTCTCCTACCTGCAGGAGGCTGGCAGGGCCCTGGAGTGCTTCTCGCAGCTCTGGCTGCGGATACGGGGCCACGCGCTTCCTGTCGGGAGTTTGCACCTGTGGCAGCCGCGTTGTGCGACATGGTGGACTTGCACCGTGGACCGTCATCAAAAATGTACGCCCCCCCAGATCGCGCGCGCCCGCCGGTCCGTGCTGCCTGATCGCTCCCCCGGCCGTCTATGAGGGCCCCCCCCCCCCCCCCCCCCCCGGTGATCGATCCCCCCATCCCCCCGCCTCCCACCAGGGTGACCACGGACTGAGTCCACAGCCACCACACGAGGTTCCCGACGGCCGATACATGGTTAGAACCACACCATCGGGAACGCGGCCAGTTTTGCGTGGAGAATAGCGGGGGGGGGGGGCTCTGTCAATGGCCCCCTACCTGCGCCGCGTAGATTGCGCATGAGCGACTCCCGAGCGACTCTCCAGGGACCGGAGAATTGTTTCAGCAGCGCCGGTCACGATTTCTGGGTGGACGGCCATTCTCTACCCCAAAATCGCGTTCGGCGAGGAGGCTCGGAGAATCCAGCCCAGTAACATCACTGAAAATAGCTCATAATTAACAATTAAATGATTCTTAACAATGAAAGGGAACACTTTAACTTCTAACTGATACTTTTTCTACCTCCAATTAATCAAAGGCCATCATAGGTCAAAGGCCGCTTATAAACAGAGTTAGCAAACATAAGGAAATTTGTGGTCCTCTGAATAGAGGTTTTGTGGAAATGACTGCTTGAAGAGAGAGAAGTACCATTTCAGACACCAGCTCCAAGTATTTTGGAGACTACTGCTTCATAGAATTTACAATGCAGAAGGAGGCCATTTGGCCCATCGAGTTCACACTAGCCCCTGAAAGAGCACCCGACCTAAGTCCACACCTCCGCCCTTTCTCCGTAACCCAGAAACCTCACCTAACGTTTGGACACTATGACTAATCCACCTAACCTGCACATCTTTGGACTCTGGAAGGAAACCTGAGCGTCCAGAGGAAACACATGCAGAACCAGGGAGAAAGTGCAGACTCCACACAGACAGTGACCCAAACCGAGAATCGAACCAGGGTCCCTGGCGCTGTGAAGCAATAGTGCTAACTACCGTGGAAGGACACCCACTGCCCGTGGCCCTTAAAGGCACTATTGCTCTGAGCGGTTCGTTTCAGGCAACACCAATGATCTGTGTGACGTCTACCAGCCAGCCGCGCACAAATGCATTTTTATGTGAGGGCCCACTTGTACATCAACTTGGACCAGGATTAGAAGCCAACTTGCCAGGGCCATGGGCTTCACCCACTTAGCAGGTATGCTCCAGGTGCAGAGTGTGATAGACTGCAACCATGTGGCCCTGCGGTCTCCATGGCATCATGCAGTGCCATTTATAAACCGCAAAGGATTCCACACCATCAACGCCCAGATCGTCTGTGACCACACAATGAAAATCATGCAGGTGTGTGCCCATTTCCTGAGGAGCATCCATGATAGTTACATCTTGGGGAGCTCACAGCTCCCACACATGTTTAAGGGAGAGCAGTGTCTGGTGGGATAGCTCCTCAGGGACTAGGGGTACCCAATTATGAGGTGACTGATGATGCCAGTGAGGCCACAATCTGAGGCGGAGATTCGCTACAACGCGACTCATACTTCGTGCTGATACGCGTGCTGATCGAGCAGATGATTGGGCTGCTCAATATGTCATTCCGCTGTCTGAACTAGTTGGGGGGTGCCCACATGGGCCATCGGGCTAGGAACATGCTCATATCCTCTAGGCTTGGGGACGAGCAGAACTGGGGGCGAGGAGATCTCTAACTGTGTGGACTGTGATCTCATCATTAGTTTGGTAGTGTGGTGTCAGCGGTAGGTTTCCATGATGGCGCCCAATTCCATAGGCAGGGCGCTAAAGCTATTAGCTGGACTCTACAGGTTAATAATGATAACTTACATTGAGGACAGAGCAATACTCCTATATTCCTCAATGATATATCTGACTCCTGCCTGAGAGGGAGCTGAATGCATCCTGCCAATGGATGTGCTTATCATGGGGCCATGGGATGAGCTCCCATGTGCAGTAGCACCGTTCAAAGTCAGGATCTGTGGGGGGCGAGGGAGGGGGGCGTGAAGATGGTCCGGTCTGCCCTCCTGATTGCTCTGCAAGGAAAGGGAGTTGGCATTACTACATTATGGAGGATAAATGAAATGTAATCGCTGATTGTCACAAGTTGGCTTCAATGAAGTTACTGTGAAAAACCCTCAGTCACCACATTCCGGCGCCTGCTCGGGGAGGCTGGTACCAGGGCCGGCTCAAGGCACCGGCAACTCGGGCAGTCGCCCGGGGCGCCATGTGCTAGGGGGCGCCAGAGTCTCGGGTCCCGCGCATGCGCAGTTGGGCAGGTGCCAACCAGCGCATGCGCGGTGGCCGCCCTCCCCCAGGGCGCCCCCCCCGCTCGGTCCGCCCCCCCCCCGCTCGGTCCGCTCCCCCCGCTCCGTCCGCTCCCCCGCGGTCCGCCCCCCCCCCCTCGGTCCCCCCCACGGGTCCGCCCTCCCCCCTCAGGTCCGCCCTCCCCCCTCGGGTCCGCGCCCCCCCCCCATCCTCGGGTCCGCCCCCCCCATCGGGTCCGCCCCCCCCTCGGGTCCCCCCCCTCCCCCCCCCCTCGGGTCCCCCCCTCCCCCCCTGTTCTTCGGGTCCTTAATTCTGCTCGCTGCCCCCACTTCATCAATAGCACATGCACAGTCCTGCTCCTCCCTGGCCTGCTCAAGGGCTCTTTCCTCATGGGGTGTGGGGCGGGGGGGGGGGGGGGTGTTGAGGGTCCGGAGCTCCTGCATGATTCCGCTGTGCCCTCTCACACCAGTTGTGCTTTATTTTCTCCTGCAGGGATACAGATGGAGAGAGCGTAGACGGAAATCCTGCCAGTTCAGATGGTTGAGGAGGGATAAGAATGGGACTGGATTAGGAGGGATGTTCGGAGCAGAGTTGAGATTGGGGTGGGGGGGCACCAAGGTGGTTGTGTGGAAGGGAAGAGGTCCTCGGGAAGGTGGGAATCCCGTGAGGTGACTGGCGAGAGATCACCTTGGAGGTGCAAGGAGTGGGTGAGGGGATACATTGAGAGAACGGAAGTGCCGGACTTATCCTGGCCATGCAAAAAAGATCATTCCTTTTTTTCCGGCACTGATGCCCCTTCCTCATCTGTAGGGAGCTGGCACTC
The DNA here is from genome assembly GCF_902713615.1 of Scyliorhinus canicula. Classification (NCBI taxonomy): domain Eukaryota; kingdom Metazoa; phylum Chordata; class Chondrichthyes; order Carcharhiniformes; family Scyliorhinidae; genus Scyliorhinus; species Scyliorhinus canicula. The sequence continues at coordinate 240,747,681 of NC_052148.1, read as the reverse complement.
ACTAAATATGCTGTACTCTCCGAGGTGGTGACCTTGCTGGTGGGCCGCTTGCCGGAGTGTGGGTATAGGACTTCCTGCCTCTGCTGCACTCCATCCAGGAGTCTGGTCTGGGATCCCTCCATGAAACGCAGTGCTGGTGTTTGTGCTGCCTTCCCCTCACATGGATCTGGGCAGTGCTGGGGAAGCATTTATATGGAGTGATTGCAGTGATTACTTCCCCGGGGCGAGTGAACTAGCGGGAAGCCATCCACAGCTTGGTGTGGTTGCAAGATTTGCACCGTTTTTCTCACTGGAACTGACACTTTGTTATTTTTAGGTAAGATTCCACTCCATGTGTTCAGTGTGGTGGAATTTGCCTGATCCTGAAATGGCCTTCGAAACTCAGCTCATGTCTAATCATGAAGTTAATATTTAAATTGCAAAAAATTGCTACCATTCGTGTTGCTATTTATATCCTGACATTTCACAAATACGATGATAGTGGGTTTTATATGCTTCAAAACTCGCTTCAGTTTGGGGACTAAGAAGGGGAAGTCTTCTAATGGGCAGAAAATGGCAAGAAGGATTTGTAGTGTGTCTAAAAGCTGACAATAACTTTGCTGGGGCGAGGGCTAAGAGATTTCCAGAAATGGCTCACGTGTTATGGCAGGCAGACTTGGGCAGGAAATGCAGAGTGGGCTTGGTGCCTGGAACTAGGTTATGACAGGTCACAGATCCACTCACTCTTTTCCTCTGTAATGTTTATCTCTCCCTCTCTCTCTCTCTCTCTCTCTCTCTCCCTGTCTTCCTTTCTCCCTGGAGCTGTGATTCTGATTTCAAACTGGGCACTACAGGAGAGGTCTGGTAACTGGGACATACCTGAGTTCCACCAGGATTATGTCCTATTTATGCTGTTTAAAATGTTATAGTTGCGAGCCAGAAACTGAACATTGCACTCAAACCCCAATTCATCCGATACACAAGAGAGGAATTCACATGATTCATGAGGACCAACGGGTTAAAGCAAATCCGGACAGCCCCATACCACCCTTCCTCAAATGGCCTGGCTGAACGCGCAGTACACACTTTCAAGAAGGGTATGAGGAAACAAGCCGTTGGGATGAGGATGGAGTGCTTTTGGTTCAGCTACTGGACCACACCACAATTATGACCGGAGTGGCACCGGCTGACCTGTTGCTGAGCCACAGGTTCAGAACCCGCCATGAAAATGAAAATCGCTGATTGTCACAAGTAGGCTGTTTTGTTATGCTCTTGACGTAGCATAAGCTGCTTCCTTGATGTGCACTCTGAAAAAGGAAGGTTCAGACTTGGAGTTAGCTTTAACACATTTATTAAACTGTTGACGATTCTCCTACTTGGATTCGACTCTCCTGTTAATCCTGCTATAGCTACTCAGACTGACGAACCAGTCTGCTACAATCCACGTGGTGGGAATGATGTGTTTCAATCAACCCTGTGTACTCACTAAGTGTCTCCACTTGAAACAGAAAGACCATGTGTGTTGTGTCCTTTTATATGGGTAGGTGTAATGCCCCCCTGTGGTAGTGTCACCTCTGTGTGTGTCGTGGCTGCCCATTGGTCGTGTCCTGTCTTACTGACCTATTGGTTGAATGTCTGTGTGTCATGTCTCTGGTGCTCCCTCTAGTGTCTAGCTAGTCTACGTGTATTTACATTAACCCCTTGTGTATTTACAGTGATGCATATCACCACATAGGCTTCAAATGAAGTTACTGTGTGTGGTGAATGTTTTCACCGAATGCATGAGCTGTCTGTATGATACTGTAACCTATGACCTGGTGATATGAGCTACTTCCAGGTCCTGTACTGTAGTCCCGGTGTGCTCCGCCTCTGGCTCCACCCTCACCGGGGCCATATATAGACCTGTGGGTGGCACTCATCTGTACAACTGACTCTGGCTAGGCAAGTTCATGATTAATAAAGCCTAATGTTCACTTGCTCTCGCAGTCTCTCGGTGAATTGACGGTACATCAATTTATTAATCATCGACAGCACCATGGAAGCCGCTCTAAAGCCAGACAAACTTGAACTCGACGTGACGCGTCGGAAGCCAAAGAGATATTCGAACATTGGCTTCGATGCTTCGAGGCCTACCTCAACTCCTCCACAATGCCTCCCACGGAGACCCTCAAGCTGCGACTCCTCCACGCTCGGGTGAGTCATCGAATCTCAGTAATGATCGAGAAAGCGGCGGTCGCAACCCTCAAGGCTCATTTCGTAAAGCCCGTGAACAAGGTGTTCGCCCGACACCTCCTCACTACTCGCCGTCAACGCGCCGGAGAATCGCTGGACGAGTATCTGGAAACCCTGACTTTACTCGCGAGGAACTGCAGCTATCGAGATGTGATGGCGGAGGAACACATGAACTTATAGATCCGGGACACCTACGTGGCTGGGATCCGTTTGAACTACATCAGGCAGCGCCTGCTGGAAAACGGAACCTCTGACCTGTGTAACATGGTAAAGCTAGATACCTGGTTGGAGGTGGCCTACCAAAGCCTCAGTGCGTTCCCCGCAGGACCGGCGAACCCCTTGTGAACACCATCGTCACGGTCCCCGTCGGACCCGACGACGTCACAGGCCTGCGCCGCGCGCCTGCCAGTCCTGCCAGGGGAAGCGCAGTGCTACTTCTGTGGCCAGGGTCAACACCCCTGGCAGCATTGCCCAGCCTGCGCAGCGACGTGCAGTGACTGTGGGGAAAAAGGGGCACTTCGTCAGAATCTGTCTGGGACGACCTAAGGCCCAGAAATAGAAAACACACCAGGCCCGACCCATGGACTCGCAGACCCCGCAATGTGGCTGCATGCCTGCCCAGAACGCACCCTTCAGACACGTACACAGCCTCGTGTGAATCGTGGGGGCCGCCATCTTGGCCGCCGACTCCAGCACCGACCGACATGTGCGACCACTCGGGGTATGAGTCCATCCCCTTTCAGGTAGAGAGCGATGTGTCAGACGTCGCACTGGCCGCCACACTCAACCAGGCGGGCAGGCCAGTAGCATCCTTCTCTAGGACCCTCCACGCTTTCGAAATTTGACACTCCTCGGTCGAGAAGGAAGCACAAGCCATAGTGGAAGCCGTGTGGCACTGGAGGCACTGCCTAGCTGGTAGGAGGTTCACCCTCGTCACCGACCTTCATTTTTGACAATGCACAACGGGGCAAAATAAAAAGTGACAAAATCATGAGGTGGAGGATCGAACTCTCCACCTACAATTACGATATCAAGTATCGTCCTGGCAAGCTCAACGCAAGATGACTGACTTCAGGCTATCCACAATGACCTCTGTCACCCGGGGGTCACCCGGCTTACCCACTTCATTAAGGTCCGCAATCTGCCCTTCTCCACCGAGGAGGTCAAGGCCATGACCAGGGACTGCCAAGTCTGCGTGGAGTGCAAACCGCACTTCTACCGGCCAGACAAGGCCCGCCTGGTAATGACCTCCTGGCCCTTTGAGCGCCTAAGCATTGACTTCAAAGGGCCCCTCCCCTTCACCAACTGTAATATGTACTTTCTCACCATCATCGATGAGTACTCCCGCTTCCCCTTCGCCGTCCCCTGCCCCGACATGACCTCGGCCACTGTGATATACGCACTGCACAGCATCTTCGCACTGTTCGGTTTCCCTGCCTAGATCCACTGTGACTAGGGCACATGGTTCATGAGCGATGAGCTAAGTCTACCTGCTCAGCAAAGGCATTGCCTCGAGCAGGACTACAAGCTATAATCCACAGGGAAACAGGCAGGTGGAGAGGGAGAACGCAATGGTATGGAAGGCTGTTCTTCTGGCCCTCAGGTCTAGAAGTCACCCGACCCCCCCGCTGGCAGGAGGTCCTCCCCGACGTCCTCCACTCCATTCGATCACTCCTCTGCACAACCACGAATGAGACCCCTCACAACCGTTTGTTTGTCTTCCCCAGGAAATCCATCTCCGGGGTCTCGCTTCCATCTTGGCTGACGACTCCGGGGCCTGTCCTTCTCCGGAGGCACATGAGGAGCCATAAGACCGACCCTTGGTCGAGAGGGTCCAGCTGCAGCACGCCAACCCCCAGTACGCCTACATCGCGCACGAGGACGAATGGCAAGATACGGTCTCCCTACGAGACCTGGCGCCAGCTGGTACCCCTGCCAATGCGTCCCCCTCTCCATTGCCCACCGCCACCCTGAGCATCCCGTACGCCTCCCTTGGGTCTCCTGTATTGCCTCACGCTGACACTGCCGCCACCCACCACCCCCCAACCACCTCCGCCACGCCGGACTGAGGCTCAAACGCCAGACAAACGCCCCTGGAGTCACCACCTGCAACAACTGTGTCTGCCGCACCGCCGGAGCTGAGGAGGTATAAGAGAATGATCCAGCCTCCAGATAGACTGAATATGTATTGACCCCACATCATCCCTGCTGGACTTGATTTTTTTAACAGAGGGTGAATGTGGTGAATGTATTCACCTAATGCATGAGCTGTCTGGATGATACTGTAACCTATGACCTGGAAGTGGTGATACAAGCTACTTCCAGGTCCAGTACAGTAAGCCCGGTGGGCTCCGCCTCTGGCTCCACCCTCGCTGGAGCCATATATAGACCGGCCACGTGTGGGCGGCATTCATCTGTACACCGACTCTGGCTAGGCAAGTTCATGATCAATAAAGCCTAATGTTCACTTGCTCTCTCAGTCTCTCAGTGAATTGACGGTACATCATTGTGAAAAGCCCCTAGTCCCCACATTCTGGCACCTGTTCGGGGAGGCTGGTGCAGGATTTGCTGGCCTGCCTTGGTCTGCTTTAAAACCCAGTTCTTTAGCCCTGTGCTAAACCAGCCCCTGGTTTATAGCCTAATGTTCCCCGATATTAGAGGGAAAGTAAAATGGAGAAAAGACCCTCAGAGGCAGTAGCAAATGGACGCAGGACAGATTCCGACCGGGGAACACAGTATACATCCGAAACTTTGGAGACGGTGCCCGGTGGATTCCAGGGACTGTGGTGAAACAGACTGGATCGGTATCTTGCACAACAAAGACATAGGAATGGATGGTGCGAAAGCATTTAGATCACCTCCGGAGCAGGGAGCCAGCGTCAGGACAAACCCCACCAGCCACTTCGACCCAGCATAAGGGGGCCTGGAGACATCGACCCCTAGGGGCCCCGACACTCAGATGCATGAAGTGGAGGATTCAGGATCTGATTAAGGAAGCTCAGACATCCGGATTTTTGGATGACAGCCTCACCAGGACCCATTCCCAATAGTGCCCTCCAGGTGATTGATATGAAAATACCATTCCTGACACGTCCTCGCCACAGCAACACAACAGCCGGAGGCACGACTACGGGCAAAACGGAGAAGACCTCCTCCTCCACTCCCCAAATCAGAGGGACTTACAGACTTTGGTGGGGGGGGGGGGGGGGATGTTATAACCCCCACGAGACCCACAGGGTTATCCGATTGATCTCCCCGGAGGCTTGTGGACTGTGAGCTCCCCCATGAGGGGCAGAGGCCCAACAGCGGACTCATTAATTCCCCATGATAAAACCCGGTCCAGGAAGGAGCCGGCATCTCAGGATGGTTCCGGCTGGGACTTGGACTCTTGCATAGTTGCTGTATTTCATAGAACATAGAACATAGAACATAGAACGATACAGCGCAGTACAGGCCCTTCGGCCCACGATGTTGCACCGACATGGGAAGTCAAAAACTAAAGGCCATCTAACCTACACTATGCCATTATCATCCATATGCTTATCCAATAAACTTTTAAATGCCCTCAATGTTGGCGAGTTCACTACTGTTGCAGGTAGGGCATTCCACGGCCTCACCACTCTTTGCGTAAAAAACCTACCTCTGACGTCTGTCCTATATGTATTACCCCTCAATTTAAGGCTATGTCCCCTCGTGCTAGCCACCTCCATCCGCGGGAGAAGGCTCTCACTGTCCACCCTATCGAACCCTCTGATCATTTTGTATGCCTCTATTAAGTCACCTCTGAACCTTCTTCTCTCTAACGAAAACAACCTCAAGTCCATCAGCCTTTCCTCATAAGATTTTCCCTCCATACCAGGCAACATCCTGGTAAATCTCCTCTGCACCCGTTCCAAAGCTTCCACGTCCTTCCTATAATGAGGCGACCAGAACTGTACGCAATACTCCAAATGCGGCCGTACCAGAGTTTTGTACAGCTGCAACATGACCTCATGGCTCCGGAACTCAATCCCTCTACCAATAAAGGCCAACACACCATAGGCCTTCTTCACAACCCTATCAACCTGGGTGGCAACTTTCAGGGATCTATGTACATGGACACCGAGATCCCTCTGCTCATCCACACTACCAAGAATTTTACCATTAGCCAAATATTCCGCATTCCTGTTATTCTTTCCAAAGTGAATCACCTCACAGTTCTCTACATTAAACTCCATTTGCCACCTCTCAGCCCAGCTCTGCAGCTTATCTATGTCCCTCTGTAACCTGCAACATCCTTCCACACTATCTACAACTCCACCGACTTTAGTGTCGTCAGCAAATTTACTCACCCAACCTTCTGTGCCCTCCTCTAGGTCATTTATAAAAATGACAAACAGCAACGGCCCCAGATCAGATCCTTGTGGTACGCCACTCGTAACTGAACTCCATTCTGAACATTTGCCATCAATCACCACCCTCTGTCTTCTTTCAACTAGCCAATTTCTGATCCACATCTCTAAATCACCCTCAATCCCCAGCCTCCGTATTTTCTGCAATAGACGACTGTGGGGAACCTTATCAAACGCTTTACTGAAATCCATATACACCACATCAACTGCTCTACCCTCGTCTAACTGTTCAGTCACCTTCTCAAAGAACTCGATAAGGTTTGTGAGGCATGACCTACCCTTCACAAAACCATGCTGACTATCCCTAATCATATTATTCCTATCTAGATGATTATAAATCGTATCTCTTATAATCCTCTCCAAGACTTTTCCCACAACAGACGTGAGGCTCACCGGCCTATAGTTACCGGGGTTATCTCTACTCCCCTTCTTGAACAAAGGGACCACATTTGCTATCCTCCAGTCCTCTGGCACTATTCCTCACCAATGATGACATAAAAATCAAAGCCAAAGGCTCAGCAATCTCTTCCCTGGCTTCCCAGATTTCCTAATGTGACTAGGAAATTAAACACTTTTGCTTCACCTTTTCAGGACTCCTCATTGACTAAAATACCACTACAAATATAAATCCCTTAAAACTACCTTTCTTTTCCTAACAAAATAACTCTGTCCCTAGAAATTGTGAAAGGGTCTTGGTCTTATTACATTGCTCAACTTAGAACATAGAACATAGAACAGTACAGCACAGAACAGGCCCTTCGGCCCTCAATGTTGTGCCAAGCCATGATCACCCTACTCAAACCCACGTATCCACCCTATACCCGTAACCCAACCCCCCCTTAACCTTAATTAGGACACTACGGGCAATTTAGCATGGCCAATCCACCTAACCCGCACATCTTTGGACTGTGGGAGGAAACCGGAGCACCCGGAGGAAACCCACGCACACACAGGGAGGACGTGCAGACTCCGCACAGACAGTGACCCAGCCGGGAATCGAACCTGGGACCCTGGAGCTGTGAAGCATTTATGCTAACCACCATGCTACCCTGCTACCCTACAAACCCTTCAAACTCAATACGTGTGCACTTTTGTCAGCAGAGCAGTTTGATCAGGATTTTGGGATCTTTATCTTTTTCACCGCTGGGCTATTTCTCTGCCTCTCTTCATCACTCTCTCTCATGCCTAGCTTCTCGATGGTATTCACTTCTGATCTGAACTTCCTGATGGTGCAGTGACATGAAATTCACCAGTCCGCAAATCATTAAAGTTAGGTTTGATATTGGTGTTAACCACGGTTCCGTAGGTAGCACTCTGCCCCTGACCATTTAGAGCTCAAATCATAATCCAATTATCTAAATGCACAATCCACTCTGACATTTCTGGGCAGTACTTTTGGAGTGTATTATGCTGGGTGAAATCTTAAACCAAAACCCTATCTATCTTCTCAAGTGGATGTTGCGGCACAATTTCACAAAAAGCAGGAGAGTTCTCCCCAGTGCCGAGACTGTCGTTATCCCCCAGCATTACTAAACCAGATTACCTGCACGTTGCTGTTTGTGGGAGCTGGCTGTGCACAAATTGACTGACCAGTTTCCTACATTACAACAGTGACTACACTTAAGAACTTTGGTGAAGAACTTTGGTCGATCTGCGATAGTGAAAGATTCCTCTTCCAGCCTCCCCGAACAGGTGCCAGAATGTGGCGACTGGAAGCTTTTCATAGTAACTTCATTGAAGCCTACTTGTGACAATAAACAATCATTATTATTATTATTATTACATGGCTTTGTTTCTTTTTTTCCTTCTCTCCTTTTTTTCCTTCCCTGTCAGTGATGGTTAAAATCTCAAAAGCAGACCGAAAATCAATGGACATTAAAATTGCGTTGCTTCTGTAATGTGCAATTAATCTTCAATGTGAGATTTTCACAGTAACTTAATTGCAGTCTTAATGTAAGCCTACTTGTGACAATAATAAAGGTTATTATTATTTGGGGCAGCAGGGTAGCATGGTGGTTAGCATAAATGCTTCACAGCTCCAGGGTCCCAGGTTCGATTCCCGGCTGGGTCACTGTCTGTGTGGAGTCTGCACGTCCTCCCCCTGTGTGCGTGGGTTTCCTCCGGGTGCTCCGGTTTCCTCCCACAGTCCAAAGATGTGCGGGTTAGGTGGATTGGCCATGCTAAATTGCCCGTAGTGTCCTAATAAAAGTAAGGTTAAGGGGGGGGTTGTTGGGTTACGGGTATAGGGTGGATACGTGGGTTTGAGTAGGGTGATCATGGCTCGGCACAACATTGAGGGCCAAAGGGCCTGTTCTGTGCTGTACTGTTCTATGTTCTATTTATACCAAGCTGGAAATCCATGCCAATGATAGTGAAATTTGTAATCCTTGTATATTTTTTATTAAAGGACAAATGCAATGAGGTTTCTTACTTGATGCGAGAGAAAATCAGAAAATTGATGTGATCTCCCCATAATTTTCCATCCATTCGTTTTTCAACCTATGAAGCGAGGTTCAGCTCCTGGAGCATCATAGCACAGAACCGGCCATTGTATTTAAAAGCTTGTTTTCAATGTTAAAAGTTTCATTCATTGAGGAAAAGCTGACAGCCGTAAAAATTAAAATTTTATATTGAGTGGATTAGCTGTGCACCTGGCGAGTCTTCCCCCTTAATAACAAATTGAAGTGAATCAATTTGCACATCACCCAATCTGCTTTCAGAAATTTACAGCTTAAATTTATAAATCTAAATACATTGTGCCACGTTTAAGTGGGGCACAGCAGTGTAAGATAAAATATGTAATCACGTTCATATGTTTTGGTCTTGTCCAAAGCTGGAGGATTACTGGAAGGAGGTTTTTAGGTGTAATCTCTAAAGTGGTGCAGGTGAAACTGGACCTGGGCCCTCGGGAGGCCATATTCGGGGTGTTGGGCCAGCCAGGGTTGGAAACGGGTGCGGAGGCAGATGTTGTAGCCTTCGCCTCGTTGATTGCCCGAAGGCGGATCTGATGGGTTGGAGAGCAACCTCTCCACCCTGTGCCCTGGCGTGGTGGGGGACCTGTTGGAATTCTTGACCCTTGAGAAGGTTAAGTTTGAACTGAGGGGAAGGATGGAGGGGTTCTACAATTCATGGGCGTTATTCATTATGCACTTTCAAGAACTGGATAACGTTGAACATTAGTTGGGGGGTGGGTGGGAGGGTTGGGGGGGAGAGAGACTGTATGTGTTGATGGTGACTGTGGGTGATTCCTGATTCCTTTTTGTCATTTCTTTATGTTAACATACGGGCTAATGTCTGGGGGTTTGGTGGGAGGATGGGATCGTTGTTATTGATATGGGGATTGACATTATATTCGTTACTGCTTATTGTTTATTGTTGGCGGGTTCATATTTGGGAGAAAATGTGAAAAAGGAGGAGACTAAAACTATATAAAAAAAAGAATAAGTGTTATTGTTCATTAGGTGTTATTTATTTGACAAGATAATGGGCCAGAAATTCTTGGGACTGGGAGAGTAATATATGCTGGTCAGCTGAGGAGATTAGAATTTGTGATCGAGCCTGTTTCTGACAGTTCTTTGCCTTTTACCCCAAAAGTGACAGATCTGAGGCAGGCACAAACCCACTTTGTACAAATAAACCTGCCTTCAGGATTTGGGAGATGGAGTTAGGAATGGGCGATACTGGCAGCTGGAGATTCATGCTGTCTCACTTCTGGCATGTGGAAAGGGGGATCCAAGATCTTCGGCCTCATTAGCTGTGAAAAGATTTTAAAACATAGCTACAAGATCTTATATAAATTTGGCACTAGAAATAACCTGAGAAAATCACTCAGGATTTGTGATGCCAAATCAAATGCAGTAATTAAAACTAGCATTTAGGTATTAAGTTGTGTTTATCTGGGTTAGATATTAACCAGTTTGGATGTTCTTTGCACAGATTACTCAACCTCAACAATCGCTTGACAAAACTGCCTGCGTATCTACTTTCAAAAAGATAAGAGGGCCAGGAATGAGGTGATCTGGATATTGCTGCTACCATCAGTTTTCTTGTGTCTGTTTGAACAGAAACTGTCTAACGTAGTACACTGTTGCCCTGTTTGTAGTATGTGACAGATGTACCACTTTAAGTATGTTTCTTTCCTGCTCTTTGCAGATACACAGGCCTCCATGTACTTCCTCCTCACTACATCTTCACCAGGTTGAGGCCAAGATGGACCATATTATTTCCCACCGTGGCTCATTCTTTTCAGGATCCTCAAAATGGTGGAATTCCTTATATCCCATTGGTCCATCCTTTCTTCAAAGGTCGACAGATTATTCCAATCTAAAATTGGCATCACCTTATTGCCACCTCTTTCCTATTATTCTCAACTTTGCCGGTGTATTATATAAATTTACCTAGTCTTTAATTTTAAAAGTCTTTACCCTGCTGTCCTCCCTATACCACCTGTTGCTCTGTACGCCTTCACCTCACTGTGAACCTTACCACCCAATCCAGTTAACATTGCTCTTCCACAAGAAGAGTGGCTAAAGCATTACCATTTGAAAACAAATAATTTGTTACTTGCATATAAATACATGTACTTGTCCACAATAATGAATGTCATGTGGAAGAACTTGGTAGCATGTGTGGTAAACACCACTGATTACACATTGCATGTATTACGGTACTGCCACTGTATTACAGGTACCACAGTAAATCCCAGCCTGCTGGCTCCTCCCAGCAGGTGGTGTATAAAAGTGTACGCTCTCCTGCGCTGCTCCCATTCTGGTTCCAGCTGCAGGAGGCACAACATCTTGTGCAATAAAGCCTCGATTGTTCCACCATTCTCGTCTCGTGGTAATTGACGGTACATCAGCATGAGAGTTTTATGCTTTGAATCTTTCACCAATGAGAAAAGCTACCTCTCTTCAGAATGTTTTCCATCACAAACCTGGCTAATTATTTTACCCGGTTCCCTGGCCGCTGTCTGAGGATGAATCACACTGTTGATAACCTCAGTGACCTGTCAGGGCTGAGTTGCCGACCCCATTAACCTCTCCATCGCCTTGATTGCCCAATTTACTTCTGTAACAAAGCCCAGCTCCACCAGTCTGCATCTGGAATCCTTAATACTTCAAATTTTAAATTCCCGTCTTTGTGTTCAAATTACTCCATGGCCTCTCCCCCTCCCCCTGTCTCTGTAACCTCCTCCAACCTGCAGAGCCCCTAGAACTTCCTGGTCCTCCAATTCTAGCCTTGTGTCATTTTCTTCACCCCACCATTGGCGTTCATGCCTTCAACATTCTAAGAGTGCAACTTAATGGAAATGTTTCTAAGTGTGGTAGCGAGCGGGAACTGCGGTGAGCTCCCCAACGCTTGGACCGACGAGGCCATCACTGCTATGAAATGTTAATTGGTCCACTTAATGAGGATCCATGGGTATCACACCTCTAATGATGGTCCCGCCGGCTGAGTCGCTGGGACCGAGCTCACCAGCTTCCTGCCAACAAGGCAGAGCAGCACTTAAACTGGTCTTGCACAGTAATCCCCACTCAGCTCGCAGCCATGCCACCGATGAGATCAGCTCCACGATTTGGGGATGCCGTCCTGGGCAGATTGTTGAACGTGGTAGAGGCCAGACAGGATGCCTGTTCCCCAAGGGTCTTGGAGGGTCAGCCAAAGGGTAGCCAGTGCTGCCTGGGTGGAAGAGGAAGTGGCCGTCAGCTTGGGGATCGTTACCAGGAGGACGGGCATCCAGTGCTATATGATCAACGACCTCCACCGGACCGCAGGGGTCCCAGACTCCGAAATTCCCCCTCGCAAGAATGTGCCTGGCACCGGCCCTGCCCAGTACCGTGTTTCAGTCCCCTGGCTCACCCATGTCCGGCAGTGCCACCCATGCTGCCCCACCCCCATATCCTGCTACCCCCCATACTCCCCATACACCCTAGCCCCCTTCTCCCACCCCTCCATACCCCCATCCACCCCAATCCCCCCTGACTCCCCATCCCTGCATATGCCCCACCCGCCTCCCCCACCCAAAACCCCTCCCGACCGTCATTACGTACAACACGTGCTGCTCACGATGTCTCCTCTATGTCCCCACAGGAAAAGTTGGCCCACAGCAGATGGGAGAGGACCCTGATGGATGGTGGGGTGCCAGACATCAGAGTCCTCACCCCCTACAAGGAACAGATGTTGGAGGTTACATGGATGGCCGAGGACAGATCATAGCAGATTGAAACAGCCCCAGAGGCTATTGGCACAGGAGATGGCATTTATGTTCACCCTGCATATCAATAATTTTCTGATGGGGAGAAGGAGAGATGTCCAAATTTGCAGATGGTACTAAAATAGGAGGCATAGTAAATAATATTGAGGATCAAAGAAAGCTACAATTAAATATTTGTAAGAGGGTGCAATGGGCAACTAAATGGCAGATTCAGTATCAGTACATTTTGGTCAAAAAGAACTCACACTTTGAATGATGGAAAGTTAAATGGTATGGAAGAGCAGTGGGACTTGGAGTTCAGATACACGACATGAAAAACAGTATCTCAAGCGGATAAGGTTTTTTAAAAACACAATATTAGATTTAAAACAAAAGATATTGAATGTGAAAGTCCAAATGTAAATTATGTGAATCCCGATAAACCTATGATCCCCATAAGGCACTGTTGCAGAATCCTGCACAGAATGGGCTCCACGCTAAAGGGAAGATTTTTGTGATAATCGAGAAAGTATGAGATGTATTTGGGGTGTTGCATGGTATAAGGAAATACAAATTTAAGAAAGACTTGTAATTTTAGGCTTTTTTGATGCGAACAATGGAGCTGACCGTGAGATTTTCTCTATAATTATTTATTAAAATTACATTACTACTGAAAGGCTACTGGCAGTACTTGCAGCAGTTAGAGTTACACGGACATCAATTGCATTTACTGGTGAGGCAATTTGTCGAATTCAGCTGAATTCACTGATGAATGAGTGCCCTGTTGTCACATTTAATAGGTAATGGCTTGGTTACGTTGGGTCACATTGCATTTCAGTTATTGTCTAATACCAGCTAACGTGAACCCCTGATCTAGGTTCATAGGTGTATTGGGACGAACACAGTAGCTTAAAAAATGGTTTTAAAAATCTATTAAAAAACGGTGCAATATTTAAGAAGATCAGCAACTGCTGCCACCTGCTGAAGGCTTTTGTGTGCTTTTGTGCAAAATGGTTTAAGTTTCAATACTTTTTTTTAAAAATGCAGTTGATAGATGATAAAGGAATACAGCAATAGGACTCAATGGTAGAAGTCAATATAAAATATTTCCGTAGGTTCAAATACCCACCAAAAAGGAACATTGGTAAGGCAGCTTTTGTGGCAGACGTATTGAAAGTGAGCCTTAAAAAGACATATTTCATACGATTTACCATCCCAAATCTGCTGGGGTGGGGGGGGGGGGGGGGTTGTGGAAACAGTGGCGGGGACGGAAAATCCCACTGGAATTCCAAAACTGCTTTTATGCCAGTGGGCATTCCTGGATTGGAATGTGATCCGGCGGTCTGCTAGCCACGTGCTCCTCGTTGGCACTCCCTCACCTGCAGCGGTATATTCTGCTCCCGCCACCTGCCAATGGGATTTCCCACTGTGGCCGCCCGACGCCAGCGAGAAACACGCGGGCGTGGGTGCGCTACCGGCGGACGGAGAATCCCGCCAGCAGAGAATCCAGGTCTCCGGGCTCTGACAGTGACACAACGGAAATTGTGACTTTGAAAGTTGGGATCCCCATTGGAATAGATTTAAATACCAACATCAGGTCCTTATGCCTGATAATCCCTCCTCCCCCTCCCCCGTTGACCATTCACACTGACGTGAACCTTGACAAGTCCCCCATGATGTGCACCTGTCGAGCACAGGTGAGTCCAGTCCCCAGGTGGGGGTTCCATGGGGGAAATGCTGGAGGGAGTTTTGTTGGGGGTAGGGTGGTTCTATGTTTATTTTTTTAAATCAGGGCGTCCTTTAAAATGATCTTTTGAAAACCTAAGCAGCTGGTGGGAGAGGCTCAATCAGAGCCCGCTCTGGCCCCGCCCTGCCAGCATGACATTCACTAAAATGACAGCGGAGGAAGCTGGGACTGGGAGCCGGCAGCGTCATCCCTTTTTTTCCTGCCCGCTACGCCACCCTGCAGAGAAATAAGAAAATTCCACCCAATTATGCAGATTCTGCGTCGCAAATGTTCTCAGATCAGGATATATAACTCTTCCTGCTCAACCATCCACGGCCAAAATACATTTGCGCAGCACTTCGGAGGCACTGCAATGAAAGGCCAGACTTGCGGTTCTGTAACATCTCTTTCGGTCCCTCTGAAATGCGGCAAAGTGCTTCATATAAAATAACTGACTCCCAAGTGCGCTGACATTGTCATTACAGCAGCCATTTTTTGCTCAATAGGCAGCAGTGAAATGAATGGTCAATTCAGCTGTGTTTTGGTGGTCTTTGTTCTGTGAGAAAATGGTTAACCACGAGAACAGCAAGTAAAACCTCTATTTATTTTGCGCCTTTCATGACATAAAACATCCCCAGGTGCTTCACAGGAGCATTCCCGGTTAAAACTTGACACTGATATGCATAAAGAGACATTAGGACAGGTGACCAAAACTTGGTCAAAGTTTTAAAGGGTGTCTTAAAATAAAAAAGATAGGTAGAAAGTATAATTTGTCATTTGAGAGTACCTTTAAGAAATGGGTGATTTTATTGAATAGCTGAAGTGGGTGTACCGTTAAGAAATGGGTGTTTATTAGATAGCTGCAGTGATGTCAGAGAGTGGGTGGAGCTAGGCTTTCTGTCTGCTTTCACTTGCGCTTTGGACTTGCAACTACAGGGTGCGTTTTAGTTTTGTTTTTGAAGACTTGGAGCTTCATCCAGCAAGACAAGGTGTGATTCTGATTTATTTCTGTATGAAAGGAATGTCTTCAAATCACTTGCCAGTTTAAAAATGATAACTGCTCTCAGTAGAGAATTTAAACCTGTTGCCTTTCTGTAAAAAGGGTTTTTTTTTGTCTTATGGATGTTGCAAGGAAAGATTAAGAGTTACTTATAGAGTACTGTATTCTTTGGGGGATTTATTAGTGTTGCTAGTTGTTAAGGTGTTTACTGTGGGTTTATAAAGTGTTAACTGGTTTCATAAATCAACATTGTTGTAATTTAAAAGTACTGTATATCTCTGTTGCATCCCACCTGTAAAGTAGGTCCGTGTGTCCCCCATAACCACAATCTATTAAAAACTGTGAGTCAGGTGAACTCCATGTTACACTTTGGGGTTCTCTAAACCCTGGCTCATAACAAATTTAGGGAGAGTTGAGAGAGCTTAGCGCAATTGAAGGCATGGCTACCACTGGTGGAATTAGCAACATTGGGGATATTCAATAGGCCAGAATTGGAGGAATAAAGCTATATCACAACACTCAAAGGAGCAAACGATATAGGTGTAGGAGTAGGATATTTGGTTCTTCATGCCTGCTCCACATTTGATAAGATCATGGTTAACCTGATCGAGGCCTCAACTCCACTTTCCTTGACTCCCTTGTTGATCAAAAATCCATATCATATCAATATAATAATCTTGAGGAAGTAAACAAGTGAAAGTCCATTGATGGCTTTGAAAACAAGGTGAGAATTTAAAACCCAGGTATTGCTTAACTGAGTGACAATGTAGGTCTTCTACCACAGGGGTGATGGGTGAATGGGACTTGGTAGAAATTAAGACATAGGAGCAGAGTTATGGGCCAGGGGCGGGTTTCTCCGTCGGCGGGATTCTCTCTTTTGCCGGCACCAGGGGGTTTCCCGACGGTGTGGGCTGCCCCACAATGGGAAACCCCAGTGACCGGCCGATGTTATGGAGAATCCCGCTGGCGGGTCGAGGCTGAAAAGTGGCCTGGCGGGGCGGAGAATCCAGCCCCTCATGCTTACAGAGAGTGGAAGAGGGGAGGCTTGCCAGGCGCGTGTTGGAAAGATCAAATCCAGAGGTAACAAAGGTACAGATGAGAGTTTCAGCAACAGATGGGCTGAGGCCATGATAGAGTCAGGAAACGTTACATAGATGAATAAAGGCTGTCTTGGTGATGGCACGGGTTTGTGGTTGAAAGTTCACCTCAGGATCAAAGACAACACCAAGGTTACACCCCGTTATGTTTGACCTCAGATAATTATCAGGGAAAAGGGTTGGAGTCAGTAGCTCAGAAATGAAACACTTTTTTCCTCTTTGGTTTTTAATGTCCACATGGACTAAGGGATCAGGAAGATGGAGCTTCATTTTAACATTTTATTCAAAGGCTATAGTATCCACCATGGCAGCACTTTCTGAGTAATACAGTGAAATGCCAGAATAGATAGTGGTTCAAATTCTGGAGTGGGGCTTCAACCGATGACATTCTCTCTCAGAATCAACTGCTATCAATTGATTTTGGAAAAAACTAGTTTCATCTTTGCTGGGAGACTCCTCATTCGACAAGGAGGATGATAAGGGAGAAGAAATAGGGGAAAGGAAGAAAGCAGAGTGGAAGAAAAAGGCTTGACTGCTTTGAAAATGACAACAGTTGTGATTGACTCCTAACCAGTGGTAAGTAACCATGTTAATTTTCCAATGATGATGAATTAGTATCAGGTATAATGTCGAAGATTGGGTCTAGATATAAAAATGATGACAATAGAACTCTATGAAATATTATGAAAAAGAACAGTAGTTAGATGCAAGATGCATGTACTATTTGGACGTGGAGCTATTTTGAAGCTTTGAATAACAGCCTCAGGATTTCTAGCCCAACAAAATTCAAATTTATATTTAAAAATTGATGGGCGATTGGATCAATGGATAAAAGGGGCATTGATGTTACATCACCACAATTAGCTTCATTTACAATTAAGTAGTTGTAATCTCTTCACAATTTTTACCTCATTTTCCCCTTCAGCTGAAGGCACCAATTCAAACTAGGTAATGGGCAGTCCCAGATTGTTTGCTATCCTCCAGTGCCTCAACCAAGTGAGGTTCTTCATGTGGGAACATTTCTTTGGGTGGCTCCTTACACTTTGTGGATATCACAGTCAAGTTCTATCCTGTTCTCGTTTGACAACCATACCCATATATTTCAGCAGGATAAGCAGTAGCAAGAATCTCCACTGATTTCCTCTCCACGATCACAGAGGTACACAGGTCAATGATTGCACAGGCTCAGTAACCCAGCCTCAGAGAGCAGATAGTTAGGGTTCTGATCTCTGAATACTGGCTTGTTATATAGCAGGGAACTCGCCTCCAATGGAAGTAGAGTGGGAACCCTCCCCTGTCTCATCAAGCTGGTCCCCGTGTAGGGGATTGTGAATCAGGCTAATGACCTGCCCACATACAAATGGTGCTTCATTACAAAAACATAATCTGCTGGATAAAGAAAGTGGTGGAAGAAATGGTTTTGTCGCAGATGCCTCTTGGTAACTCAAATGTACCCTGTTCAATGACCACCTGAAGTTTAGATTTTGAATTGTCTAATCACCAGAGAATTGTTCTGTAATTCTATCCCATCTGTGCGACCATAGAAATTAATCTGTTCTGGAATTTTGTTTCTCCAACAGCATTTAGTGTGAGGATCCATCCTGTGAATTGTACCCTGGGGAAAGTTTGAAGTTTGCTGAATTTTCCGACTGATAACTTGGCCTGTTATAACTTGGTTCGCCAGTCCCAGAGAGTAACAAAGAAATGCATCCTTGCTCTAATCCAAAGCTATCCATCGCAGAAAGCAATACTTCCAGAGGTTTTGGATTTCAAGATACTTTAATAAGATAAAGCAGAGCAGGATATTATTTTCCATGAACACAATTGAAGCATTATTGAACTCAATACCTGAATACAATTTAATTCCACACATTGATGTAACAATATCACTTTGCATTTATATACAGCCTTATTACATCCAAATAGCTCAAAACATTTCAAACAAATCATTATTTTTGAAGTTCACCAATATGTGGACAAATGCAGCAACATCCACAAGATGTCTAGTCACTTCATCAACAATGGTACTCAGTTGAATGTTGACCAGGACATTTGGAGAACTCTCTTCTTGCCTCTTTTTTTGTTCAAAGGTGCCACACATCCACCTGGAATATTCGATGGTAGATGGTACCTCAGTTCCACTTTTCATCCCAAATACAACATTCCCTTGGCACGGCACTGGGAAAAAGCCCCCAAAATTAGATTCAAATCAGGAATGTTGCAACCCTGAGTGCAATGACAACGGCGCCAAGCTGACACACAACAAACTGGAATTGGAGTTATGCGCAGTGTTATTTTAGCCAAATTGAATCAGTCTTATTAGTTATATAATTGTTGACAACTTGAAAAAGGAAATAAATTTGATGAAAAAGGATTTGGCAAATCTTTGTTTGGGGGAGTGGGAGATTGAAAGAAGAGCTATGGACCCTGTCACAGATAAATCATAAAATAAGGATGCGTTTTGTTATGATTTAAGTGTTGCATGTTTGTTGACAAACTAGAAAATGTACCAACTGTTTCTTTCATCAAAGCCGTGCCCCATCAAACATTTGAGCTCCTTGTAGTCCATGAAGTGATTAATATAAAGATCTAAGATCAGCTGTGATTGAGAAGGGTGTATTGGTAATTCAACTCCACTCGTCTAATGCACTGTGGATTGCAACAGGAGAGCATAGATTCCTGCTTATGATTCCCCACAGATTTTTAACCTGTGATCAAGGCCTAATGGCTGGAAGATAAGTGTTTTCCCTTTAGGGATGGAAACTGGAAGATGAATCATCCCAGCCGCTGTCGAACGTTGGTAATACAGAAGCATGAACAGATTACTGAGTCAACTCAGAAAATAAAGTGGAAGAATGGATTCAATCAAAGGTAACTTGATTCTGCCAAGAAGTATGACTCATCTTAACCTTCCGTGACTTAAGGTGTTCCATAGAATAACAAAGAAGATACACCCTGAATGCCCTACTAACTTTTATTTGCAGTTCATTTCATTTCGAAGTATGATTGTGCATATTTCTTTAAATTGTTTAATGCCAAATCTCTCTCAGCCTATCATAGTTTCTTCCCTCGGCTTGTTGATGTAGACTTCTGCCACGTATTCTCATTATTTAACCATTATTGAGGATGCCGCACTTCCATTTCTGGTCCGATGGGTTCTAAGGTGCCACATACAGGGTATGAAGGGTTGGCAGATGGGTTGTTTGGAGGCTTCTGCACCTTTCCTGATGCCTCAACGTTGCATGCTCCTGACAAAACCTTCTGAGGTGTTTGGTGCCTTCTCTGATGAGAAGTAATAAAGGTAGGTATTATTCAGCTATGGCCCCAGTGCTGATCCTTGCAGCACTCCAGAAATCAGACTGCAAACTTGCAAGTGCCCCATTTATCCCTACGCTATGCTTCTTGTCCATTAACAATCCTCTATTCATGTCAACATCTCACCCCAAACTCCATGAGCCCTTCTCTTGTTTATTAACCTTTTGTGGGCACCTTATCAAATGCCTTTTGGAAATCCAAGCACACATCAACTGGTTTCCCTTTATCCACCTTGTACTTACATCCTCAAATTTGTCAAACAGGATTTCCCTTCGGAAAACTATATTGAATTGTTCTAATCCTACTATGCTTTTCTAAATTCATTGCTAAGACTTCCTTAATAATAATTTCCAGTGAGTGATGTCAGACTAGCCTGCATTTCCCTGTTTTCTCTCTCCTTCCTTTCTTGAATATTTGCTAACTTCCAATCTACGTGGACCATTCCAAATTTTGAGGCATTTTGGTAAATTGTAGACTCTGCATCCACTATCTCTGTAGCTTTCTCTTTTAGAACCCTAGGATGTGAGTCATCAAGTCCTGGGGATTTTGCTCCCTTGAGTTTCTCTAGTACTAGCTCTCTGTTGACATTAATTACCTTACTTTCTTCACACTTATTATCCCCTTGTCTACCCTTTATTTCAGGTATGTAACTTGTATCTTCTCTTGAAAAGACAGGGACAAAATATCTGTTGAATGACCCTGCCGTTTCCTCATTCCCCATGATAATGTCTCCTGTCTCTGCTTCTAAGAACCACCTGTGTTTATTTTAGCTTCAATTTTACTTTTCAATTACCAGTATAAAACTCTTACAATCTTTTTAAATTCCTGGCCAAGAATTCTCACATTCAATTTTCTTCCCTTTTTGTCAACTTATTGGGTTCCCTGTGCTAAACACACTCGCTGAAGCAATTACATACATAGAGATAGATTTATACAGACTCCACAGACCTTTCAAAATGGTGGGTGGAACCCTGTCACGGAAGTCCCATTCCCATTTCTGACAGATCCCAGTTTAGCCAACTGTGAGAAAGGTGTGGAGCATGACTCATACAGGAGGGAAACCTAAAGTCAGCAGGGACACTTGAATTTAGTTCTGAGCTCCAATAGACCCCATTTAGGCAGTTGCAAAGGTATTAACTTGCAATCTAAGTTACAACTTGATGGAGTAGACAGGCAAATGCTCTTGAAGAGCATTATGGTCTGTTTAAGTGTCATGATCTGAAGAGTTTTTATATAATCCCCTGCCCTTTAAACATGATAAAAACAGGCTGAAACTGCCAGTGAAAGGTTTAAAAACTGTCTGCTGGACTGCTTTGATTGACGTATCATCCAGTGTGGGTTAGAAAAAGAATACCATTTCAATAGAGGACATTGTTGATATTTACCCAATGAATATTAGTTTGTCATTGTGAATGTGTGGCTGTGTTTTGAAAGTTACAATTATCTCAGCAGGGCTTTTCAATACACAGTTTGATTGACCATTTAAAGAAGCTATTAAGAGGTTTGATGTTTTTGATGTGGGGTCTGAATAGAAGTTTGTTTGATTTTCTAACAGGTTAACCACTTGAAAAGATTTTAAAACTTTGAATTGGTTTCATGAATTAGATTTTTTTTCATCATGAATGTGACTGAGAAATCATAGAATCATAGAATTTATAGTGCAGAAGTAAGCCATTCGGCCCATCGAGTCTGCAATAGCCCCTACAAAGAGCACCCCACTGAAGCCCACGTATCTACCTGTGCGTTGAAACCCAACAACCCCATCTAACCTAAGGGCAATTTAGCATGGTATCCACCTAACCCGCGCATCTTTGGACTGTGGGAAGAAACCGGAGCACCCGGAGGAAACCCACGCAGACACGGGGAGAATGTGCACAGACAGTGACCCAAGCCGGGAATCGAACCTGGGACCGTGGAGCTGTGAAGCAACTGTGCTAACCACTATGCTACAGTGTTGTCCGTATTAGTAGCACAGTGGTTAGCACTGTTGCTTCACAGCACTAGAACCAGGGTGCGATTCCCGCTTGGGTCACTGTCTGTGCAGAGTCTGCACAATCTCCCTGTGTCTGCGTGGGTTTCCTCCGGGTGTTCCGGTTTCCTCCCAAAAGTCACAAAAGATGTGCCTGCTCGGTGATTAGGACATTCTGAATCCTCTCTGTGTATCCGAACAGGCGCTGGAGTGTGGGCTGCATGCATTGCGATGGTGAGGAAATGGGCCGTGGAGGAGAGGTCGGTTTGGGGACGGGTTGCGGCGGCATTGTGTGGGGAGATGGGCTTGAGGGCTTTGTTATTGGCGCCTCTGCCATTCTGGCTGACCAGGTATTCCGTTAGTCCAGTGGTGGTGTCAGTGTAGGCAGCACTTGGTGTTGGACGCCATGTCGTTGTGGGCGCCTACTTGAGATAACCACAGGTTTGTGCCAGCGAGCCTGGATGTGAGGTTCCAGAGGTGATGGGGATTGAGTACTTCAGGGACTTGTTTATAGGGGGCAAATTTGCGGGGCTGGAGGAAATATTTGAGTTGCCTAGGCTTAGGTACCTGCAGGTTCGGGATTTTGTGAGCAGAGAGGTGCCCACTTTCCCAAGGTTCCTGTCTCCCGTCTGCAAGATAAGTTTCTGTCTGAGGAGGAAATAGGGGAGGGGTAGGTGTGGGATATTTACAAGGAACTGATGGAATGGGAGGGTGCCATGGTGTAGGTTGTCAAGTGCAAATGGGAGGAGGAGTTGAGAGAAGAGGTGGGGGCTGGGACATGGGCTGAGGCTTTGTGGAGGGTGAATGTGTCCTAATAATGTGCGAGGTTAAGCATCACCCAGTTTAAGGTGGTGCATAGGGCCCACATGACGGTGGCGAGGAGGAGCAGGTATTTTAAGGGCGTGGAGATAGGCGTAGGCCATGTGCGGGGGTACCTGTGATTCACATCCACATGTTTTGAGCGTGTCCAAGATTGAGGCTGTTTGACAGGGGTTCTCGAATGTTATGTCCGAGGTTCTGGGGGTGAGGGTGTCCCCAAGTCCGGAGGTGGCGATATTTGGTATGTCAGCAGACCTGGGATGCGGGGGGTGCGGAGAGATGCATTGACCTTTGCCTCCCTGATAACCCGGAGATGGATTTTGTTGTGTTAGAGGGATTCGGAGCTGATGAAGGCAGAGGTGTGGGTGAGTGACCTGGCAGAATTCCTGCGTTTGGGGAAGACTACTTTCACTCTGCAGGGGTCGGTGGAAGGGTTCACCCGGAGATGGAAACCGGTCAATGACCTCTTCAAGGAGGATTGGTGGTGGCGGTGGTGGGAATGCGAGACGTGGTTGGGGGTCAGTGTCAGGGGGATTGGAGGGTTAGGGTTGTTTGTTGGGTTGATGTGATGCTCTTCTGATGCTCTTCGGTTGTTCTCAATATTTTGTATATTTATATTTTTATTAAAAAGCCTTGAATAAAAATATATTTAAAAAAATTACGTGACACCTTTGCTGTTCTCTTCCATGTCTCGCTGGCACTGATTGCAGTTGGTACAACCACAAACTTGTAGAGTCGCAGCGACATGGCTGTGTTGATGTTGTGTACCCAGAACATGTGGAGCCACTGGAAGGCCAATGCTTCTCGGTTGATTCTTGAGGTAGACGTTGATCGCTACATCATCCTCCCTGACGATATTGTTTCCGAGGTAGGAGAGGTGGTCGCCATCTTCAATCTTCTGTTACCAGTAGTGATGAAAGGACCTTGTTGACGTCCAGACGTCACTGTCTTGTCTTCTCGTAGTTCATACGTTGACCAATCTTGGTGCTGCAACTCTTAAGATTGGTGCTCTTTGATATTAGTGGGAAAAATCAAGAGGAAAATGCCACATTTCACAAATGACATTAGATTAATAGCTCCATGCAAAGCAACAGGAATCCATGCACTGAATTTAATGAAGGAGATAATCTTGGGCCGAGCCAGGCATTTTTTATTGTTGAGAATTTTCTCCTCTCCTCTTCCCCTGACAACACTGACACCTTCTGGATATAGTCAGTAACCTCCCGGCATCGGCATCTCAAACAAGCGAGCATTTCCATGCTGATCCTTCCACCCTCAATCCTCCCTCTATTAATCAGCATTACCCCTTTTGTTATCTCCTATTGGCTGTGCCTAGTCATGTTCAACTGCAGTTTATTTAACCTTGCGAAGCCGGAAGTAATAATAATAACAATAATCTTTATTATTGTCACAAGTAGGCTTACATGGTGAGGAGTTCCATTCTGCTCTCAACACCTTTAGAAAGGTGACTACCATCACATACATAACAAGTGGAAGTGCCTGGGTTGTGGCTTTTGCTGAATCACAGAGTTGAATTTGTGAAGGATTAGAGCAAGGTCCACAGTATTAGCGCTCATTCATGGAAATCAAAGAGTGATGCAAGGATCTGGTATCTGTGATACCTAATCCACTCTCGTAAAAACATGAAAGCTGAATAAGCAAGCACTGTTCAAAATGAAAGCAGATAGCTGTTGCAATGCAGATCTTTAATCTGCATTATTGGATGAATTACTACTTGACTTAAACCAACACTCTTAAAGGTTTAATGAGGAGGATAGCGGTAAATGAACATAGATTTATTTACACTATTGACAAAGGTCTGCATAACACAACATATTACTCCCGGTACAATCCTAGCTGGGAGGACTAACCACACCAGGCCCGGTTTTGGGCCAGCTTTTAAGTTAGCTCCTAAAGAGCCCCAGGTAGTTAGCCTCCACCCCTTACCTGGGAAGCTCGTACTCCACGAGTCTCACGGGGAGGTCAATGATGGGATTATAACCTTCCCCCAAAATCCAAAAAGCCCCTTCAGCTTCCCGCGGCTGCGTTTCCGCCTGATTAGCTGATCACCATTTCCTGGCTGACCGCCGAAGAGTTGCTGCCGGGATATTGGTTCCAGACATGCCATCGCCCGCTGGCACGGACTCCTCTGCGTTCACATCGGATCCCGAATCATCTTCCTCCTGTTGGATCAGGCGTGGCAATCCGGATGGCCAGGTCCCCAGACCGAGCGACGGTCACTGGTGTGACAAAGGCACTACTACCGCCGGCTGGGTGTCCTGAAGGGCGGGTCTACGCTTCATTAAGTAGTCCAAGTGTTTTGTCTGGATCCTTCCCTGAACCTTATGTGAAACTGGGCCTGTATATTCCAGTATCACACCCAGGAGCCACAATGCTTCATCACCATAATTACAACACAGACCACATCCCCGGTGTGAAATGCCCACCCTGGCACGCTCAGGTCACAGCGCCTCTCTGCATCTCCTGCTGCCTCTCTACTCTGCTTCTGAGACTCGGAAAGGTCAGACTCAGAGGGGTCCTGAGCTGTCAGCCCATCAACAGCTCCACAGGGGCGATTCCCGTTATCACTTTCGCCGCTGTCTGATAACTAAAACGTAACGACGCTAACCGCGTGTCCATGGACCCCATCAAGTGCTTTTTCAAACCGTTTTCAAAAATCTAGTCTGCCCTTTCCACTAGTCCAGGAGGAGGGTTGAAACCAGGCGGTTCGAATATGCCAAATGCCATCCTGCCGTATAAATACGGCAAATTCCACGCGAGTGAACGGTGTCCCATTATCCGTCATTAGGACCTTCCGGATCCCATGGGTGCTAAAAGTACCCTGGAGCTTTTTCAATCATGGCCCTGGATATCACGGAGAACATCCTGCATACCTCCATACACTTTGAATGGGCATCCACGATCATAAGGAACAGAGACCCTATAAACGGTCCTGCAAAATCCTCATGGAGGTGACCCCATGGACATCCTGGCCATTCCCAAGGATGAAGAGAGGCCGTCGGTAGGAGTTTCTGAAATTCCTAACACGCCAAGCAGCATTGTGCAACCCTCTCGATGTCCCCATTGATATATGGGTCACTAGGCATAACTGTGGGCCAACATTTTCACTTTAGACGGCCCCTCCAGATAACCATTGTGCAAGAGCTGTAGCAGGGTTTCCTGGCCCTGTGGGGGGGATGACCACACGAGTTCCCCACACGATAATGGCATCCTCCAAACTGAGTTTGGAGAACTTCTGGGCCAACCCAAATCTGGGTCCTCGCTGTGTCCACACACGCACCGAGTAGCCCTCACAGGCAAGGTGTCTGTGAAGTTGAGTGTCGCAATCACCTCATCCTCCACTGGTGGGACGGGGCACTCACGGGCTACGGCAGGTAGCTGAGGACGTCCGCATGGGCAATCTTTGCCGATGCTGGAAAGAATATTCATATCCAGCGGGCAGGAGTGCCCAATGCTGGATCCTAGCCAATGTTATTGGCAGGATGCCTATTTCCTCCCTAAAGAGACCAAGCAGCGGCTTGTGGACCGTTTTAAGAAAAAATGTCGCCCATTAACATATCAATGGAAAGCTTTATTTTGAAAATCAGAGCCAAGCCCTCCTTCTCTATCTGTTGCGTAACGACGTTCCTTGTCTGCCAGGATCCTTGAAGCAAATGGGGTGTTCCGTGCCATCGTTCCAGCCATGGGCCAGGACCACCCCAATGCCATAGGGGGAAGCTTCATATGTTAAAATTAGAGGCCTCACCGGATCATAATGCAAAAGAAGCCCTTTCGAAGATGGACGATTCTTAACGGCAATAAACACCTTGTCTTGCAAAGCGCTCTAGCGCCACTCCTGGCCTTTCCTAAACGGCACATGGAGCGGAACTAGCAGAATAGCCAGGTTGGCAATGAACTTCCCGTAATAGTTGACCAGGCCCAAAAATGACTAGACTTTGGTGGCATTCTTTGGGGTCGGGGCCCCCTGTATAGCAGGAATCTTATCTTCCACTGGGGCACACCATCCTTGTCCACCCTGTAACCGAGATAGGTTATCACGCGAGCATGGAAGACACACTTACTGTGCGTTAGCCTGGAGCCCTTGCTGTAGGTTCGCCATATGTTCTTTGATGACCCTGTAATAAGCACATTGTACAAACAGATGGCCACCTTCAGCAGGCCCTGCAAGATATTCTCCATCACCCGCTGAAAAATAGCCAGGGCAGATGGAATCCCGAATGGGAGGCGGGTGTACTCGATGCGTATAATGGTTACAAACTTCCTGGACTCCAGGTTGAACTCTACCTGAAGGTAAGCATGGTCATGTCCAGTTTTGTGAAGGAACATTCCCCCAGCCAATTCGGCAGACAAATCCTCCACCCAGGGAATCAGATACCGCTCCAGACATGAAGCCTGTTGCCGGTGAGCTTAAAATTGCTGCAGAGCTGGACGGTTTTATTAGACAACACAGGCACGACCCATTCTGCAAACTGAACAGGGCGTATAACCCCCAGATCCTGAAGGCACCATAATTCTGGGTTGACTTTCGGAAGGAGTGGACAAGGGTCAGGCCTCACCTGGAAATATTAGGGCTGAGCAGCAAGATCCACCTAGATATGGGACTTGGCCCCCTTTTCCTGCCCAGATCCTCCTGGAGCAACTCGGGATATTTACCCAGCAGGGGATTCCCAGTGCCCATCCGCAGGACCCTTTGCCAGTCGAAATGGAGGACTCCTAAACAGTCTCACCCCACTAAGTTTAGACCTGGTCCCTGCACCACAACCAAAGGAAGGTGGACCGACTTCTGCCAATATGTTACAGGAGTCACAGTAGTCCCCACGATCTTCAAAGGCTCTCCTGTCTGGGCTGTCAACTTTGCTTTGGTGTTCCGTAATGCCAGTGGCATGATCCGTGCATGAAACCGGCGAGGTGTGAAGGTCGACAATGGAGATGGCAGCCCCACTATCCATTTTCATCAGCACCGGACGGTCATTGACTTGCAAGGTGATCTGGATTGGTGCAACTCTCACAGCAGAGGCAGTTTAATTGCATTAAACAATCGCCCTCAACCGGGGTGTTCACGTGCAACACTCTGATTCATGCCGACCTCGTTGGTTATCACGGATGGCGTTCCCTGTGCTGCTCCGGGCGACCCTGACCTTCCCGAGTCCTTTGACCACAGTCGGCAATGCGGCCGTCTCTCTCCGTCACTCTCGGGCGATGTATCTCACTGGGTCGCGGCAGCGGCCGAGATCCAAACTCTACCACAGTGTTGGTGATCTGATGAAGGAAGTCTGACTGGACCAGCACCGTGCCGTGACCTAGAGCCGAGGGTGGGTTACGAGCGGGTGTCGGGATGGTCATGGAGCCGTTGTCCGCGGCGCTCCCTATCGCGCAAATCCCTGCGCAGCAGCCGGCTTTTCATAACGCGGCTGCAAGCGGCCGCAAACATGTTAAAACAAAATTTGGCCGCATTGCGCATGCTCGCACGATGATCGTCGCGCATGCGCAGTGCGGCCACTATTTTTTTTAACGGTTGCAGCTTTTTGTTTTACAAGTTCTGTAGTGGTTTTTATTCATTTATTCATTTATTTTATTCATTTAATTTTAATTTTTATCATTTATTTTCATTTTATTTTTTTTACAAGTTTGGTGGTGTTTTATTAATTTTTTTCATTTATTTAACTCATTTTATTTTTTATATTTTTATATAAGTTAGGGGGGAGTTTATTTGAAATCAAAGTTTTAAAAAAATTTAGAGTACCCAATAATTTTTTTCCAATTAAGGGGCAATTTAGCGTGACCAATCTACCTATCCTGCACATCTTTGGGTTGCGGGGGTGAAACCCACGCAGACACGAGGAGAATGTGCAAACTCCACACGGACAGTGACCCAGGGCCGGGATTCGAACCTGGGTCCTCAGCGCCGTAGGGCCACCGTGCTGCCCTTTTGGAAATCAAAGTTAAAATTTTACAGGAAAAAGTTCAGAACTTTGGACAGATGGAGACTCCATACTTTCCGACACCGGAAGGCTTCACCTTCATCCACCAGGTTCCATTGGAGGAGCGTGTACGAGGGCCAAAGGGACACAAAACCATTTCCTCCATTTTTGTCAGCAGCAGTAAGAGAAAATGGTGGGTCGTGCAGGTCAGCCGGCGTGGGTCGCGAAGGTCAGCCGGTGTGGGTCGCGAAGGTCGGCCAGGTTGCGTCCCGAAGGTTGGCCGGTTGGTAAAAATGGGTCACCAGAAAAAAGAAAGTTTGAAGAACACTGACCTAGAGGGAGGTCGAAAGAGTGAGTGACACAAACTATGGATGTCATAGTCCATGGAACCCTGCAGCTCCTGCACACCTTTTACTGTGTGTTCATGAGAGAGGTAAAGCTCAGTGACCTGTTTGAAATCTAGCATGATTTCCGGCAACAGCTTCCTCTGGGTGGCCGTATTCTTAATACCGTGCACGAGCCGGCCCCTCAATATCTCACAAAGGGACGGCCCAAACTCGTAGTGCACAACCAGACCCTGCAGGTGGGTCAAAGGGTCCATGACAGATTCACCAGGAGATCACACCATTGTATTAAAACAATACCATTGCATAATTACGGAAGCAAACAAGGTAAGGTAAACCCCTCCCCAAACTTCATAGTGTTCTGAAGCCAAAGCAAGCAGCTCATCAAAAGACTGAGTCTGGTGCACCCAGGAAAGTCAAACTCTTTATGATCCCAAACGTCTGCGTCTTGCAGACGGTCAGGAAGAGAATCTATCGGTCCTCCGACAAAATCCAATTCGCCTGGAAAAAGTATCTCATGCGCTCCGCATATTGGTTCCAATCTTCCAGACATGCATCAAAGGCTTCCAACGTTCCGAATAACGGCATTTGTTTTCCAATTTAGTGTGGCCAATCCACCTGCCCTGCACATCTTTGGGTTGGTACAATCTGTTTCTCTCTGCAATAAAGGAAATGCAGTGGTTCCCCCTTTCCTGCCACACACAGCATTAGTAACTTCCTTTATACTGGAGCGGGCAGTGAACTACCAGGTGTTAAAGTTGTCACGTGCTCCAGCCTGGGAGGATTCTGATGCAATGAAGTTGATTGGCATGGTCACCTATGCAGCCACTGCCAGTATTGTCCTCACCCTGCTCTCAGGCTGCAGTTCTGCCTGCAACAGGTGGCAGAATTTATTCAGCACTTCCATCGCAAAATGGAGACATTGCACACATTGTTCCTCGTTACGACTTGAGATAAGATAGTTGCTCCCCCTGGGTGGGTATGGCCTTCTGGTCAGAGACCTTCTCCCATTCCTCTTCCCTAAAGGAGTTTGTCCTTCTCCCTGTGTTGCCTCTGCCCAATCTCTCTGTCATGTTACAAGCCATAGGTTGGGGGTGGGGATGGGGTTCGGCACCATGACTGCAGCAAGTGATGTGAGCAGGACGCAGGAAGAAAACATGAAGATCACATGCCACACTGCTTCCTATAGACAGTGAGTAACAGAAAACACACATAATTTCTATAAATTCAGCAGCAACCAATAGAATCCAGTTAGGACCTAGCCTGCAAGTAGTGACCGGTCTTTTAAATAGCACTGGTGGGACACTTCCTGCTGCTCAGCATGCGTATATAGATGGTACTTGTTGAAGAGATGTGATGTACCATCAATTGAACGCGAGACGAGTTGCTGTACAAAAGTATGGCTTTAATCAGCTAGATGTTAGCCCTGCGGTCGATTACAGTATAAGGACGACCGCCGGGAGTACTGGGTATTTATACCCCGCCCTGGAGGTGGAGTTAGCTCAGCCTCTCGACCAATCGGGGAGCCGTCACATGACTGGTCTCAACCAATCGGTCGAGAGGTACATGACCGACCAGGGCCAATGGTAAGCAGCTATGCTAATCATACCACCACAAGATGGCATTAGCTGGAGCACTGAGGTCCAATAACAACAGCAGTTGAGTCAAATCGTCGCACCAACTGATGACACAATCTGCTAACTCTGCATTCTTCCCGCTCACGGTTCTAACAACTACAGTGAACTCCTCACCAAAATTGTGCTTGGTGATGCCCACACCAGAGTTGAGCGCGTGTGGTGCAGAATAACAATTTGGACACAACAGCACCAGTTTCATCAAAATAAACTAGAGTTGGATTGTTCAGGCAACATTTTCAAGTACGATGTGAACTTCATTCCTCTCAGTACTTAGGGATGAGCACAAAGTTCCTTTGTTCAAAACGGCATGCTTTATCAGAATGAAAATTTGCTGGTGGAGGTCGTGGGGTGACCGGATAGAGGTTTACAAAATTATGAGTGGCATGGACAGAGTGGATAGTCAGAGGCTTTTTCCCAGGGTGGAAAAGTCAATTACATGGGGACATAGATTTAAGGTGTGAGGGGGCAAGTTTAGAGGAGATGTACGAGCGAAGTTTGTTTACGTGGGTTTCCTCCGGGTGCTCCGGTTTCCTCCCACAGTCCAAAGATGTGAAGGTTAGGTGGATTGACCATGCTAAATTGCCCTTAGGTTAGATGGGGTTGTTGGGTTTCAACGCACAGGTACAGTTCAGGTTATGGATACAGGGAGAGGACATTTCTGTTTTGCTTTTTAATGCCATGTTATTTGCATAAAGCTGGTATTCTACCTGTAGTTCCTGAACATGGAAGATGTAATGGAGGTTAAGTAGGGAATCAGGGCAGAAGGTTGCAATTTGTTTTGTTCTTTCGTAGGATGTGGGGATCACCGGCAAGGCTAGCATTTGTTGCCCATCTCTATTTGTTCTTTGAACTGAATCAAGAGTCAACCACATTGTGATTGATCAGGAGTCAAATGTTGGCTAGACTGGGAAGGGTAGCAGATTCTGTCCCCTAAAGGTCAAAGGTCAAAGGTCATTCAAACCAGATGGGGTTTTTACAGCAATTGATAATAGTTTTGCACTCGCCATTACCAAGATTAACTTTATATACCAGTTTTATTAATTTAATTTAAATTAATAAAATTCAGTGCCTTGGTGGGATTTGAACCCCTGTTCCCAGAGCATTAGCCAAGGTCTTTGGATTACTAACATTACTGTCATAATATACATCCAGGTATATGATGGAGTGCAGACAGGCAGTGATTGACACACAGGATGACCAGTGAGCACACAGAACACAGCAGCCAATCACCAGACAGGACACAACCACTATAAAGCCAGAGGGCACCAGTTTTCCCGCTCTCTCGGGATCCAGCCTCTGAGGCAGTCAGAGCTCGTGAGCAGCAACTAGTACAAACACCATGTGGTAGTCAGATAGTCTGGTCAGGTTAGCCTCAGGTCTCCAGTCAAGTCAGCATTATAGTTAGTTGATCAATAAAATCGTGTTGCATTTCTTCAAGTGTTGGAAGCCTGTCTCTCTCCACACTGCATCAAACGCAGTCCACAGAGACCCAGCTTACCCAACACATCAATTACCACCACACCATGACCTCCCCCACAGATGTGGGCAGAAGCATCTGTTATGATCACAGTTGATATTATAACTGAACGGGAAGATCCCAGAATAGTACCCTAGCTCAATTGACGTAACTTTTTCTTTCTTAAATTTATATGTGGAGGAACAGAGTCACATGACCGCAAATTAATTTTAATAACAAGAAATAAAAACATTTATTAAACATGAAATAATTGGATTATGATACAATACATAACTCCTCACCCCCTCCCCTTATCTTAACAATTACACACAGGGTTTAGGGTTAACACGGATTCCAAAATACATCTTAATGCACAACGGTCTCATTAACACAAAGTCCCCTTTCAGCAGACAAGGTGCTGTGGGCAAATGCACTCTCTACTCTGAACCCCAAGTGAATTTTTGTGGATGTCTCCTCAGAATCCCCCCTCCCCCAAGATGTTTATCACATGAGAATTTCCAAACTCCACCCCCCACTCCAAATCATGCTTTAAAATCTTCCCTCATAATTATGCTTTCCCTCAGCAGTTTGCATTTTGAAATCCAGGCCAAGTTTTCCAAATGACATTTTTTTAAACAAAGCTCCTGCTCCATTTCCAACAGTGAATCCAGTCCATTTAGCATTTCATAATAATAATAATCTTTATTAGTGTCACAAATAGGGCTTACATTAACTCTGCAATGAGGTTACTGTGAAAATCCCCTCGTCTTGACTGTTGTACAAACTGCTCCCACTTGCTTTAACTCGTGATTCCCAGGCTGTATAAAACCCAAAATGGGACTCTTTTTTTTCATTAAATCACACTCAAATTGTAAGTTATGAAACAGACTTTATTTATACACAGCACAGTGATCAACCTAATTGTATAAAGGGAGAAGAGTATCTTTTGAGCTTTCTGAAGAAATCATGCACATTCATACAACATATTTTGCTGACATCAAAAAAGTACGTCACAGATAATACTTCATGACATCTATTCCTAATTCCTTTGAAAACATTCTATTCACGTAAACAGTTGTAATGATTTACTCCAAAGCTGCTTTTTCAACCAAGACTTCTGACCTGATGCCAACCATTGAACAACCTTCATCTTTCCATGCTATAACTAATGGATAGCTTCTACCTATGTCAATCAGCATCGCCCCTAAAGTTACAGATTAACCACTCATTGCTGATGCCTTATCTGTTGTATATTTGTTTGCGCAAGAACTTTACAAATCATAAGATAAGCTATGCATTCCACTCGTGGTACTTCAAAGCGTTGATCTTGTAGAGCCTATTGCTCCATAACACAAAGAACTGTGACGGTTAATCCTTTAACTCTCCATAATGTCCAACAATGTAAAGAAAATGAGCTCTGATTCAGTTCTGGAGAATTGTTTGGGAATGATCGTGATGAGAACTTTGGTGACTCCCGAGTTGCGTCCCCACACAGATGGTAGGACACAAATGCCAGCCTGGCTTGAGATAGGTGAATTTTATCACAATGCAACTCATCCCCCACAATACGCAGTTGTCTCATTCAAATGACTCTTGTAGAAGCATGAGGCTAGCTGGCCAGTGCCCCATGTGTTAAAGGGACAACTTGTAACTTGGAAGAAAGTAATGGCGCACTCGCACATCAGAATGGTCCTGGAATGAGAAGCCAATCACCTAAATTCCTATTCTTACCATGATAGCGTCTCGTAGATATAAACATTAAAGGCAGTTAACTGGCATGAGAATAGGGAAACGTATTGCACGCAGTATTAAAACCCATGGTAAAGTTAGCCGGGAGATTTCTGGAAGAAGTTGCTGCGGAATTGTGGAAGTAATAGCAAAAGATCTTTTAGCTGTGTTGGAAATAATGGTATAGGGCCACTAAACAATGTTGTAGGACAAATGCAAACTGGTTCTCAAGTTATGGCTAAAAGAGTATTTAGTATCAGTCTGTACTGTAGATGATGGATGCTTAGTATTGTGTGAATTTATCAATATTAAAATATATAGTAAAGTCTTCTTGGATAGATTAGGAAAACTCAAAATTGATAGGGCTTCGCGTTTGTACAATATACATCCAAGGATGATTAAAGAGATGAGAATGGCAATGTGTGAGCCTCCTGCCCATAGTATCAATAATTTGTTTCATTCATTTATGGGATGTTGGTTTCATGACGTGTCACAGCGTTTATTTCCCATAGGCAGGTAATAGTGAACTGCCTTCTTGTACTGCTGGTTTAGCACACTGGGCTAAATCGCTGGCTTTTAAAGCAGACCAAGGCAGGCCAGCAGCACGGTTCAATTCCTGTACCAGCCTCCCCGAACAGGCGCCGGAATGTGGCGACTAGGGGCTTTTCACAGTAACTTCATTGAAGCCTAGATAGATAGATAGATAGAACAGTACAGCACAGAACAGGCCCTTCGGCCCTCGATGTTGTGCCGAGCAATGATCACCCTACTCAAACCCACGTATCCACCCTATACCTGTAACCCAACAACCCCCTCCTTAACCTTACTTTTTAGGACACTACGGGCAATTTAGCATGGCCAATCCACCTAACCCGCACATCTTTGGACTGTGGGAGGAAACCGGAGCACCCAGAGGAAACCCACGCACACACGGGGAGGACGTGCAGACTCCGCACAGTCGGGCAACACAGTGCACTTTTTCAAGACCTCCGCAACACTTGATTGTATATGCCAAAGAATAATACATCACAGGAACAGGCCCTTCGGCCCTTCAAGCTTGCATCGGTCATGATACCAACCTTTGCCAAAACCCTCAGCACCTCCTTGTGCCGTATCCCTCTATACCCATCCTATCCATGTATTTGTCAAGATGCCTTTTGAACGGCGCTAATGTATCTACTTCCACAACCTTCCCAGGCAATGCGTTCCAGGCACTCACAACCTTTGTGTAAAAAAACTGTTTCGCACATCTCCTCTAAACCTTGCCCCACGGACCTTAAATCTATGTCCCCGAGTGACTGACCCTGCCACCCTGTGAAAAAGTGATTTCCCATCCACTCTATCCATGCCCCTCATAATCTTGTAGACTCTATCAGATCATCCCTCAACCTCCGTCTTTCTAATATTATGGGCCAGGGTTTAGAGACCCCAAAGTGTATCATGGAGTTGACCTGACCCACAGCTTTAAATAGATTGTGGTATGGGGAGCACACGGCCCACTCTACAGGTGTGGTACAGCAGAAATGGAAAAGTATTTTTTAAAGCAAAACAATGTTTATTCTATGAACTCAAGTTAACCTTTTTAAAACATACAGTGAACATCTTAGCAACCATCAATTCAAATACAACCCCCAAAGAATACAACACTACGTAATCCTTGTCATAATATACACCAGTATATCATGCTGCAGCCACACACTGATGGACACACACAGGGACCAATCAACATGTACAAACACCGCAGCCAATCACCAGTTAGAATACACACACTATAAAGGCAGAGGGCACCACGGTTCCCGCTCATTCTGGGTGCTGCCTATGAGTGTAACAAGAACTCATCCAGCCCAGCACGGACTCACAACATGTGCTGAGAGAATCAACTGGTTCGGACAAGGCTTAGGTCTCTAGTTTAAGTTAGCATCATTTAGACCCGCAGTCATCGTGTGTTAGTTAGTTAGAAGTAGTTAATAAAATTGAGTTGAACCTTCATCAGTGTTGGAAGTCTCTGTTCATCTCTCAAGTCTACACTAGCCAACACTTCAATCCTTAATGACTTCCCAAACAACATCCAGAAGACAAAAGAAACACCTTTTAACAGAAGCACATCGGGTTTACATTCACTACTGAGAACATTTATAATTCTGAATTCACCAAATGAACAAGAGATAGTCTTTTCATGGCAGAGAGAACAGCAGTACACCTGTTTGGTATGGCTTCAGCTCCAACACTGAAAATGAAACCAAAAAACACAGACACACCCAAGCTTTTCTCAAAGTGAAACTAAAAAGCAGAGCCAGAGCTCAGCTCCACCCACACTCTGACAACACTGTAGTAACATGAGCAGACAGATATTTCTTAAAGTGACATTCGCATGACTCTAATGAAAGCAGTCCAAGTCTTATCAGCCTCTCCACATAGCTAACACACTCCAGATCATGCAACATCCTGGTAAACCTCCTCTGCACTCTCTCAAAAGCCTCCATATCCTTCTGGTAGTGTGGCGACCAGAATTGTGCGCAATATTCCAAGTGCAGTCTTAGCAAGCTTCTATACAACTGTAGCATAACTTGCCACTTTTTATACTCTATGCCCCGTCCAATGAAGACAAGCATTCCATATGTTTTCTTTTTTTTTCATAAATTTAGAGTACCCAATTATTTTTTTCCAATTAAGGGGCAATTTAGTGTGGCCAATCCACCTATCTTGCACATCTTTGGGTTGTGGGGGTGAAACCCACGCAGACACGGGGAGAATGTGCAAACTCCTCACGGACAGTGACCCAGAGCCGGGATTCGAACCCGGGTCCTCAGCGCCGTAGGCAGCAATGCTAACCACTGTGCCACCGTGCTGCCCCCTCCATATGTTTTCTTGACTACCTTGTCCACTTGTGTAGCCACCTTCAAAGATCTGTGGACCTGCACGCCCAGATCTCTCTGGCTTTCTATATCCTAAGAACTTTGCCATTTACAGTATGTTTCCCCTCTATGTTAGACCTACCAACATGCACCACCTCACATTTCTCCGGATTAAACTTCATTTGCCATTTCTCTGTCCAAATCTCCATGTCCTGCTGTATTTTTTGACAATCCTCAACACTATCTGCCACTCCACCAACCTTGGTGTCTATGTATACTACAAACAACAGAGGCCCCAGCACAGATCCCTGTGGAACACCACTAGTCACAACCTTCCATTCAGAAAAACACCCTTCTTCTGCTACCCTTTGCCTTCTGTGACCGAACCAATTCTGTA
Organism: Scyliorhinus canicula; assembly: GCF_902713615.1. Taxonomy (NCBI): domain Eukaryota; kingdom Metazoa; phylum Chordata; class Chondrichthyes; order Carcharhiniformes; family Scyliorhinidae; genus Scyliorhinus; species Scyliorhinus canicula. Next base: position 240,710,601 of record NC_052148.1, on the reverse strand, counting down.
TCCATCTTGCCACCTCACCTCTGATCCCGTGTTACTTCCCCTTTTGCACCAGTCTGCCATGAGACACCTTGTCAAAGGCTTTACTGAATTCCATGCAAACAACATCCACTGCCCCACACTCCCCTCATCAATCACCTTTGTCACCTCTTCAAAAAACTCGATCAAGTTAGTGAGGTACAACCTTCCCTTCACAAAACCATGCTCTATCGCTAATGAGTCCATTTGTTTTTAAATGGGTATAAATCCTGTCCCTGAGAATTCTCTCCAATAATTACCTACTACCGATGTGAGGCTCATCAGCCTACAGTTTCCAGGATTACCCCTGCTACCCTTCTTAAACATTAGCTATTCTTCAGTCCTCTGAGATCTCACCTGTAGCCAAAGAGAATACAAAGATGTCAGTCAAGGCCCCAGCAATTTCCTCCCTTGCTTCTGGGGTAAATCCCATCCGGCCCAGGAGACGTATCTTTTAAAAGACCCAATACCTCCTCCTTTTCGATGTCAACATGACCCAGACTATCCATACACCCTAACCAATAATCATCTTCCACAAAGTTCCTTTCTTTAGTGAACATTGATGCAAAATACTCATTTAGTACCTCACCCATTTCCTCTGGCTCAACACATTCACCCCATTGTCCTTAAGTGGTCCAATCTTTTCCCTGGCCACCCACTTGCTTTGTCTTTAAGCAAAAGCAGCATGCAAGGGTTAATGTTAACTGGAGAGCAGTTCTGCCCTTGGTATGAGGTAGTGAGTCACATGATAATAGAGTCTAGAAGGGGTCTGCACGGTGAAGCACCCATGTATGACAACACCTGGGATATGAATTAACAATAAATGGTTATGTTTACACATGCAAGTCCCAAGACCTCTTCGTGAGAAACCAAATGAACCTTTGCAACACTCTCCATCAATATTTTTTCTAGAAATTTACTGAGGGAGTCTGTGCAATGAATCTGTACTTGGCAGAAATCACCAGGAGCAAGGTTGGCCATGGGGATCTTGCTAAGAGGTCCCCTTATGTAGGATGAGTAGATGAGGTCGGACAGAGCAGCACCTGTTGTTGGAGGGGAAATGAGGGGCAGGAGGTGGAGGGAGGCTTCCAGCAGAAAGGCTGGATCCATCCAGGAATTCAATGAATATTACTTCGAGATTGACATGACCCAAATAACATTCCATCTAATGTTATTTTGAGCGTGCGGGCGATTTCTCCAATTGCGCAACCCTATTAAATTATTTTGTCCAGGCAGGCATACGTGATAATTTAAAGGGGCCATCTTGTGTGACGCCTGCGTGGGGGCTTCCAAATTGTTTCCCAGTTGCACAGCTAAGAAGGAACATTGACCAAGACCAATGAATGAGGAAGCTGTGCTGTACAAAGCAGGTAAGGCTAAATGAGTGGGCAGAAAATTGGCAAACGGAATTCAACGTGGGAAAATGTGAAATTGTTTATTTTGGAAGGAAGAATGAGAAGGCAGATTATTATTTAAATGGAGAGAGAATGCAGAAAGCTGTAGCACAAAGGGACTTGGGGTCCTTGTTCATGAAACCCAGAAAGCTAGCATATAGGTGCAGAAGGTAGGGAAGGCAAATGGAGTGCTGGCTTTTATTTCAAGGAGGCTGGAATAATAATAATAATAGCTTATTGTCACAAGTAGGCTCCAATAAAGTTACTGTGAAAAGCCCCTAGTCGCCGCATTCCCAGCGCCTGTTCGGGCAGACCGGTACGGGGATTGAACCTGCGCTGCTGACCTCCTTCTGCATTACAAGCCAGCTGTTTAGCCCACTGTACTAAACCAGCCGCATAATATAAAGTATATTATAGTAATATAAAAGTAAAAAGGTGTTTCTGCAACTGTACAAGATATTAGTGAGGCCACATTTAGAATACTGTGTACAGTTTTGGTCCCCTTATTTAAGGAAGGATATATTATCATTGAAGTCAGTACAGAGGACATTTACTAGGATGATCCCGGGTATGGAGGGACAGCCATATAAGGAAAGATTAATCAGGTTGGGTCCGTACTTTTTGGAGTTCAGAAGAATGAGAAGTGATATGATTGAAACATTTACAATTTTTGGGGATTAGACAGGGTAAATGTGGGGAGGATGTTTCCACTCATGGGAGACTGAATCACCAGAAGGCATAGTCACAGAATAAGGGTTTGTTCACTTAAGGTGGATTTGAGGAAGAATTTCTTTTTCTTAAATAGTGGTGAATCATTGGAATTCTTTACCCCAGGGAGCTATGGAATCTGAGTCCTTGAACATTTACAAGGCTGAGATCGATAGTTTTTTAATAAGTAGGGGAGTTAAGGGTTACGGAAATAAGGCAGGAGTAGACTTGGTGACTGTTAGATCAGCCATGATCTTATTAAATGGCAGAGCAGAGTTGAAGGGTTGAATAGCCTACTCCTGTTCCTATGCCTTATGATCTTACTGTTCTTTATGTGGGTTGATATTGTGGTGCTGTTGCATGGTCCCTTTAAGAGTTGAGTCACGTGATAGTAAGTGACACCATTGGCTTCTTTACTGGTTTACAGTCAGTCTAGACCTAGCCTTTGTACAGTTAACGACCATCTAATAAACTATTGCATTCAACCCATGTGCTTCAACAATTCCTTTTTTTCATCCTGAAAGTTCAATACACAACAAAATATATTAAAGTGGCGAGAAGGAATGGATTAGAAAAAATAAATATTTTTTGAAGTGGAAAGAAGATCAAAATTGTCGACGGTCAACCCTGAGATAGAACAACAGTGGGTCAGCGATTGCCCCTCACACATTGCACTCCACACTTGGCATTGGAACCGGTAAGGTTTTTGGGTGCAAATTCGAGGTGGAGATGGTTAGCAGTTTCAAATTCCTAGGGGTGCACATCTTCAAAAATCTGTCCTGGTCCACCGACGTCGACGCTACCACCAAGAAAGCACAACAGTGCCTATACTTCCTCAGGAAACTAAGGAAATTCAGCATGTCCAAATTAACTCTTGCCAACTTTTACAGTTGCACCATAGAAAGCATCTTATCTGGCTGCATCGCAGCCTGGTATGGCAACTGCTCGGCCCAGGAACGCAAGAAACTTCAGAGAGTCATGAACGCCGCCCAGTCCATCATAAAAACCTGCCGCCTATCCATTGACTCTATCTGCACCTCCCGCTGCCTGGGGAAAGCGGGCAGCATAATCAAAGACCCTTCCCATCCAGCTTACTCACTCTTCCGCATTCTTCCATCAGGCAGGAGACACAGAAGTCTGAGAACACACACGAACAGACTCAAAAACAGCTTCTTCCCCACTGTCACCAGACTCCTAAATGACCCTCTTATGGACTGACCTGATTAACACTGCAACCTGTATGCTTCATCCGATGCCGGTGCTTATGTAGTTACATTGTATACCTTTGTGTTGCCCTGTTATGTATTTTCTTTTATTCTCTTTTCTTCCCATGTGCTTAATGATCTGCTGAGCTGCTCGCAGAAAAATACTTTTCACTGTACCTCGGTACAAGTGACAATAAAAAAATCCAATCCAATCCAAGGAAAGGTCCATTATAAATTTAATCTGGCACCCGGGGAGTTCAGGCTGCAAAGCTCACCATGCGCAGTAGAGTAAGGCATGGTGATAGAAGGGGCAAAGAGAAAATAAATGCGGGCATCGCTAGCTGAATTAGGGCAGCACGGTAGCATTGTGGATAGCATAATTGCTTCACAGCTCCAGGGTCCCAGGTTCGATTCCGGCTTGGGTCACTGTCTGTGCGGAGTCTGCACATCCTCCCCGTGTGTGCGTGTGTTTCCTCCGGGTGCTCCGGTTTCCTCCCACAGTCCAAAGATGTGCAGGTTAGGTAGATCGGCCATGATAAATTGCCCTTAGTGTCCAAAATTGCACTTAGTGTTGGGTGGGGTTACTGGGTTATGGGGATAGGGTGGAGGTGTTGACCTTGGGTAGGGTGCTCTTTCCAAGAGCCAGTGCAGACTCGATGGGCTGAATGGCCTCCTTCTGCACTGTAAATTCTATGAATTGGTTGTTCATCATATTTAAAATAGACCATTGATATAATAGAAATTGCGAGAGCATTCCGGTATCGCTGAAAAATGGCAGTAAAATCTGACGCCATGGGTCCATTAGTAGAAGACTCAGAGAACCCGAAATCATATACAGAGAGATTCCGCTATTATATCCTGGCCAATAACATTTCAGAAGATATTCAGGTCTCTGCTTTTCTTAATGCAAATGGAAGCAAAACATTTAATTTGCTCAGAGGTTTGGTCCAACCTGAGAAATCTAGTGACAAAACTTATCAAGAATTAGTTAAAATATTAGAAGACCATTATATACGAAAACCATTAATTACTCCAGAGAGGTTTTGTTTTCACCGAAAGAATCAGCTAGAGGGGGAAAACACTGCATGCTTTGTTGTGACCCTCAAGTACATTGCGGAGTTTTGAAAATTTGGTGACTCGCTTGATGATAGGGCATAATGGTTAGCACTATGGCTTCACAGCGCCAGGGTCCCAGTTTCGATTCCCAGCTTGGGTCACTGTCTGTGCGAAGTCTGCATGTTATCCCCGTGTCTGCGTGGGTTTCTTCCAGGTGCTCCGGTTTCCTCCCACAAGTCCCGAAAGACGAGCCATTAGGTAATTTGAACATTCTGAATTCTCCCTCTGTGTACCCAAACAGGCACCGGAATGTGGCAACTGGGGGATTTTCGCAGTAACTTCGTAAAGTGTTAATGTAAGCCTACTTGTGACAATAACGATTATTCATAGAAGCATAGAATTTACAGTGCAGAAGGAAGCCATTCGGCCCATCGAGTCTGCACCGGCTCTTTGAAAGAGCGCCCTACCGAAGCCCACACCTCCAGCCTATCCCCATAACCCAGTAACCCGACTCAACACTTAGGGCAATTTTGGACACTAAGGGCAATTTAGCATGGCCAGTCGACCTAACCTGTACATCTTTGGACTGTGGGAGGAAACCGGAGCACTTGGAGGAAACCCACGCATACACAGGGAGAACGTGCAGACTCGGCACAGACAGTGACCCAAGGCGGGTATCGAACCTGGAACCATGGAGCTGTGAAGCAAATGTGATAACCACTGTGCTACCGTGCTGTCCATTATTATTATTAAAGATTGCTTAGTTTGGGATTTGAGAAAATAGGCCATTCAGAGATTATTAATGGAACAAAATCTAAGTTTAAAAACAGCATTAGATACTTCCTTTGCTATGGAATCTGTTGCTAAAGCGGTGTCCCATCTCTCCAGAGAAGAGCTTTCAAGGAACAACACAGAACACAAAGGAGAAATAACACAATTTCAAATAGAAAATTCACACTCTGGAAGAAAATACGAATAGCAACAATAAAATTACTACACACGGTTCTGATGAGGAACTGAAGTTGACTGTACTCTCCGAACAAGGTGAATCATATTGGTTCTGAGTAGTTCCAAAACTGAATGGACAACCTATAAAAATGGGGGTCAATACGGGGGCTGCCGTCTCCTTAACAACCAAGACCATCTATGAAGAGAAACTGAATCACCTACCTTTGAAACCTGCAGATATCATCCTGAGGACCTACACTGAGAAAATAGTGCATCACAGTCAAAGTAGAGATAAGTGGAAAAACTGTGATGTTGCCACTTCTTGTGGCCCAAGGAAGCTTTCCAGTTCTCTTTGGCCACTCTTGGCTGGAAAAGATCAAATTAAACTAGAATACAGGAAATAGCTTATTTGATTCAAAGATGGATTTACAAGTTATCCGAGAAAAATACAGCAGTGTATTTGAGGACACGCTGGGATGCATGAAAGGTGTACAAGTGTTATTAAAGATCAAGCAAAATATCCAGCCAAAGTGTCTCACGGCAGTACCCTACTTCATCCATCCAAAGGTAGAATCTGAACTAATGGGACTTGTGGATACAGTAGTCTTAGAATCCATTACTACCAGTGACTGGGCAACCCTTACTGTGCCTGTAATGAAGCAAAATGGAACAATTCACATCTGCAGAGATTTTAAAACAACCATCAATCTGGTTCTATGTGCGATCAATACCCGCTACATTTGATCGAGGATTTGTTCGTCAGCCTAACAGGAGCATGAAGGTTCAGCAAGATTGACATATTGTAGACTTACCTGCAAATGAATGTTGTAGCTGATATCAACACCTGCTCATCATTGTCACACTTAAAGACTTTTTCTGTTGTAAGAGGTTACCTTTCTGCTCCAACTGAATGTAGTTTTATTTCAACGGTCCATTAAGAGCAGATCCTTAATGGGTTATGGGGATAGATACAGTGTTAGCTTGATGATATACTAATTCCTGGTACCAATGAACAAGACATTAAAGTAACTTAGAAGCCACACTGAAACACTTCCAGATGGGCGCGATTCTCCACTCCCACGCCGGGTGGGTGAATCGCGTGAGGGCCGCTCTGGCACCCCGCCCCCCCCCGCAATTCTCCCCCCCCCCCCCCCCACCAAAATGGTGTGTCGCATTTTGTGACATGCCGCTCGGAGAATCGCGGGCCGCCGTTTTTCAAGGCGACCCGCAAATCTCCGACCCGGATGGGCCGAGCGGCCTGCCGTTCCCGACCGGTTCACGCCGGTGGCAACCACACCTGGTTGCTGCCGGCGTGAACATGGCGGCAAAAGCTGGTTTGTGGCTTGTGGGGGGCAGAGAGGGGAGTGAGCACCACGATCGTGCTCGGGAGGGGACTGGCCCGCGATGGGTGCCCACCGATCGTCGGGCCGGCGTCTCAAAGGGACGCATTCTTTCCCCTCCGCCGCCCTGCAAGATCAAGCCGCCACGTCTTGCGGGGCAGCGGGGGGAAGACGGCAACCGCACATGCGTGGGTTGGAGCCGTCAGCCGTCATGACGTCAGCCACACATGCGCGGGTTGGAGCCGGCCAACCTGTGCATGCGTGGCTGACGTTATTAGGTGCGCCGGCCGTGTCATTCTCAGCGCGCCGGGCCTTGACGCCAGCGACAAGGCCCCGCGGCCGAGATTTACGGTACGGCCCTCCTAGCCCCGCGGGGGGGGGGGGGGGGCAGGCAGGATAGGGGGCGAGGAGCGGCCTCCGACGCCGTAATGAACCTCTCCGGGTTTTACGACGGCATCGGGCCTTACGGAGAATTCCGCCTACTTCATGTGAGGAAAGATAAGTGCGAATTCTTTCAAATGTCAGCCCAATAGCTAGACCATGTAATCGATAGTAAGGGATTACACAAGGCACCTAAGAAGATGGAAACGATAGTGGAGACTCTATGACCAAAGAATGTAACACAGTTAAGATGATTCCTGGGGTTAATTAACAATGATGGGAAATTCATCCCGAATCTAGCAACCCTACTTAAACTGTCACACACGTTGTTGTGTGTGAAACAAGCTTGACAATGGACACCAAAATGCGAAAAAGCACACCAGTCAGCTAAACAAGCACTGAAGATGTCAGAAGTGTTGGTGCATTTCAGCTCTAAGTTACCATTAGAACTTGCTTGTGACGCTTCGCTATACAGCTTTGGAGCAGTGGTGTCATACATATCACCTTCAGGGGAAGAAAGACCAATAGCTTTTGCGTCATGTACCTTAACAAGTTCTGAATCCAAACTACACTCAGTTGGAGAAGGAAGCACTGACTTTTTTTTTGGTGTGAGAAAATTTCACCAAACCTATATGGTCGGCACTTCTCGTTGTTGACAGATATTCAACAACAGCTATTTGTGGGCCACATAAATGTGTTCCTTCATTGTTCCTTCATAAATGTGTAGACTTCAATGATGGTCTTTGATTTTAATATGAGGTCAAATTCTGACAGTCAGAGAGCCAAGCCAATGTTGATGCATTGTCATGTTTGCCTTTGCCTGCTGGTCAGATACCACCTAGTAGTGAAAATATCTTCTATTGTGCGCAGTTAGAATACGTTCCAGTGACTGTAGCTCAAGTCCAACGACATACCAGAAATAATCCCGTAATGGGGAGGTATTGGAAATAATATTAAAGGAGAGGATAGCAGGAAGGGATCCTGAATTAAAGTTGTATATTTTCAGAAAACCCAAGTTGAGAGTACAAGGAAGATGCCTTTTGTGGAGAGTGAGAATAGTAATTCCTCCAAATTTGCAGCAGAGAGTATTCGGACAATTACATGAAGGTCAGCCAGGTATAGTTTAAATGCAGGAATTCACACGGAGCTAACTTTGGTGATCTGGAATCGATGCCCAGATGGAGGAAAAAGCAGGACTGTGCCAGTCATGTGCATGGGTGAGGAACGCACCACCGTTGTCCACATTGCATCCATTGGAGTGGCCTAAAGTGCCTTGGCAACGTCTACTCATTGACTTTTCTGGTCCATACGAGAGGCACATGTTCATGGTCATGGTAGATGGATATTCCATATGGCCTCAGGGTGGTCCTGATTAAATCAATGACCGCAGAACAAACCATTGAAAAACATGAAGAAAAATGCGGCACATTTGGGTAACCAGAACAAATCATGAGCAACAACGGTCCACAGTGTATTATTCAAGAGTTTGAAGACTACTTAAAGATGAATGATATTCAGCATACAAAATCAGCACCTTACCACCCATCCATAAATGGTTTAGCCAAAAGGCTTGTTTAGTCTTTGAAGCATACACTGAAAGCTTCAAAGGACCAAGGTTCATTACATCGCCGTTTAAACAGTTTCCATAAGACCATAAGATATAGGAGCAGAATTAGACCATTTGGCCCATCGAGTCTGCTTTGCCATTCAATCGTGGCTGATATGTTTTTCATCACCATTCTCCTGCCTTCTCCCCATAACCCCTGATCCCCTTATGAATCAACAACCTATCTATCTCTGTCTTAAACACACTCAGTGATTTGGCCTCCACAGCCTTCTGCGGCAAAGAGTTCCACCAATTCACCACCCTCTGGCTGATGAAATTCCTCCTCATCTCAGTTTTATCTTGGCAATGTTTCGCAGCACCACATATGTGACTACACCAAGTTCGTCAGCTTTATTACTAATGAAAAGGAAGCTGAGAACTATCTTTGATTTACTTTTACCACAGGAGACATCCAAGATATTAGAACGCAATCAGCAGTCACAGATCATGAGAAGATAATTTGAGAAGACACTTGTTCAAACAAGGAGTGTAAGTGTTGACGTGCAGCTATATCACTAGTGAGGAGTGGGTTCCTGTAAATGAATTGGTTCAGACTGGTTCAGTTTCTTATGCAGTACAAAGGGGAGATGATTAGTGTGGAGGCGACAAGCAGATCAGCTGCTATCCATACGTATCGATATGCCAGTGTCATATACGGCAGAACTTCCTCAAGTGGAAACACCAGCCACCCAGCCACATTATGTGACTAACTTCTGGTCAGACCACTGAAACAATGATTGTCGATGAATCCCCTGTTGCTACGAGTCTTCCTTCTGCCAAAGAGGCTCTAACCCCTTCCAGGGTAGAGTCATCCACAGATGAACCTAAGAGTCCATCTAAGGTCAAGAACAATCAAATCCCTGAAGTATGCAGGCAACAAGTGCGAAATAGATGTCTACCAAATCATCTTTCCTATTGACTGTATTACCACTGTGCAATAAGTGAATGTCTGCCCTTGTATATGTGTAAATGACTATGTAAGAATACTATAATTAGTCATTGCGTTGGACCTTAGAAGTAAGCATGGTAGCACAATGGTTAGCACTGTTGCTTCACAACGCCATGGTCCCACGTTCGTTTCCCGGCTTGGGTCACTGTCTGTGCATTGTCTGCACATTCTCTCCATGTCTGCGTGAGTTTCCTCCGGGTGCTCCGGTTTCCTCCCACAAGTCCCGAAAGACGTGCTTAGGTAATTTGGACATTCTGAATTCTCGTTCTGTGTACCTGAATAGGCGCCGGAATGTGGCGACGAGGGGCTTTTCACAGTAACTTCATTGCGGTATTAATGTAAGCCTACTTGTGACAATAAAGATTATTATGTTATATTAGAGGAGGATGGGGTGTTATATATGTGGATAGATATTTTTTGCTGTTGCACAGTCCCTTTAAGAGTTGAGTCATGTAACAGCCTGTGACATCATTGATTACTTTACGGGCATAGAGTCAGTCGAGACCTAGCATTTGTGTAGTTAACAACATCTAATAAACCTCTGTTGATTATTACGCTCAACCCATGCGCTTCAGCAATTCCTTTCTTGTAGCCTGAAAGTACAATACACAACAGGATTAATTGGTTACGGAGGTAACACCAGAAAGTGAACTCAGTGAGCGTTAGATCAGCCATGATCTTATTTAACAGCAGAGCTCGAAGGGCTGGATGGCCTACTCTTATTTCTATTTCTTATGGTCTTAGATCATCACAGAGATCTATGGCCTCATGAAGGAAGACTTAGACTTCATGGTACAGTCAGGGCTGCATTGCCTGTGGCAGATGTGGTCACAATAGTATTTAATGATTATGTTAGAAGACCTTTCCAGGCTGCCAAAGTTATATCAGTCCTCCGAGGTGGTGTACACTTTGAGGAAAGGCTCATGACTCCTATGCCAAAGTCCCAGCCACCAGCTGAGCACTGACACTCTGTGTGGAGTTTGCACTTTCTCCCTGTGCCTGCCTGGGTTTCCTCTGGGTGCTCCAGCTTCCTCTCACAATCCAAAGATGTGCACGTAAGGTGAATTTGCCATGCTAAATTGCTCAAAATGTTAGGTGGGGTTACGGGGTTAGGGTGGGGTATTGGGCCGAGGTAGGGTGCTGTATCGGAGCAAGGGCCGGTGCAGACCCGATGGGTCAAATGGCCTCCTTCTGCACCCTAGGGATGCTATGATACATTGAGAGCGACTGCCACCTGGAATGCTACCAAGCAGGCAATTGGGATGCCTTATCTTCTGGAACTGAGGGTCCATCAAAAGGTCTGTCACCTGGACTCAATTCTTTCAACCCCTTCCCCAAGAACATCACAATAAAAAAAATCAACTCCACCATTAGTCAATTACCAAAACTGCTCTTTATCTGGAGTAAAAATTAACAATGAAATCCAGGCACAGCCCTTTACAAATATTGAACTATTCACTTCGTGTTGGTTATTGTCCAAAGATGCTCTTGTCTACTCTGGTGTTTCTGATGAAGTGAAACCTGAGAACTAGTATTTGAGGTAGATGGCTGCTGAGAATCTGAAGAGGACAATTTAGACGTCCTCCTATGAAGCTTGCCTGAGGCCATGGTTTATGACAGCCCTGTCTCAGTCTGCACCATCTCGGTATGGGCCTGAATAGTCTGCACTGCCTGTCTGACAGGGGGTGGGGAGGGGAGTAAGAATGCAGACATTTTGGCGAGAGGTCAGGAGGTCCCTGCTCCATTATTCCCAGGCCACTACCTCAGGGCATCTGTTCAGCCAACTCATTAACCTGTTGATTGACAGTTCTCTGGATAGCTGAAACACCCTGAAAGCCCCTTTCAACCTAGGAGTCTACAGTCACCATGGCAGCTCCCTGATACCATAGGACCATAAGTTATAGCAGAAATAGGCCATTCGGCCCATTGAGTCTTCTCCACCATTCAATGAGATCATAAATGATCTGACATGATAATCTTCAACCCCACTTTCCCGCCCTATCCCCATAACCCTTGATTCCCTTGCTGATTAATAAATCTGTACCTTGGCCTTGAATATATTGAAAAACCGGCCCTCTGCGTTAAAGAATCCTGCAGAGTGCATTGCAGCACTTTGCCATTCCCTCCCTCGGTGATGCTATCAGCGAATATGGACATTATTTGATCTTCCATGGAAGCTACTATTGTTGCAGTAGAAATTGTAACCTGAATAATCAGGCTGGATGATGTTGACGCCACAGGCTGGTTGGATGGTATTGATGCAAGGGCACCACTAGCCAATCTCCACAAATTTTGAAATGTATGTATTTTTTAAATTTACACTGACTAATACACACCAATGTAATTAGTAAATGGCTCAGTGTAGCTTTTGTTAAAGGCATTTTCAGTTACTGATAAATGAGTTGCTCACAGCTAGAGAACGCAAAACTCTGGTTGGGATTTTTCAGAGGTGGCGAGGGTCCCGCCCCTTGGGCCAAAAGCGGTGGGCGGCTGGGGGGAGCGACCTTGCTTCAGCAAGACCTGAATCCGCTTTTTATGGGATGATGTGGCTGCTGCTGGGCTGCCAGGTCAGCAAGTGTCAGTGAATGACGGGGTGTGGGGGAGTGGGTGCTGCAATCAGCCAGGTTCCGACAAGAGGTGGGTGGGGGGGGTGTTTGCTGGGGACAGGCAGCACCGATGCTGTGGACAACCATTGCTGCTGGACACCCCTCAGCAAGCCAAGGAGTACCCAAAAAGGAGGTCCACCCCAAAGGAAGTGGCTAGACCCACTGGCCTCCTCATGTGGCAGAATCTCTAATGCTGGTAAAATGCCAGCAACAAGGGCAAGAAGAGGTTAAGTGGTTCAATTGAGCTCCAGAGGAGCAGGCCTTGTGCCATCTTTCCTGCCGCTGGCAAACTGACATGGCAGCAGGGCAACGTCTCATACCCCACCCAAATCTTGCACACACCCGGCGGGATTCTCCGTTCCTGAGACTAAGGCCGGGATTCTCTGCCCAATGGCGTTGCACGTTTTCGGCATCAGCCGACGGAGATTTCGGCCCACCATATTGCCAGCTTCCCAGCTCCCACTCCATTCTCCAAGGACCAGAAAAAGCTCTGGCTCTGAGTAAAAATATTTATCTTTCTGTGATAGATTTATTATTAACTGTGTTAATGAAATTGGTTTACTCTTAAATATACCAAAGATTTATTTTAAAGAAAAAAATTCAACCAAAGTGTTGTACACTATTATATATTATCTGCCCTGGTTTGTGTTCAGTAATATGCAAATTAATTCCCAGGTTCGATTCCCGGCTTGGGTCACTGTCTGTGTGGAGTCTGCACGTTCTCCCCGTGTCTGTGTTGGTTTCCTCCGAGTGCTCCGGTTTCCTCCCACAAGTCCCAAAAGACTTGCTTGTTAGGTGAATTGGACATTCTGAATTCTCCCTCTGTGTAGCCGAACAGGCACCGGAATGTGGCGACTAGGGGCTTTTCACAGTAACTTCATTGCAGTGTTAATGTAAGCCTACTTGTGACAATGAAGATTATTATTATTATTGTGTAGAGCGGCCTGTCATCTGCAGGCGCCCCTAGGGGGATATGCATCCCGTCGATCACCCCCTTTACCCGGGATGTCGGCTATTGTGGCGAATGCCGCTGCCCGGGCTTCCTGATAGGCTCATACCCTATTGAAATGGATGTATTGTGCTGACCGAGCATACAGGGCTTCCATATTGTCAGCTGTCCCAGCTCCCACTCCATTCTCCAAGGATCAGAAAAAGCTCGAGCTCTGAGTAAAAATATTTATCTTTCTGTGATAGATTTATTATTAACTGTATTAATGAAACTGGATTACTCTTAAATATACCAAAGATTTATTTTAAAGAAAAAAATTCAACAAAAGAGCTGTACACTATTTTATATTTTCTGCCCTGGTTTATGTTCGGTGATATGCAAATGAATTCCCAAGTTCGATTCCCGGCTTGGATCACTGTCTACGCGGAGTCTGCACGTTCTTCCCGTGTCTGTGTGGGTTTCCTCCGAGTGCTCCGGTTTCCTCCCACAAGTCCCAAAAGACGTACTTGTTAGGTGAATTGGACATTCTGAATTCTCCCTCAGTGTACCCAAACAGGCGCCAGAGTGTGGCAACTAGGGAATTTTTACAATAACTTCATTGCAATGTTGATGTAAGCCTACTTGTGACAATAAAGATTATTATTATTATTATTATTATTTAATGAATTTAAACAGAAACTCAGCCAAAAGACCTCTGAAAACTAGCCTTATTTTGAATGCAACTTGTGCCCAGACCATTAATTGCATCCAAAATGGAAACTCTTGTCCTTCATTTTTGTATAATTATGTGTGAATTGCATTCTGTTTCCACTGTAAGCATTGAATGACAGGGATTGCACCCAAAGGACGAGGAGTACTTTGTGTAAGTTGTTATTGATTAATGTCGCTGAAAAATCCAACCTGATCTTTTACTGTGTATCTGAGAGAACCAGAATTGACTGGTTCTTGTCAGTTGTATGTTTTGTGACCTATTTTGGATTTGTAAGAGTCATCTTTGCTCAAAATCTAACTTCCCCTTGTGTTAGCTAATAACACGAGAGTCCTAATTCTGCATTGGCAAAGACTGGGCTGGCCTCGAGTATCGCTCTCTCCAATTCCACTCTGTTGTGCGCATACACTTATCATTCTGATCAGGAACCACAATTATCTTGCCCATCATTTCCAGTTCTGATACACCGACTCCTGCCTTCCTACATTGCTGAGAACCCCAGGATTGTCATTGCATTTGGCAATGGTCTGGGGCTGATGCAATGATGTAGCACATTCTCACTTTTATCGAAGCAATCTGACTTTGTTGAAAGACAGGACTTAAATCAGATGGTATCCCTCGATTATATCGGTGTGACTCCTGCCGTGAGTTGAACTGGAGCTGAATTGCTCAGATTTGTATCAAATGCTCCCATTCAAAAATGAACACCAAAGGGTGGATTTTCCGTCCAGCGACCCCGGAATCACGAATTGTGATCGGGTGGAGAATCGAGCGTCAGCAGAAAACCAAGGTCGGCGCCCGACACCCAACGGAGCCCCATGCCCCAGTGTCTCGCTAGCGGCGTGAATGCGTTCCACACCCAGCATAAAACATACAGTAGCATTCGTTAACATATAATTGATGGGCCCAATCCAGTAGTCTCCAGCTCCCTGCGATGCTCCGCATCCACCAGGTAGAAGTGACACCATTGCGGTACACTTGTGATATTTAAAAATGGGAAACGGAAGCCCTAGCTGCTGAGGAAGTGAAAGAACATAGAACATAGAACAGTACAGCACAGAACAGGCCCTTCGGCCCTCAATGTTGTGCCGAGCCATGATCACCCTACTCAAACCCACGTATCCACCCTATACCCGTAACCCAACAACCCCCCCCTTAACCTTACTTTTATTAGGACACTACGGGCAATTTAGCATGGCCAATCCACCTAACCCGCACATCTTTGAAGGTAAGAAAAGTTTCCAAAGGTGCAAAAGTGGGCTGACAGTTGTACCGCTGGTTGGGGGACGTCTGCCAGGGCCAGTGGGAATAGTGGGGGGGAGATCAGGAGACCGGCCGTGGGTCAGGGGTCTCCCCTCCGGGACTGGGATGTCCAGGCACAGACTGCCATTGCTGCGGCCTGTAAAACAGCCGCCTTGCTGCGCACTGCACTGACTGCCCAATGTGTCCCCATGTCCAGAGTGCCTCGGGCCATATGGGTGCCCGCCCCAGCCCCACCCCCAACCCCCAGGCCACCCCTCCTAGGAACCCTCAGACTCCAGCTGACCCATCAACGGGAAGGGCATGGTCCAGCACAGCCAATGGCCCACCGGGTGCTGGCACCCATCCGAGGCACTGCCCCACTCCAGGGGGAGCAGGGGCAGAACTGAGCACACCCCGAACATCGAGGCCTTTGTCACCCACCCTGGTACTATTACTCCCCCCCCCCACCCCTCCAGGGTGGTGCCCCACCAGTGGCACTATCAGTTAGCCCAGCCCGCAGGACACTGGCCCCCACCAAGCCTTGCCTGCCCACTGTATCCCTGCTCCCATCCATCCTATCGCCAGACAAGTAGGGACAACCCATGCATTGCAAAGATGGCCCACGGTGAACTGCAGCTACAATGAGTGCCCACTCTCCCCACCCATGGGCCCTGCCCGCATACATGCCACCAAGCATGGCGCTGGTCGGGGTCACACCTTGGTCCCACCTCACAACCAGGTGCCACCCTGCTGGTGGGGTAGCGCACAGTCCAGCCAAGGAGGACACCCGCAGTAGACCCCACAGAAGGGCACAGGACAGAGGTCACAGAGCGTATCTCTGGCATGGGTAGCTCCAGCCATGGATACCCTTGCCGGCAGAGATGGGTAATAGGGTTAGAGGCCCTCTGGAACCAGGCACCGACGGGGCCAGGGTTACGGTTTGGAAGGCAGAGTGTGTGTGGGGAATGGCCGGTTGTGGGAGTGAGTAGTGGGACATGCAGGGGTTTCAGTGCCGGCCGGGGCCACCGTGTAGCCCACTGGAAGTGGATGGGCACGGGAGTACTCACCATGCTAACATGTCTGCCCTTTGTCCCCTGCAGGCAATGGATTTCGGAGTCCACCAGGAATGGTTGGCATCTGCCTGGCCCCAGCGGCCCCTGTGGATACAATGAGGCTGCAGGCACAGGCGCTGCTCAGGAATGACCCTGCGCAACAGGAGAGTGCCCAAGAGGAGCTGGCACCAGCTGGTGAGGCAGGAGAGCCAGCCACCCAACAAGCCAAGGAGGAGATGGGAAGGAGGTGTCGTATCAGGCCCTGTGTGTATCGGCAGCGCCTTTCGTACAAGGACCTGCCGATGACTGCGGAGACCAGGCATCATCTCTGCTAGATGATGGCGCACCTGGACCCATGCGTGTATGAGGGAGGGCACCTGCTCCCAGTGACCAGCAAGGTGACGGTCGCCCTGAACTCTTTTGCCGCGTGTCCATCCAGGCGCCGATGGGGACATGTCTGGGATCTCGCAGACGTCCGTTCACAGGTGCATCCAATGCGTTACAGATGCGCTATATGCCCGGGCAGCACAATACATCAACATCAGTCTGGACCGAGTCCAGCAGGATGCCTGGGGAGTGGGATTCGCCAATATCGGCGACATGCCCCAGGCCCAGGGGGTGAACAATGGGACACATGTCCCACTATGACCACCGGCACATGAGAGGGTGCCCTTCATCATTAAGAAGGGCTTCCACTTGATGAATGTGCAGGTCGTGTGTGACCACGGGCTGCATAACGTGCATGTCTGCACCCGATATCCAGGCAGCATGCACAACGCTTTTGTCCTGCCACACTGGTCAGTGCCTGATACCTTCAAGGCGCGCCTGCAGGTGAGGGGTTGGCTCTTAGACAACAGGGCTTACCCGCCGCGGTCACGGCTGATGATGCCTATCTGGAGACCCCACCGATGCAGAGAACCATTATAACAAAGCTCACGGGGGCAGCACAGTGGCGCAGTGGGTTAGCACTGCTGCCTCACGGCGCCGAGGTCCCAGGTTCGATCCCGGTTCTGGGTCACTGTCCGTTTGGAGTTTGCACATTCTCCCCGTGCTTGCGTGGGTTTCGCTCCCACAACCCAAAGATGTGCAGGCTAGATGGATTGGCCACGCTAAATTGCCCCTTAATTGCAAAAAATTAATTGGGTATTCTAAATTTATATTTAAAAAAATAACAACCCTCATGCAACAAACAGTCATAGAGCGGTGCGTCCTCAAGATGCGGTTGAGGTGCCTGGACTGCCCTGGTGGAGCCCTCCAGTACAGCCGCAAGAGGATCTCCCACATTGCGGTTGCCTGCTGCATCCTCCACAACACGGGGCAGCAGAGGGGCGACATGCTGGAGGGGGAGGAGGTTCACTGACTAGGGGGTCTGGAAATGGGCAGCACAAATATCATGTCCCACCCCCACATAACACTCATCCATCCCTCCTGTCCCCCCTTTCTGCACTCCATCCCCTCCCCCAGCCCAGCACCTCCACCCCCCTCCGATCTTCCCACCAGCTGCACCATAGGGTTGGCAGTATCAGCTAGTCTGGTCCATGGGTGGAGGATAATGACGACCCGCAGTGTTGGCCACTTCATGACATGGGCCCACAGACCAACAGGAGAGGCGGGAATGAGTATGGAGTCCTGAGTAGGGGGGGGGGGGGGTTTGGTTATGGGGGTGGGAAGCGGTGATGGATCACTCAGCAGGTAGGCCCTACCACATGGCGACCCCATTTCACTGGCCTCCCACTCAACTACACAACCTGGCTGAGGTCATCCAGCGCCCGACCAATGCTCTTGATGCCCGCAGCCATAACCATTGTGATTGGGAGATGCTCTGGAGCGCTACAGTAATGCCCATGTGGCCCTGGTACCTGTGCATCAGTCACTGCCCACACACTGTGCCCAAGCCTTGGACACCCTGACCCATGGTCATCACCCTCGCACCCAAGGCCTCTAACATGGATCCCACCCGTGCAGTGTTGGCCTGGGTGGCACGCATTGTTGGCACTGCCTCCTGCTCCGCATGCGGTTGGACACCTCCAACCGCACCAGCAGGTGCTGGATGGTTGCTGATACCCCCTCTTGTAGTCCCCAGTTCTGCGCCTGCATCTCCAACACTGATGGGTCCGTGCTAGACCTGTCTGGACGGCAGCTAGTCCCTGGGGTCAGGCCACCCACTGACCTTTTGGCCACTCAGGGGTTCCTACCTCCACCTGATGCACTGCTGTATTTGTGTTGTGCGCACCAGATAGTCCCCCAGGAGCCTCTTTGCTACAGTGCCCAACTGAGGTGAGTGTCTCTGGGGTGGTGGACGGTGCTCGTGACAGCAGTGATGAGAAATTGTTCCCAGACATGTGCTCCGGGGTGTTGCGGGGTTCCAGTGAGGAGGTGGTGGGGGGGGGGGGGGGGGGGGGGGGGGGGGGGTGGGGGTGGGGGGGGGGGGGGGGGTGAAGGATCCTGGACAGTCCTGCTTTGTTGCCATAGGGACATCGCAATGCGTTGGGGGTTCACCTGTTGTTCCGTGCCGACCTCCGCCTCTGCGCGCACTCCCAACCCGCCGACCAAATAATCCATTATCTTCTGCTCCGCGACAGTGAGAGGCTGCAGGTCTAGCGGGCCCCCTCCGGCCTTCTCCCAATCCTGGCGGTTGTGGGCCGTCTTCTTGGGGGGCCAGATAATGCAGTGTGAGACACCTGGGCGCGGGCAGCACAGGGGTCCGCAGCTGGCGGCCTGTATAGGCACAGCACCTGGCCATGGCAGGCAGTATGGGTATAGGCATGTGGTGCAGGGTGGGTAGCGCATGGACTGCTGGTGGGTGGGGTTCAGTCACCTTCTAGGAGGGGAGTGATGGATATAGGGGAATATGGGATGGGGGAGGTGCCATGGGGCATGAAGCTGGTGACTCACCGTGGCTTGCTTGATGGTGGTTGCTCTTCCACACCCAGCACTGCCTACTGGTCCACCTGGTGAGGACTCATTGTTGGAGGGGTTGGGGGGGGGGGGGTTGTGGGCAATGTGGGATGGGAGTGATGGTAGTAGCACGGAACTGGTGACTCACCCGGGTCGCCCTGAGGTGGTCACGCAACTCCTTTCTGCACTGCTGTCTGGTCCACATGGTGGGGCCCACGGCACGGCTTCTGCCATCTCCGCCTTGGTCCGGTTGACACTGGAGGATGGCAGCCTCCCTCCCACCCCAGGGAACAGGGCGTCCAGCCTCTCCTCCATGGCGTCCAGCAATATCTCTAGCTCTGCATCCGCAAATCTCTGGGCCGCTCTCTGGGTGGCATCACCTTGGCCGGAATGAGAGTGTGTGGGGAGCGGAGTGCTTATACGCAGCTGGGGCTTGTCACGCTCTCGAGTGTCAATCCTGACCCCAGGGAATCACACGCCGGCATGCGTTGGAATCTTACTTATTCCATCTGACGCGAGTGAGCTATTTGCATGTCCTGAATATCTCCGGCAGTCACACCCCCATCGGGACCGTGGAACTCCCGCCAGTCAGTCCCGGCTTCAGCACTTAGTCTCTCAAACAGAGAATCCAGCTCCAATGTTTCCTGTCTGGGGGTCTTCAGTCTGACTCAGAAAACAGTTAGCTTTGTGCTGATTGAAGCAATTGAGATTGTCCTAAAATGATTGATGTAAAATGAAGGAAGTCTTGCGTTTATAAATACCTTTCATGACGTCAAGTTGTCCTGACATGCTTTACAGCTAATGATGTATTTCTGAAGTGTCATCGTGGTTGTAATGCAGGAAAGAGGACAGCCAATGCAGCAGCTAAATTGCATAGCAAGTCCATAAACAGCAATGTGGTAATGAGCAGGTAATCTGTTTGTCAGTGACCTTGACTGGGTGATAAGTATAGGCCAGGACATTGAGGATATCTCCCCTGGTTTTCAAAATAGTGCCATGGGATCATAAGACCATAAGATGGAGAAGCAGAAGTAGGCCATTTGGCCCATTGAGTCTGCTCCGCCATTCAATGAGATCCTGACAGATCTGAAATTATAAATCCACAATTCTCACTCTCCCATAACCCTAGATTCTTTTACTGATTAAAAAACTGTCTCTCTCAGCCTTGAACACACTTGATGACCCAGACGCCACGTCCTCTGCAGGAAAGAAATCCTTCCTCATCTCTGTCTTAAATGGGATACCCCTTAGTCTGAGATTATGCCTTCTGGTCCTGGACTCTACCACAAGGGTGGCATGCTGGCACAGTGGTTAGCACTACTGCATCACAGTGCCAGGGTCCCGTGTTCAATTCCAGCCTTGGGTGACTTTCTGTGCGGAGTTTGCACTTTCTCCACGTGTCTGTGTGAATTTCCACCAGGTGCTCCAGTTTCCTCCCACAGTTCAGATCAAAGGGTTTTCAGTCTTTGGAACTCTTCTAATCAAAAGGCAGTGGAGGCAGAATCTCTGAATATTTTCAAGGCAGAGGTGGATAGAATTTGAAGAAGTAAGGGGATAAAAGGTTATTGGGGCGCAGGCAAGAATGTGGAATTGAGGTTAAAATCAGATCAGTTATATTATTGAATGGCGGAGCAGGCCTGAGGGACGGAGTGGCCTACTCCTGCTCCTAATTCCTATGTTCATGCTAAAGTAACTTCCGATAATGGTGCGTGTTCAGTCTGCTTCAAGGAGGCAGATTAGTCATTTAAATATTTTAAAAAGGTGTGTGCTTCAGATTTAATCCCTATTTTAAATTTTCCGAGCCTTGGGAAAACCGACAGCTGGAGGAAGGTTAGGATGGCTAAATCCAGCAGGCACAGACTCAGAAAATACTAATTGCTTCCTAACATTAAAATTAGCAGGGCCTGAGAGAAACCTATCCTTCTTAGTTTCCCAACTGCAAAAAACTGTGTGCCCCCCCCCCCCCTCCCCCGCCCCCATCCCTGCTCCACGCCGCACTGCTGCACCTCCCCTATGGGTTTTTGTATCACCTGCGACAAGTGCAGAAAGAACATTCTGGTGGGTAGGATTGCACACATGTTCCATAATCCACCTGGCTTTTGGCCCAGGCAATGCTTAGTGCCCACGGGCAAAGCCAAAATCTACTCAGGAGGATGTAATAGAGATGACCTTGGATTGGGTGATGTAGAATCCATCTGGGTGTGTGGTGAATGTAATTCACACTGTATTGTATTGTATAGTATTATGTCCTTATGGGCTCTGTCTGTGAGCCATTGCGCAGCTCTGCCCATAGGGGGAGATGAGGAGCTTGTACAGGGCTCCATCCTTGGCTCCGCCCATGGCTCCACCCATGGCCCCTCCCACTACCGGAAGTATAAGTGCTGCAGCCGTGTGAGCCTGCCCTCAGTTCTTCTGGTCGCAGGCAGGCTCAGTTGTAAGACTATTAGAACCACAGTTTACTTCCAATCGTGTTCCGAGTGAATTGATGGTCACATCAGGGTGGAAGTAAAAAATAACATGGGGAAGAAGGCGGGAGTAGTCTGTAGGCCTCCAAACAGTTGCTAAACCGTAGGATGGAGAATAAATCAGGAGATAAATGAGGGCATGTAAAAAGGCAGTACTTTAATCATGGATTACTTTAATTGTCATGTGGATTGGGAAAATTCAATTAGCAGATGTAGCCATGAGGAAGAATTCATAGGGTGTATTCGGGACAATTTCCTAGAACAAATAGGTTGTGGATCCAACCAGGGACCAGGCTATCTTGGATCTGGTAATGTGCAATGAGGCAGGTTTAATAAACAATCTCAATAAAAGATCCCCTAAGAAACAGTGACTATAACATGGTATAATTTAGCATTCAGTTTGAGAGTGAGAAACTTAGGTCAGAAACAACCATGCCAAATTTAAATTAGGGTCATTACAAAGGAATGAGGGCAGAGTTAGCTGGAGTGGACTGGGAAAGGTGTTTAGCAGAAAGGATGGTTGACCAGCGATGGCAAATATTAGTGAAAATAGTTTGCGACTCACAACAAAGATATATCCCAGTGAAGAAGAAGGGTTCTCGGAAGAGGATAAAACAACCACAGTAAACCAAGGAAGGTAAAAATAGTATTAAAGTGAAAGTAAAAACATGTGGCAAACATTAGTGGCAAGCCAGAGGATCAGGAAAGTGACCAACAAAAGATGACCAAAAAAAAATAAAGAGGGAGAAGATAAACTATGGAGGTAAGCGTGCAAGTATTATAAAAGCGGATAACAAGAGCTTATTTAAATACTTAAGAAGGAAGCGAGAGGACAAATTGAGCATAGGCCCCCTGGAGAATGAGACTGGGGAAATAATAATATGGAATCAGGAAATGGCAGAGGAGTTAAATAAATACTTTGTGTCAGTATTCACAATATCAAAATAATAACATATCAAAAATACTAAATAATCAAAGGGCAAAGAGGGGAAGAAATAAATACAATAAATATCACTAAAGAAGAAATACTAGGGAAACTAATGGGGCTGAATCCGATAAATCCTCTGGACATGATGGGTTCCATTTTAGGGATATTGAAGGAGGGAGGTACAGTGATAGTGAATGCACTGATGGTAATCTTTCAAGAATCCTTACATTCCGAAAAAGCCCCAGAGGATTGAAAAACTGCCAACAGAACACCCTTACTGCCAATATAATTGTTCAAAAAGGGAATTATTCAAAAAGGAAGGGTGACAAAAGACAAGGAACTATAGGGGAAATGTTAGAGTCCATTATGAAGGATGTAATATCAGAGCATTTAGAAATGCATAATATTATCAAGCAGAGTCAACATGCTGTCATGAAGGGGAAAACTTGCCTGACAAATTTATTAGAATTCTTTGAGGTGATAACGTGCAGGATAGTTGAAGGAAAAATGCTTGGATTTCCATAAAGTGTTTGATAAGTTACCGTCCAAAAGTCTACTTAATAAGATAAGAACCGATGGTGTTGGGGGAATATATTAGCATGGATAATGGATTGGCTAATAAAAGACAGAGACTTGGGATAGAGGGGGCATTTCCAGAATGGCAGTTTATGACTAGTGGAATCCCAAAGGATCAGTGCTGGGGTCACAATTATGTACAATATATATGAATGACTTGGACGAGGGAAGTAAATGTACTATTGCCAAGTTTGCGGATGACACAAGGAGAGGTGGGAAAGCAAGTGGTGAGGGTGACACAGAACCTCTGGAGGGATCTAGACAAGTTAAGTGGATGGGCAAAAACTTGGCAGATGGAATATAATGCAGGAAAATGTGAAGTTAGGCCCTTTGGTAGGAAGAATAAAGGAGCTGACTATTATTGAAATGGAGAAAGACTGCGGCACAGAGGGAACTGGAGATTCTTGCGCATAAATCAGAAAAAGCTAGCATGCAAATTCAGCAGGTAATAGGGAAAGCAAATGGAATGTTGGCTTTCAATTCAAAGGGAATGGAATATAAAAATAGGGAAGTCTTGCTAAAACTATACAAGGCACTGTTGAAACCACACCTGGAATACTGTGATATTCTGTCATTGGAGGCAGTCCAGAGAAGTTTCATTCAGTTGATCCTGGGTATGGAGGGGATTTATGAGGATAGGTTGAGTAGGTTGGGCCTGCATGCTTTGGAGATTAGAAGAATGAGAGGCAACCTTCTTGAGGCATATCGCATTCTCTTGAGAGATAGATGCTGAGAGGTTTATACAATGCAAAAGTCCAGAAGGAGGCCATTCGATCCATCGGGTCTGCACCGACCCTCTAAAAGAGTAGCCCACCTACGTCCACTCCCCCGCTCTATCCCTGCAACCCCGTAACCCCACCTAACCTGCACATCCTAGGACACTAAAGGACAATTTAGCATGGGCAGTCCATCTAACCTGCACATCTTTGGACTGTGGGATGAAACCGGAGCACCTGGAGGTAACCCACGCAGACGTGGGAAGAAAGTACAAACTCCACACATACAGTGACCCAAGGGCGGAATTGAACCCAGTGCCCTGGCTTAACATCTTTAATAATAGCTTCCAGTATTTTCCCTATGACAGATGTTAAGCTAACTGGTCGATAGTGATGGAACCATCAATTCAGCGAACACATGTAGTTGGATCTGAACAGAGGCTTTAATACACTTACAACAGAGCCAGCCTATTCGTCGTTGAACTCCAGATGACTGCAGGCTGGCTCTCAGGCACTGATCTTTATACATTGGTCCCAGGGGGAGGAGTCCTGGGTGGAGCCAAGGGAGGAGCCCAGTACAAACTCTCGCGTACTCCCAGAGCGACTCCCCTGGTGGTCGGATAGTGCAACTTACAATGGTGGATAGTGAACATATATACACGGAGTTATATTGGCAACTATATACAGCATTGATCTTACAATGAGTAGGTAACGCACATATATACAGGGAGTGATATTGGCAACTATATATAGTGTGAATCACATTCACCACAGATAGTTTCCTACTTTCTGTCTCCTTCCCGTTTTGATTAAAGGAGTTACATTTGCGATTTTGGAATCTAATGGCAGCACGGTAGCATTGTGGATATCACAATTGCTTCACAGCTCCACGGTCCCAGGTTCGATCCCGGCTTGGGTCACTGTCTGTGTGGAGTCTGCACGTTCTCCTCGTGTGTGCGTGGGTTGGCTGCGGGTGCTCCGGTTTCCTCCCACAGTCCAAAGATGTGCAGGTTAGGTGGATTGGCCATGTTAAATTGCCCGTAGTGTCCAAAATTGCCCTTAGTGTTGGGTGGGGTTACTGGGTTATGGGGATAGGGTGGAGGTGAGGTGTGGGCTTGGGTAGGGCGCTCTTTCAAAGAGCCGGTGCAGGCTCGATGGGCCGAATGACCTCCTTCTGCAGTGTAAATTCTATGAAAACATTGCCAGATGGAGGCTGGTTGGGATCAGGTTTAAGATTTTAAACATTTTTGAATCCCACCTGACACAAACCCATCCATTTGGTGGGGTTAAAATTCCCATTCTGATGTCCAGATGCTAAAGCATTTACATTTTGCCCAATAGTAATGTACACATCGATTCACTTCCAGTTCTCAGCAGATGCAATGGACAAAAAGAAATGCGTAATTTATAATACTCCATCAGCAAGAATATTGGGCTCATTTAATATGTAGCTCAGTGAATAGCTGGCAGCAAGGAGGGTAAGAGCAGCTAATTAAACAGAGTGTCTCTGCCCAGTGTGGCCTCAAAATTAGAAATTCACCCTCTCACTCCTGCGTTTGGATCCCATCCAGCAGCATTTACTGACAAACTAGACAATCTAGCAGCATGTTTTTCAGGATTCCTAAAATCTATTGATATTCAGAGCTGATAGCCTGAATGGATCAGGCCGTTATATAAGAGAAGACCTTTTTTGTACATGTGCTTGGGCCAGGAGCTTATCATAGATAGCAGTACTGCTGGGTTACCGTAACAGACTTACTCATCCCTTTCCAGCTTCCACAGATTTCAAAGACACTCTTTGCTATCCGCTCCTCATTCTCATCCCCCCCAACTCTGATTCCCCTCCCCCCATGCTTCGTGCAAACAATCAAAGCAAAGGCAAGAAGTAAAAACAAACAAACAATCCCTCCCAAGGTCCGAACACAGAAACCCACCGACCTAACACAAGTATGTACCATTGTACTGAGAAGCAGTTTATTAAACAGATCCCAAATTATTAAAAACTGACCTATGTGGTGAATGTATAAATACTGTTAATTCACAGGTATATTACATTATACTATGTTATTAACCCTGTGGGCTCCATCTATGGACCATTGTGTGGCTTCACCCACAGGGGGAGATGTTGGAGCATGTACGGGCTCCGCCCATCACTCCGCCCTTTAGAGGAAGTATAAGAGCAGCAGACCTGCAGGACCGCCTTCAGTATTGTACCGGTCACAGGCAGGCAAAGTTGTAAGTTGATTAAAACCACTGTTTACCTCGACACGAGTCTTCGAGTGAATTGATGGTCGCATAAACCTAATCCCAAACAGAACCAAAAAAATAGAAAAAACAAAAGAAACCCAAACAGCACAAACCCAAAGTTTTTCACAGCATAGTTCAGTTTTCCTCAATGAAAGTTCAAGGTTCTCCTTCCTCTGCCAGTCCATTCTTCTTCATGAAGTCCGTGGTCTCCTCCGCTGAACCAAAGTACAACTCCCGGCCCCCATAGGTCACCCATGGGCGAGCCGGGTACATTAAACCAAACTTAACATCCTTCTTGTACAGGCCCAACTCTCGCCCTCCTCTTCACGAGCTCTGCTCCAAGGTATTGGTCCACCCAAATCTTTTTTTTAAATAGATTTAGTGTACCCAATTTATTTTTCCAATTAAGGGGCAATTTAGCATGGCCAATGCACCCAGCCTGCACATCTTTGGGTTGTGGGGGCGAAACCCACGCAAACACGGGGAGAATGTACAAACTCCACACAGACAGTGACCCAGAGCCGGGATCGACCCTGGCACCTCGGCGCCGTGAGGCAGCAGGGCTAACCCACTGCGCCACCGTGGTGCCCTGGTACACCCGAATCTTGACGCCTTCCCAAGCGCATCGCCTTGTCTGCCTGGCCCACCTCATGATGCGTTTCTTATCCAGGAACCAATGCAATCGTACCACCATCTCCCTCGGCGGCTCACTCCCCTGGGGTTTGCGCATCAGTGCCCTGTGGGCCTGATCCACCTCCAATGGCCGGTCAAATGCATCTTCCCCAAGGAGCTTCTCCATCATCTTCCCAACATTCACACCCGCATCCGATCCTTTGATTCCCTCCGGCAGACCCATAATCCGGATGTTCTGCCTCCAAGAGCGGTTCTCCAGGTCCTCCACTTTCTCCAGCAGTCTCTTCTGCTGGTCACGCAGCATCCCAATCTTTGCTGCCATCGAGGTGGACTGTTCATCCTGCTCCCCCACTTGCTCCTCCAACCTCTGAATCGCCTGTCCCTGGGCTGCCAGTCATGGTTCCATGCGGTCAACCCTTGATCGGGTCCACCGCCCGGGCCAGATCCTTCGAACTCTCCTTCCACTGTTGGGTAAACTTCTCATTCAGGAAGCTCACCAACTGGTCCATCGAACACTGAGCCGACAGGGCCAGACCCTGCCCGTCCGCCATCTCCGTGTGCGTTGTCCGCTCCTCATGCGCCTGGAGCAACTGGTTCGCATTTTGCCAGGCACTTCTGGACCGCAGCTCCATAAACTAGGGGTCACTCTCTTCTGCTTGCATTTCTGCACCTTTTTCTTACAAAATTCCTGCGACAAACCGCCATAAAGGCCACAAAAAGACGACCATGAGCGGTAGCTGTCAAATATGCAACCACGCACTCCATGGCCTCCACTGGAAGTCAATCCATCTCACTACTAAATGCCAAAGTTCTGGCCAAGATCCTAGCCAAAGGGCTGGAGAACAGCGTTCCAGACGTGGTCGCAGAGGACCAGACGGGCTTTGTCAAGGGTAGACAGCTAACTTCGAGCATCAGGCACCTGCTGAACATGATCATGACCCCATCCGGGGAGAGAACACCAGAGGTGATCATCTCCCTGGACGCTGTAGCTACCGAGGTTGGCCATTCCCTAAATACAAAATGGAGGAACGCAAAGCATACAGGTTAAAATGGACAATGTTTGCAGCGCCAGCAGGCTGCACCTAGCAAATGTGGATTCTGTCTGCTAAGAAAGCAGACAGCACCGAAACGAATGTTCCGCATACTAATGAGGCAATCTCCGGGATAGTTAACATAGTAATGGAATGATCCCAGAGACAATGGACACAAATGGGGAAGTAACTGCAACATTGTATAGGATACCAGACACCCCGGCACCAGCGGGGTCCGAAAACAAAGCACCTGAAAGCCCGCCCAGTAGCCCAGGAACAGCCTCAGTATTGGGGGGGATTCAAACATATCGATTGGGAAGTGACCCAATCGATTCTGAGCAGGTAAAGGGGTCCGCCCAAAGGGGCGCGGATCCCTGGGACCTATAAAAGACAGGTCCCACACTTAGTTCGCTCTTCTTGTCCAGCCCTCCTCTCCTTCTGACCAGCCCTCCTCTCTGGGCCAGCATTTCGACCAGCTTTGCCAAGAAGACTTTGAAAGAGAGAGAGGAGAGGTTTGGGGACAGCAGCCGCCAGTAAGTAAGTCTCACAACGATCGCTACCAGAGATAGACACTCCTGACCCCTTTTAACCCGTACCACCCTGAAGTCTGCAGACCAGAGCAGAGCAAGAGGACTTGCCCCCTGATCCGGCAGTTCCTTCGAGATAAGTATTTGTTTATTTAGCGGTAGGAATAGTTTAATCCTCTTAGCGTGTGCATGGGTAGGATTATAATTGTATTATAATAAACTCAGTTGTTTGAACTTACTAATTGGTGTATGGTTTTATTGCTTTGAACTTCACCTTGAAACTTGTGGTGGTATCTTAACGATACCTGGCGACTCCAGAGCTAAGTAATGAAACAGAGCCAAATTGAGCGTTAAGCACACTCACCCAGAACGAGCAACAACGCAGAAAAGGCCTTCAACAGAATCGAGTGGAAGTACCTCAAAGAAGGACTGGTGCAATTCGGGCTTGGAACAGAGTTCACCTCGTAGGACAAGCTGCTTTACAACACTCCCATGGCGAGCGTACGGACAAACAACACGAGCTCCCAGTACGTCCAGCTGCAGAGGGGCACCAGGCAGGGATGCCCGCTGTCCCACTGATGTTTGCCCTAGCGATCGAACCAGCAGCGATCGCTCTCAGAACAGCAAAAAGCTGGAGTGGGATCTGAACGGGTGGCAGAGGGCACAGAGTCCCACTCTATGCAGATTACTTGCTCCTCTACATCTCAAACCCACAAAGCAGCATGGGCGGAATCATTGCGCTCCTGAAAGAGTTTCGTGCTTTCTCGGGCTACAAACTCGACATGAGCAAAAACGAGATCTTTCCGGTGAACTCCGCAAGGGGGAGGGACAGCACTGGGGGGACTGACGTTTAAACAAGCCCAACACAAATTCCGCCACCTGGGGATCCAAATCACTCATGACTGGACAGGGGTTCACAAATGAAACCTGACCAGTCTGACAGAGGAAGTCAAAAAGGTCCTGCAAAGATGGAACACACTCCCACTCTCCCTCGACGGGAGAGTACAGACGTTCAAAATGGACGTTCTGCCCAGGTACCTCTTCCTACTTAGATCCATCCGATCTATATCCCCAAGGCCTTTTTCAACTCACTGGACAAATTAATCATGGTGTTTGTATGATCCCAAAGAAGGTCCGACAGAAAACAAAGTCTAGGGGAGGGCTAGCCCTCCCAAAGCTACAGTACTACCACTGGGCAGCGACAGCAGAAAGAGTAATGGGATGGATTAAGGAGCCAGAAGCTGAGTTGGTGTGCGCAGAGGAGGCCTCCTGCAGGGAGGACCTTACTCCGGGCCCTCGCCATGGCGGCACTCCCATCCCCACCCAAAACACTGGCTGGGAAAAAGACTGAAGGAAAGCTAGCGTGAGTGAGAACAGATCGTATTAGTGTAGAGATTAGTGTGGAGATTAGTGGTAGATGAGTGTAGATTGTATATTTCTTGTCAATTGTTTATTCTGTAGAAGAAAGAGGTCAAATTCAATTAAGTAGTGTAAATAAACCTTTAGCTTTGTTTAATACAAAAGCTAGGTGTGGTCTTTGTGATCAACCATCCTGGGATCTGAACCACAAAGAACACCACATTCTGTGTTGGCAGATGACTCAGCGCGTGTAGGTATAACAAACAGCGAGATGGATAGGAACAGATCTCAAGCTGACACGGACAAACTGGTTGTATTTTTGTCTGCCTTGCTGTACTTTGCAAGCCAGTGCAATGTGGGATCGCAGGACGCATGTTTTCTCATTAGTTCGACTGTAACAGCAATAAAGGACAGTTGCGATGTTAATTGTTTCCTGTGTCTACTTGATGCTGATTGATCTTAAAAGGTGCCAGGACCAAAAAGACAGCACTGGTGAAATAGGCATTCACGTGATTTTACAATTTAACATGGAGAAATGTGAAATGGTGCACTTTGAAAAGAAAATGATGAGAGGCAATGTAAATAAAATGGTGCAATCTGGAAAGTGTGTAGGAACAGAGAGATCTGGGGGCTTCACATACGCAAATCTTTGAAGGTGACAGGACGAGTTGATAAGGTTATTAAAAATAACACATGACACGGCTTTATAAACAGAGAATAGAGACTGTAATTTGTACCAAAACCTCATAAATCACTGGTTCGGTCTCAGCTAGAATATTGACTATTCGGGGAAGGATGTCAAGATCTTGGAGAGAATGATATCAAGGATGAGGGACTTCAGTATGTGAAGGGTCTAAAGAAGCTGGAACTGTTTCCTTAGAGCAACTAAGATTAACTAGAAATCTAATAGGGATGTTCAAAACCATGAAAGGTTTTGACAGAGTAGGACCTTTTTCCAAAGGGTCAGTAACCAAATATCTCTCCCATCATTAATGAAAAATAAACCTGGGGGAGATGAACAGAAATGTTTTTACAAAGCAAGTGTTATGATTGGGAATGTATCGCTTAAAAGAGTAGATTCAATAGTAACTTTCAAGAAGGATAAATATTTGCAAAGGAACAAGTAGTGTCACGAATTGGGTAACTCATTAAGGAGCTGACGTGATGGTTTCCTTCTGTGTTGTATGATTCTATAATTTTGTGTTTCTTCTCTTTCATGAACAAGCCGACTGTGTGGCATTTGAAGTCTATCTGCAGCTCGCAACAGTCACAAAACTGTTCCCCCCCCCCCCCCCCCCCCCCCCCCCCACCAGCTCCCGCCCCGAGAAGCAAAACAGATTGTGTTCAGGGTGATCTTTCCAATCTAAGGTTTCACTGCTGTCCCTGAAATGTGTGGGAAGATTCTGACACAAGTACAGTAGGTCCCACCGTCAAACAACCATGTTTAGCTGAAGCAAAACTGTCAGTTATTATTAATACCCACAGTGTACACAACAATTACTGTGGTCAGCCCTTTTGTTGGCTGGGTGTTTGGTGGTCTTTTAATTGTTAAGTAGAGCTGCATGCTTAGAAATACTCAGTTTTTTGTGAAAAGTTTTAAACGAAAATGTTAATCATGCTGCATATTCAAAATTATTGAGGTCATTGCTTTCAAATAGGGGTGGCACGGTGGCACAGTGGTTAGCACTGCTGCCTCACATCACCAGGGACCCCGGTTCGATTCTGGCCTTGGGTGACTGTGTGGAGTTTGCACTTTCTCCTCGTGTCTGCATGGGTTTCCTCCGGGTGCTCTGGTTTCCTCCCACAGTCCAAAGATGTGCAGGTTAGGTGGGGTTCTGAGGTTAAAGGGATAGGGCGGAGGAGTGGGCCTCGGTAGGCTGCTCTTTCGGAGGGTCGGTGCAGACTCAATGGGCCAAATGGTCTCCTTCTACCCTGCAGGGATTTTGTGGGTGAATGAAATTTGCATTCAGAGCAAAAAATGAAGAGACCTCAGACTTGTAGTGGCAGGATGGGTTACCAGTGTATGAATGGTTAATGTAAAGGCATTAATCAATTAAAAGCTAAGTATGTTACGTCCTCCTCTAGTTGAAAGGACTTTCAGGTGACCATGATAAGCTTCAATATGTTTTATCCCAGTGTTGCCAAGGTCAGTTTTTATCAATAAAATGTTCTTGTGTTTTAAAGCATCAGATTGTTGTGTTTGTTAATCTGTAGGATCCTGAGAGAGACCCTCTAACGAGAGGGAAGATGCATTTGAAAATCTAGAAGGACATGGGCAGCATGTGCAGGAACGGCATCACTTCCACGTTCTCCAGATCACACACTATCCTGACCTGGACATGTATCATTGTTTCTTTACCATAACTGGGTCAATGTCCTGAAGACGTCTACCGACATGAAATGAAAATGAAAATCGCTTATTGTCACGAGTAGGCTTCAAATGAAGTTACTGTGAAAAGCCCCTAGTCACCACATTCCAGCGCCTGTTCGGGGAGGCTGGTACGGGAATTGAACCGTGCTGCTGGCCTGCTTGGTCTGCTTTAAAAGCCAGCGATTTAGCCCAGTGAGCTAAACCAGCCCCTACAGGAACAATTATAAGGTTGTTCATAATTATAACTGTTGCATTAAGGGACAATATTTGACATCGAGCCACATAAAGAGATATTAAGACAGGTAACTAAAAGCTTGGTCAAGGAGCAGTGGAGATGGAGATGCTCAGGAAGGGAGTTCTAGAGTTTAGGGTTCAGGCAGCTGGAGGCACAGCCACCGATGATGAAGTAATGAAAATCAGGAACATGCAAGAGGCCAGAATAGGAAAAGTCCAGAGATCTTGGTGGGTTGGGGTTTGGAGAAGGTTATAGAATGCGTGAAGGGTAAGACCATGAAAAATTTGAACAGGCTGTAAGATTTGGAACTAATATAGGTCAGCAAGCACAAGCTAAATGGATGAACAGGACTTGGTAGGAGCTAGGATTTCAGCAGTAGAGTTTGAATTAGTTCATGTTTAGAGAAGATGCAAAGGGGGACTGGCCAAGGAGGCCATTTGGCCCATCAAATCTGCCCTGACCCTCTGAATGAGCATCATACCTAGGCCCCTGCCCCCTCCCTATACCCATAACGCCACCTAACATAACCTAACCTTTTGGAGCTAAGGGAAATTTAGCAATGCCAATCCACCTAACCTGCACATCTTTGGACTGTGGGAGCAAACCAGAGCATCCAGAGGAAATGCATGCAGGCATGGGGAGATTGTGGGAAACTCCACACAGGCAGTCACCCAAGGACGGAATTGAACCTCGGTCCCTGGTTCTGTGAGGCAGCAGTGATAACCATTGTGCCACCATGCTAGAGGTAGCAACCAGTCCTTTTTAGCTTCACACAGTGGCTAGGTACGAAAGTGGAGTTGATCATGAGGGAACAGATTTCATGGTGGGAACAATAGACAAGGGGTGGGATTCTCCCGTACCCAGCGGGGCGGGGGGTCCCGGCGGGACAGAGTGGTGTGAACCACTCCGGCGTCGGCCCGCCCCAAAGGTGCGGAATCCTCCTGGCACCACACCAGCCGGAGCCGAAGGGACTCCGAGAGTCCGCACATGAGCGAGAGCGTCAGCGGCTGCTGATGTCATCCCCGCACATGTGCGGGGTGCGGGTTCACCTACGCATCGGCCATCATGGAGGCTGACACGGCTGACGCGTAGGAAAAGAGTGCCCCCACGGCACAAGCCTGCCCGTGGATCGGTGGGCCCCGATCGCGGGCTAGGCCACTGTGGGGGCACCCCCCAGGCCAGATCAGCCCGCGGCCCCCCCCAGGATGCCAGAGCCCGCCCACGCCGCCAGGTCCCTCCGGTAAGGGACCTAGTCTGATCTATGCCGGCATTGCTGGTAAAGAACCAGCGGGACTTCGGCCCATTGCGGGCCGGAGAATCGGCGGGGGAAGGGGGGGGGGGGTGCTGTTAGCGGAATCTCCAGTGCCGGAGAATTCGGAGGACGGCAGGGGCAGGATTCGCGGCTCCACCTCCGGCGATTTTCCGACCCGGCGGGGGGCGGAGAATCCCGCCCAAAGCAAACAATTTTAAGCCCATGTTAGCCTTCAATCAGAACGGCGACACAGACAGAAAATTCTGCGAGAATCGGAAAACATGATTCTCGTCGGCAAGATTGCGTTTTCTGATTTTCCAGGCCCCTCGTCGGTGGCATAATGGGAAAACCCACAGGAACCTCATTTAAATACATTATAATATTAACAAGCCCTCCCACCGGGACTTCCCTCTCACTGAATATTCACCAGTCGCCAGTGCGATTTACAACTGCTGTATGAAAACAAAACCCTGCCTCACCTCCGAACGGGATAGCAGTCGCCAATATCCTCCAGAGGCTCGTCACGGAGGGGGGCAGCGGAGAGGATGTGGGGGACCCAGATAAGTTCAACCAGGGTTGACGGGGGATTGTTCAGTCTCGACATCTTGAGGGAAGTGGGGTTGCTCCTAGGCCTTGGCAGGCCTTCATGTTTGAAAGCCTCTAGGTTTAAAGGGGCCTGGCGGCTGATGTACAGGCAGGGC
This sequence comes from Scyliorhinus canicula, assembly GCF_902713615.1. Lineage (NCBI taxonomy): Eukaryota > Metazoa > Chordata > Chondrichthyes > Carcharhiniformes > Scyliorhinidae > Scyliorhinus > Scyliorhinus canicula. Next base: position 240,676,502 of record NC_052148.1, on the reverse strand, counting down.
TTCCTGTACCCTCCTTGCTGGGCTTGTGGTGATATAGTTACTGAGTGGCAGCTGGAAAGTGGGTGGGAGCAGGTGAATCCATAGGGTCAGCACTGGGGGTGACTGCGATGCTCTTGGGTGGGTCCCATGAGAGGCCAAGCGGAAGGGCAGAGCAAAGGACTCTGCAAGAGTTGTTGTCCACCCCCTTGAGGTCTGAAGACCCTCGCACAAGTGGGGGGGGGGGGGGTTAGGGTTAGTGCCTGGGTGGCTGGCTGATTAAGTTGGAAGGCTTCTTTAATCTATGAGAGCTAGGGGACTGAGAGGGTCCTCGAAGGATGAAGTTGACATGCTAATTAGTCTTCACATGTGTCAGGTATGCCTCACCTGCCACAGGGGGAAGCTAGCTGCCGAATCAGCTGCCTGACCCTTCCTTGATGAATCAATTGTGCCAATATAGTCAGCATTGCAATGCAAGAGTGATTGGCACTCAATTTTATACCCCTTAGAAGGCTAACCCTCCCAGCTTTGTGGACCACGTTTGTGTTGGTTGCCATAGACTACACTTCCTATTTCATTATTTAACAAACCTTTTGTTACAGTTTTCTTTGCACTTCAGCTCCTGATTTCCGGACACCCGGTGTGGAGAGGGGCAGGAAGGGAGGAGGACATCCTCCTGAACCTGCTCATTGGCCTGGCAAAGCGTGCCAACAATAGGTTCGCTTATTTAGTTATTTGTGCTAAACAAAATAGTTGGAAGCCTAGCCCCAAACAAAATAGAAATCAAGAATTTACAGAGCAGAAGGAGGCCGTTCGGCCCATAGAGTCTGCACTGGCCCTTGGAAAGAGCACTCTACTTAAGCCCACACCCCCACCCTATCCCCGTAACCCAGTAACCCCACTTAACCTTTATTGACACTAAGGACAATTTATCATGGCTATTCCTCCTAACCTGCACATCTTTGCACTGTGGGTGGAAACCGGAGCACCCGGAGGAAACCCACGCACACACGGGGAGGATGTGCAGACTCCGCACAGACAGTGACCCAAGCCGGGAATCGAACCCAGGTCTCTGGCATTGTGAGGCAACAGAACTAACCATTGTGCTACCGTGCTGCTCCCGAGCCTCGCCCCCAAGCAGGAAACTCATATCTACATAAGACACTGGTGCCACAGATGTTTTATTTTATTTATTCGTTCTCGGGATGTGGGCGTCGCTGGCTGGTCCAGCATTAGTTGCCCATCCCTAACTGCCCTTGAACCAAGTGGCTTGCTAGGCCACTTTAGTGGGGGGCGGTTAAGAGTCAACCGCATCGCTATATGGATCTGGAGTCACATGTAGGCCAGACTGGGTAAGAATGGCCGATCTCCTTCCCTGAAGGACATTAGTGAACCAGATGTTTTTTTTATGACAATTGGCAATGGTTACTTGGTTTCATTAGGCTTCTAATTCCAGATTTTTATTGAATTCAAATTTCACCATCTGCCATGGTGGGATTTGAACCCAAGACCTCAGAGCATTGCGCTGGATATCTGGATTACTAGCCCAGTGACAATACCACGCGGCCACCACCTCACCATAGTGGCCCCCAATGCAAGGAATTATGGCGAAGTGGCTAATAGCCACTGTTGACTTATCTCTACTAGTGCCGAGGTTCACCCATGCCCACTTGGTGCCTATAGTTCCTTATTCTTCCTCACCCTCCCACTATGTCTAGGTGTATCCTCAGAATCCACATCTGAGGTTGAGGTAGCCTGTTGTCTTCCATGCCATGTTGCCTGAGATGTCAACAATAGGTTCACTTATTTAATTATTTGTGTTAAACAAAATAGTTGGAAACTTAGCCCCCAAGCATGAGCTTGGCAGCTGTCCCCTGTGGGGCTAGGACCTTGATGGTCTGGGCCTACTTTCAGGCTGCAGGGTGTTGCAGTGCTGCCTGTCTCAGTGTGCAGTGTGGAAGTCATGAGCTGAACCATGGCATAGACATCCTTTGCCATGGAGTGCACGTCCTGTACCAAGGCTTCCACAATGGATGGCACCATTGCAGTGTTGGCCTCGTTGCCTCGGAAGGTGATGCACGATCAATTACACAAAGACGAGAGTTGGATTTAATCGAGGCTTTATTACACTAAGATGTGTGGCCTCCTACAGCAGCTGGCGAAATGGCTGCTGTTTGGGGAGCACACATATTTATACTCCGCCTACTGGGTGGAGCCAGCAGGTAGGGAACTACCCCCATACCTGTAGTACAGGGCCTTACCATAAAGCACCTACATTGACATCCTCTACAATATATACATCAGTGGTGACTACCACATTCACCCCTGTTAAAAAAATTGAGTGCAGCGGGGGTGGTGGAGAACTATCTACAGAAAGATGTGTTTTAAAAGTACAGGTAACTTTACAAATTCAGGCAGTCTGGAGCCTTGATCTGTCGTTGGGAGCGCTGCAGTGCTGGCAGTGACTCTGACGTCGGTTTGGTTTTGTGACTCCGGGAGCGTTTCGAAATCCTCTTCATCCTCGGGTGTGAGCAGGGGGAGGGTGAATTGTCCTGGAGCGGGGCTGTGGTGGGGTGTGCCGGGGGAAGGGAGGGTGGCGCCCGGTCGGGGGTGTGTGTGTGTGTGTGGAACCAGCTGGTGCCAGGTCCCTGAGGGAGAATGTGTCTTTTTTTTTAAATAATGTTTATTCAAGTTTTTCAATAACAAATTTTCTCCCCACAATTTAAAACAAACAAGGCGTGTTTCCACACCAACACAAGAAAAGAACTCACCCCACCAAAATAAATAATAACAAAAAACCAACAGCAATACAAGAAAGAAGAAAATAACAACATAGCAAACCCACCGCCGCAAAAACAAACCCCCAAACCCACCCACCACCACCACCCCCCCCCCCCCCAAAATGCTGCTGAGACCGACCACTCTCTACCCCTTCGCCAGGAAGTCGAGAAAGGGCTGCCAGCGCCGAAAGAACCCTTGTACCGACCCCCTCAGGGCAAACTTCATCCTCTCCAACCTGATGAACCCAGCCATGTCGTTGATCCAGGCCTCCGAACTCGGGGGCTGCGTATCCCTCCACTGTAACAGAATCCTGCGCCGGGCTACTAGAGACGCAAAGGACAGAATGCCGGCCTCTCTCGCCTCCTGCACTCCCGGCTCCGAAGCTACCTCAAGGATCGCGAGCCCCCAACCCGGCTTGACCCTAGACCCAACCACTTCTGACAAAGTCCCCGCCACCCCCTTCCAAAACCTCTCCAAGGCCGGACAAGCCCAGAACATATGGGTGTGGTTCGCCGGGCCTCCCGAACACCTCCCGCACCTGTCTTCCCCTCCGAAGAAGCGGCTCATCCTTGCCCCTGTCATGTGAGCCCTATGCAGCACCTTCAGCTGAATTAGGCTGAGCAGTGCGCAAGAGGAGGAGGAATTCACCCTCTCCAGGGTGTCCGACCACGTTCCATCTTCAATCTCTTCCCCTAGCTATTCCTCCCACTTCACTTTGAACTCTTCTACTGAGACCTCCTCCTCCTGCATCAGCTGGTAAATAGCCGAGCTCTTTCCTTCACCGACCCACGTCCCCGAAAGCACCCTATCTTGCACCCCCTTGGCGGCAGCCACGGAAACTCCGCCACCTGCCTCTCAACAAATGCCCTGACCTGCATATACCTAAAAGCGTTCCCAGGGGGGAGGTTCCACTTCCCCACCAGCTCCTCCAGAGTTGCGAACTTCCCATCCAGGAAGAGGTCCCCAAACTGTCTGATTCCAGGCCTGTGCCAACTCCCAAATCCCCCACCCGCTCTCCCCGGCGCAAAACGGTGATTGCCCCGTATCGGGGCCCAAACTGAGGCCTTCACTTCCCCCTAAGCCGCCTCCACTGTCCCCAGATTTTAAGGGACGCAACCACCACCGGACTCGTAGAGTACTTTGCCGGGGGGAGTGGAAGTGGGGCCGTCACCAAAGCCTCCAGGCTCGTACCCGCACAGGATGCTACCTCCAATCTCTTCCATGCGTCACCCTCCCCTTCCGTCACCCACCTGCGAATCATCGCCACGTTCGCCGCCCAATAATATCCACACAGCGTGGGCAGCGCCAGGCCCCCTACCTCCCTTCTTCGCTCCAAAAATATCCTCCTTACTCTCGGGGCCTTTCGCACCCACACGAACCCCAGAATCGACTTATTCACCCTTCTGAAAAAAGCTTTTGGGATCAATATGGGGAGGCACTGGAAAAGAAACAAAAACCTCGGGAGCACCGTCATCTTAATCGACTGGACCCGGCCCGCCAACGAAAGCGGTAGCGCGTCCCACCTCCTAAACTCCTCCTCCATCTGCCCCACCAGCCTCGAAAAGTTAAGCCCATGCATGGCCCCCCAGGTCCAAGCCACCTGGACCCCAAGATACCTAAAGCTCCTCTCAGCTCTCTTCAACGGGAGTTCACCAATCTCCCTCTCCTAAGGTGCAGGACAAACAGCTCACTTGTCCCCACATTGAGCTTATAGCCCGAAAAGTCCCCAAACACCTCAAGTATCTTCAGCACCTCTGGCATCCCCACAGCCGGATCCGCGACATACAACAGCAGATCATCTGCGTACAGCGACAACCGGTGATCCTCCCCAACCCCGCACAATCCCCCCCAACTCTTCGAGTCCTTCAGCGCCATGGCCAGGGGCTCAATTGCTAACGCGAAAAGCAGTGGAGACAAGGGGAACCCCTGCCTCGTCCCCCTGGAAAGCCGAAAGTCCGCCAACCTCCTCCCATTCGTCACCACACTCGCCACCGGGAAGCTGTACAGCAACCTCACTCAGCTGATGAACCCCTCCTGCTGCTCCCGCGCCCACTGCTGCCACGCTACTGCTGCTTCCCCACCCGCCGCCATCTTGCTCCACTGCGAGTCCAGTCCATCCACCAGCCGCTGGGCACACTGGCTGTGTTTCCCCCCAGGGGAAAGTCAAAACAGCGCCATTGCGGGATCTTAAAAGAGCACGAAAGTCCAAAAAAAGCGGCAGCTGCCGAACGTGCGGCTTAGCCCTGCATCGCCGCCACCGTAAGTCGGGAGAATGTGTCCTGGCGGACGTCGGGTATGCTACGTATGCGTACTGCGGGTTGGCGTGAAGTAGCTGTACCCTGTCAACCAACGGGTCCGCCTTATGGAGTCGAACATGTCTACGGAGGAGAACGGGCCCTGGAGCTGTCAGCCATGTCGGGAGTGAAACCCTGGAGGTGGACTTCCTAGGGAAGGCAAAGAGACGTTCATGGGGTGTTTCATTAGTCGCGGTGCACAGGAGCGAATGAATGGAGTGAAGGGCGTCGGGGAGTACCTCCTGCCAGTGGGAGGCAGGGAGGTTTCTGGACTGTAGGGCCAGTTGGACGGCCTTCAGACCGTCCCATTCTCCCTCTCCACCTGCCCGTTTCCCTGGGGGTTGTAGCTGGTCGTCCTGCTCGAGGCAATGCCCATGTTGAGCAGGAACTGGCGCAGCTCATCGCTCATGAATGAGGATCCCCTGACTCTGTGGACGTAGGCGGGGAAGCCGAACAGAGCAAAAATGGTGTTGAGGGCTTTGATGACGGCGGCAGACGTCATATCGGGGCATGGGATGGCGAAGGGGAATCTGGAATATTCATCGACCACATTGAGGAAGTACATGTTGCGGTCGGTGGAGGGGAGGAACCCTTTGAAATCCACGCTAATGCGTTCAAAGGGGCGGGAGGCCTTCACCAGGCGCGCACGGTCTGGCCGGTAGAAGTGCGGCTTACATTCCGCGCAGACCTGGCAGTCTCTGGTGATTTCCCTGACTTCCTCGATGGAGTAGGGCAGGTTGCAGGCCTTGATGAAATGGTAAAAACGTGTGACTCCCCCGGGTGACAGAGGTTGTTGTGCAGAGTCCGGAGTCGGTCCACCTGTGCGCTGGCACATGTACTGCGGGAGAGGGCATCAGGGGGGTCATTGAGCTTACCGGGGTGATACAAAATCTCGTAGTTGTAGGCGGAGAGCTCGATCCTCCACCTCAAGATTTTATCGTTTTTGATCTTGCCCCGCTGTGTGTTATCAAACATGAAGACAACCGACCGTTGGTCAATGAGGAGAGTGAATCTCCTGCCGGCCAGGTAATGCCTCCAATGCCGCACAGCTTCAACGATGGCTTGGGCCTCTTTTTCGACAGAGGAATGCCGAATTTTGGAGTCATGTAGGATGCGGGAGAAGAATGCCACGGGCCTGCCTAGCTGGTTGAGGGTGGCGGCCAGAGCGACGTTGGATGCATGGCTCTCGACTTGGAAAGGGAGCGTCTCGTCGACCCCGTGCATCGCAGCCTTGGCGATGTAGGCCTTGATACGGTTGAAGGCCTGGTGAGCCTCGGCCGTCAGAGGAAAAATAAAATAGTGGATTGAATGAGTGGGCGGGCCTTGTCCACATAGTTTGGGACCCACTGGGCATAATACGAAAAGAACCCCAGGCATCGTTTGAGGGCCTTGGAGCAGTGGGTGAGGGGGAGTTCCATAAGGGGGCACATGCGATCGGGATCGGGCCCTAGAACTCCGTTCTGGACCACATAGCTGAGGATGGCTAAGCGGTTCATGCTGAACACGCACGTCTCCTTGTTGTAGGTCAGGTTGAGGAGAGTGGCGGTGTGGAGAAATTTGGCTAGGTTGGCGTCATGGTCCGGCTGATCGTGGCCGCAGATGGTGACTTTATTCAGGTACGGGACGGTGATCCGTACCGGTCAACCATTCGGTCCATCTTCCTTTGGAAGACCGAGGCCCCGTTGGTGATGCCAAAGGGAACCCTAAGAAAGTGGTAAAGGCAGCCATCTGCCTCAAAGGCAGTGTATGGGCGGTCCGCCTTACGGATGGGGGAGCTAGTGGTAGGCAGATTTCAGGTCCACAGTTGAGAAGACCCGGTACTCTGCAATCTGATTGACCATATCAGATATGCGTGGGAGGGGGTAGGCGTCGAGCTGCATGTACCGATTGATGGTCTAACTGTAGTCAACGACCATCCTGTGTTTCTCCCCAGTTTTCACAACTACCACTTGGGCTCTCCAGGGGCTGTTGCTGGCCTCTGATGCCTTCCCGGAGCAGTTGCTGGACTTCGGACCTGATGAAGGTCCTGTCCTGGGTGCTGTACCATCTGCTCCTGGTGGTGACGGGTTTGCAATCTGGGGTTAGATTTGCAAATAGGGAAGGTGGGTCGACCTTGAGGGCCGCAAGTTCGCACACAGTAAGGGGTGGTAGGGGCCCGCCGACTTTCAGTGTTAGGCTCTGGAGGTTGCACTAGAAGTACAGGCCAAGTAGCAGGGCAGCGCAGAGGTTGGGAAGGACGTAGAGGCGGAAGCCGCTGAACTCCACGCCTTGGAGAGTGAGAGTAGCGATGCAATACCCCCGGATCGCCACGGAGTGGGATCCAGAGGCCAGAGAGATTCTCTGGTTAGCGGGGTGTACCGCGAGGGAGCAGCGCCTTACCTTATCGGGGTGAATGAAGCTCTCAGTGCTCCCGGAGTCCAGCAGGCAGGGGATCTCGTGCCCATCGACCTTCACTTTGGTTGAAGCAGTTGCAAGGTTGTGTTGACGAGACTGGACAATAGTGACCGAGGCGAGACGTGGTTGGTTATCGGCGGTTTCAGGTGACAAGCGGCCGGGTGAGGTGCCCAGGGAGCATGGGTCCTGGGTCTGGTAAGATTGCGATGCCCACTGGCCGCACGTGTCATGGGGAAAACAAGGTGGCGGCGCCCATGGGCCGCATGCACCGCGTGTCGAGCAAGATTGCGGTGCCCACTGGCCGCACATGGTCCGAGGAGGGGAAGTTGGCGGCGCCCACGGGCCGCACGTGGTCCGAGGAGGAAAAGATGGCGGTTCCCACTGGCCGCAAGTGGGAGGTGCTGGAACAATAGCGGCGACTGAGCAAGCCTGGCACACCGCAGCGAAGTATCCCTTCTTGCCACAGGCCTTGCAGAGGGCGCTCTGCGCCAGGCAGCACTGTCGGGGGTGTTTGGACTGCCCACAGAAGTAACGTTTGGGTGCCCCGGGGTTGGTTGGCTGCCGCGTTGCACAGGCATGGGGTTGGTTGATGGCGGTCGCTGATGGGGTCCACGATGTGGCGGCTGTCTGCGGAGTCCACGATGCACAGGCGGCGTGGGCCACGCGGTTGGAGGCGTAGGCCTGGATGTTGCGTGAAGCGACCGTGAGTGAGAGCGCTAACTTTTTGATTTCCGCGAGGTCGAGCGTGGCCCCTTCTAAGAGGCGCTGGTGGACGCCCGTGACAAATGCGTCTCTCATGAGCAGATTCGAATGTTCCGAGGCCGAAACAGCCTGACAGTCACAGTCTCTAACTAGGTGAACCAGGACCAGAAATCTTCCACTGACTCACCAGGAAGTTGACGACGCGTGGAGAGGAGGTGCCTGGCGTAGAGTGTGTTAGGCCGCTGATCATAGTTTTCCTTCAGTAGCGCCATGGCTTCTGCGTAGGTCGGCGTGTCCTGGATAAGTGGAAAGACCTTGGAGCTCAGCCGCGTGTAAAGGATCTGAATCTTCTGTGCTTCTGGGATTGGGTCTGGCGCAGATCCGATGTACGCTTCGAAACAGGCTAACCAATGTTCAAAGTCCTTTTTGGCGTTGTCTGCTTGCCAATGCAGCTGCAGGCGATCCAGCTTGATGCAGAGGTCCATTTTCTGAAAATGTAGTGTAATAAATTGATGCACGATCAATTACACATAGACGAGAGTTGGATGCAATCGAGGCTTTATTACACTAAGATGTGTGGCCTCCTACAGCAGCTGGCAAAATGGCTGCTGTATGGGGAGCACACACATTTATACTCCGCCTACTGGGCGGAGCCAGCAGGCAGGGAACTACCCCCGTACCTGTAGTACAGGGTCTTATCATAAAGCACCTACATTGACATCCTCTACATACAATATATACATCAGTGGTGACTACCACAGAAGGACAGCACCATCTCCTCGGACAGAAGGCGATAGGACATCTCCAGTTGGCTTTGCACTCCGAGGAGGGATGCTGTCACCCCTTACTGATTCTCCTGACTCAGCCTTTGTGGCTCCAGTAACTCTGGGATGACCGGACCCAGGGGCATGTCATTGACCAGGGACTGCACATAATCCTGGGCTCCGGCATTCCTCCGAATGTCAGATCCCTGGCATGTTCCTTCCTTCAGCTGCTGTGGGTCTTCAGCTGCGAGATGCTCTCCAGTGTGTGACCCAGAAGTCTAACTAGTTAATCCCACTGCGGTGTGAGTAGTAACGCTGGTCAAGGGTGCGAGTTACAGCTGTGACGCCTCCTTGATGCTTGTCTCTGAGATGTCTCCCTCGGAGCTGCTCGGCTCTGTGGTCTCCAGAGGGCTCGAGGACGGTCCAGCCTGTTCGACAAGGGAAGCAAGATGGCATTACTGCATTACGAGGGATAAATAATAGGAGAAAGTTACGTGAGGCTTGCACTGTGGCTGCATGACTTGAGGTTTCTCACTTTTGTCTGTTGTCCCCACTTCGCCCTCTGCACAGGTGCGATCCTGTTCACTGCCTACCAGCTCAAGGGCTCTCTCCTCATAGGGTGTTAGGGCTCTCAGCTCGGGCATGACTACAGCAGGCTGTGCCCACTCACGCTCTTGTGCTGCAATGACACAGATGGGGAGAGTGTCAGTGCGAGACCTGCTGGGTCAGATGGTGGTGAAGGCTGGCATGCTTGGAACAAGAGCAGGAGCGGGATGTGAGGAGCAGATTACCTAATGGGGAGACCATGGGGTGGGGGTGGGGGGGGGGGGGCAGGACATGTTGAGAATCCGTGAGGTAGCTGGGTGAGAGATCACCAGGGAGGTGTGATGGATGGGTGAAGGAGTGCAGCGGGAGACATGAGGAGGCAGACTTACCCTGGCTGCAAAAAGGTCATTCATCTTCTTCAGCACTGTAGCTCCATCCTCTTATGCAGCGAACTGGCATTCACAATCGCCGCCACAGCCTCCCAGGTGGGGGGTGGTAATCGTGCTTGATGGATATCTGTGTGATCACGGGGAGAGGATGTAGCTCCTCTGCTTCACACCATCCGGGGGTTTGGTGAGGGCTCCCTCCGTGAAACATGGTGTTGTCTCCTGACAGCCACACCTCCCACCCCCGACTGGACGTGGAACAAGTGCTGGGGAGGCCTTCAAAAGGAGTGCCCCACTGATTACAGAGATTATGTTTTCCCAGATGAGCGTATCAGAAGCAGGCCACCATGAGCGCGATGTGAATTGTTAAAGCGGCTGAATATTCGGTGAGTTTTTCTCCCTGGTTTTCTTACCTGAAATTACACTGAAAAAATATGGTCAGGTCCCGCCGAAGGCTCCAGTCTCGTAATGATTTAATTGGAGGAAAGTTCTGCTTTTTCAATACTAAACGTTGGAAAAGCTGTGTGACAATTGAGAAAGCGGGAGGGAGTGAAATGGGGTGTTGAGATCTAGCTAGATGTCACCAGTGTAGATGTAGAATCTGACCTTATGTTTGCAGGTGGAGTTGCCTGTTTTGTTATGCTCTTGGCGTAGCATAAGCTGCTTCCTTGATGTACACTCTGACATAGGAAGGTTCAGACTTGGAGCTGGCTTTAACACATTTATTAAACTGTTAACAATTCTCCTACTTGGATTCGACTCTCCTGTTAATCCTGCTATAGCTACTCAGACTGACGAACCAGTCTGCTACAATCCACGTGGTGGGTGTGTACTCACTGAGTGTCTCCACTGGAAAGAGGAAGATCATGTGTGCTGTGTCCTTTTATATGGGATGGTGTAATGCCCTCCTGTGGTAGTGTCACCTCTGTGTGTATCGTGAATGCCCATTGGTCGTGTCTTATCTTACTGACCTATTGGTTGAATGTCTGTGTGTGATGTCTCTGGTGCTCCCTCTAGTGTCTAGCTAGTCTACGTGTATTTACATTAACCCCTTGTGTATTAACAGTGATGCATATCACCACATTGCCAAGGTGGAGAATGCAGATGAGCAATAGGAATTGGACAGGTACGAACAACAGCAATTCAAGAAGAAGGCCTACCACCGCTTTCTTGAAGGCAATTAGGGATGGGCAAAAAAAGTCGGCCTTGTTAGAAATGACACTATACCGAGAATAGGTTCCCGTGGAGCTAATGATATGGTTAACCACCACTTGCGAACTGTTTTGCCCTAATAAGGCCTGTAATTATGGCGTTGGTTGCCCATCAGTCAACTTTTACAGCTGACTGCAATTCAAAGCTGACTTTGCTGGAATTATGATGCCTGCGTATTGGGAGTTAGCTCTATGAAGGTAGCCTTCATTACAATATAAAAGAAATATAGTGAATTGGTGTAGGAGATACGACTATAGTGCCCGGGAGCAGAATGGGATTCATGAACGTTCCTTGGCATGTTTTTATGTTTGCTTGTTTTGTGAAAGAGGGTAAACTCTAAAGAACAAATAAACCTCAATGTTCATCAAGTATTTAACTTTTAGTAATGAAAATCGCTTATTGTCACGAGTAGGCTTCAATGAAGTTACTGTGAAAAGCCCCTAGTCACCACATTCCGGCGCCTGTTCGGGGAGGCTGGTACAAGAATTGAACCGTGCTGCTGGCCTGCATTGGTCTGCTTTAAAAGCTAGCGATTTAGCCCAGTGTGCTAAACCAGCCATTAGTATGCCATTGATTACGAAATACAACAAATTGAGACAGATGTATGAGCAAAATATAAAGTTAAGGAACAATATCAAAACTATACAATACTGCCTCAATTTGTGTTCACTGTAACTTTAATATTTTGTGATTGGAGACTGTTACAAATTTCAAGTCTACTCTAGATATTCTCTCAGGCGATTGTTAATGGTCTTGCCATAAAGTGGGCCTTTCATTCTTTACGACAAAGGGTTTAAATTAACTATCCAACCTCGAGGTATACTGTAGCGTGGATTAGGGCATTATAAAAATGAGATGCTCTTGCTATGTGGACTGGATGTGTTAACCCTCTGCATATATCATCAAAAACACTGCTCCTGAATGTCAGATTGATTTTCAATCCAGTGAGATAAAGTACAAATGACTGAGCCTCTTTATTTCCCAGTCAACAAATAATCATATGAAATAAACTTATAGGAAATTGTACCTTATTTCAACTTAACTTCTTATTGAAGGTATGTCAACACTGACCTGGTAGCTGGCTAAATAATGTTTTATTTTGAGCAACTCAATTACTGATTAGACCAGGCTTGTCATGAAACAGACGATCAGTAGACTAGCCTGGGCCCAACTTTGTCTCTCAGCAGAACTTACCAATTGACCATTCATTTGCCTATTTCTTTTGTCTTACCTCTGGACAAGAAATTTAACAAGTTATACCTCTGTCATCTCCCCTGTCTGGAGGTTGAGCAGTGAGTTTACCATTTAATCCTTCCAACAACTCCATCCTTATTGCCCCTCTGGATGGGTGGTACGGTGGCACAGTGGTTAGCACTGCTGCCTCACAGCACCAGGAACTCGGGTACAATTGCAACCTTAGGTGACTGTGTGTAGTTTGCACGTTCTCCCTATGTCTGCGTGGGTTTCCTCTAGTGTCCTTCGGTTTTCTCCCACAGTCTAAAGATGCGCAACTCAGATGGATTGGCCATGCTAAATTGCCCCTTAGTGTCGACAAGTTTAGGTGGGGTTGCAGAGTAGGGCGGGGGAGTGGGCCTAGGTAGGGTGCTCTTTCAGAGGGTTGGCGTGGACTCGATGGGTCAAATGGTCGCACCCAGCACTGTTGGGGTTCTATAGATGGGGGCTCCTGAAAATTAATTCCTGCTACTGCCACAATGGGCCAGAGCAGTTCACAGGAAAGGCTCCCTCCCCCTTTTCAGTAAATCAGAAGTCTAGTGATGTTCCAGCCTCCATCCTTTTAGCTTAACTATGCACCTCATCCCTTCTTCAGCTCTGGTTGGCTTCAGCTTTAATGTAACATTTCAACATAAATCACAAAATGAGAAAATAGCTGAAAAGCCAAAAACAGGACCGTCTCAGCTCACATACCCCCACCTCCTTCTTTGATGTGGAGCCATTAAAGCTAGATTTCCAGGAGGGGAAAGCTATTCTTAAACTCTTCAGAATGAATAATATAAAAGGAATTCCAGTTACAGTTTCACATTCGACTGCCATCTTCAATATTGCTGAACACAGTTCCTGGCGTCCTAAATTCCCCCATGATCAGGGTTTAACCTCAACAAAGGAATATTGAAATGACATAATATTGTGTCGTGCGGTTGAAGCATCTACAATTCACACAGTAATTTGCTTCTGACATCCAGCGATTGCTTTATGACAAGGTCAGAGATCGTCTTTAGCTTTTCAAATCCTTTCGTGTCAGGCCTTAGCCGTTTAAAATGTTAATCTTAAATCGAGAATTGCAATCTCTCAAACGGATGTCAATTCTTGCCTGAGGCACTAGGGGGAGCATCGTGGCAACTGAAGAGGTTTGGCTCAATTCGCAGCAGGAACACGCAGCAACTGGATGTCAACTTGCAAATCACAAAAATGCACAAGACAGTTGCAATTTATTACTTATCACAGCATAACTGCAAAGGCTATTTTGTTGTTACTTGAATTATTAAGTGCCTCACATGAAGGTACTTTGCTACCTAACCGCTAATTGCAAGTGTATGAGATGGCAGTGCACTCAGCTGGTTCCTCGGACACTGTAGCAGGGCTAACAATCAGAGAAGCCTGGGGTGATCCTTAATCTATCCAACACCTCCTGCCTGTAGTTGAGATCGGAAAACAGAATCAGCTGTCAGACCTGCTGAGATTGTCCAGCATTTTCTGCTTTTTGTTTCAGATTCCAGCATCCGCAGCAATTTGCTTGTATCTTGGTGACGCTCTCTTGGTTCTGTCCAATCATGTTTGAGCTATGGGGAATGATGCGATTTATGTTCATGTTATGCTTAGCTGAATGCTAATGAGGTTGGCGTGTGGAAGTCCAAAATCTTTTTATTGATATTGATCTTGTTTATTTAGTTCCTTTCCACACTTGTAAGAAATACACCATTTATTGGCTGGTGCTGACCCTTTCGGGCTTGGGGAGATTAAATGCCAATGACATTTCCTGCCAGAGGACTTATAAGGCTGGAACGTAATGTGGTCAGACTATGTTCCTCTGTGTGCTATATTTACACCGGCATTAAATCATGTGTGCTTTAGTCAGTCGAAATAGGGAATTAATACATTTCTACACCAGCAACAAAGGTCTCAAAATGAATCGACAGCACAGAGGACAAAATAGCAAAATCTTGGGCAGCACGGTGGCGCAGTGTTAGTGCTGCTGCCTCACGGTGCTAAGGTCCCAGGTTCAATCCCGGCTCTGGGCCACTGTCCGTGTGGAGTTTGCACATTCTCCCCTTGTCAGTATGGGTTTCGCCCCCACAACCCAAAAGATGTGCATGGTGATGTGTTGGGTAAGCTGGGTCTATGTGGACTGCGTTTGATGCAGTGTAGAGAGAGACAGGCTTCCAACACTTGAAGAGATGCAACACGATTTTATTGAACAACTAACTGTAATACATGCTTAACTGTGGGTTGACACTATGCTGACTTGACTGGAGACCTGAGGCTAACCTGACCAGACTAACTGACTACCACATGGTGTTTGTTCTAGCTGCTGCTCACGAGCTCTGTCTGTCTCAGAGGCTGGATCCCGAGAGAGCGGGAAAACTGGTGCGCTCTGGCTTTATAGTGGTTGTGTCCTGTCTGGTGATTGGCTGCTGTGTTCTGTGTGCTCACTGGTCATCCTGTGTGTCAATCACTGCCTGTCTGCACTCCATCATATACCTGGATGTATATTATGACACAGGGTAGGAGGATTGGCTACGCTAAATTGCCCTTTAATTGGAAAAAATGAATTGGGTACTCTAAATTTTAAAAAGAAGTAGCAAAATATTTGCACTGATACAGTCATCTTACAGTTTCCATAACCTTAACATTGCCTTTCCCTGGATTGGTAAATAGAGAAAGGACAGATGTTTCCCATACCCTGAATATAAAATTCTAGTTAATGCCTTATCTTATGAGTTTAATATTCTGGCTAATTTATCAACAGACATACACTATACCTACTATATTAGTTAGCTCACAATGGTTTATTCTCAGGTCAAATTATCCTAACATAAGTAAATGTTCTATTATTACCGTCAATTCCACATTACAGCTATTTCTGATCCTATTGGATGAGAACCCAATGAACCAGATGGGCTTGATCCTTACCACTGAATCAGCTTTCTACCAGTTTGCATTCCTCAAAGACATCAGCAAGAAGGTGTGATATTATCAGCATGAAGCTCAGCTTCCTGTTTCCTCACTTCCACCGATTTCAGTTCACCCATCGGCTCCCTGATCTGGCCATGCCTCAATTTATAAAATTCACATCCTTGATTTCAAACTGCTCCATGGTCTCACCCCTTGCAGTCTCTATAACCTTCTCCAGCCCCACAGCCAGTTTTCTGTACTCATCCAATTCTAACCACTTCCGACTTTAACCAATACAGCATGGGGGACATGCCTGCAACCCTCTCTGCCTTAAGCTCTTATTTCCTTAAAACTCTTCCTCCCTCTACCTCTCTGTGCTCGCTTCGGCAGCACATATATGAAAATTGGAACGATACAGAGATGATTAGCATGGCCCCTGCACAAGGATGACACACAAATTTGTGAAGTGTTCCATATTGGGCAGCATTGTAGCACAAGTGGATAGCACTGTGGCTTCACAGCGCCAGGGTCCCAGGTTCGATTCCTCACTGGGTCATTGTCTATGCGGAGCTGCATGTTCTCCCCGTGTCTGCGTGGGTTTCCTCCGGGTGCTCCGGTTTCCACTCACAGTCCAAAGATGTGCAGGTTAGGTGGATTGGTCATGTTAAATTGCCCTTAGTGACCAAAAAATGGTTAGGATGGGTTATTGGGTTACGGGGATAGGGTGGAAGTGAGGGCCATTGCAGACCCGATGGGCCGAGTGGCCTCCTTCTGCACTGTACGTTCTTTGTTTCTCCCTTCCTCTAAGACCCTCCTTTGAGCAAGATGATGCTCACCTGTCCGAAAATCACCTTATGGGGTTCAGTATCACATTTTGTTTGGGCCTTGTTTGGGCCCAGTGAAGGGCCTTGGGACGTGCTAAAAGGGCTATATAAATGTAAGTTGTTGTATATGAAACCTCCAAATGTAAACAGTGCACTCTTGCCTTTAGAATGATGGGTATTTTTTGAGATTTGAATCTTTAACTAAAACTACTTACAGATGAGGGGGGTGATCTTGACTTTGGGTAAAGGTAGAAAATGGGTGACGACGACTCGACAGCCTAATCTTTATTTCTATTGACTTGATTGACTCCACCAAAATTAATTTTTAAAAATTAGCAATGATGTGGTAAATGAATTAAACCAACTGAGGAGAAAGTTAAAATAGTCGACTAAATAAAGGTGAAATAAACAGAAAGGTCCTTTACATCTCAATGACTTTAATTAAATCGAGATCTCGCCTTCAGTCAATAAAATCGATTAAAGATGAGTACAAAATTACACAAGGTCATTGACGTGAAAGGCCATTGACCGTGTTTTTCTCTCCACACACATTGCTTGACCAGCTGAGTATTCCCAGCACTTTATGTTTTTGACAACAATTAAAGACCGAGCTTCACTGAGGAAAATTAATTAAATACAAGGTCATTATGTGGCTAATCTGCATGGAGGGAGAGTAGAAATGCTGGCATCTAGTTTTTCTCTCTGGTTACTGCAGGGGTATCAGGGAAGTGAGGGGCAGGGCTGCAGTATTGCAGACAGTATTGCAGTGAGGTTGATGGGTTGGTGGATGGACTGGCCAGCGAGTGATCACGTCAAGGCACCTGAGAGGCCAGCCGGCAGAACAGGTGGAAGAGGATAGACGACATGGGCAGCATTGCTTCAAAACAGAAGGGACTGGCAAATGGCCCAGGAGCTGTACCCTCATTAATCAACAAAAAACTCAGTTGAGTGTGTGGGGGTGGGAAATGAGGAAACAAAAGCACAGGTTTCTGTGGAGATTGAGTCGTGTACAAACTAACTGAGCTTCACATACCATCAGTGATATGTCCACCATTCGCAGATATATACACTGCTAAAGAGCCACCCTGTGGCGCATGTTAAGTATGACAGCTGTTGCTGGCGTAAAGGGCTAAAAATTGTGACTGTTTCAGTGTTTGGGCATGGGGATTATGATTCGAAACCTGCCCGCACCTTATCCCATTGAAGCAAACAACACACAACCGTGGTGCAGCCTCATCATTCCAATGATTTCAATGTGCAGCTCAGTGTGACCTGAGCTGCTGCTTGCTTCAATAGCAGCTATTGGCAGAACAGAGTGTGAGGTTAGCACGTGGTGCTCCATATTATTGCCTTAACGGGAAGTTGCAATGAATTACAGGAGGCTGCAGCTGCGTGCTATTGGACAAGATTCTCCAGTCTCTTTGGCGTTCCAGCCAAAACTCCTTTCACTTCCAGCAGCACCGTAAAATCCCAGCTGCGAATGAGGACAGAGGATTTTGGCTTTGTTGCACTAGGGACAGAGAATGAGCTCCCAGGTTTACCGATGTGGTGCTGGAACCATTAATCACTTTTTAATCATGTAACTATTTATTTATTCCTTTTATATTAATGATTATTGACCAGTTGCTTGTTACTGCTGTTCATGTGCCTGTCTAAGAGTCGCTTAAATGGCCGAATGACTCTGACTCCACCACCTCTGCTGGCAGTGCATTCCACGCACCCACCACTCTCTGTGTAAAGATCCTACCCCTGACATCTCCCGTATACATTCCTCCAATCACCTTAAAATTATGTCCCTCGTGACAGCCATTTCAACCCTGGGGAAAAGTCTCTGGCTATCCACTCTATCCATGCCTCTCATCATCTTGTACACCTCTAATCAAGTCACCTCTCTGCCTTCTTTGCTCCAGTGAGAAAAGCCCTAGCTCCCTCAACCTTTCTTCATAAGACATGCCCTCCAGTCCAGGCAGCATCCTGGTAAATCTCCTCTGTACTCTCTCCAAAGCATCCACATCCTTCCTATAATGAGGCAACCAGAACTGGACACAATAGTCCAAGTGTGGTCTAACCAGGGTTTTATAAAGCTGCAGCAAAACCTCATGGCTCTTAAACTCAATCTCCCTGTTAATGAAAGCCAATACACCATACGCCTTCTTAACAACCCTATCAACCTGGGTGCCAACTTTGAGGGATCTATGTACATGGACCCCAAGATCCCTCTGTTCCTCCACACTTTCAAGAATCCTGCCTTTAACCCTGTATTCAGCATTCAAATTTGACCTTCCAAAATGAATCACTTCACATTTATCAAGGTTGAACTCCATCTGCCACTTCTCAGCCCAGCTCTGCATCCTGTCAATGTCCTGTTGTAACCTGTAACAACCCTCAACACTATCTACAACTCCTCCAACCTTTGTGTCATTGGCAAACTTACTAACCCACCCTTCCACTTCCTCATCAAAGTCATTTATAAAAAACCACAAAGAGCAGAGGTCCCAGAACAGATCCCTGCGGGACACCACTGGTCACTGACCTCCAGGCGCGATACTTTCCATCCACTCCACTTGCTGTCTTCTTTCGGCCAGCCAATTCTGTAGCCAAATTTCCCTGAATCCCACGCCCCTTAACTTTTTGAATGAGCCTACCATGGGGAACCTTATCAAATGCCTTACTGAAATCCATATACACCACATCCACTGCCCGACCTTCATCAATGTGTCTCGTCACATCCTCAAATAATTCAATGAGGCTTGTGAGGCATGACCTGCCCCTCACAAAGCCATGCTGACTATCCTAAATCAAACTTTGTTTTTCTAAATAATCATAAATCCCATCTCTCAGAATTCTTTCCAATATTTTGCTCACCACAGACGTAAGACTGATGGGTCTTTAATTCCCAGGGATTTTCCTATTCCCTTTCTTGAACAGGGGAACAACATTCGCTTCCCTCCAAATATCTGGTGGAGAGTGAGGACGGAAAGATCATCGCCAACGGCACAACAATCCCCTCCCTTGCTTCCCGTAGTAACCTTGGGTATATCCCGTCAGGCCCAGGGGACTTATCTATCCTGATGCTTTTCAAAATTTCCAGCACATCCTCCTTCTTACTATCAACCTGTTTGAGTCTATTAACTTGGTTCATGCTGTTCTCATGAGCATCAAGGTCCCTCTCTCTAGTGAATACTGAAGCAAAATATTCATTTAGGGCCTCCCCCATCTCCTCAGACTCTTGGCACAAGTTCCCTTCACTATCCCTGATTGGCCCTACTCTCACTCAGATCATCCTCTTATTTCTCACATAAGAATATAAGAACTAGGAGCAGGAGTAGGCCATCTGGCCCCTCGGGCCTGCTCCGCCATTCAATGAGATCATGGCTGATCTTTTGTGGACTCAGCTCCACTTTCCAGCCCGAACACCATAACCCTTAATCCCTGTATTCTTCAAAAAACTATCTATCTTTATCTTAAATACATCTAATGAAGGAGCCTCAACTGCTTCACTAGGCAAGAAATTCCATAGATTCACAACCCTTTGGATGAAGAAGTTCCTCCTCATCTCAGTCCTAAATCTACTTCCCCTTATTTTGAGGCTATGCACCCTAGTTCTGCTTTCACCCGCCAGTGGAAACAGCCTGCCCGCATCTATCCTATC
The DNA here is from genome assembly GCF_902713615.1 of Scyliorhinus canicula. Classification (NCBI taxonomy): domain Eukaryota; kingdom Metazoa; phylum Chordata; class Chondrichthyes; order Carcharhiniformes; family Scyliorhinidae; genus Scyliorhinus; species Scyliorhinus canicula. The sequence goes on along the minus strand of NC_052148.1, from coordinate 240,656,840 downwards.
TTCCCTTCATCATTTTATATGTTTCTATAAGGTCCCCCCTCATCCTTCTAAATTTCAACAAGTACAATCCCAGTCTAGTCAACCTCTCCTCGTAATCCAACCCCTTCAGTCTGGGATTAACCTAGTGAATCTCCTCTGCACACCCTCCAGCGCCAGTCCATCTTTTCTCAGGTAAGGAGACCAAAACTGAACACATGACTCCAGGTGTGGCCTCACTAACACCTTATATAATTGCAGCATAACCTCCCTAGTCTTAAACTGCCTCCTTCTAGCAATGAAGGACAAAATTCCATTTGACTTCTTAATCACCTGTTGCACCTGTAAACCAACTTTTTGCGACTCATGCACTAGCACACCCAGGTCTCCCAGCAGCATGTTTTAATATTTTATCATTTAATTAATAATCCCTTTTGCTGTTATTCCTACCAAAATGGATAACCTCACATTTGTCAACACTGTATTCCATCTGCCAGACCCTAGCCCATTCACTTAACCTATCCAAATCTCTCTGCAGACTTCCGGTATCCTCTGCACTTTTCGCTTTACCACTCATCTTAGTGTCGTCTGCAAACTTGGACACATTGCACTTGGTCCCCAACTCCAAATCATCTATGTAAATTGTGAACAATTGTGGGCCCAACACTGACCCCTGAGGGACACCACTAGCTACTGATTGCCAACCAGAGAAACACCCATTAATCCCCACTCTTTGCTTTCTACTAATTAACCAATCCTCTATCCGTGCTACTACTTTACCCTTAATGCCATAGCAACCTTTTGTGTGGCACCTTGTCAAAAGTTTTCTGGAAATCCAGATATACCACATCCATTGGCTCCCCATTATCTACCACACTGGTAATGCCCTCAAAAAATTCCACTAAATTAGTTAGGCATGACCTGCACTTTATGAGCCCATGCTGTGTCTGCCCAATGGGACAATTTCTATCCAGATGCCTTGCTATTTCTTCCTAGATGATAGATTCCAGCATCTTCCCTACTACCAAAGTTAAGCTCACTGGCCTATAATTACCTGCTATCTGCCTACCTCCTTTTTTAAACAGTGGTGTCACGTTTGCCAATTTCCAATCCGCCGGGACCATCCCAGAGTCTCGTGAATTTTGGTAACGTAGAATGGTAAGCGTGGAACGCCTTGGGGTTTTCCCTAATCCTTCCCACCAGGTCTTTTTCATGCCCCATTCTAGCTCTCCTCAGTCCATTTTTGAGTTCCTTCCTGGCTACCTTGTAACCCTCTAGAGCCGAGTCAGATCCTTGCTTCCTCAACCTTAAGTAAGCTTCCTTCTTCCCCTTGACTAGTTGCTCCACTTCTCTTGTCATCTAAGGCTCCTTCACCTTACTATTCCTTCCTCGTCTCAGTGGGACAAAACTATCCAACACTCCCAGCAAGTGCTCCTTAAACAACCCCCACATTACTGTTGTGCATTTCCCCAAGAACAATTGTTCCCACTTTATGCTCCTCAGCTCCTGTCTAATAGCAGTATAATTTCCCCTCCCCCAATTAAATATCTTCCCATATCTTATGAAAGCAAATTACTGCGGATGCTGGAATCTGAAATAGAAGAGAAAATGCTGGAAAATCTCAGCAGGGTGTTGGTTAGTTTTGTCCCACTGAGACGAGGGAGGAATGGTGAGGTGAAGGAGCCTTGGATTACATTGAGTCATTGGACTTGTAACGTTAGCTCTTTTCTCTCCCTACAGATGCTGCCAGACCTGTTGAGATTTTCCAGCATTTTCCCTTCCCATGCCTTGTGACTCTATGACTCTTGTTATATGTCTGCTGTCCTTGTATGGGGGTTGGGTGCCGGAGGGGGTGGGCTTCAGCCACATCTACAGTGGGTGCTACCTTTTGCCCCCAAGATGCCAGCTCCTAGTACTCTGTGGAGGCCCATGGTGTGGTGTTATAGCTGACTTGTGCAAGGTGAATATATCATGGCAAGTACCAGGATAAAGGCTCGCACACCAACTGTACATTGATAGTATAGTAGCCCATGCAATTCCTATACCTCTCGCCATTGTCATATCAGGAGTCTCATTGTCCTGGCAAAGTCACATGTCATCTCACACTGTCTATCCATGCTGAGGGAGCAGATGATACACTCTCCTCTTTGGCATAAACGATTTCTGTGACCTCTCGGATGCTTCGATAGACGGCATGCTGAACTAAATTCGAGATGTCCCCGCATCCACCTGGAAAGTTCCGGATGCTCAAAAATGCAATGCCACTGTGACCTTGATGGCCAGCAGTTGTTCTCATCCTGGTGTGAAGCTCCATGGTGTGGTGTAAGAGGTGGCACAGTTCAGTGACTACCTCCTTGTTGAACCTGAGTCACTCTCAGGCATTGGTCCTGGGTCAGGTGCCAGTAAGCAAAGTGCTCCTAGAAAACAGGAGTTGACTGGAGCTCTCCTCATCTCCGCCTCCATCTTCACAGAGCTTTTCCTTGATGCAGCCTTAGCTCCATTTGTTGCTCATGTTACACACCATGAGGCACTACAGCTACTGTTCCCATATTTAGTCACCAAATAATGTGTCTCCATGATTCTAACCCTCTAAAACTACACCACGGTGCTTCTACAAGCTCAGCCTAAGCAGAAATGAGTTGAATGTAAGTTGTTGTCTGACCCTGCAGCTGCTGAATTCTGTTCAGAGGGTGACCAGTACATGCATTCATCGGAGAAGCATGGATTAAGTTCCTGAAACTACCCTCATATTATCTGCAATGCCAGTTTGGTGTTGTTTGAGCACCCACTCCTGATTCCTCTGGCACACACATACATATGGCACCATTTTCATCCTTCAGATTTTCCATGGTGTCAGCACCGGTAACACCCCAGAGCTAAGTACTCACGTTCAGTTGATTGATGGCAAGTTTCTGAGAACTGTCACATTGCCATTTGTGTGGATACAATACCACACTGTCATGAACATGGGTCTATCACATCGCCATTAATATTCAAACAAGGTGGTGACTGGACATTTATTGAGCAATGGCCAAGATTTGGCAGTTGGCGGTGATGGCACACCGCTTTAAAAAAATTGCTGCTTGCAATGTTTTAGTGGCCAATCTAGAAGGCTAATTTCTTTCTGATAACTGTTTGCATTTGTGCCTTCTACAGGGGATCTGAAGTAACCAGCAAGAGGCCAAGCAGCATGTAGGCCAGTGGTTCGCAAACGATGTGTCACGATCCCCAATTGGGGTCAGAGGTCACATCTGGGGTCATGAGCTCCCCCTCCTCCGATCAGCAACGGCGACTGCCCAGTCTGAGAGATCTGGCGGGATAGTTCTGGGCCCACTGGATCAATTCGGCCAAACAGCACAGGGGCAGACGGTGAGGCAAGGTGCCCTTTAACTTCAGAAAACATTGCTAGCGGCAAGAGCCAAGCGGGACTGGGAAATTTGTGTACTGACTTGGCCCAGCAGAGACTGGAGTGTGGGAAAATCTCGGAGGTCGTTGCAGCTGAGCCAGGAAGGTGAATGGCAGCTTCAAACTTGGCTGTGTTTCTGCTCCTGTCTGACTGTTGTGCAGGGTCCTTACCCCAGGCTAGTGAAACTGCCTCACATACAACAGCAGCTAGACCTAAAGGGGGGGTAAGGAAGGGAAGTGAATGTATGGAGTGTAAGGTGAGTGATTGTATGGAGCATAGGGGTTGGCGACGAGGGATTGAGAAGAGATGTATGTGTGTGGGGAAGGGAGGGTTGGGAAGAAGGACTGGTGAGTGTTTGTGTGTGGGTGTGTCGGTGTACGTGTGAATGTGCATTGTGTGGGGTGTTGGGAAGAGTTTGTTGAGTGTCTGAGTGCGAAAGAGTGGGTGGGAGGTTTGGGAAGAAAGAATGCAGATTGTGTGTGTGGGGATGGGGGAGGGTTATTGGGAAGAGGGGTTGTGGGGTTGGTGAATGTGTGAGTGCGAATGTTGGTGGGGTGTGAGGGGGGGTGCGTAGGAGTGGGTGTGGGAAGAGGGGTACCAGCACCAGGGCCTTGGGATCCCAACATCGGAATGAAATGAGGGCCCAGAGCCTGTGCTTACTGGCAGTGGGACCAGCTGAGTGACTTTACCATAGGTAGCCTCCTAATTGGCCATCTGTGGATCCACCATCCAATTAAAAAGAGTGGACAGGTTCCTGATACTGCTGGTCCAATCAGAGGGTTTGTAGATCTCTGAAGCCTGGGCAGCCCCACTGGGAGAGGATGGTCCTGCTGAGGCAGCTTAGAGACCTATGGAGCAACTCAAGATGGAGCCGCTGTCTTAGAAGTAAATCAAATAAAAATTCAGAATGGCCGACGAGGTCTCACCGATGGTTATGGCCACGCGGGCTTCTCCTGCCCACAGCCCCCACATTTTGGAGAGGACCCCCACTGATGACTTTTAATCGGTCGATCCGCGCTGGTGCATGTCCCGCGGAATAGGGCATCCGGAGGCTCGTTGAGCTTCCCGGGTTGATATTTGATATCGTAATTGTAGGTGGAGAGTTCGCTCCTCCACCTCAGAATTTTGTCGTTTTTAATTTTGCCCCTTTGCGAGTTGTCGAACATGAAGGCAACCGATCTTTGGTCGGTGATGAGGGTGAACCTCCTACCTGCGAGGTAGTGCCTCCAGTGACGGATAGCCTCCACAATGGCTTGTGCTTCTTTCTCGACTGAAGAGTGTCGGAGTTCTGAAGCGGAGAGGGCACGGGAGAAAAATGCAACTGGTCTCCCTGCCTGATTTAACGTGGCTGCAAGAGCTACCTCTGAGGCGTCGCTCTCAACCTGAAATGGGGTGGATTCATCCACCGCCCGCATGGTCGCTTTGGCGATGTCCTCCTTGATGCCATCGAAGGCCTGGCGTGCCTTGGCTGACAGGGGAAATCGTGTGGCCCTAAAGAGTGGGCGGGCTTTGTCCGCATATTGAGGGACCCACTGGGCGTAGTAGGAAAAGAAGCCCAAGCACCATTTCAGGGCCTTGGGGCAATGGGGGAGGGGGAGTTCTAAGATACGGGTCTGGGCCCAGGACTCCGTTTTCCACGACATAGCCGAGGATGGCTAGTCTGTTTGTGCGGAAAACGCATTTCTCCTTGTTGTACGTGAGATTCAGTTTCTGTGCCGTCTGGAGAAAACGGTGGAGGTTGGCGTCGTGGTCCTGCTGGTCACCCGCAGCCCGTACTGGTCCACCATTCGGTCCATTGCTCGTTGGAACACCGAGACCCCATTAGTGACGCCGAAAGGGACCAGGAGGAAATGGAAGAGGCGGCCATCGGCCTCGAATGCCGTGTAGTGGCAGTCCTCCAGGTGGATTGGGAGCTGGTGGTATGCAGACTTCAGATCCACCGTGGAAAAGAGCCGGTACTGGGCGATCTGGTTTACCATGTCTGCAATCCTGGGGAGGGGATACGCGTCGAGGAGCGTAAATCTATTTATGGTCTGACTGTAGTCGACCACCATACGGAATTTTTTCCCAGTCTTAACGACCACCACCTGAGCTCTCCAGGGACTATTGCTGGCCTCTATAACCCCCGCACTGAGTAGCCTTCGGACCTCTGTTCTGATAAATACCCTATCCTGCAGGCTGTATCGCCTGCTACGAGTGGCTACGGGTTTACAGTCCTTAGTGAGATTGGCGAAGAGAGGAGGGGGGGAATTCGCAGCGTAGCGAGGCTGCAGATCGTGAGTGGGGGCAGGGGCCCTCCGAAGCTGAGGGTGAGGCTCTTGAGGTTGCATTGGAAGTCTAGGCCTAATAAGAGTGGCGCGCAGAGTTCGGGCAACACGTAGAGTTTGAATTTCGACTAGCTAGTGCCTCGGATTGTGAGTGCCGCGGCGGTGCGCCCCTGGATCTGGACCGAGTGGGAGCCTGAAGCGAGCGAGATAGTTTGCTGCACGGGGAAAACGGGGAGCGAACAGCGTCTTACCAGGTCTGGATGTATGAAGCTCTCCATGCTCCCGGAGTCGAAGAGGCATGGCGTTTTGTACCCGTCGATATGGACCTCTGCCATCGAGTTTCGTAGATTCTTTGGTCGTGATTGGTCCAGGGTGACCGCGTTGAGTTGCGGGTAGTCGGCGGCTCGATCAGCTGTGCTGGAGTGGCCTCGTGTTGACTGCCCTCTGAGTTCTTAGTTGAATTCGAATTCTTCCGCAGAGTTGTCCGAGCGCGGAGATGCCGATCGGGCCCGTGGATCGCGGGCGGCGAGGAAGATGGCGTCCAAGTTGGCGGCCCCCATGAGTCGCACGTGGCCGGCCGCATGGTGGAGGTTTTCCAAGATGGTGACCCCCATGGACCGCACGTGGCCGGAGGGGGCGGAGTCGGGGCATAGGCCGCAGCGTTTCGAGCCCTGCAGGGCTGCGAGTGAAGGTAGCGGTTACTGCAAGTCGCTGGGGAGTTGGAAGCTGGGGCCCTTTTAGCGAGGCACACTCTTGGGTAATGGCCTTTTCGCCCACAGCTGCTGCAGGTCGCGTTGCGGGCTGGGCGGTGCTGCTGCGGGTGCTGGTTCTGGCCGCAGAAATGGCAGGCTGGAGCAGCATAGTGGCTGGCTGGAGTAGCATAGTGGCTGGCTGGTCGTGAACAAATGGCGAGCGTAAACTTCACCCGCGCGTGCAGTAGACTTAGCTTCTGATCCTCTATCGATTCGGCTGTGCTCCCTTCGGCCAGGTAGGCCTTGAAGCACCAGATCCAGTGGGAGAAGATTTCTTTAGCCTCTGCATCCTGCGGGTTGAGTTCCAGGCGTCCAGGCTTGGGGCCGATTCCATAATCGATTTTTACTGTTCTTAAGTCGATTAAATTGATGGAACCATCAATTCACAAGGTACGTGTTTCCGATATGAATCTAGGCTTTAATCGACTTACTTCAGAGCCAGCCTGTTACCCGTTGATGAACTCTTAGTGAACTCAGGCTGACTCTGGACAAGGGTATTTATACAGCTGCACTAGGGGGAGGAGTTGTGGGCGGAGCCAAGGGTGGAGCCCAGTACAAGTTCCTGAGTACTCCCAGAGCTACTCCCCCTAGTGGTAGGATAGCGCTACTGCGCTTACAAAGACAGTGTGAATTATCATATATACATATATATATTACATTCACCACACCCACATTGATTGATTGATTGATTTGTCACATGGACCGAAGTACAGTGAAAAGTATTTTTCTGCGGCCGAGGGAACGTACACAGTATGTACATAGTAGACAAAGAAAGAATAATCAACAGAGTACATTGACAAATGGTACGTTGACAAACATGATTGGTTACTGTGTGGAACAAGGGGCCAAACAAAGCAAATACATGATCAAGAGCAGCATAGGGTGTCGTCAGTAGTGTTCTTACAGGGAACAGATCAGTCCGAGGGAGAGTCGTTGAGGAGTCTTGTAGTTGTGGGGAAGAGGCTGTTCCTATATCTGGATGTGCGGGTCTTCAGACCTCTGTATCTTCTGCCCGACGGAAGGTTCTGGTAGAAGGCAAAGCCTGGATGGTGGGGGGGGGGGGGTTCTCTGATAATGCTGTCTGCCTTCCTGAGGCAGCGGGAAGTGTATACAGAATCAATGTGCGTGAGGGCAAGCTTGTGTGATGCATTGGGCACTCTGCACACTCTGCAGTTTCTTGCGATCTTGGACCGAGCAGTTGCCATACCAGGCTGTAATGCAGCTAGATAGGATGCTCTCTATGGCACATCTGTAGAAATTTGTGAGAGTCGATGCCAAATTTCTTTAGCTTCGATAGGAAGTAGAGACGGTGTTGGGTTTTCTTGACTGTTGCATCAACGTGAGTGGACCAGGACAGACAGTTGGTGATGGTGACCCCCGGGAACTTAAAGCTATCGACCATCTCCACTTCAGAGTCATTGGTGCAGACGGGAATGTGTGTCGTGCTACGCTTCCTGAAGTCGATGATCAATTCCTTGATCTTTCTGACATTTAGAGAGGATGTTTTCGGTACACCATGCAACCAAGTGATTTATCTCCCTTCTGTAGTCTGATTCGTCGTTGTTTAAGATACGACCCACCACAGTCATATTATCCGCAAAACTTACAGATTGAGTTGGAGTTAAATCTTGCCACACAGTCATGTGTGTGTATAGGGAGTACAGTATAGACTGAGCACACATCCTTGCGTGGCCCCGGTGTTGAGAACTATTTTGGAGGAGGTGCTGTTGCCTATCCTGACAGATTGCAGTCTGTTGGTGAGGAAGTCGAGGATCCAGCTGCACAGGGAGGGGTCAAGTCTAAGATTGCAGAGATTGGTTATAAATCATTTGGAAAATGTTGTCGAGGCTCTTCAATGGGAAACTGCTCAAGTCGAAAAGCAAGATTGAGCGCGACCTCTCCGGTCTCTTCAGTAAAGATCCTGTGACTGCTGAAGCCAATCTGACACGAATATTTGAAAACCAGCTGATTCTACCAGAAAAATAGCTGAATAGTAATGAATTGTCCTTAATATGACCTTTGAAGACTTCCGGTTGCGGTGATGCGGAGCTAAGCCGCACGTTCGGCAGCTCCCGCTATTAAAGGACTTTCGGGCCTATTTTAGGGCCCCAAACGGCGCTGTTTCGACGATTCCCGGTGGGGGAAGTTGTTTGGAGGAACATTCCCTGAAATTTATGGTGCGTACCCGGAATGGGGCAAAGGAAAAAGCTGCAGCAGCAACCCAGGAAAAGCGGGGGAAGAAGGACAAAATGGCGGCCTGCAGAGCACCCGAGGACTGGTGGAAGTGGGCGCAGGAGCAGCAAGCTGCTCTTCTGCGCTGATTTGCGGAGCTGAAGGCTGAGTTGCTGGACTCCCTGAATGCGACTACCAACAAGCTGCTTGAGACCCAGACAGCCCAGGGGGTGGCCATTCAGGAGTTGCAGCGGCAGGCCGCAGAGCGGGAGGAGGAGGCCGTGGTCCTCGTGGGGAAGGTGGAGTTGCACGAGGCATTTCACAAAAAGTGGCAGGACCGCTTGGAGGGGCTGGACTTTCGCACGAGGCAAAAGAATTTGAGGATCCTGGGCCTGGCGGAGGGGCTGGAGGGGTCGGACCTTCCGTCGTATGTGACCACAATGCTGAGCTCGTTGATGGGAGCGGGGTCCTTCCATTTGCCCCTGGAGCTTGAGGGAGCCCACAGAGTGCTGGCCAGGAGGCCCAAGACGAATGAACCCCCGTGGGCGGTGCTGGTGCGGTTCCACCGATTCAGTGACCGGGATTGTGTGCTGCGCTGGGCCAAGAAAGAGAGGAGCAGCAAGTGGGAGAATTTGGTAGTACGAATCTACCAGGATTGCAGTGCGGAGGTGACTAAGAGGCGGGCCGGGTTTAACCGGACGAACGCGGTGCTGCACGCCAAGCAGGTCAAATTTGGAATGCTGCAGCCTGCGCGTCTGTGGGTGACATATCAGGACCGGCACCACTACTTCGAGTCCCCGCAGGAGGCGTGGGCCTTTGTACAGGCGGAGAAGCTGGACTCGAACTAGGGTCTGGGGGCTGTGGGATCCGGTACACTACGGTCGTTGCTGTTTTTGTTGTTGCTGTTTTTGTAATTTTGACATGTTTTCTATGCTGGTTTTTGCTCTGTTTCCGGGTGGGTCTGTTGGGTATGGTTTTGTGTTATGTGGGGATTGTTGGGGGTTTGTTTTTTATTTTCTCTTCTGTACGGGGCTGGGGGATGGGGTGGAGCTGGAATTTGGGGAGCTGCGTCAGAAGGGTGGGGTGGGGCAGTGTGAAAGCGCGGGCTTTCCTCTGGTTTCCCGCGCTGCGGGGCAGGGGGGGTGGAGCTGGCGGTGGGGGCGTGGCCTCTACTGTGTTTTTTCCCCGCGCTGACGCGGTGCCAAGGAGGTGTGGCAGGAGGGGGGATGGGGGGATGACCCCATGTCGGGAGGGGCCGGGTTTTGGCGGGAGTTGCCGGGGTCAGCAGAAGTCAGCTGACTCACGGAAGTACCATGGAGGGTGTGTCGCGGCTAGGAGGGGTACTAGCCTGGGGGGGGGGGGAATACCGGGTTGCTGCTGGAAGGACCATGAGAGAGCTGGTGTGGGCCGGAGGGGTGAGAGGGGAGGCAGTATCGTCATAGGGGACGGGTCCGGCAGGGTATGCCGGCCTGGGGCGAGCAGTCGATGAGCTATGGCTAGTCGGCGGGGGAGGGGGGCGGGGTGCCCTCTGATCCGGCTGATCACCTGGAACGTGATGGCGCTGAATGGGCCGGTTAAGAGGGCTCGGGTATTTTCTCATTTGAAGGGGCTGAAGGCTGACGTGGCTATGCTCCAGGAGACCCACTTGAAGGTGACGGACCAGGTTCGTCTGAGGAAGGGGTGGGTGGGGCAGGTTTTTCGCTCAGGATTGGACGCGAAGAACCGGGGGGTGGCGATCCTGGTGGGGAAGAGGGTAGCGTTCGAGGCATCTGAGGTGGTGGCGGACAAGGAAGGCAGATATATTATGGTGAAGGGTAGGCTGCAGGGAGAGAAGGTGGTGCTGGTTAATGTGTATGCCCCGAATTGGGATGATGCCGGCTTTATGAGGCGCATGTTGGGCCGTATTCCGGACCTGGAGGCAGGGGGCTTGATCATGGGGGGAGACTTTAACACGGTGCTGGATCCCCCACTGGACCGGTCCAGTTCAAGGACGGGTAGGAGGCCGGCGGCGGCCAAGGTGCTGAGGGGGTTTATGGACAAGATGGGAGGGCTGGATCCCTGGAGGTTTGGGAGGCCGAGGGCGCGGGAGTATTCCTTTTTCTCCCATGTGCATAGGGTTTACTCCCAAATAGATTTTTTCGTCCTGAGCAGGGGATTGATCCCGAAGGTGCAGGATGCCGAGCATTCGGCCATTACAATTTCAGACCATGCTCCGCACTGGGTTGATCTGGAGATGGGGGAGGCGCGGGACCAGCGCCCGCTCTGGCGCCTGGATGTGGGGACGTTGGCTGATGAGGAGGTGTGTAGGAGGGTCCGGGGGAGTATTGAGGTGTATCTTGAGACCAATGACACGGGGGAGGTCCGGGTGGGGATGGTCTGGGAGGCTCTGAAAGCAGTGATCCGGGGGGAGCTGATCTCCATCCAGGCACATAGGGAAAGGAGGGAGAGGAGGGAGAGGGAGAGACTGGTGGGGGAGCTCCTAGACGTGGATAGGAGGTACGCGGAGGCCCCGGAGGAGAGGTTGCTGGGGGAACGGCGTAGTTTGCAGGCCAAGTTCGACTTGTTGACCACCAGAAAGGCGGAGACACAGTGGAGGAGGGCGCAGGGCGCGGTATATGAGGTTGGGGAGAAGGCGAGCAGGATGTTGGCGCATCAGCTCCGCAGGCGAGATGCGGCTAGAGAAATTGGTGGAGTGACGGATAAGGGTGGGAATGTGGTGCAGAAGGGGGCAGAGGTGAACGGGGTCTTTAGAGACTTTTACGAGGAACTGTACCAGTCGGAGCCACCGGTGGGGGGGGGGGGGGGGGGGGGAATGGAGAGCTTCATAGCTTCATGAACAGGCTACGCTTCCCAAAGGTGCAGGAGGAGCTGGTGGAAGGGCTGGGGGCGCCGATAGAGTTGGAGGAGCTAGTCAGGGGGATTGGTCAAATGCAGTCAGGTAAGGCGCCGTGGCCGGATGGGTTCCCGGTGGAATTTTATAAAAAGTATGCGGATCTGGTGGGCCCCCTGTTGGTGCGAGCCTTCAATGAGGCATGGGAGGGGGAGGCTTTGCCCCAGACTATGTCATGGGCGCTGATCTCTCTGATCCTGAAGCGGGATAAGGACCCCTTGCAGTGTGGATCATACAGTCCTATCTCGCTCCTCAATGTTGATGCTAAGTTGCTGCCGAAGATACTGGCCACCAGGATAGAGGACTGTGTGCCAGGGGTGATACACGAGGATCAGACACGATTTGTCAAGGGAAGACAGCTTAACACGAATGTGCGGAGATTGTTAAATGTTATTATGATGCCGGCGGTGGAGGGGGAGGCAGTGATAGTGGTGGCGCTGGATGCAGAGAAGGCGTTTGATAGAGTTGAGTGGGGTACCTGTGGGAGGTGCTGGAGCAGTTCGGATTCGGGGAGGGGTTCATCAAATGGGTGAGGCTGCTCTACGAGGCCCCGATGGCGGGTGTGGTTACCAATGGAAGGAGATCAGAGTACTTCAGGCTCAGCGCCGGCCCTAGGGTTGCTGGCGCCCCGGGCAAGTTGAACTTCGGCGCCCTTGGAGGGGGGCGGGGCTGAGAGAGGGGGGCGGGGCCGAGAGAGGGGGGGGGCCGAGAGAGGGGGGGGGACGAGAGGGGGGCAGGGCCGAGAGGGGGGCTGGGGCGAGCGGACCGAGGGGGGGGGAGCAGACCGGGGGGGGAGCGGACCGAGCGGGGGGAGCGGACGAGAGGGGGGGCGGACCCGAGGGGGGGGCGGACTCGAGGGGGGGCGGAGGGGGGGGCGGACCCGAGGGGGGGCGAGGGGGGCGGACCCGAGGGGGGGGGCGGGGGTCGGACCCGAGACCGGGGGGGGGGGGGGAGCGGACCGGACGGGGGGAGCGGGACCGGACGGGGGGGTCGGACCGAGGTGTCGGAACGGGGGGGGGGGCGGAATGGGGGGGGGCGCCCTGGGGGAGTGCGGCCACCTTGGGGGAGTGCGGCCACCGCGCATGCGCTGTTTGGCACCGGCCCAACTGCGCATGCGCGGGACCCGAGTCTCTGGCGCCCCCTAGCACATGGCGCCCAGGGCGACTGCCCGGGTTGCCGGTGCCTTGAGCCGGCCCTGTTCAGGCTCTACCGTGGGACCAGGCAGGGGTGCCCCCTGTCCCCCTTGCTTTTTGCACTGGCGATTGAACCTCTGGCTTTGGCGCTGAGGGATTCGGGGAGGTGGAGGGGTCCGGTGCGGGGTGGGGAAGAACATAGGGTATCGCTGTATGCGGACGACCTGCTGTTGTATGTGGCGGATCCAGAAGGGGGAATGCCGGGGGTGATAGAGCTGTTGGCTGAGTTTGGGAGCTTCTCGGGCTATAAGTTAAATCTGGGCAAGAGTGAGGTATTTGTAGTATACCCGGGTGATCAGGAGGAGGGAATTGGGAGGCTCCCGTTTAAGAGGGCAGTGAAGAGTTTCAGATACCTGGGGGTGCAGGTGGCCAGGAGTTGGGGGACTCTCCATAAGCTTAATTTTACCAGGCTTGTGGAGCAGATGGAGGAGGAATTTAAAAGGTGGGATATGGTGCCGCTATCGCTGGCGGGTAGAGTGACGGTTCAAAATGACGGTTCTCCCGAGGTTCTTGTTCCTTTTTCAGTGTTTGCCCATCTTTATCCCTAGGGCCTTTTTTAGGAGGGTGACTAGCAGCATCATTAGCTTTGTTTGGGAGCATGGGACCCCGAGGGTGAAGAGGGTCTTCTTGGAGCGGGGTAGAGATGGGGGGGGGGGGCTGGCGTTACCCAATCTCTCGGGGTATTATTGGGCAGCCAATAGGTTGATGGTGCATAAGTGGATGATGGAGGGAGAGGGGGCAGCATGGAAACGGTTGGAGATGGCATCCTGTGGAGGCACAAGCCTGGGGGCCCTGGTAATGGCGCCGTGGCCGCTCCCTCCTACGAGGTGTACCACGGGTCCGGTGGTGGCGGCTACCCTCAAGATTTAGGGGCAGTGGAGGCGACATGGGGGAAGTGGGGGGCTCGATGGAGGCTCCGTTAAGGGAGAACCATCGGTTCGTCCCGGGGAACATTGATGGGGGGGTTCCAGGGTTGGCACAGAGCGGGCATCAGACAGCTGAGGGACCTGTTCATGGATGGGAGGTTTGCGAGCCTGGGGGAGTTGGAGGAGAAATTTGGGCTCCCCTCGGGGAACATGTTCAGGTATCTGCAGGTAAAGGCGTTTGCTAGGCGGCAGGTGGAGGGATTCCCTTTGCTTCCCGCGAGGGGGGTGAGTGACAGGGTGCTTTCGGGGATCTGGGTCGGGGATGGGAAGATATCTGATATATACAAGGTAATGCAGGAGGTGGAGGAGGCGTCAGTAGAGGAGCTAAAGGCTAAGTGGGAGGGGGAACTAGGGGAACAGATCGAAGATGGGACATGGGCTGATGCCCTGGAGAGGGTTAACTCTTCCTCCTCATGTGCGCGGCTTAGCCTCATCCAATTCAAGGTGCTGCATAGGGCCCACATGACTGGGACGAGGATGAGTAGGTTCTTTGGGGGCGAAGACAGGTGTGTCAGGTGTTCGGGTAGTCCAGCGAACCATGCCCATATGTTCTGGGCATGCCCGGCACTGGAGGAATTCTGGAGGGGGGTGGCGAGGACGGTGTCAAGGGTGGTGGAATCCAGGGTCAAGCCAGGCTGGGGACTCGCGATTTTTGGGGTTGGGGTGGAGCCGGGAGTACAGGAGGTGAAAGAGGCCGGTGTTCTGGCCTTTGCGTCCCTAGTAGCCCGGCGGAGGATCTTGCTACAGTGGAAGGATGCGAGACCCCCAAGCGTGGAGACCTGGATCAATGACATGGCGGGTTTTATTAAGCTAGAGAAGGTCAAATTTTCCCTGAGAGGATCGGTACAAGGGTTCTTTAGGCGGTGGCAGCCTTTCCTCGACATACTGGCTCAGTGATAGGGTACTGGTTCAGCAGCAGCAGCAACCCGGGGGGGGGGGGGGGGACGTTGACTATGTTTACTTATTTAATTTAATTTATTTTTAAGTTCTCTTGTTGTTCACTGGGTTTGGGGGGGGGGGGTGAGATACATGCGTTGATACGGACTTGGGGCTGGTACAGTTATTATGGTGTTTTATTGTTGCTTTTCATTGTTTGATGTTATATTTTCTGTAAAAAATGTCAATAAAAATTATTTTTAAAAAAAATATGACCTTTGAATATGAAAATAGGCTGACTGCTTACATGGAACAGGCGGCAATCTGCTTCACAGCATGTCACTAGGCATCTCCCCTGATGGCAGGACTGCAGTCACTGTCCCTGTTATTTTACTGGTCCACGCCCCCTCTGCAACTGTGTCCACCACCCAGGGACCAGTACAAATCTGTTGAAGAATTTTAATTGTACAGCTATAATACAATTTTAATATTCAATTCTTTTTTCAAAACAAACTGTAGATCTTTTAGAATTTTAACAGCAGTTAAAATCATTTGAGTGAGCTGTGTTTGTGCACATTGGGATTCAGCGGAGAGCCTTTTGATTAAACAAAGCTGATGTTATGGAGTTAAAAATAAACCAATGACACTGCGATGATGCAGACAGAAATAAATGGCAGGGAAAATGATTTTACAGAAGTACTGAGGCAGGAAGGCTCTGCAAGTGAATCATTTACATTACCTCACCATTGATACCACAACATACTCCGAATACCAATAAAGCTTATTACAGATAATGCCACTTCTGACAAGAATATTGAGAGCCCAAGCCTCTGCTTTCTAGCAATTTTTTTGAAAAAGGTTTTGGATAATTTTTCTCTTTTTTTCAAACAATTTTTATTGCATTTTACATTTGTACACGATACAGCAGGTGATTGAGACGGTTATTATGTACAATTTACATGCTTTTCTTTCATCGGTCCTCCCCCGCCCCTCTCTTGCTCCCCCTCCCCATCCTTCCCCCCTCTCCTTTTTGTCGTCAGGTTCCATCTTAGGCCCTCTCTTCTATCCTCGATATTATAGCCTATCTTTCATCTTGTATTTGTTGTTGTTGCCCCTATGGCTTTGTTGGATTCGCTCTTTTCCCGTGTCTCCTCCTGATATTTCCCTCGCTGCTCCCTCTCCTTGTTCCCGTCTGCTCTGTGTAGTCCTGTCGGCACCCATTGGTCCCACCCACCCCCCTCCCATCCTATCCGCTATTGGCCTCGAACAGGTCTTGGAACAGGCTGATAAATAGCCCCCACGCTTTGTGGAAGCCATCGTCCGACCCTCAGATGGTGCATTTGATCATTTCCACATGGAGAAATTCCGAAAGGTCAGCAAGCCATTCTGCAGCTGTGGGTGGTGCTGCTGATCGCCAGCCAAGCAGGATTCTCCGGCATGCGATTAAGGAAGCAAAAGCAAGGGCATCGGCCCTCTTCCCCATGTGTAGTTCTGGCTGGTCCGATATCCTGAAGACTGCCACTCTCGCGCACGGCTCCACACTCACCCCCGAAGGCTGTCCAGAACCCGACGAGTTTGGGAGAGGCCCAGAAAAGGTGGGTGTGGTTGGCCGGGCCTCCCTGGCACCATTCACTGTTATCCTCCACCTCCAGGAAGGACTTATTCATTCGGGTTCTGGTTAAGTGCGCTCTGTGCACCATTTTAAACTGTATAAGGCCTTGCGCAGGAGGAGGTGGAGATGCCCCTACTCAGTGATTCGCTCCAGAATATTCGTCCCCACCGCATTTCCATCCTGAGTTCGTCTTCCCCTTTCTGTCTTGCTCCGTCTAGTAGTGCTGGATTATTTCTCGATAAGAAATAGCAACTGTGATTGATTGACAAATACAGGCCTGAATTGTTCCTTCTTCCTGACACAATGGCGCATGACTCATTTACATCTCAGTTCTATCAACAGCATGATTCACTAATAAAAATCACTGGTAAAATGATATGTACAGCTGAGTGTAAAATGAGTGTACAGCTCTTTGTGGCCAGACCCAGTCAAGTGAGACGTCAGCAACTTTGTAGCTATTTGACCGAATGTGATTGCAATTGTTTATTCACTTGCTCTATTGCAAAAGTGGTCATCATTGATAACAGTTTTGACTTTCTGGACAGTTTGCTTGACCTAATTTTGTTGAGAGACCGCTGGAGGAACATGGATGGTCTTTGGAATGGTTCCATTGAAATGACAACACAGTGGTAGGTCCACACAATCCTCCTCTGAATCTACTTGATCTATTTTTATTCTCTGGCATGTTTCACCAATCCCGTCACATTGTGACAGGGGACTGGAGAATCTTTGCGGAAATTCCATGGAGTACTACTTCTAAGGAATGACAGAGCACGGATGATTTTCCATCCTCCCACACAGCCGTGTCCCCTGCCCCTCTATCAATGGGTGGGAACCAGGAGCAAGGCATTTCTCTCTCTATCCCAGGGTCAGTGGATAAAGAGGAACTCTGAGCCTCACTCAAGTGGCTGTTAATTTATTTTGTGAAGTTGCTCAGCAATTGTGGGGAGATTGGTCAACTGTCGAGAGGATCACAGCCAAATCAGGGGCTGAATTCTCCGTAGCTGGAATTGTGATCAGCGATCAAGTGGAGAATGGACTCCGACGTCGGAATTGGCACAGGCGGCGGTATGGTGCAGGTTTGCGAAGCTCCACCCCTCCAAATCGGAGTCATCGGGACGCACGTCGCACGCACTGCAACGCGTTGGCACGTCATCAGCCAGCCCACCTATGATGCTCTTCCCCCGATGGGCTGAGTTCCCGGCGGCACGGGCCATGTCTTTAGGAGCCCGAAGCATTGCTCGATCACGCTCCTTGTTGCTGTTTGGACATCGTTGTAGCGGTCACCATGTCGGTCTGTGGCCTCCTGATAGGCATCAGTATCCACGACTGCTGTGGATAACCCCTGTTGCCCAGGAGCCAACCCCCCAACTGGGGGGGGGGGCATCTCGAACAAGTCCAGAATCGTCAAGTGTGCCAGGATGAAGGCGGGTATCGGGCGCAAAGGCGAATGATACGTAACTGATGGTCACGTACCAACTGCACGTTCATTGAGTGGTACCCCTATCAGTTGGTGTGGAGCTGTCTGTCATCTGCAGGTGCATTCCGTCGATCACCCCCTGGACCCAGGGCACCCTGGCGATGGCAGCGATCCTCGCTGCCCGGGCATCCTGGTGGGCTCGTTCCACATTGAAGTGGATGTATTGAGCTGTCTGGGCATCTAGGTATTGACGGTGTGGATGTACTTGTACACTGAATTCTATGAGCTCCCTGACAGGTCCCCACTTGGCGCCTGCATGGACCCTGTCGCGTAGATGCTCAAGGCGACCGTCACCTTGATGGCCATTGGAAGTGGGTGTCCTTCCCCATCACCCCCCCCCCCCCCCCCTCCCCCCCCCCGATGCCAGGTGTGCTATCATCTGACAGTTATGTCGCACTGTCTCTCTGCTCAGCCGGAGTCTCTGACGGCATGCCCAATCTGGGAGGCCCTCGAATGACAGGCACCTGCCTGTACACACATAGCTTCATGCGGCGCCTCCTTGGCACCTCCTTCTCCTCAGCCTGTTAGACAGCTGTCTCTCCAACCTGAGCAGCTGCCACCTGCCCCTCTGTGGCATGCTGCACTGCTGTCCGCTCTGCTGCTGCCCGCTCCAGCTTCCTCCTCCTCCTTGAGCATCGCCCACTCGTACAGCCACAGGGCACCCCCAGGGCTGCGGCAACGAGCAGGAAGGTGGCCATTGCTGGTTGAATTCCTTTATCTATTGTCTGCAGGGGGTGAGAGTCCAACAAGTTAGCATGGTGCGTACCCCCGTGCCCAACCAGGTCTACCGGGCTACATGGTGGCCCGGTTGGTACTGCGGGCTCTTCCCCCACATGTAACCCCCTTCAATCCCAGCACCTCTGGCCTCATCGGTGTCCAGCACTATGGGGGCCTCTGGCCCTGGCACCTGTCCCTGATGCTAGAGTACCATCAGCTGGCACTGCCCTTGCCAAGGGTGCACTCCGCAGTCCCCATAGGGGCTACTGTGCATGTTGCCCTGGGTGGCCAACCAGCGGGTGGTGGCAACATGGGTGGGCGGAGGTGTGGTGGAGGGTGGGGTAGGGGGGTGGGGGAACCCATTCGGCCAGTGTCACTCTGCAGAACCATGGACCGAGGTGGGTGATCAGTGGGGTGCACAGAAAGATGTTTGTGATAATGGCAGTCCATGCCTGCACACCGCCCCAGTAGCTTGGTGGGGGGGGGGGGGGGTTACCCCAGCCGCTCGGCCTGTTCACCCCTGTTTCCCCCCCCCCTCCTACTGCCCTGGCTGCCCCCCCCCCCCCCCCCCCCCCCAGCCAGCCCAGCCAGTGTCCAGACCAGCAGCCCAAAGTTTCTCCTCTCTGTGTCCTACATTCTCTCTCTCCCTCAGCAGCCACGACACCAGTTTCACAACTTTTAAAGCACAAATGAATCGCGCCTTCAGGAACGTGGCCCATCGGAGGAGGAGAATCGCGGAGGCCCCGGAGAATACCGGGTCAGACCCGCTAATGATATGCAAACAATGTTTACTGTACGTGCGTTTTGGAACGCATTGACGCTGCTGTCAGGATGACGAAGATTTGCAATTTGGCGTCAAATTGGGGCCCGCCGCAATTTTGGCGTCAAAACCAATTCCCCGCCCAATCGTGTTTCATGATTCCGCTGTCAGCCAACGCAGAATCCTGCCCAGGAGTTCAAATGTTACCTCAGCAGTTTGGCTGTGAAGACATATATCCCCCCCCCCCCCCCCCCCCCCCCCACACACACACACAGGAGTTCCCCCTCTTAAGTAGCTATTATGTTAGATACTTTTGGTTGACAATGGATGTCAGAACATCAGAGCAAGTCAGTGGACGTCCATTGCTATGCTAACTCACAGCATTGTGCTGTTAGTATTAAGTAATCTTCTGACAATAATTCTCTCTAACTACCCTCAAACATGGTATACAGTTTGATATCAGATGGTCTTTATATTATTCTAGAAGTAATAAGCAGATGTTTGACATAGGGATCAACTCATCCCCCTGTCCCTCATCCTCTGATGCCCAAAAATCTTTATGCAATTGGAATGAATAAGAATGCTCTTCCTGACTCCACAAAAACTGTGGACCCCCACCCCAAGTGACCTCCCTGCACTGCTCCTATTCCTACCTTGCCAGCTCCCAGCCCGCCAGCCCACTCCTCGCTGGAGGCCAAAGTCTTTTTCAGAATAAATTACGTAAGCTGCTTCCAGGTGCTTCTCTGGCACCAGCACTTAATGTGATTTATTCTGATGACGCCCGAGTATCTCACCGGGTTTCTTTATTCCAGAATCGGGATCTGTTTGGGCATCAAGAAATGTGGAGTTCAATTTTGTCACATATCTCCAGGTATTGGAGGGGTGGACTTTGCCTGGTCAATTGTGTTTTTGTCCTCTCCAAATCTGATGCCTGGCTCGATGCCGAGTTGCCAACCTGGCTTCATTCTCCTTGCAATTTTTTGGTCACTATTTTGTACAATTAAGTGGCTTGCTGGACCATTTCAGGGGGCAGTCTAGAGTTATCCATGTTGCAGAGGGGCGGGAGACACATATAATCAAGACCTGGTTCAAACAGCGGGCATGTTAGTGTTGTGTTCTTATGATAAGTCCTGGAGTGTATTTACTGTAAGACACAAGATACCAATCACTCATAAGAGATTGGTAAACTGGTTAAATTGGTTGTGGGTTCATTTATTAATATTAGGCACATTGTAACAACTATACATAGGTTTAGAACTTGCCGATATTAGGAACTATATTCTGCTTACAGTTAAAGTGAGGTATAGACACATATACATCTTCTTAAAGGCATACTACAACAGTGAATTAACCCAATAGGTTTTCACAACAATTTGATAGTTTCATTACTTAGGAACATAGGAACATAGGTGCAATGTTCTTGTCGGGTGGCAGTGTTTTTCTCAGTGGTTAATACCATCCAAACCCACTCCTGGTACCAGGTAATGCTCTTGTCGGATGGCCTGATTTATGTTACAAGAACATTCGTAGCTAAAGCTATAAACAATTTATTAACAGTGGGTAAACTATATACAAAACAACAGATGAAAATAGTAAGATCAAGCACAAGCAACCTCTCTCCA
Source organism: Scyliorhinus canicula (assembly GCF_902713615.1). Classification (NCBI taxonomy): domain Eukaryota; kingdom Metazoa; phylum Chordata; class Chondrichthyes; order Carcharhiniformes; family Scyliorhinidae; genus Scyliorhinus; species Scyliorhinus canicula. Next base: position 240,636,191 of record NC_052148.1, on the reverse strand, counting down.
GCATTCAGACTGTAGGGTCACCTGACTCTAACATTCACTTATATACTAGTGAGACTCATAGTGGTCAGTCGGTGAATTACAATACAACCATGGTATTACTACATCCCCTTTCCTTTGAAGGAATACATTAATATATCTTCATTATATTTACATTGTATTATTTTATTTTTTAACTTTTAAAACTGGTTTAACAAAAAAATATATAAGAACAGCAAGCAGAGTATGTACAAATAGTCCAAATTTATAAATGGAGTTGATCAGGTTTTCTGACTCTGGTTGATCTTCTCAAAGTTTGACCTTGCTGCTCAGAACTTGTAGATTCAATGTTCTCCATGACATTCTCATCCTTAGGAACATAAGAACATAAGAACTAGGAGCAGAAGTAGACCGTCCGGCCCTTCGAGCCTACTCTGCTATTCTATAAGATCATGGCTGATCTATTCGTGGTCTCAGAACCACTTACCCGAATTCTCGCCATATCCCGTAATTCCTTTATTTTTCAAAAAAACTACTACCCTATCTTTAAATATATTCAATGAAGTAGCGTCTACTACTCCTTTCGGTAGGGAATTCCATACTTTAACCACCCTCTGAGTGAAGAAGCTCCTCCTTGATTCAGCTGAACTATCTGACACTGTAGCTGACATTGATGCACAATGGTAGCACCAGGGTCCCAGGTTCAATACTCGGCTAGGGACACTGTGCGGTTTCCTCCGGGTGCTCCGGTTTCCTTCCACAAGTCCCGAAAGATGTGCTCTTTAGGTAATTTGGACATTCTGAATTCTCTCTGTGTGTACCCAAACAGGCACTGGAATGTGGCGACTAGGGACTTTTCACAGCACTTCATTGCAGTGTTAACGTAAACCTACTTGTGACAATAAGCATTATTATTATTCTGACGTTGATTCATTACCCATCACGTTGTTGTGAAAGTCTTTGGTTTTCAAGCGTGCGTGATAATTTCTTCCTAAAACCAACCCTCCCTCTGTCTGTACATTATAGGAACAAGGTGCTATTTCTTCAAGTTCAATGGCTTTTCTCGATCAATTACCTGAATCTTCTACTCCCACAATGTCATCACTACTCAGAGGTGGTAAAGTTCCAGACACTCTGTCATGGAACTGCTTTTGTTTTGCTTTAATGTTTTGCATTTCCTGCAGTACCACCCCATTCTCCTCCTTCTTTGCCAAGTACGGAGGTGTGATACGCAACCTTCTATTCATGAGTAACTCTGCTAGCGATCTATCATGCGACAATGGTGATGCTCTGTAACTCAATAGTGCGAGATGTGGATCAGATTGGCTGTCCATTGGTTTCTTCAACAATTGCTTAACAATAAGTAAACCTTTTTCAGTTTTTCCATTGGCTTGAGACTACAATGGACTCAATGTGACATGATTGAAATCATACGTGACTGTGAAGTGTTGCCTGCCACTCTTCACAGCTAAAACAAGGACTGTTGTCACGGACAATGACTTGCAGAATTCCAGTGTCTGGCAAAAATTGACTTGGTATGCAGTATTACACTGCTTGCCATTATGCTTGACAGTGGAGCCATTTCAGGATAGTTTGAAATATAGTCTATGATAGCTAAATAATCTTTCTCTTTTAGGTGAAAGAGATCAATAGCTACTTTCTGCCATGGAGCCGTAGGTAAATCAGATATTTGCATAGGTTCTCTTGTTTGCTTGCAACAATGCGTCTGGCATGTGTCACAACAACTGACCATCCTGTCAATATCCTGGTTTATACCTGGCCAGTAAACAGTCACGAGCTCTCCATTTATATTTTTCAATCCCAAGATGTCCTTCCTGTATCCTCTTAAGTATATCCTTGCGAAGAGATTGAGGTATGACTATTGTGTTCAAATGAAGCACCACTCTATTCCTGATAATGAATTCAGATCTTGTATTGTAGAACTCCATACATTGACCTCTGGGTCAGTGTGAGTTGATGTTCCTGATCACTTCTTGAAGAGTTTGATCCTTCCTGGTCTCTTCTTGGATCTCATGTAGTTTCGTATTTGATACTGGTAGTAGTGTGGAAATACGATTGACATGCAAATCTACATCTTCAGTAATTTCACTATGAATACTTTGTATCAGCACTCTCGATAATGCATATGCTAAGAACAAATATATGCCTGGCATGTAGATGATATTGAAGTCATAGCATTGTAATTTCATCATCAACCTCTGAATGCGTGGTGACATCTGGTTGAGATTTCTTTTTGACGATGTAAATCAAAGGACGATGATCTGTCTCAACTGTGAAAGTTGGAAGCCCATAGACGTAGTCGTGGAATTTCTCTAAGCCTACAACCAAACCCTGGCATTCTTTTTCGATTTGAGCATACCTCTGCTCTGTTGTCATCATGGATTGTGATGCATACACGACTGGTTTCCAATTGTCATGCTCGTGTTGCAGAAGAACTGCTCCCAGACCATCTTTGGACGCGTCTGTTGACACTATAATCTGCTTAGATGGGTCAAAAAATGTGAGAACTGGTGGGGTGGTTCGTTAAATCTTGAACTACTTCCACTCTTGCTCATGTTGCTCAGTCCAAGTGAAATCCGTTGTCTTGTGCAGGAGATCATGTAGATATGCTGTTTTTGCTGACAGGTTTGGAAAGAATTTCCCTATAAAATTGATCACACCCATCACTCTTAAGATGGCTTTCTTGTTGTGTGGTTTTGGCAAGTTGAGATTTTTGGATTTTGTCCTGGTCAGGTTCGATGCCATGCGATGAGCGTGGAGTGTGACCTCAGTTACTCCAAATTGTCATTTTTGCTTGTTGAGCTTCAGCCCATTTCTCCTGATGCTCATTAGAACTTTAAGCAACCTCGTATTGTACTCTTCTATGGTTGAGCCCCAAACAGTTATATCATCCACGTACACATGTATACCTTCGATGCCTTCGATTATGTGTTCCGTTGTACAGTGAAAAATTTCTGATGCCGAAATTTAGCCGAACGGCATTCTCTGAAAGCAGCACCATCCAATGATGTATTAAAGTGCAGTATTTTGTACTTTTTTTTTCTAGCTTTAGTTGCCAGAAACCCTGAGATGCATCAAGTTCCGTAAAGAATTGTGCACCAGCCATCTCAGATGTGATCTCCTCACACTTTAGTATTTGGTAATGTTCTCTTTTGATATTCTCGTTAAGATCTTTAGGATCCATGCATATGCGATTATAGCCATTCTTTTTCTTTGCACAAACCATGGAGTTTACCCAGTTGGTAGGATTTTGTGATTTCTTCGATTTGGCTGAATTTTTAGATTTTTTAAATCAGTCATGCTGATTAAATTGGCTTTAGCACCAGTGTCTAACTTCAATTGGACCATTGTACTGTTCAAGTAGGCAGCACAGGGAGCACAGTGGTTAGCACAATTGCTTCACAGATTCAGGGTCCTAGGTTCGATTCCCAGCTTGGGTCACTGTCTATGCGGAGTCTGCACATTCTTCCCGTGTCTGCGTGGGTTTCCTCCGGGTGCTCCGGTTTTCTCCCACAGTCAAAAGATGTGCAGGTTAGGTGGATTGGCCTTGATAGATTGCCCTTAATGTCCAAAAAGGTTAGGTGAGGTTACTGGGTTACGGGGATAGGGTGGAGGCATGGGCTTAAGTAAGGGCCTATGCAGACTCAATGGCCGGATGGCCTCCTTCTGCACTGTAAATTCTATGGTTCTAGTAGCAGCCATCTGTCTTCATCAACTGCATTTATTTTAAATGGAGTATCAGTTTGCATTTTTTTTTAAATGCTGGAGAATTTTTTGATGTCTCCAAAAATTTATTCTTCTCTGTTATTACTCCAACAAGCAATAATGTTTCATCGCTGGAGACCGTGTCTTCCACTGTGCTGACTGACCTGCGGCTGACCTTCGAGTAAAAATTCTGAGCAAAGTGATTTTTTTCTTTGCATCTGTAACAAAACCTGCCAAATGCTGGACGCTGCCTTAGTTTGTGCCTTTGAGCACATCTTTTACACAGAAATACTTTGTCCAGATCTTTTTACTTTTTTTTTTTTACTTACTTAAAATAATTTTAGAGTACCCAATTCATTTTTTCCAATTAAGGGGAAATTTAGTGTGGCCAAATCACCTAGCCTGTACATCTTTGGGTTGTGGGGACGAAACCCACGCAAACACGGGGAGAATGTGCAAACTCGACACAGACAGTGACCCAGGGCAGGGATCAAACCTGGGACCACTTTTTCCTGATCTTTAACCTGTTTGATGGTGTGCTAGGAGCTGCAAGAACTTTCTATGGACATTTCCCGCCTTTTTGGAAAAAGGGCGGTTTGCCTTCAAGAAGACGCCAGCATTACTGGGAAACATTTTAGAATGCTGTGCTGCTAGCTTGTGAGCCTGACAAAACTAAATTGTTTGTTCCAAAGACAGCTCCGATTCCCTCTGCAACCGTTCCCTCAGCTTATTTTCATTCTCATCAAACACAATCTGGTCCCGAATCATGGAAGTTTCCACTGCAGAAAAATTACAGGCTTTAGTTTTTAAACTTTAAATCAGTGATGATCCATGGAATCTTCTGTCTTCTGTAAACATGGTCTAAACACAGTGTTCATCAATTTCATTCTTTATGAGGCTGCAATGTGCATCAAACCTTCAAATTACATCGTTAAAATTTTTACTATCTTTATCGTTTGCAAATTTGAACATATTAAACACAGCAATTGCTTCGGGCCCTGCCACTGTTAGGAGCATCGCTACCTTACATGAATCTGATTGATCTTCTAAATTTACTGCAGTAAGAAACAGATTAAATTGTTGTTTAAACACACGCCAGTTGCTGTCCACGTTACCATGAAATCTGAGAATCATTGGTGGCCTTGAGGACTCCATTCTTGCAGTCTACAAAATCTTCAAATCTCGGTGGACCTCATGGCAGGCTGATAAGTTTTCCTTCTCAGTGCTTAATACCATTCAACCCCACTCCTTTTAAAAAAAAAAAATTTAGAGTACCCAATTCATTTTTTCCAATTAAGGGGCAATTTAGCGTGGCCAATCCACCTAGCCTGCACATCTTTGGGTTGTGCGAGTGAAACCCACGCAAACACGGGGAGAATGTGCAAACTCCACACGGACAGTGACCCAGAGCCGGGATCGAACCTGGGACCTCGGCGCCGTGAGGCTGCAGGGCTAACCCACTGCGCCACCGTGCTGCCCCTCAACCCCACTCCTGATACCATGTAATGTTCTTGTCGGGTGACCTGATTTATATTACAAGAACACTTGTAGCTAAAGCTATAAACAATTTATTTACATAAACTATGGGTAAACAATATACAAAACTACAGATGAATAATAGTAAGATCAAGAACAAGCAACCTCTCTCCAGCTTCCTCCAGCCAGTCTGAGGGGTCACCTGACTCTAACATTCACTCATATCTAGTGAGACTCCTAGGTGGTCAGGCAGTGAATTACAACACAACCATGATATCACCACAATAGGTATTAGGAGCAGAAGTAGGTAATTCAGCCCTTCGAGCCTGCTCCACCACTCAATCAGATCATGGCTGATCTCTTCCTAGTCTCTAATCCACCACCCTACATGTTCCCATATACTGTAACCCATTGCTTATCAGAAATATATCTATCTCCTTTTTGAAACCATTTAGATTACACTGCACTATGAGGCAGTGAGTTCTACAAATTCACCACCCTCTGCGAAAGTAGTTCCTCCTCATCTCAGTTCCAAATCTACCACCTCTCAACCTATATCTGTGATGTCTCATTTTAGATTGCCCTACATTTAGGTGTATGTTTATTTCATCAATCCCTTTTAACATCTTATATCTCTTGATCAGATCCCCCCTCATCCTTCTAAACTCCATTGAGTATAATCCCAAACTGTTTAATCTCTCCTTTCATCCCCAGAATCAATTTGGTGGACCTCCTCTGAACTGCCTCCAATGCCACCACATCCTTCCTCAAATAAGGAGACCAAAACTGGACACAATGCTCCAGATGTGGTCTCACCAACGCCCTGTACAATTGCAACAACACTTGTCAACTTTTGTGCTTCAGTCCTTTTGCTATAAACGTTAACATTCCATTTGCCTTTTTAATTATATGCTGTACCCTGCACACCGACTTTCTGCAATTCGTCAACGCTAGCTTTTTGTTGAAAGTGTACTTAATTAACTAAACTCAAATTCACAAACTGCTGTTGTAAGATTGAACTCATGTCTTTGGATTACGTAGTCGAGGCCTCTGAACTATTTGTCCACTAGCCTTTTATGGAATTAAATAATGTGAATACTGAATGAAACCCAATTATAAAGCATTGTCAAATGCTGTTTAAGTGAAGTTACATAAATGCTACTTTCTGTTGTTGAAAATGCACACTGCAGAAAACCCAGAATACTTTCAGTCAGGATTTCAGGAAGTAGTCTGTGTCCAACAAAGAAAACTTCTGCATTTTTACCAACACTACCTCTTTCTTTATGATGTGAATATGAACTGAGACATCACAGGCAGGAAGGTGAATCTCATTGACAATGTTGAATCGTGTCAGATACTTTTCACCCTTGAGATTATTCTCAGATGTAGAGATGTAGGAATGGTGTTTAAAAAAGGCATATACACAATGAATCATAGAATTTACAGTGCAAAAGGAGGCCATTTGGCCCATCCAGACTGCACTGGCCCTTGGAAAGAGCACCCTCCACCCTATCCCCGTAACCCAGTAACCCCACCCAATGATAATACAACACAACACTGGTAATAAGATACGTGGAAAAGAGATTTTGGTTTCACCTCATGCTAAAGAAGCTAGCTTTGTGAGGATATATCTTATCCCCCAAGAGCGCCTTATGTTAGGTATTTCCGGTTGTCTAACTTTACAGTGGATGTCAGGACATCCGAGCAAGTCAGTGGACGTCCATTGCAATGCTATCTCACAGCATTGTGCTGTTAAGCAACTTTCTGACAATAATTCCCTCAAATATGGTATAGATTTTGATATCTGATAACCTTCGTATTTTTCTTGACGTAATAACCGGAAGCTTGACCTAGGGATTAAATTATGTCATAGCCCCCCCCCCCCGCCTGCCCGCCCCCCCCCCCCCCCTCCCCTCCCTCATCCCTCACCCCTGCGTACGATAGACGCATATTTGGAATTGCAACAGAAAAATTCAATATAAATAAGTCACAAACTAACTGTGACGGTCATATGTGGCGTGGATTAAGTTGCATTTTATTTTCACATGAGGAAATGCAACATGTTTAACCCTTATTGAAGGCAGTCCCAAGTGTGGAGTCCTGATATCCTATCAGCACAAGCAGTGAAGAAAACCCAGAATGCTTACACCGATGTTCCATTTCTTTGTGATGGATCATTTTCAACAAAGCAGGGTTTAATATTGCAATCAATAGTGAAGCTGACTCTCCTCTCTACTTATCTGTGAGATTAACATTTTTAGCTGGATCAGTTGAGTCATTGACTCTCCTCAAGACACATGTGTATTCTTTATGTATTAACATTCTTAGATCACATTTACTTACAGCTGAATACTAATGTGTCATTGGATGCTAAGAAACCTTATAATTTAATGATATTGATATTATTTGTTCAGCTTCCAAGATTTATGTTCACATCAGTGAAAATTACAATGTTACCCACCCTGAACATACCGAACCGTTCAGTGATATTGAAGAAACAGTTAGAAACCCATGCAAGACCAGTGCCTCAGGCATATCTATCCTTGGGATCTGGTCATTCTTGTCACTTTTGGCAAAATGTCTACTTCTAAACATTTATTTTAGGATTACAAAGAAGAAAAGTACAGCACAGGAACAGGCCCTTCGGCCCTCAAAGCCTGTGCCAACCATGCTGCCCATCTAAACTAAAATCTTCTGCACTTCCGGGGTCTGTATTCCTCTATTCCCAACCTATTCATGTGTTTGTCAAGGCGTCCCTTAAACGTCACTATCGTCCTTGCTTCCACCACCTCCTCCGGCAGCGAGTTACAGGCACCCACTACCCTCTGTGTAAAAGACTTGCCTTGTACATCTCCTCTAAACCTTGGCCCTCGCACCTTAAACCTAAGCCCTCTAGTAATTGACCCTTCTACCCTGGGAAAAAGCCTCTGACTATTCCACCCGTTTTGCCCCTTTCAGTGACCTGTGGACCTATACACCTAGATCTCTCTGACTGTCAATACTCTTGAGGGTTCTACCATTCACTGTATATTCCCTACCTGCATTCCCTACATTCCAAAATGGATTACCTCACATTTGTCTGGATTAAACTCCATCTGCCATCTCTCCGCCCAAGTCTCCAAACGATCTAAATCCTGCTGTATCCTCTGATAGTCCTCATCGCTATCCGCAATTCCACTAACCTTTGTGTCGTCTGCAAACTTACTAATCAGACCAGTTACATTTTCCTCCAAATCATTTATATATACTACGAACAGCAAAGGTCCCAGCACTGATCCCTGCGGAACACCACTAGTCACAGCCCTCCAATTAGAAAAACACCCTTCCATTGATACTCTCTGCCTTCTATGACCTAGCCAGTTCTCTATCCATCTTGCCAGCTCACCCCTGATACCTTGTGACTTCATCTTTTGTACCAGTCTGCCATGAGGGACCTTGTCAAAGGCCTTACTGAAGTCCAAATGAACAACATTCACTGCCCTACCTGCATCAATCATCTTTGTGACCTCCTCGAAAAACTCTATCAAGTTAGTGAGACACAGCCTCCCTTTCACAAAACCATGCTGCCTCTCGCTAATACGTCCATTTGTTTCCAAATGGGAGTAGATCCTGTCTCGAAGAATTCTCTCCAGTAATTTCCATACCACTGACGTAAGGCTCACCGGCCTGTAGTGCCCTGGATTATCCTTGCTACCCTTCTTAAACAAAGGAACAACATTGGCTATTCTCCAGTTCTCTGGTACATCACCTGAAGTCAGTGAGGAGCCAAAGATTTCTGTCTAGGCCTCAACAATTTTCTCTCTAGCCTCCTTCAGTATTCTGCGATAGATCCCATCAGGCCCTGGGAACTTATCTACCTTAATATTTTTCAAGACACCCAACGCCTCGTCTTTTTGGATCTCAATGTGACCCAGGAGATCTACACACCCTTCTCCAGACTGAACATCCACCAATTCCTTCTCTTTGGTGAATACTAATGCAAAGTATTCATTTAGTATCTCGCCCATTTCCTCTGGCTCCACACATAGATTCCGTCGTCTGTCCTTCAGTGGGCCCACCCATTCCCTGGCTACCCTCTTGCTTTTTATGTACATGTAAAAAGCCTTGGGATTTTCCTTAACCCTATTTGCCAATGACTTTTCGTGACCCCTTTTAGCCCTCCTGGCTCCTTGCTTAAGTTCCTTCCTACTTTCTTTATATTCTACACAGGCTTCATCTGTTCTCAGCCTTCTAGCCCTGACAAATGCCTCCTTTTTGATGAGGCGTACAAGATCTCTCGTTATCCAAGGTTCCCGAAATTTGCCGTATTTATCCTTCTTCCGCACAAGAACATGACGGTCCTGAAGTCCTTTCAACTGACATTTGAAAGCCTCCCATTGTCAGATGTTGATTTACCCTCAAACATCTGCCCCAATCTAGCTTCTTCAGTTCCTGCCTACTATTGTTATAATTAGGCTTCCCCCAATTTAGCACATTCACCCTAGGACCACTCTTACCCTTGTCCACCAGCACTTCACAACTTACTGAATTATGGTCGCTGTTCCCGAAATGCTCCCCTACTGAAACATCTACCACCTGGCTGGGCTCATTCCCCAATACCAGGTCCAGTACAGCCCCTTCCCTAGTTGGACTATCTGCATATTGTTTTAAGAAGCCCTGCTGGATGCTCCTTACTGTCATGAGAATGTCACTTTAAGAAATGTTTTGCTGCTCATGTTACTGCAGTGATGTCAGGAGTGTGGGTGGAGCTGAGCTCTGGTTCTGCTTTTAGTATCACTTTGAGAAAAGCTTGGGTGTGTCTGTCTTTTTGGTTTCGTTTTGCAGTGTGTTGCAGCTGAAGTCAGACAAGGCAGCTGCACTGCTGTTCTCTCTGCCATGAAGGACTATCTCTTGATCATTTGGTGAATTCAGAATTATAAATGTTTTCAGTAGTGAATGTAAACTCTGATGTGCTTATGTTTAAAGGCTTGTTAAGTCTTCTGGGTATAAAAGGACAGCATACAGATTACTTAGTGTTGTATTCTTTGGGGGGTGTATTTGATTTACTGCTTGCTAAGATGTTCACTATTTGTTTTAGAAAGGTTAACTTGAGTTCATAGAATAAACATTGTTTTGTTTAAAAAAAATACTGGTCCATTTCTGCTGTACCACACCTGTAGAGTGGGCCGTGTGCTCCCCATACCACAATCTATTAAAAGTTGTGGGTCAGGTGAACTCCATGATACACTTTGGGGTTCTCTAAACCCTGGCCCATAACATTACAAACTCTGCCCTGTCCAAGCCCCTCGCACTTAGTGAGTCCCAGTCAATATTGGGGAAGTTAGTCTCCCATCACAACAACCCTGTTGCTTTTACTCCTTTCCAAAATCTGTCTACCTATCTGCTCCTCTATCTCCTGCTGGCTGTTGCGAGGCCTTTAGTAAACCCCCAACATTGTGACTGCACCCTTCTTATTCCCGATTTCTATCCATATAGCCTAGCTGCGCTCTGAGTTGTCCTCCTGCAGTACCGCTGTGATATTCTCCCTAACCAGTAGCGCATCTCCTCCACCCCTTTTACATCCCCTTCTATCCCGCCTGAAACATCTAAATCCTGGAACGTTTAGCTGCCAATCCTGTCCTTCCCTCAACCAGGTCTCTGTAATAGCAACAACATCATAGTTCCAAGTACTAATCCAAGCTCTAAGTTCATCTGCCTTACCTGTTATACTTCTTGCATTAAAACATATGCACTTCAGGCCACCAGTCCCGCTATTTTCAGCAACATCTCCCCATCTGCTCTTCCTCGGAGCCATACTGGCCCTATTCCCTAGTTCTCCCTCAATGTCTTCACCTTCTGACCTATTGCTCCAGTACCCACCCCCCTGCCATACTAGTTTAAACCCTCCCATGTGACACGAGCAAACCCCACGGCCAGGATATTTATGCCTATCCAGTTTAGATGCAACCCGTCCTTCTTACACAGGTCACACCTGCCCCGGAAGAGCTCCCAGTGGTCCAGCTAATGGAAACCCTCCCTCCTACACCAGCTGTTTAGCCACGTGTTTAGCTGCTCTATCTTCCTATTTCTAGCCTCACTGGCACAGGGAGTAATTCCGAGATTACAAACCTAGAGGTCCTGTCTTTTAACTTTCTGCCTAGCTCCCTGAACTCCTGCTGCAGGACCTCATGCCCCTTCCTGCCTATGTTGTTAGTACCAATATGTACAACGACCTCTGCCTGTTTGCGCTCTCCATTCAGGATGTTCGCTACCCGTTCGGTGACATCCTGGACCCTGGCACCAGGGAGGCAACATACCATCCTGGAGTCTCTTTCACGTCCACAGAAGCGCCAATCTGTGCCCCTGACTATAGAGTCCCCTATGACTATTGCTCTTCTGCGCTTTGACCCTCCCTGCTGCACATCAGAGCCAGCCGTGGTGCCACTGCTCTGGCTGCTGCTGTTTTCCCCTGATAGGCTAGTCCCCCCAACAGTATCCAAAGCGGTATACCTGTTCGAGAGGGAGACAACCACAGGGGATTCCTGCACTGACTGCCTGCCCCTTCTGGTGGTCAACTATCTCTCTGCCTGCACCTTGGGTGTGACCACATCTCTACAACTCCTAACTATGACGCTTTCCGCCACCTGCATGCTCCTGGGTGCATCCAATTGCTGCTCCAACCGAACCATGCCGTCTGCGAGGAGCTGCCATTAGTTACACTTACTGCAGATGTAGTCGACCAGAAGCGTCACAGATCTGCCACATGTCACAGTTGGAACACTGCACCCGCTGAGTGACATTTAAGCACTACTTAATTAATTTAAAATAAACACTTGAATTATTGTCAGATTGAGTTACAATTAACTATATGGCCCTGACGCAAGATGATTTTTACTGTAAAATTAAATGCTAAATACCGATCTCTGCCCTCAGGTTTAGTTACTCCACTATCTAGTTAATAAATTAGATTTCTGTTTGCAATATTATTTTTTTTTTCAAATTTAACAGATTCCCAACCAGCCAATCAGGTCACAGCTTTACTGTGATGTCACTTACCCCCCCCCCCCCCCCCCCAACAAACAATTAAAGGTAATAAAAATTAAAATCACTTACCTTCCCAGGATGCTCTCTGGTTCTCTCCCTGCAGATTAACAGTTGCAGGCCAGAAGAAAGAGAACAAAACGGGAGGGAAAAAGCACCTTCTCCCACTGTGCACCGAATTACATCACTGCACCAAATTACCAAGTTCCAATTCCTACTCTGGATGTGTCTCACTCACTCAGGATGCATCTCCTTCACCTGCGCAAAGATTGCAGTGGTTGGTGCAGTGAATTGGAGTTCCATCATGTTGTGCTGTGGAGTCTTCTTTGGCGATCACTCGCTAATGAGTATGATTGCTCTCCTAAGAAACTCTGTGTTGCTGATCATGGGTTCTGTGGGTCCTTGTGTAGCTGCTGATACTGATCCTAGAGCGACGCCTTCGATGGCACACTGGGCAGGTGTTTCTGGGAGGTGAAATCGGCCATTGGATTTTAGATCATTGATATTCCTTCTCTGGGCCTCTGCTTGCCTCTGGGTGTCCTCGAAGAATTGTGTCCCTTCAATCAGGAGGTTCCTCCAAGTAGCAAGGGTCTCCTCGGTGTTGTGTTCTGTGATCTTGTCTCACAATGATTCACTGGATAATAGCAAATTACTGCAGATGCTGGAATCTGAAACCAAAAAGAGAAAATGCTGGAAAATCTCAGCTGGTCTGACAACATCTGTAGGGAGAGAAAAGGGCTAACTTTTCGAATCCAGATGACCCTTTGTCAGAGCTTTGAGATTTTCCAGCATTTTCTCTTTGGTCTCACAATGATTCCACAGAAGTGCTGGTGACTTAACCAGAATGATAATTTATTGATGTACATGTGGTAAGGTAACAATCAGAATTCTATAGAATTCATAGAGTTACACTAGACTCTCCTGGAACTACCCTTGTGTGCGACTGCCCAACCTTCTGCTGGTAGCTGGATGTCACATGACTGGTGTCTGACACCACCTGTTGGGGGGAGGTCGCACTGCTGAGTACATGTAATATTTTCTACAGGCATATCACCACACTAGGTGTTGACACATATGTTGCATTTCATCAAGTAAGCCTTCAGGGTGTCTTTGAAGCACTTCCTTTGCCCTCCTCTTGTTCAGCAGCCTTTCTTGAACTGGGTGAATAAGATTTGTTTCGGCAGTCAGGACATCCTGAGCACATGGCCAGCCCAGTGGAGTTGTTTCGGATGATCATGGCCTTGATGCTGCTGCTCTTGGCTCTTTCAAGGACACTGATGTTAGTACGCCTGCTCTCTCAGCTGATGCAGAGAATCTGTCTCAGGCAGCGTTGCCAGGACCTTGAGGTGGTGTTTGCACGTTGTCCAGGGGCGGAATTCTCCAGTTTCCCAGCCATGTGTTTCTCGTTGGCGGGCCGTTCACTGGTGCTGGGTCCCATACTCCCACCGCTTGTCAATGGCCTTTCTGAGTCAAGCAACACCACGCCACCAGGAAACTGGGGGGGGGGGGGGGGGGGGGGCTGCGCTGCTGACAGCAAAAGTGATTTATAATTTCCAGAGAATTCCAGCTCAGGTTTCTAAGCTGTATCGAAGAATTGGGAGGACGACCACCTTGTACACAAAGATGTTGGTGTCAGCACGGATGTCGTGGTCATCAAAGAGTCTCATACCAGGTGTCCAAAGGAGGCACTCACGGACTGGATGAGACATTGAATCTCTGCATTGATGTCAGCCTTAGAGAAGAGGTGGCTCCCGGGTATGGGAAATGCCCCACGTTTGAAAGGATTTCTGCGCTGATCTTGGAGGGAGAGAACGGATCTTGCCCTTGGGCAGGTTGGTAAAGGACTTGAGTTTTCTTGAGGTTGAGTCTGAGACCGATTTTTTGGTATGCTGCAGTGAAGGTGTCAAGCATGGCTTGGAGATTCTCTTCTGAGAGAGTGGAGATGGCAATATCATCTCATCATATCATGGCAAATTCCATGAGAGGGGGCGGCACGGTGACGCAATGGTTAGCGCTGCTGCCTCACGGCACCGAGGACCTGGGTTCGATCCCTGAACCAGATCGCTGTCCTTGTGGAGTTTGCACATTCTCCACACATTTGCATGGGCCGCACCCCCAAAAACCCAAAAATGTGCGCGGTAGGTGGATTGGCCAGGCTAAATTGCCCTTTAATTGGAAATATTTTATTTTAAGAAAAAACAATTACAAAGGAAAACCCATGAGCAACGTCCATGTCACTTCCTCCTTGGATTCCAACTGGTTGGGGTTGAAAAGTTTTCCGTCCGTCATGTAGACCAAGGTTTTTCCAAAGTGCAGGTCGCGACCTGCGGGTGGGGTAATGGGCAGGTGTCGGGAGTGTCAGGGAGGGATAGGTCATGCCATTCCCACGGTGGTCCCAATCGTAGGCGAAGCGCCCAATGGCCGCGACCGGGCTTTAATTCGAGATTGGCGGCCGCTGCTGCCTTTTAAATGAAACAAAATTAGGCTGTGGGGAGTCTTCCGGCCAGAAATGACAGCAGGGAGGTCACGTGCTCTGCATGTACACATGACGTCAGGTGCTCTCCATGTATGTGATTTTGGTGCCAAATCATGGAGCAGAGCTGCTTCCATTTTCCGTTGCGTTTCACAACGGCGTCAACAGGCCACTGGGAGTACCGATTCTGGCCCCTACAGACCTACAGTTCACGCCGCTCCAGCCTCCCATCCCGGCGCGAACTGTGCGCTGCGGGATCCGCGCATGCGCGGTGGCCTCCCTCAACACGCTGGCCCCGACGCAACATGGCGCGGGAGCTCAGGGGCCGGCGTGGAAGAAAATAGGCCTGGGGAGCGAGAAGCCGGCCCACCGATCGATGGCCCCGATCGTGGGCCAGGCCCCATCGGAGGCCCCGCCCTCCCCCAGGGTCAGAGCCCCACTCCCCCGCACACAGGCCACCCCCATAACCTGCGGGCAGAGTTCCTGCCAGCTGCGACCAGGTGTGGACGGCGCTGGCGGGACTGTGCCTTTACAGAGTGGCCGCTGGGCCCATCTCGGGCTGAGAATCGGCGGCCCAGCCGTGTACAGCAGCCGGCGCCGCGCAAAATGCGGCGGCGCCAATGGCGCCGATTCTCCGCCCCATGGAGAATCGGGTGCTAGCTTTGGGGCAGCGTGCCCCTGGCAGGGATTCTCTGGCCCGGCCCCGGGCTGGGAAAATCTCGCCCCATGTGTGTTATAGGCAGAGAAGTACTGGCAAATAGGAGCAGAAGTTTCAGAATTTGAAACAGAAGTTCTGCTCCTGTCTTTGGTGAGCAAAGTGCCATCATTAACATCTTCTTCTCTCTCCTGCCTATAAGTGATAATAACATGGAGATCACCAGGCTCCATGTTCCTGATGTCTCCCCACTGCAGTATCATAGAGACTTGGCAGTTAGCAGTTGTCTGTTAAGGACCCCTCTTCATCCAATCATCTTCAGACCCTTTCAAAGTCCATTGACTCATTAATAGCCAGTCCTTTGTTCACATGCTGGTTGGAGAAGACCCTAGACCACCCTTGCCCCACACCACAAGATTGAGTGGCAAAAGCTTTGGCCACTCTACTGCATCCTGAGCTCTCAATCATCACTTCCTGCACTTACGCCACCAGGATATGGGTCTAAGGCCTTCTCATGATATTCGTCACTCACGTTATCAAACCCCGCCCGCTGTGAACGGAAAAGGAAAATCCTAGCAGTTTCATATGAAGAAATGGAGTTTTATTTAGAATTCATAAAGCTGTCTTTGACATTTTGATCGGCACAAAAGAAATTGCTTTAATGCAAGGAGCTGTACCATCATCATCGTTTCACTTTACTTGAAATTAATCTTAGTTCTGCTGGAAAGAGTTAAAGGAATCCCAAATCTGACTGATATGACCAATAGCAATCTTACCGACATTTGAAAGTGTATATTCCTCACATGGTTATTTGGTGGATGGATATATAGTAAGATAACTTGCCAATGAAAATGGGTGGAAGTGAGCAGGGGTTCAAACTGTTGCACGTTTTACTTGAGTGTATTACGCGTTTTATTGGAGTGTATTAACACGCCTCCGTTTAAAGGCCGTGTGCTTAACACTACTACAGCTCTGTGTATGTAATTCTGCTCGGAGTCGCCAGATGCCGAATTTAGACACCTCACAAGTATATCAAGGTCAGGTTCAAAGTAATAAATCTGTACACCGATTAGTAAGTTCAAACGATTGATATTTATTATAACAAATATAATAAATACACATGCATACGCTAAAGAGACTAAGTTACTTCTAAACTAAACGACTAAAATACTTATCTAAACAGGAACAGGCAAGGTCAGGGAGCGAGGCCTTCGTCCCGTTCTTGGTCTGCAACTCTCAGAGTGTTAAAGGTCGTCAGGATCTAGCAAGTCTGGCTCACGTAGCAATCGTTGTGGTGAAACTTACAGTTCGATGGCTGGTGGCTCAACGGCTGGTGATGGAACTGGAGTCAGGATGCGATGTATCAGCAAAGCGATGAAGACAGCAGAGAGCCGGAGCCAAGACAACAGACCGGACCATGTGCGTGGTCTACTTTTATAGGTCCCCCCAAAGTCCGTGCCTCTTCGGGGCGGTCTCTACCTGCTGTATATCGATTGGGTCTTCTCGCAATCGTAATTTTCCAAACCCCCCAATCTGAGGGTCGCTTCTCGATGGGTTGGGCGGTCTCTATGGTGCTTTGTGATGGATACTTATGGTGCCGTTTCGTCTGGGCATCTACTCAAAGTATCCATTCAAACCTAAATGTTTCTATTGTGTGGGCCTGGATCTGGATCACCTCATTACTATGTAAATCGTTGTTGTCATTTACACCTTTAGCTGAGATTCTGCACTTGGCCATAAACTGGTTTCTGTACGTGCAGAATGCTAATTAGCCTTCTGCAAACTGCTTGTCCTTGCTAAGACTGTTTTCTCCCTGCAGCCCTAGCAGTTCTCCATTTTGTAGCCCAGTGTCCATCTTAGGTGGCTACAAAACGTAGCCACCATTTTTCTAATCCATTTCGACTGGCTACACAAGGATGTTTGATGAGCATGAGGAGATCTCTTGCTTCAGGATCTGGAAAGCTGTGTAGAAAAGCCTACATATATCTTCGCTTACTGACTGAGTTATGGTAGCCATGATGTGCAGATGCCAGTGTTGGACTGGGGTGATACAACAGTGACTCACCTGACGAAGAAGCTGTGCCCCGAAAGCTAGTGATTCGAAACAAACTTGTTGGACTTTAACCTGGTAAGACTTCTTGCTGCATTATGGTAGTCATGGGGGGGGCGATTTTAAGAAAGGCGGTGCGGACATAAAGTAAACCGGTGAATCATTTTCTTTTAATTATTTTGTGCCTTTCGCAAAGAAAATGATGCGTTGATGCTGGCATTGATCAGGAAAAGCATCAGAGAAAATTAAATGCAGGTCAATTTAAAGTTCATGAAGACATTTTCTGACCAAGTTACTTAACAATCCTATGCAAACCCACCTTTTATGCACTTTGGATGATAGGTTGGTGCTTATGCAGCATTTTTAGTATGCATTTGCATATCATTGCTCTCGATCAAGTACAGAGGTAAGCATCAGGTAACATGGCATTATAAAGTAAAACTATTGATTGCTGGTTACATTAGAACATAATTGATGCTACTTAATGGAGCTCTATGCCGGAGTGAAGGGATGAAATTCAATACCGAATAGAAAGCATAGCCCAGTAATTATAATAATAATGTGCTTTTGCAAAGCAGGTCATATAATTTGTGATATGTGGATAGACTTGGAAAGATGCTGTATGTTTACCCCCAGGAAACACTGTGCTCTCTGATGATGTTTTGCACAAAATTAACAGCGAGGACTGGCTTCAAAATAATTCCATCGTGGAAAATAATTACAGGCCTGAAATGAACCTCATTTCCATTCAATGGTAAATCAACATTACCTCAAAAGCCATGAATGTAAACAAGTGTTATTATTTGCCAATTGCACCAATAGAAAATATTAATTTCAACCTGTGTTTTAATCATGCCCTCTGAGTGCAATATAAAGGCAAACCAGTTTATCATAGGCGGTGATGCAGAATGAAACATAGCTGCTGCACAGAAACAGAAGATTGTGCAGATCGCTCCCAACCAGTAGACAACACAACAGGAACAAGGTAATCATTTCAAAAGTCAGTGCTGCAGCTCCAGGTTAATAATGAATAGTCTGTAAAGTTAAGGAATAGCAGGGCAGCTCAGCCACATGGAATACCCATCTGTAACGTCAAAAGTTGTGAATGCTTCCCATGGCCCAGATGGCCATATGCGCAGGAAGTGTCACTAGCTGTAAAAATGAGCTCGGCGTTTCAGAACTCGAGTGATAACTGGTGTCATAATGGCACGTCTGCAAGGCTGAGACTATGTGGATAGCTCGATAGGCCACGACACTACAGGCAGAGGGGGGGGGGGGGGGGGGGGGGATGGATGACCGTCGGACAGTCAGGAGGATTTGACAGGGAGTGCAGGAGTTCCCTTCGTCCATCTCAACCACTAACTGGTTTTCTATTTTGGATACTGGTGAGGACTTTGGTTCCTCAGGGAAGTGTAGCCAGAGTGACTTTTGTTGCACCAGAGGTAGCTCAGCTGCACAGGAGGAGCGGAAGTGATAGGGAATTCAATAGGGGAACAAATAGGCATTTCTGCATCTGTATACATGACTCCAGGATAGTATGGTGCCTCTCTGGTGCAAGGGTCAAAGATGTCACTGGGCTGCTGCATCACAGGGGGGTGGGAGGGAGGGGAGAAGAGTATCCGAGGTCAGAGCCCTCACGCCCCATGAGGAACAGGCCCTGGAGGTCACGTGGGTGACTGAGGAGAGAGCAGTCACTGACAGCGAGGTCGGCCTGTGCCACAGAGGTGAGGATACACTACCCCTTCACCCAGATGACACGTCTCAAATGAGTGGTTCACGTCAGACAAAATGATCCTTGCCTCTCACTGACCACATGCCTATTCTCTTGCAGGATTTCCACCTGATGGGGCCAGGGACATCCGGGGTTGTTTTCACCCCTGCCCCCCCCCCCCCCTCGCCATCCAAGAGAATATCTCGGAGCTTAGAAAAGACCACCGGCGATGCATAACAGCTGTCACCCCCACCTTCCACCAGCACAGAGACACACCCCTCTGTGGACGACATTAGTGGACAGGCTTCTGGGCACAATCTGGTGAGCACCACTGTTGCTAATGCACATCAGGTGGAGGCAGGAACATCCGAGGGAAATAGCAGTCGGAGATCTGCTGGATCCCAGGACTCAGCTGAGTCCCAGTCAGGTGCCGGGCCTCTGGCAAGGTTATCCCAGAGCTGATGCAGATGCTAGGACACGGCCGTGTGATTCAGGAGGGGATGTCAGCGACATTCCAGCATGTGCATAGCCGACTGGAGGAGTCCCAAAGGCTACGGCAGCAGGAGATGGTGCTGACAATGTGGCACTGAGGCCAACACTGCTAGGGTGGCGACCGCAGTGGAAAGCCTGCAGTACGAGGTCAGCACCTTGAATGGTGGTGCCCAAGGCATGGCTCAGTCTGTGACGACCATGGCTGAATGTCTCGACATCACTACCCAGTCGCTAAGGGACGTCTCCCAGGTACAGGTGGACATTGCCGAGGTATTCCAGAGTATGTCCCAATCGCTGAGGGACGTGGCCCAGTTGCAGGTGGACATTGCCGGGGCACTGCAGAGTTTGGCCCAGTCACTCAGAAGTATCACTGAGGGCATCGACACCATGGTACACACAATGGGGAGGAGCCAGGACTGGCAGAGCCAGATTACTCAGAGGCCTGTGGAGATCTCTCCAGCTGCCCCTCTGTCCCCTGGAGTGGGCTTTGTCAGAGAGGAGGAAGCGATGGAGGCCAACCTGGACCTGTCACCAAGGAGCCAACGGTCTCCAGTTCTTCCGAATCCTCCCCCCATTCCTGACACCAGCACATCTCAAGGGTAATAGGCAAAACAGGGTGGCACGGTGATGCCGGTGACACTGGGGCTCTCCGGCTAAGAAGATTGAGGGTCAATGAGTGAGCACTACCTGCAGGGAGGGGGATTGGGAAGATCAAATGTTCACAACTAAAACATGTCACACCTGATACATGTGAAGCCTCTTTCACGTTAATCTTCACAGCAGGCCGGACTCCACCCATACCCCATGCTACCCTCACTCCTCCCATCCCTCCAGGCATAGTGGTCCAAGGTCAAATGCCCCCAATGCAGACCTCATTCAGAGAATGGGTTTGAGCATGCTGTCAGAGTCCGGCATAAACTGTGCAGCCCCAGAGCAAACCTCACAGCGAGTGACCATTTCTCTCTTGCCTTGTATATTGACCAACTGACAACATAGGTCTATTACCCTGGGGTGGTGTTACACAGACTCTGATAGGGTGGAACAGAGTAGTTGGGTGTGGAGTGGGGAGGGGGGAAAAGGAAGGAAATGGGGAGGGAAAGAGGGGATGAGCTGACGAACCCCCGCCCCTTCCTTCCTGGCCTTGTCCACCTCCTGATCTGTCTCCTCCTCCTCAGATGAGGTTGCATTTCCCTCCTCCTCCAGTATGTCAGCCTGCAGCTGTACCAGGTTGTGGAGGGCACAGCATACCACCACAAAGCGGGAGACCCTCTAGGGGATGTACTGCAGTGCACCACCAGAGTAGTCCCGGCATCAGAACCACATTTTTTAGCAGTACAATGCACCGCTCAATGTCAGCATGGGTGGCAACATGGGCCTCGTTATATTGGGTCTCCACCTCGGTCTCTGGCCTCTGCACTGCCGTCATCAGCCAGGACCTCAGCGGGTACCCCTTATCCCCCAAAAGTCTATCCGTTACCCTGGGGTGGTCCTCTAGGATGCCGGGGATCTCAGAGTGCCTCAGGATGCAGCTGTCATCGGAATTGTGCATACACATGCATGATTCAGAGTCGGGGTTGGGGGGGGGGGGGGGGGGTCACACACATGTTGAGTATTCTGGAACCGCTTCCTGTTAACCAAGGGCACTCAGATGCCCCAGTGGGCGCAAGGTGAGTGCCATCAATTACCCCATGGACCTGGGGCATCCTGGCGATGGTGGAGAATCCTGCAGCCTGGCCATCTTGGTGGGCTTGGTCCAACTCCAAGTTGATATAGTCAGCTGCCTGGGGATTCAGTGCATCCGTGACCTCAAGGACGCACATGAATTGTAGCTTGTGATATGCCACACAAGTGCTTGCTCGAGCCCTGGAATGAAAAGATTACATAAAAGTTCAAGGCTGCGGTGGCCGTGAGCGGGTGTCCTCCTCCACGAGGTGCAAGCTACTGCACGGTAGCACAGTTGCTTCACAGCTCCAAGGTCCCAGGTTCGATACCCGACTTGGGTCACTGTCTGTGCGGAGTCTGCACGTTCTCCCAGTGTCTGTGTGGGTTTCCTCCAGGTGCTCCGGTTTCTTCCCACAGTCTGAAGTTGCAGGTTAAGTGGATAGGCAACGCGTGATTCCCCCCAGTGTCCTAAAAGGTTAGGTGGGGTTACTGGGTTACAGGGATAGGGTGGACAACATAGATCCATTACCCTGGACCCCAGAGCCCGCCCACGCGGCCGGTCAGGTAGGTGGTTTAAACCGTGCCAGCGGGAGAGGCCTGTCAATGCGGGCCGGAGAATCGCCGCGGGGGGCTTGCCGACCGGCGCGGGGGGCCCGCCGACCGGCGCGGCGCGATTCCCGCCCCCCCGAATCACGGTGGGCGGAGAATTTGGGACACGGCGGGGGCGGGATTGACCCCTGGGGGGGGGTCGGAGAATTCCGCCCCAGAACTTTGTTGTAGAAACGATCTGTCCATCAATGCGTTACTTGTTGGTTATTCCACGTACCAGTGCAATTACCAAGGGGTTGGTTTAGCACACTGGGCTAAATAGCTGGCTTTTAAAGCAGAACAAGGCAGCCCGCAGCACGGTTCAATTCCCGTACCAGCCTCCCCGAACAGGTGCTGGAATGTGGCGACTAGGGGCTTTTCACAGTAACTTCTTTGAAGCCTACTTGTGACAATAAGCTATTTTCATTTTCAATTATCCATAGCTGTGCAGGTCCTCCCGCATGGCTGAGTCTATTCAGAACCAAATCCTGATATCCACATATTCCACTGGAACGCAAGATGCATTCCAGTCCATCCGTGACATCCAGCATGTTTGATCTGTGTTGACGTGCTACTTACATGCAGCAATCACCACACCAACAAAATAGGTGGTATTGTAGACATAGAACATAGAACAGTACAGCACAGAACAGGCCCTTCGGCCCTCGATGTTGTGCCGAGCAATGATCACCCTTCTCAAACCCGCGTATCCACCCTATACCCATACCCCAACAACCCCCCCTTAACCTTACTTTTTAGGACACTACGGGCAATTTACCAGTGAGGAAGGTTTTAAAAATTGCAGCAGGATCTTGATCAGCTGGGGAAGTGGGTTGAGAAATGGCAAATGGAGTTCAATACAGTTAAGTTTGAGGTGTTGCATTTTGGAAAGTCAAATTAAGGTAGGACTTTACAGTGAATGGTAGGATCTTAGGGAGTATCATGGAACAGAGAGTTTAGGTGCACGGTTCTCTAAAGGTGGAGTCACAGGTAGATAGGGCAGGGAAAGAAGACTTTTGGCATGCTGGCCTTCATCAGTCAGGATTCATGTCGCATTACATCCACCCCCCACCATCTGGCCTGGACTTGCAAAATCCTACCAACTGTTCTGGCTTGAGACAATTCACACCTCTTTAACCTGTGATTATCCCTCTCCCTGGATCTGTAATGATTTGATTACCTGCAAATGCTCGCATTCCAAGCATTGTCCAGCATCTCTGACTTTGTCTATATAAATGTTTCTGGAACATACCTCTCCATTCACCTGAGGAAGGAGCTGCGCTCCGAAAGCTCGTGTTTGAAACAAACCTGTTGGACTTTAATCTGGTGTTCTAAGACTTCTTACTGTGTTCATCAGTCAGGGCATGGAGTATTTAAGTTGGGAAGTTATGTTGCAGTTGTACAGGACATTGGTGTGCCGCACCTGGAGAATTGTGTTCAGTTTTGGTCACCTTGCTATCGGAAATATGTTATTAAACTGGAGAGAGTACAGAAGAGATTTACAAGGATGCTGCCAGGACTCAAGGGACAGAGTTAAAGGGAGAGATTGGACAGGCTAGGACTTTTTTCTTTGGAGTGTAGGAGATTGAGGGATAATCTTATAGAGGTGTGGAAGACCATGAGAGGTATGGATAGTGTGAATGCATTCAGTCTTTTTCCCAGGGTTGGGGAATCGAGAGCTAGAGGGCATAGCTTTAAGTTCAGAGGCGAAAAAATTAATGGGAACCCGAGGAGCAATCTTTTTTTTTGTTTACACGGAGGGTGGCACATATGTGGAATGAGCTGCCAGAGGGAGTGGTTGAGGCAGGGACATTGACAACATTTAAAGGCACTTGGACAGATACATGGATAGGAAAGATTTAGAGGGATAAGGGCCAAATGCAGGCAAATGGGGTTAGCTTAGATGTGCTTTTTGGTTGGTATGGACCAGTTTGGA
This sequence comes from Scyliorhinus canicula, assembly GCF_902713615.1. Classification (NCBI taxonomy): domain Eukaryota; kingdom Metazoa; phylum Chordata; class Chondrichthyes; order Carcharhiniformes; family Scyliorhinidae; genus Scyliorhinus; species Scyliorhinus canicula. Next base: position 240,612,426 of record NC_052148.1, on the reverse strand, counting down.
TCCAATGGCCTGACTCTGTGCCATAGATTCTATGAAAAATAAAGTATCAGCAATCTGCAAAGGCATTTCTTCAACGTCTGCAGCTGGTTGCTCATTTGGATCAATGTCACGTACCAGATCCTGCAGCATCTTCTTGCTTAAAACCGGATTATATTCCGTACTCGTACGTCTCCTGGAGCCCGGAGGTCCAGGTTCCTTCCGGCGACAGAAAAATAAGGAAGCAGCAACCTTCAGGCATTTGCAGCCACCAGCAGGAGCAAGCAGCAAACACTACCTGCAAATATTTTAGTTTATTGACAAATCAAAATACAAAAGACAATACAAGGCGGACACCAATCATTTGGCACCCATGACAATATCAAAATACAAAAGACAAAGGGCAGCACGGTGGCACAGTGTGGAGTTTGCACATTCTCCCCATGTCTGCGGGGGTTTCGCCCCTACAACCCAAAGATGTGCAGGTTAGGTGGATTGGCCATGCTAAATTGCCCCTTAATTGGAAAAAATGAATTGGGCACACTAAATTTAAACAAAAATACAAGACAATACAATGAGGACGCCAATCACTTGGCACCCAGAACAGATACTCACTCTCACTCCCTGCCCCCCCCCCCCCCACCCGCTGCATCTTCCAGCTACTCCCAGGCTACAGGGGCAGGAGGGGCTGATGCTGGCAAAAAGATAATCTGCAGTTACATGGTATCCTTCATATAATCCGCCGTCCCCTCCCCGACAAACATAGACCAAACACAGTGAAAAAGAAAACCAAGGAATATTAGCGACCCACACGGCTCCCATAACGGGAGCAGCAGATGGACACCGAACATAAAACTTCACTGGTAATCCATGAAAGTGTCCGAGCACAAGTCCGGGCTGCACAGTTGAGCCGGGTCACTGCCCCTCCTTTCCTGCATTATTGGTGTCTGATCTTCTATCGCCACCCATCCGAGGACCAGGCCACAGGAACAGGGGGCATTAACAGGTGACCCACAAATCCATAACAGAATACACAGTCAACACACAAAACAGGCCTTTAAAAACAACCATAGACTACTCGAGCAAACCCTCCAGTATCCTCAGCACAGTAGTAGGCCCGCCAAAATCCTCCCTGTTGGAACCAACAATTCTACGGACACGTGCTTGTAGGATTAGAATAACGGTTTTAACATACTTACAACAGAGCCAGCCTGTTAGCCGTTGAACTTTCGGTGAACTGGCTGGCTGACTCTGTGGCACGGATCTTTATACAGCAGCTCCAGGGGGAGGAGTTCTGGGCGGAGCCAAGGGAGGAGCCCAGTACAAACTCTCGAGTACTCCCAGAGCTACTCCCCCTGGAGGTCAGGTAGTGCAACAGCACTTACAATATTGATACATGTATCTACTTGGAACAGAGTGACATTGGTAACTATAATGCCCTGTGAATCTCATTCACAACACTCCCCTCGCCGCACTCCAGGTAAAAAGACTTAAAGATATCTTCTTCCTTCCTTCCCTCCAACCAGAAGCAGCAAGTAAGCCCAAGGGAAAGAGGCAGCAGGCAAACAGAAAAGGCAGCGGCAAGCAACCAAGTCTCAGCTACAGCAGCCTCCAGGTATTTTCAAATCACCAACAGCAGCAAACACAACCTGTAGCAGGGAAGTGTTCTCACAACTAACAAGGCCAATTCCTTATTAGCGACAGCCTTCAGCTGTGAAGCTAGAGGCTGCTTACAAAGGGAGTTAAAGTGACCTTCAGCTTTGAACTAAGAACAGGGGTCTGTTCTGGGAGTGTTTAGTAGGACAGGCAGGCAGCAGCTGCAGTTTCCCGTTATAGGTATCCACTATATTTAAAATGGCTTGAAGGCATCACAGACAAAAAGGCCATCAACCCGCCGCACCGGGGCAACAACCCCCGACTTGGAACACTTCAGCCTCTGATCAAGCCCAACCCCCCCCCCCCCTCCCAGTGCCCTTGAGCTGCATACCCCAAAATGGAAATGGCTACTCACCTCCTCCGATCCCCTCTGTAGCCATTGCGTCAGCTTCATGTTTTTAAAAAAGGAGTTCTAAATGACATCAACGCGATTTCTCGCTAGGGAGATGGTTAATTCCCGGGAGACTGTAACATTAGATTTCAATATCACTAATGAGGTGAAAATTGATGCTAATTGGGGTCAATGGTATAGGTGCCATATTTGGGCATTATCGGGAACTGTCCATCAGGAGTGTTAAATAGCAAACTGACTTGTGTCTGGCGCGGATCCCGATTTTTTGCCATTCCTGCTATTTAACCTGCATGCCCAGATCTGTGGCAGGTGCAATGCAGTGGTTAAATCACACCTTATATGTTTCGGAACCAACTAGTGAACAGGCTAGATCGAGTATTATGGAACGCGAAAGGACCAAATGAATCATCTTGCTGTAAAGGAGCTTTTAGAGAAGAGTGACCATAATATAATAAAATTTTACACCAAGTTTGAAAGTGACGTAGCTCAATTAGAAACTAGAATCTTGAAAGTAAACAAAGGAAATTATGAAGGTGCGAGGCAAGGTGGAGGTGATTGATTAGGAAACATTAAAAGGCATGACCATAGACAGGCAACGGGTTAGCATTTAAAGAATTAAAACATGGTTTACAACGTACTTACATTTCTTTGAGGCACAAAAGCCCAACAGGAAGAGCGATTCAAACATGGTGAACAAATTAAAGATATAGATTCCCTACAGTGCAGGAGACCATTTGGCCCATCAAGTCTGCACGGACCCTCCGAAAGACACCCCATAAACCAGCAACCCCACTGGGCAGCACGGTGGTTAGCACTGTGGCTTCACAGCACCAGGGTCCCAGGTTCTGGGTCAATTGTATTAATTCAAATGTTCCTGATGATACAAAACTAGGTGGGAATGCAAGTTGAGGAGAATGCAATGACTGCGGGAATTTAGACAGATTAAGGGAGTAGGCAAGAACATGGCAGATGGAACATTATGTGAAAATCTTGAAGCCTTCCAGTTGGTACGAAAAACAGAAATTCAGAGTATTTTTTTAAATGGTTAGAGGTGTTGATGTCCAAAGGGACCTGGGTGTCATTGTTCACGTGTCACTCAAAATTAACAGGCAGGTGCAGATGGAATTAGGAAGCCGATTGGTATGTTGGCCTTTATTGCAACAGAATCTGAGTACAGGGGAAAGATGACTTGCTGCAATTGTACAAAGCCTTGATGAGACTGAACCTGGAGTATAGCATTCAGTTTTGGTCTTCTTACCCAAGGAAGGATATATTTGTCAGAAAGTGATCATAGAATCCCTACAGTGCAGAAGGTGGCCATTCAACCCATCAAGTCTGCACCGACCCTTTGAATGAACACTCTGTCCATTTACATGCGACTACCCTGCCCTATAATCCCATAACCTAACCTGCACATCCCTGGACATTAGGGACAATTTAACATGACCAATCCACCTATCCTGCACATCTTTGGACTATGGGAGGAAGCCGGAGCACCCAGAGGAAAACCATGGAGACACGGGGAGAACGTACAAACTTCACAGTCACCCGAGACTGGAATTGAACCCATGTCCCTAGCGCTGTGTGGCAGCAGTGCTAACCACTGTACCACCCTCAAGTGCTCTGAAAGTTCACCAGACTGATTTCTGGGATAGCGGGATTGTCCTATGAGGAAAGATTGTGCAGACTGGGCCTGCTTCTCTAGAGTTTAGAAGAATGAGCAGTAATCTCACTGAAACATACAAAATTCTTACAGGGCTCAATACGATAGATGCGGGAAGGATGGTCCCTGGAACCAGGGGAGTCAGTATCAGAAAAAAGGTAGGCCATGTACAACGGAGATGAAGAATTTCTTCACTCAAGTGGGTAGTGAATTTTTGGAATTCTCTACCCCAGAGGGCTCTGTAGGCTCAGTCCTCAACTATGCTCAAGACAGAGATTGATAGATTTCTAGATAGTAAAGATATCAAGGGAAATGGGGATAGTGCTGAAAAATGGTATTGAGGAAGATCATCAGCCATGATCTAAATTAAATAGTGGAGCGGACTTGAGGCTTAATGGCCTACTCCTATTTTTGTATCCCTGCGTCATCAGATGGACCACAGTGCTCACTGAATTGCTCCAAAAATATAGACACTTAATTTCAATAGAGTGGATGATTGTATGTAGTTTGTCCCATTGTGTGTAATTCTCTCTCGGCCTATATGTTCCACATTTATGGACTGCCCCTCTCTCTGACCAGTGATTTCCCCCTTTGTTCCAGAGCAAACTTGTGGTTTCCCCCTCTTTGTTCCAGGAAGTATTGATAGTTTCCATATTCCATCTCAAATTCTTTGTTTGTAACTTGTTTCTTGGTTTACAGACAAAGAATTACAGGTGGAGAGATGAAACCATTGCTATGTGGCGTACAATCATCCACTCTATTGAAAGAAAATGCAAATTTAAAATGAAGAGTTAAACTAATATGCTCTTTACAATTAAAACCCAATTGCTTTTAGGCATCTGATGAAAACAAAGCATCAACAAATTAACCAGCCCTAACACAGTACTTTTAACGGGCATTTTAATTTTTCTGTACATCGTTCCTTTCATTTTGAAGCCAATATTCCCACGAATTCTTTCAAAAAAAAGGGAAAATATCCAATTTAAAACAGCAACTTCGGTTTGAAAACAAAGATTTTAGAAGTTGCATTTGTACTGTCTCTAGTATAAAAATGAAATTTCCAGGAATGGTTTCAGTAACAAAGATACACTGGTTAACATATAAAGTTACAAGGAATTACTAGTTACAAACGATTAATAAACAAACATAATTGAACTGGTTTATAAAGCAGCATGGAATCAAAGTGCAGATGCTCCACTTTTCTAGAGAGTATGTTTTAAATTAAATCTGAAGTTCAATAATATACAATGAAACATGGGGCGAGGAGGGGGTAATTCACCTAAATATTAATTATAATTTACAATACAAGAAGATACAGTACATTGGACAATTCTTCTGAAACTACTGTACACTCAGTTGACTAAACGTTATATTTGTCTATATGGTAGGTTTATAGGAGATTACTTCATGTAATCTGTCGACGAAACTGCAGCAACTTCCTCATCCTGAGATTGTACAGATCTCATAGTCATTTGCTGAGGTGATTGGCTTTCCCATCATTCTAATATTCTTGGCATTTGTAATCCTGGGCATCACTACCCCAGTTTTCTCAAAGTATCTCACCAAAGCATTCTCAGTTAGAAAGGAGGCTAAAAACTGCTCAAAAGTGATAGCCCAATCTTTGTCAGTGCTGCTACTCCTGGGAAGAGGGGTCTCATTGTTGTTACGCACAAGCACTGTGTCTTCTGTGATGTCCTCACACTGCAGCTTATCATCGTCATTAGAGCCAGCGCTAAGAACAGAGTACGAGGACATTGAAGTATCATCTTTAGTTTCATCATCTGAAATCAACATTGCTGAAGACACCGCATTGTCTTTTGGCAAACTGTCATCCAGTTTAATATCTTGTAGCTCACTGGAAGCTAGTTTCTCATCATCCATTCCATTGGGGATCGAACAGAAAGAATCCCCCTGTCCGTAATGCAATGGTTGGTTCTCCTTTTTTGGATGCACACTGATATTATGGTCATGACTTCCACCTGGTTCCTGTACTGCCTGACTGATGAATTGTTTTCCTACTTCACCAATTTCCAAAAGTAAACTGGTTACAGCTGCAGTGGAATGGTACAATTCTTGCTCATTTGCATCTTCACTGAACATGTTGTACAGGGTTCTGCACAGTTCAATAAATTGTTCCTGCAAAGGATTTGGAATAAAGATGCATTTTTCATCAGTAATTTGGAAAATATTGACATGTAGTTACTAGTTTTGATATCAAAGGACTGATACCTACTTGATTCAGTTTGGGCAGATCTTTTATACTCTCTAACTTAGGCTCCCTTTCTTGTGCCCACATCCTGATATAATGTCGATAATCATGTGGGTTTGGTCGCTTCTCAACTGCAACAAGTCAAATCCAAAGTCAACAAAACATATGGCTAGAAAATATGATTTTAAAAAATGTTCACGACAATAACTTAGCAATTAAAATCAATATCCTTGTGCTAATGATAAGTATATTAATTACTCAATATTATTTCAACTATTTAAAATCAACTTATGAAGTATTGTTATATAATCTGTCGACCTTTTTCATTCCGCAGGTTTACAGTGACAAAGCCATCTTCTGTTTCATGTTTTGCCCTTGAGTCGACATCTGTAACAACTAAGAATAAGTAATTGTTACCAATTCAGTTAATCAGATATGGTCAAACTGCTACTTAGCTTTTGAAAATCCAAATTTACTTCCCATTCACTCTTGAGAGTTACATTCTCAAATACAAACTCAGACTTGTTAAACGCGATTTGCCTTTCATAACACCAGGCTGACCCTGCTTAATCATATTACAATTTTCTGTGCCCTGTTACCACACCCTTTAATGGATTTAAGCATTTTCCTGCTGATTGATGTTACGTGCCAAATGGCCTCTGGTATCCTGCCTCCTCTCTCCCTGCTTTCTTGAATAGTAGGGTTACATTTGCTACCTTCCAATCCATTGGGACTGTTCTCACTGAGAACATTTCATTGAGAATTTTGGATGATCACAACTTGTGCATCCACGATCTCTGGAGCCATCTCTTTTAGAACCTTAGGATACAAGTCATCAAGTCAATGGAATGTCAGTTTTCAATTACATTATTTTCTCCAGTACATTTTATGAGCTAAGATTAATAACTTCAAATTCTTAATTCCCGTTACATTTTTGGTTCCCCTTGTATCTTCGACTGTAAAGACAGACTAAAAATATTTATCATCTCTGCCATTGCCTTATTCTCCATTATAACTCCTGAGTCAGTGTGTAAGGAACTCATATTTATCTTCATTATGCTCTTCCTTTTTACATTCTAATAGAAGCTTTCACATCCTGTTTTTGTATTTTAGGCTACTTTACTCCCCTACCCTATCTTCTCAGTTTTTAGTCATCCATTGCTCATCTCTAAAACTCTCCCAATCCTCAGACTTGCTACTCTTCTTGGTAATATGGGCAGCAGGATAACACAGTGGTTAGCACTGTGGCTTCACAGCACCAGGGATCTGCGTTCGATTCCTGGCTTGGGTCACTGTCTGTGCGGAGTCTGCACAAGCGCCCATGTCTGCGTGGATTTTCTCCAGGTGTTCCAATTTCCTCCCACAAGTCCCGCAAGACGTGCTTGTTAAGTGAATAGGACGTTCTGAATTCTCCCTCGGTGTCCCCAAACAGGCGCCGGAGTGTGGCAACTAGGGGATTTTCACAGTAACTTCATTGCAGTGTTAATGGAAGCCTACTTGTGACACTAATAAAGATTATTATTATTAGGAGCCTCTTAATAATAATCTTTATTGTTACAAGTTTGAAAGATTTGCTAGAACACTGGTCCCAGCCCAGTTTAACTGGAGCGTATCCCAATGGAACGTAGTAGATGCTGGGTCGAAGTTTTCATTGGATGGGGAGTCCAGGATAGAGGTCAGAGTCTCAGAATAAGACACTCATTTAGAACGGAGATGAGAACTTTCTTCACTCAAATCTTGAAATTCTCTTCCTCAGACAGCAAGGATGCTCATTTGATGAGTAAATTCATGACAGAAATCGCAAGAACTTTGAATGCGAAGTGAATCAAGAAATATGGAGTTAATGAAGGTGGGTGGAGCTTTACTGAAAACTCTCATGTGATATTAAAAAGAAATCCTGCATACTGCTATTCCAATCTATCAGCTTGATTAATGCTTTGGCAACAGGTTCCAAAATCAATTACAAACTTTGTAAACGCTTGACAGAAAACAACATATTCCATTCAAAACATACGTCCAGTGTTAATAAAAACTGAAGAGGCTGGAAATGCTCAGGTCTGCCAGTATCTGTGAAGAGGGAAACAGAATCAACATTTCAGGTTGGCAACCCTTTATTAGACTGAAGTGTCAACTTCATTTATTTCTCACTTCGTAGATGTTGCTAGATCTGAGTATTTCCAATATTTTTTGTTTTATTTCAGATTTCCAGCATTGACAGCACTTTGCACAAGACCAGAGTTGTTTCCGTGTCAGTAGAAACATAGGAATTAGGAGCAGAAGTAGGCAGTTCAACTCTTTGAGCCTGCTCAGTCATTCAATCAGATCAAAGCTGATCTCTTCCTGGTCTCAAATCCACCTCCCCACATGTTGGGGCAGCAGGGTAGCATGGTGGTTAGCATAAATGCTTCACAGCTCCAGGGTCCCAGGTTCGATTCCCGGCTGGGTCACTGTCTGTGTGGAGTCTGCACGTCCTCCCCCTGTGTGCGTGGGTTTCCTCCGGGTGCTCCGGTTTCCTCCCAGTCCAAAGATGTGCGGGTTAGGTGGATTGGCCATGCTAAATTGCCCGTAGTATCCTAATAAAAGTAAGGTTAAGGGGGGGGTTGTTGGGTTACGGGTATAGGGTGGATACGTGGGTTTGAGTAGGGCGATCATGGCTCGGCACAACATTGAGGGCCGAAGGGCCTGTTCTGTGCTGTACTGTTCTATGTTGCCCATATTATTTTAAAGCTTTAAAATCAAAAATATTTTATTTTATCTTTCTTGAAACCATTTAATGGCTCAGATTCCACCGCACTATGGGGAAGCGAGTTCCACAAATTCACCACCCTCTGCGAGAGGTAGTTTCTCCTCATCTCAGTTGGAAATCTACTGCCTTTCGACCTACATCCATGACCTCCCAATCTAAATTTCCCCATGAGGGGGGACATTTGGTTTACGTTTACTTTATCAATCCCATTTAGTATTTTATATATCTCGATCAGATCTCGTCTAATTTTTCTGAACTCCAGCGAGTATAAACCCAAATTAATTTATCTCTCCTTGTACGTCAACCCTTTCTTCCCCGGAATCAATCTGGTGAACCTCCTCTGAACTGCCTCCAATGCCACCACATTCTTCCTCAAATAAGTAGACCAAAACTGGACATAATACTCCAGATGTGGTCTCACCCAACACCCTATACAACTGCAGCAACACTTCTCTACTTTTATGCTCCAATAGGTGATGAGAAAAATTACTTCTCTGCTGTGCCCCAGAAAATCACCTTGCACCCAACTATAATCTGCATATAGATTGGCGAGTCAAATTAATTTAATAGAGGAAGAATGGTTTTCCTACGGGATGGTTTTCTGGAATCAAAGAAGATGCATACAAATTAGCAAGAAAAAGCAATAGACCTTGAGTAGAGTTGACCAGGGAGAACCGGTGAATGTGGTTTATTTAGACTTTCAGAAGGCTATCAACAAGATCTCACATAGCAAATTACTCTGTAAAGTTAAAGTGCATGGAATTGCAGGGTAGTATCTTGAGATGGCTAGAAAGTCGGTTAGCAGACAGGAAGCAAAAGGTTGCAATAACTGGGTCTTTTTACAATGAAATGAAATGAAAATCGCTTATTGTCACGAGTAGGCTTCAATGAAGTTACTGTGAAAAGCCCCTAGTCGCCACATTCCGGCGCCTGTCCGGGGAGGCTGGTACGGGAATTGGCAGGCAGTGAATAATGGGATACCACAGGGATCTGTGCAAGGACCCAAACTGTACACATTATATATTAATGATTTAGACGAAGGAGCTAAATGTATTATCTCCAAATTTGCAGATGATACAAAGTTGGGTGGGAGGGTGAGGCTGTGAGAGGGACGCAGAGATGCTTCAGCCGGATTTGGACAGGCTGAATGAGTGGGTTTTTGGATGGCAGATGCAGTATAATGTGGATAAATGTGAGGTTATCCACTTCGGTAGCAAAAATAAGACGACAGATTATTATTTGAATGTGTGTAAATTGAGGAAGGCCGATACTCAGTGCGACCTTGGTGTCTTTGTGCATCAGTCACTGATAGCAAGCATGCAGGTACAGCAGGCAGCAGAGAAGGTAAATGGTATATTGGCCTTTATAGCCAAGAGGATTTGAGTATAGGGATAGGGATGTTTCACTGCAATTGTATAGGGCATTGGTAAGGCCACACCTGGAGTATGGTGTGCAGTTTTGGTGCCCTTCTCTGAGGAAGGATGTTCTTGCTATGGAGAGAGTGCAGCAAAGGTTTACCAGGCTGATTCCTGGGATGGAGGGACTGTCACATGAGGAGAGACCAATCGGTTAGGATTATATTCATTGGAGTTTAGAAGAGTGAGAGGAGTTCTCATAGAAACTTAGAAAATTCTAACAGAATTAGACAGGGTAGATTCAGGAAGAATGTTCCTGATGGTCAGGGAATCCAGAACTAGGGGGTCATAGTTTGAGGATAAGGGGTAAACCTTTTAGGACTGAGTGAGGAGAAATTTCTTCACTCATGGGGCGGTGAATCTGTGGAATTCACTATCACAAAAAGTAGGCGAGGCCAAAATGTGTAATTTCAATAAGAAGTTAGGTATCGCTCTTGGGGCTAAACGGATCAAGAGAAAACAAGATCATGGTATTTCATTTGATGATCAGCCATGATCATAATGAATGGCAGAGAAGATTCAAAGGGCTCAATGGCCGCCTATTGCTTCTATTTTCTATATATGTATGTTTCTATGGATAATGGTATTGCTAATGACAATTGGGTGGCATGCTGTTTTGTAATCATAGGAGAATCAAACATTATAAAAAAGTATTATTTTGCTGCTAAAGTGGCACATGTCTAAGACTACAAACTCTAGTTACTGTAAATCTACACAAACTTGAAGTACATTAGGGTGCAGTTGAAAAAGGGTTCCACACCCAAAACATTACCGTCTGTCTTTTTGCATGTGATGGCTATAATTTGCTTTTACTTTTAGTTTACTTGGTTAACTTCATAATTGTGCTCAACAGAAATGGGATTAAATTTGTACCCGGTATTAGAAAATAGGGTTTGGTTAGATCAGTAACTACTTCAGTTTCTCAGTTTTATAGGCTTAAAAATATCCCCAAACAACTGTGACTAATGCATTATTCCCGTTGATTCTTGCACATTGTCTTTAGCCATTCATCTAATATCCATAACAGTTGTTATGTGGATCTTAATATGTAATCTCTCATCTTGATTTATAAATCTTAGAAATATTTAATTAAAAATGAACAAAATAAGCACAAAACTTACCATGTACAGTTTCAGGTGTTATATCTTCAAAAAAGTATTGTGTTGCTTCAAATGCAGAATCAGGGTCTTCTTGTTCATTGAAAAATTGTTCTAAGAACATAAACGAATAAACAGAATAATTATTTGCAATTATTCTCAAAAATTTTTTTAAAGGAATCTTTCATACCTAAAAGTTCCCTTTTCAACAGGTAGAATACTGATAGTCTTGATTCATGGTTTAACTCAGGCATTGTCAAACTCGGGGGCACAACCCCGCGGGGTGGATCGCAGGCAGGTGTCGGGAGGGTCGCGGAGCCATCCGTCGCGGTGCTCCCGATCGTGCAAATCTGCGCGCAACAGCCGGCTGTTAGAAATGCCGGCTGCAAGCGGCCTTCAAAATGGCCGCAAACATGTAAAAAAAAAATGCGGCCACACTGCGCATGCGTGCCGGATTATCGGCGCGCATATAATCCGGCACGCATTGCAGCCGCCTTTTTTTTCAAACGATCGCAGCTTTTTGTTTTACAAGTTAAGGGGGGGTTAATTAATTTATTTTATTAATTTAATTTAAATTTTTTTCATTTATTTTATTGTTACAAGTTCGGTGGGGGGGGTTTTGTTTGATAAAATTTTACCGGAAAATATGCAGAACTTTGGACAGATGGAGACTCCATACTTTCCGACACCGGAAGGGACCCAAAACCATTTCCTCCATTTTTGTCAGCACTAAACAAGGTAAGAGAAAATGGTGGGTCGCGCAGGTCCGCCAGCATGGGTTGCAAAGGTTGGCAAAAATGGGTCCCCAGAAAAAAAGTCTGAAGAACGCTGGTTTAACTGAATTGAAATCTCCTGTCTTGAAATATTTAGGTTGTGTAAAAGAAAACCTCAAAAGAGCTACTTGTGTTAGAAAATGGGGTTATAATGACTGGGAAAACAGGGTGGAATTTAGTCTCATTCCATACGGATTACAGCAGCCAAATTTATTGTGCAGAGACACCAAAAGCTTCCCTATTTATTGCATGCAGGAATCATAGAACTATAGAATCCCCACAGTGCAGGAGACCATTTGGCCCATCAAGTTTGCACCGACCCCCTGAAAGAGCACCCTACCTAGGCCCGCACTCTCACTCTATCCCTGTAACCCAGTAACGCCACCTAACCTTTTAAATCTAAGGGGCAATTTAGTATGTCCAATCCACCTAACCTGTACATCTTCGGACTTCGGAAGGAAATCGGAGCACCCGGAGGAAGCCCATGCAGACACAGGGGGAAAGTGGAGACTTCAGACAGTCACCCAGGGTCGGAATTGGACTAGGGTTCTTGGTGCTGTGAGACAGCAGTGCTAACTACTGTGCCACCGTGCCCCCTCGAAAGGAGCTTTCTTTCGTATTTACAATGGGGCACGTTGAATGCTAAACCACTTTCTGGCTCTCACCAAGTTCCCAACATGTCCATAGAAATCTATCAGGAAGAAGGCCTCAAATTGTCTTGTCGCAGATGGATCTGCATATTTTTCATGTAAATAATTTTGTTTAATTTCTTTCCAATTTATTGATGGCATTTCTGCTTCCACGCGCTTTATGCAAATGTAATTTTTCTATAAAATATTATTTATCGGGATTAGCGATTGGAAGGAGAGTTGGTCATGCTGATCTATTGAGGGGAATAGGAGGCATGCCAAGCAAGTAAGTGTTTTCCTCCTGGTAACCATACACTGTACCTGCAAGTGAGCAAACATAGCTCACTTTGGCAGGCATGGTAGGGAACCCTCTTCTCATAGGAAGCCATGCCAGTAGAATCCTGATGTAATGACTATGACATATCAATGCCTAGCTAGCCTTTTTACTTGACAGTTTGAGAAGTACCCAAATAGCACCATGTTATGTGCTACATGGCATTGTGCAAAATAAGCCATGTCGGGATGATCAACAGTTGGCACTGCATACGACTCTGCTGGTTGAGATGCTCCCAGCATTTCTTCGTGCCTAAGAAACCCACCTATAAATTAATGCAGGAACCTGGGTTAAGTTGATATCAAATTGTCTCATGTGCTATAAGGATGCCTGTGCTATGCAGTACACTTATTGCACATGCACAGACAATAAGGATCAGTAGAAACAACTTACTTTAAGCATGTTGTAGTGCTGACCTATGGAATGATGCTTTGCAATTGCAGAGGCACCTTTATTTACACTTATTTCATGTGGCACCAGGTGAGGGGCATCAGCAGCCATAGAAAAGGTTGAGTTATCATTTTGCACTGTAACTTTCAAGCCCGAAATTCTGATTCAAAGTGAAAGTGAATTCAGTGATAATGGAAAATAGGAGGTGAAATATAAAATGGCCAAAATATGAATATACACAAGCCCATCATGCAAATTGAAGGTTTTTGTTACTGTAATTTGAAATTTTCTTCCTCATTGTTGCATCCTAATTTGATGGTTAGTTTTTTCCTTCTCTGTGCAGACTTTCTATGCTGAAACCGCAAATTCAGGTGACATCAGGTAAAAGACCAGTCAGTAATAACTTCTTTACAGATTAGCATTTTATGGACACAGCAGTAAAACAAGAAAGATTTTAGAACAACTTTATTTACCTCACCGAGGAAAAATTATTGTAATATGAATATGTTGTTAAGAAAATGATTGCTTTCTAATCAAAAACTGTGTTCGAGTAACCACCTCAATGAAACATGATTGCAAAATATGAAATGTGGGACCTTACCAGGAAATACATGTATTTTATACAGCAGTTTCAATTTTTCTATAAGATCGGCGTGGCACATTGTACCTATGAAAACAAATTACAGAATCTGCTCAAAAGCTCTGAAAAGATTATATACCTTGGAAAAATACACACTATAATCACTGTCCAGCTCAGTTTTTGGATTTTACCCATTTTGATTTGAGGCCTTTTTGTAGTCATAACAATTACAATAAAATTAAGAAACACGGGTCTGCAATAAAACACTAGTTAAATAAAAACATGATAGATGTACAATTAGTACTATCCATGTAATGTTTTACCAAGAACATAGGTTAATTTTCATAAATCATTGGAAGAAATCACTTTGAATCAAGCACAAGAGTAACAGCAGGTATAATAATTGACCTTGCGAACGTAGGATACGTCTATTTGGCAGAACAAGATATAAAAATCGTAATTAAGTGGTTTGTGTGCATTAAAAAAAAGCTTTAGCGCATTTAAATTGGCGATATGCTATTCCCAGTTCTATGCCAACAGGAGTGCAAGTAAACAAGATTGATAATTATCAGATATGTTCACCATGACAATGTCCATAGCCATTCCTCAGCAACAAGCTCATGGGGGCTGACCTCCCTCAAGGTGATGTTCAACTACATTGTACACTGTAGGATGTTGGCATAACAAACAATGATCAATCATAGGTATAGTTTCATTTATTGATTTGATTTTTTATTTAAATTGTTAATGTGAAAATATAACAGGGTCCTCTGTATTCTTCGCATTTCGTTTTTGAATTGTTTGATCTAATAAGTTGAGTGTTCAACTAGTAGGTACTATATCAATCTTTCCCATTTGCCTATTAAAGATTCAACACAATAGACCAAAGAAAAGCTTTATACAAATTGTGAATGGAAAATAATTAATTTTAACTTACTTAATCCTGTAATAAATTCTTTGAAGTTTATTAAAGCATCTCCATTCTCATCTAATAGTCGGAATAAGCGTGCAGCTAATATATCTGAATGTGCACCACATGACCAGGGAAATAGTAGTGCAAACAATCCTTTGAATTGTTCAAAGTCAATACGATACTGTTCAAGATAAGGCAGACTAGGGTCATGGCGCTCTGTAGCATTACTGTTCCCGCCCCAGTAACAACTGGTGAGATGTTCAGCCTAAGTACGACAAAATGAAAAAGGTTAGCACATTAACAATTTTCAAGTGGTGAATATAAAAGAAAATGAAACAGTATTTACATTGCATTATGAAAATTATTCAAAATAACTCCAAAGAATATGTTTCAAAAGGAAAGTTTTTGTGGTGAACACAAGAGCAAGTGTCACACAAAAGGCTGGAAACGTACAGCTGATTTGGCAGCGAGAGAAGCAGAGCTAAAATTTCAGGTCAGTGATCCTTTGTCAGAAGTGATGAAATGTTATTAAGCTGAAATGTCAACTCCTTTTCTCTCCCCACAGATGCTGCCAGATCTATCTCATTTTTCCAGCATTGTCTGTTTTTATTTTAAATTTGAGAGGTTGCATAGGTTATATTTGTGAAAAGATCTGTGGTTAATTTTAAGAAAGATGCCGAACTGCAAATTTCAGAGTTTACTGTTCAGACATTAGAGAAGTGGCGATGGTAAATACAGCCATGATCTTATCGAACGGTGGAGCGGGCGCGAGAGACTGAATGGCCTACATCTGCTTCTATCTCATATATTTTTAAAGTCTGCCATCATCATCCTGGTCCTCAAACAATCTAGCAACCCACCTCCAACCTATTTCTTCTCCAAACTGTACGACCTGAAATGCTGCATCTCAAATTCATAGAATCCCTACGGTGCAGGAGGTCATTCGGCCCATCGAGTCTGCACTGATCCTTCGATTGAGTATCCAACTTGCCCTACCCCCGCAATCCCATAACCTAACCTGCACATCCCTGAACATTAAAGGGCAATTTAGCATGGACAATCCACCTAACCTGCACATCTTTGGACTCTGGGAGGAAACCGGAGCACCCGGAGGAAACCCACCCAGACACGGGGAGAACGTACAAACTCCACACAGATGGTCACCTGAAGCCGGAATTGAACCTGGATCCCTGGTGCTGAGAGGCAGCAATGCTAACCACTGTGTGACTGTGCCCCTCAATTTGTGCCCATCTTTTTTGGAACTGAAACGTTTCAATCTGTCCAATCAGGATTCCCTGTTATACTACCAGAAGAGCTCTTATCAACGTCATAAATGACATCCCATGACACTGTGACAAAGGAATAAACTCTCTCTTCATCTTTTTTGGCCAGACTGCAGCCTTTGACATGGATGGTCGCATCAAACCCCTTCCACATCCCTGCACTGTCATGTGATGGAGTGGAACTGCACTTGTAAGGTTCAATTCTCCAAGAGCTCTGAAGAGGAGTCATATGGACTTGAAACATTAACTCGGTTTCTCTCTCCAAAGATGCTGCAAGACCTGGTGGTTTTTCCAACATTTCGTTTTCATTTCAAATTTCCAGCATCTGCAATATTTTGCTTTTATATTATTGCTTCCGTTCTCCAAGACTCTACTGCCTTTGCTTTACACCAAGTCCTATGTCATCCTTTCCCCCGGTCTTGCTCACGGGGTTCCTGGTTAAGCAATATCTCAATTATAAATCTCATGCTCATATTCAAACCGCACGTGACTCACCCTTCCTTATCTCTGCAAGCCAAGATTTCTGTATTATCTAACCCTGGCCACTTGAGCATTCCTGATTGTAATTGCTCCACCATGGAGTCATAAGAGATTTTATAGCGTGGAAAGAGGCCTTTTGGTCCATCATGTCCACGCCGGCCATCAAGCACCTACCTATGGTGCGAAGAGTAAATAAGCAGTGGTTGCTTAGCAACAGAAGTCTTGTAAGGAGAAGCTTTTAAGTTTTAGTTTAGCTAATTTGATTGAGTTAGGTAGTGAGAGATGGCAGCTCGCATAGTTTAGCCAGAAACAGTTGGTTTGAGAAGGCTAAAGAGGGAACATCTCACTTAGCCGTGCTAGAGGAAAAGTCATGCTATAGAGTAATGGTTAAGAAAACAGATGCCAAAATATATGAGAAGTTTATAAGAATTCTGGAGTTAATGGAACAGAAGAAACTATGAATCAGAACAGATACTGTTCAGTAAAGTCACAGAGTTGAAAAGGCATTGGATCGTGTGAGGCTAGAAAGATATCTATAGGAGTGCCAAAGTTTGAGAGAAATTACTCCGCCCCCCACGCCGGGTGGGAGAATAGCGAGAGGGCCTCCCGACAATTTTCACACTATTCTCCCCCCCCACCCCCACGAATCGCCGCTCGCCGTTTTTTTACGGCGAGCGGCAATTCTCCGAGGCCGATGGGCCGAGCCTTCATGCCCTTTTCAACATGGCAGCAAACACACCTGCTCACTGCCGTTGTGAAACGGGCGCCAGATGCCCGTTTGGGGCATCTGGGGGCCCGATTAGCACGGCAGTACCACGGCCGTGCCAAGGGGGGCATAGGCCCACGATTGGTGCCCACCGATCGCGGGCCTTGCGTCCGTAACGGACGCACTCTTTTCCCTCCGCCGCCCCGCAAGATCAAGCCGCCACGTCTTGCGGGGCGGCTGAGGGAAAAGACGCCAACTGCGCATGCGCGGGTTAGCCTTGTCCAACCTGCGCATGCGTGGCCGACATCATCGACCGCGTCAGCCGGCGTGACGCTTGACGTGCGGCCTTGACGACCGGGGGTGGGGAGAATCGGCCCCAGAAGTGGGCGTGAAGGCTGCCGTGGGTCACGGCCTGTCCCACGGCAGCCTTTAGGATTCTCCGCATTTGCGGAGAATCTCGCCCTATAGTTTTGGAGACATTATTTGAAATAATTGTGGAATCAGGGGCTGGACCTCAAAGTTTGTGTAAAAGCCTTTATGACAAAGGAAACCTGAAGGGAGAGGTGTAAAACCTGAAAGCAAAACCTTGATGGAAACTGCACAGGAAAAGCATAATTTAAAAGAATATTTAAAGGTGTGACTTTTGAAAGCGTGTGGAGGCCGCAGTTCAATGAGACAGGTGGCTCGCTGTATAAGAATCACCTGCGAGGATTTTGAGGAGAAATCCACAGACATTCACGTGGGTTCAGAGAGATGTGTGTCATCTTGTCTGCTTAAAAAAGAATTTTTGACGTGGCGGCAAGGTGGTACAGTGGTTAGCACTGCTGCCTCACAGCACTGAGGACACTGGTTCGATCCAGTCTACCGTGTTTGCACATTCTCCCTGTGTTTGCGTGGGTCTAACCCCCACAACTCAAAGATGTGCAGGGTAGGTGGATTGGCCACGCTAAATTTCCCCTTAATTGGGAAAAAAAAAGAAGAGTTGGGTACTTTAAATTTATTAAAAACAAAAAAAAAATAAAAAGAACTTGTGTGTTGAGACCATTGTAGCATTAAGATGTCGTCTGTAGTCCATATTGATCTTAAAATCTGTGTGTAATTGTTAAGCTCATGGAAGTAAAGAAGGACTACTGCATCATAATCCAATTTAAAAAAAAATTTGTGTTGTTAAAACTAATTAGGTCCTGTGACGACTCTAATCCTCCATGTTTTATAGAAAAAAAGTAAATGTATTTTGAACCAGAGTTACATTCTGGGATCTTCCCGTCCAATTATAACACCAATTGGGATCATAATTGAAAGCATTTTTATTTGTATATGCTGGTAGTTAAGGAACAATCTCAAGTGAAATTGCTCAAAAATGTTTCCTCAATGTATGGCTGCCCAGGAGGACAACGTATTTCACATCATCTTCTAGTCAATAGAGACATCAGGAAAATATTCCTATCTGACCACATTCCATACAAGGATAACTGAATGGTCTACTCCAAGTACTAGCAGTAACCATTTTAATTAGGGTTAGCGTTAGGGTTACGGAAGTTGGTAGTGATTTAATTATTACTTTTCTTCACCTATTAACAACTGCATATTGGCATCTTGGGGGCACAAACATTTGAACATCACTAAAAGAAACATTTAATGTACCAGGAATTGTAAAAGTACTATGAAATGAATGCAACTGAGTTAATCAACGACTCTAATCTAACAGCAACCTGATCTGGCTGGGATACTCCTGTCCAGTTCCCTAATTATGAGGAACAGAATACAAAATTTACCGAAATATCAGTGATACCTGGAGTGATGACTACCCCGCATTCACTAAATTGCTGACAGAAACAGACACTCATGTCAGGCCAGTACATGGTTTTGGAGCCATGAAATGATGCCATTGCTGGAGCACTTTATCAGTTTTGTGTTAAAAATGGGTCAAAATAAGGGCAGCATGGTGGCACAGTGGTTAGCATTGCTGCCTGCGGCGCTGAGGACCTGGGTTCGAATCCCGGCCCTGGGTCACTGTCTGTGAGGAGTTTGCACATTCTCCCCGTGTCTGCGTGGGTTTCGCCCCCACAACGCAAAGATGTGCAGGCTAGGTGGATTGGCCATGCTAAATTGCCCCTTAATTGGAAAAAAATTAATTGGGTACACTAAATTTATAAAAATAAAAAAAAGGGTCAAAATCCTTATTCGGATCCACTCATTTGCATTCCAGTTTGAAGCAAGGACCCGCTCCGTCAACAAAAACCACCACTAACACCAAACAAACAGACCTTTCCTCACGTGAGTCAAGTAAGGGTGAGGGGATTGGGGAATCTGGCACATAGTACTCAGCCAATAACTGCTGCAGCATCCAATCAAGGTAGCAATGGTTGGGATCAGGAATTAGCAGAATAACACAAGTTTGATTATGTACAATTGAAACCGAAGAAAAGAACTATGTAAAGCAGAAGGCAGAGCTTGAAAAAAACATTTCAAAAAGAGGTTACACCTTTGACAAAAGGTATAAACCTCTCATCCTTGGACGGGCTATCAGAGGAATTCTAGTACCCACACAAAGTCATGAAGTGCAGAACATATGCTCAAGTGAAAACACAATGTAGAAATGGCTAACTCTCTTCCAGAGGATTTATAAGAGGATACTTATAAATCTAGTTGGCATTGGCACCAAGGGTTAAAGAGATACTAATAGATTGGGGTGATTAATTGCTGCAGCGTAATGGTTGATGTGCCACTGTGGCAGGATATTGTCTGTGAATAGCTGCAAGCCAAGGTTGAACACTGAATACGAGGGGCAAATAAGATAAACATTCTGGAGTTGATAGGGACCTATTATATGGAAATGGAAGTCCAGTAAAATTTTATATGTGCTGTCAATGGAGCATGTTTGATAGGCACAGCAACAAGAAGCTTGTATTTCGATTGCACCTTTAAGGTTATAAAATGCTCCAAGCCCCTTCACAGGGTACTTATAAAACAAAATTTGACACCAAGCCACATACGGCGATACAAGGGCGGATGTTGAAAACGTTTGGTCAAAGAGGTCGGTCTTAATGAGCATTCTAAAAGGAGGAAAAAGAGGTAGAGGGGGAATTTCTGAGTTTAAAAGATCTGGGCAGGTAACCATGGTGGAGCAATTAAAATTGGGGCCAACAATAAATCCTTAGGGGACACCAGATTGAGGCCAACAATAGATCCTTAGGGGACACCAGATGTAACAGCATAGGAAGGAAAAGGTAGACCATTACAGGCGGCACTCTGGATATAATTAAATAAGATAGAGAAGAATGGAACGAGGGTCAATGTTGAACTAGCAGAGCTGTGCTGTGGATTGGAAACTAAACTGAGACAGGTCATGTTCATTTGAAATCTTTAACCAGTTGCTTCTACTTCTAAATTCTCTGACCT
Organism: Scyliorhinus canicula; assembly: GCF_902713615.1. Classification (NCBI taxonomy): domain Eukaryota; kingdom Metazoa; phylum Chordata; class Chondrichthyes; order Carcharhiniformes; family Scyliorhinidae; genus Scyliorhinus; species Scyliorhinus canicula. The sequence continues at coordinate 240,591,822 of NC_052148.1, read as the reverse complement.
GAATTCAATTTCAGATCCCAGAGATTGGAAAGGATGATTTAAACTGGATCCATGATGGGACTTCCGGTGATGGCGGGCGGGAGGCAGCCGCGCAATGGAAGGCTCTCGTTCGGGAACGGCATTTTCGGGGCTTTAAGCCCGCTCCCAGGCTCCATGGACACAGAAAAAGCAGGCAGAAGGCATGTAGAAGCCACACAGGAGGCACAGCAGAAGAGGATGTCCAGGATCAGCAAGAAGACGGCCGTTAAAAAGGCAGCCGAGGGTCCGTCGGGGAGTGGAGAGGTCACCATGGAGTCACCTAGGAAAAAGGAGGCTGGAGCACCAGGGGAGGCCGCATTGCCTTCGGCTGAAGAAATAACCAAGGTGATGGCTGCAGAATTCGAAAGGCAGTTTACAAAACATTTGGAGGCAATCAGGAAGGAGATGAGGGAGGTTTTGAGTGTGCTGGTGGAGGAGGCGATTTCCCCGGTGACGTGCAGTGGCGGAGGTGCGGGCGCAAGGAAGTGGAGGAGACAGTGTTGCAGCATGGTGATCAACTTACCTCAATGGGGAAGGAGATATGGAAGGTGATGGAGATTAACAAGGATCTGCGAGGGAAAATAGAGGACCTGGAAAACAGATCCAGGCGACAGAATTTGAGGATTGTGGGGCTGCCCGAAGGAGCTGAAAGGCCGACTGAGTATTTTGCCGCTATGCTGGCGAAACTATTGGGGGAGGGGGAGGGGGAGGATCCCTCCCGATATGAACTGGATCGGGCTCATCGGTCGTGGAGGCCTGTACCAAAGGCGAGTGAGCCGCCAAGGGTAGTGACCCTGTGCTTCCGTAGGTACAGTGTGAAGGAGAAGGTCCTGTCCTGGGCCAAGCAGAAGTGAGTGGTGCAGTGGGCTGGAGCTGGTATACGTGTATACCAGGACTTTACGGTGGAGCTGGCGAGGAGGCGGGCTGCTTTCAACCGGGTGAAGAGGGCACTGTACATTAGCAAGGTGCAGAGCAGCATTGTATATCCAGCGAAGCTGAGGGTGACTTATAAGCTCAAGGGCTTTATTTTGGAACAGCAGAAGCAGCGGAGGAGTTTGCGAAGGCAGAAGGACTGTGGCAGAACTGAGATATTGAGAAATGGCCATGTGCCGATGTAACCTCAGGACTGTATTTTCTTCTTTTTTGTTTCACTGCATGCGGGTGTATGGGCTAAAGGAGCCAATGTTGTATATACTTGGACAAGGGAAGTGGGGGGGCTTGCACTCGAAGTGAGGGCTCTTTGGGGTGTAGGTAGATATGCGGGGTGTGTGTGTTAAAAGGGGATTTCTGGGCTTTCCTGGAGCCAGGCAAAGGTAAAGGGACCCGGGCGGGGACCTCCGCGCTGGCCGGTTTAAACCGGCCAGTGAACGGGAGTGAGGTGGGGGGAGGGGCTGCAATCATCGGAGCATGGCAGAACTGGGTTCGAGTGGTCTAGCCTGGGTGGAAAGTTGGAGGGAAGGAACCGAGGTTAGGGGGAGGAGTTTTACATTAGGCAGTGGATGGGAGGAGTTGGGGGGGGGGGAGGGTTTACAACTCTTCGGTATCACATACAGTACTCTTTCAGAGGTTGGACGGCATTGAGTGTGGGGCGGGGGTTGGGGGTGGGGGGGGGAGCGGACTCTATGGTGACCATGGGCGGTCCCGGACTCCTTTTTTCTTTTCTTCCTTTGTTTTTTGTTTCCACCGTGGGAGGGTTTGTTTTATTGGATGCATATCTTGACAGGTGGGCCGTTGTTTGGGGTGGTGGGAGGATGGGATCGCTGTCATTGTTAAGGGGATTGATTTTGGATTTGTTACCATTTACTGTTTGTGGGTGGGGTTTAAATATTGGAGGAAAATGTGAAAATGGAGAATAAAAACATTTATTAAAAAAAACTGGATCCATGATAACTTTTATTTGAAGTGAATGGTACCCACAAAATCAACAGAATAGTTGTAAAATTGCTACGTTGATACAAGGAAGGGAAGTGAAACAGCTTGATTATATTTGCACATTGGAACATAATAGTTTCTGCAACATAGGGATCCTGCTGGGTGCTCAGAATTTACACTGTTTACATTGCAAGACGGAGTTTGAGCACCAGCAACAGTACCAAAATATCCACACAGCTGCAAGACAATGCCTGCAGTTATTCAAAAGACTGTCCCATTATTTCTAGCCAAAGGTTTTATTCTGGCGGAATTCTGCACAACTAAGCAAGTTATTAAAAAAATCATCGTAGTATTGCACAAACAACTTCATAAGATCAGTTTCATGACCTGAATAAAGCAGCAGCGGTTATGTGGCTCGTCTCTGAAGGAAGAAAAATGAAGTGAAATCATTCAGGCAATGGTGTTTATGCCTTTGCAGGTATACACTACCTCAGGTATACTAAAGTAGTAGTTTTTGTTAAACACTTCCATTTTATGTAAAAGGGTACTAGATGGAGTGTATCTGCACATTAGCCTTGCACAGAATATTATGAATAATGATAATAGCTCATGGAAAAGCAGTTCACAAGCTTATTTATCAAAAAAAAGCACCACTGACATCAGAAACTGATTTACCTTAAAAAGGACATATAGTTCCTCCAGTTCATCTATAGTGAATGATGTGTCTGTTACAATAGCTCGAACCTAGATATAATAAAGAAAATTTAAAATAAAGTATACATTTAGAATAAAGAGCAAAGACATTTTGTACTTGATTTGGAGTTTAAATAAAAACTCAAAAAATGTTAAACAATTGCGAACATTTTCATAACTGCACTCACAACATTACGCTTTGTGGTATCTTCAAGAGTCTGGATCACTCGTAGTCGCTGCTTAAAGCGCATCTGCTCGATCACATCTGCTCTGATACTACCAAATTTCTGAAAAGATTAAACATGCACTGAATATACTGTAGACTATTAATAAATCTAAAATAACACTTTCTAATGGTCTATGGAAACTACATTTCACCAAAAGAGAAATTAAATCTACTTCCTATACTTTTTGAAGCACAGGCTACAGGCTCATTTGGAATCAATCAGTTATGAGCACCTCACCAACTGTGATGGAACAACAATTTCTATAAAAAATGAAGCAACACACAAGAGGTTGTATTGATGCATAGAAACCTTAATTTGCGTAAATTTCTTTAAGTCTACAAAAGGTTAAAACAGTATAACATCTTGCATTTTAAAGAACGTTATTAAGTCTCATGACTTTATGTTGCAAAGCACTGAGATCTTTGGTGGAGATCAGAGGTTATTGGACTTCGTTCTTTCCCTTGTGCTACATGAAATTCATTTCACCAATTCATGACTCAAGAAAACAAAGCATAATATACCTCTCCACTTTTGGGGAGTTTTCAGTTATTTTCTGACTTTAACTTTGACATATTATTGCACATGTTCTCTGAGCCTCCAAGCCTTTCAGCAAAAAAATTTTTCTGAATCAGTCATCTCTTCATAAAGGTTGTGCACATTAACATAAGGCATACCATTCTTATTCTGCTCACGGTTCACTTTCTCTCCATTTGTTACAGAAGTTTGGTCAATGAATGCATTAGAAAAGGCTTGCCCAAAGTAAGGCCAGGGCCAAATGCAGCCCACAAAGCACCTCTCTGCAGCCCCAGACACTAATTTTCAAATTCATGGTCAAACATGTGAGTTTCAATCAAAGATTATTCTTGGAGCAGCTCCTCCAATTACTGTGCTTTCCTGCTTTTATTTCCGATAGGTGGACTAGTGAGTCTATCAGCAGCAAGTGAGAGAGTGAACCAGTGCTTGATTGGAGGATCAGCGAACACTGCAGTGGTGAGTGTGATGAGGGCTGACAGCCCAAAGCAAAGCAACGGCTGTAAATTCAAGATTGTTCATACAATTTTCTGCTATTTTCCAAATGTTGACACTAAAGTTGAACATTTGTGATTCAACACAAGAATATAGACTACAGCACAAACATACTTTCCATGTATTTCACTTTCAAATTGTATACATGTTCCTTCAGCCACTAGGACCTTTTTTTTATACCTGATAGATGACATCTAGAATGGTGCAATATGATGTATTTTTATTTTAGAAAGCTTGATGAAATAGCACCAAGTGTGAGACTGGGAAACTGCTTGAACTGAGTCAATAATGCAGTTAAGTTGAAATTAAATACAAAATGCTAACAAAATGGTTATACAGTAGGGTATTGCTGCAGAGTGGAAAAGCTGTCTCCTTAATGAATGATTTGAAATGTTTTGGGTTGTTTTCCTAGAATTCCCTTTTAAACCATTTTCCACTCCTGCATAGATATTTTACAGATACATATAAAATACATTCTGCTCAAAGCTGTAATAATAAAATAGAAGTCAAGATAATAAATTAGAGTTAACTTTCTGCTAGGACAAACAAACAAAATCACTTCCTATTAGACATCACAACAACGATTTGTATTCTAAATCCTCCTCTTTCTGTAATTATGCATGTGCATTGCCAGAGATGCTTCACAGTGGAGATTTCCATTTCAGGAAGCACAGGTGGCATAGTGACAAACCTTCCATTTTGCTATGTAGGGCCCAATGATCTTCACCTGATTGATCAATAACCTTCCTTCCAGCATAAGGTCAGAATTGGAATGTTCATTGATGATTGCACAATGTTCAGCATCATTTGCGACTCCTTAGATGCTGAAGCAGTCCATGTCCAACTGCAGCAAGACCATGACAATATCCGGTCTTGGGCTTACATGTGGCAAATAACATTCACGTCATATCAGTACCAGGCAATGACCATCTCTAACAAGAGATAATCTAACCATGGCCCCTTGCAACCAATGGCATTATCATCACTGAATCCTCCACTATCAACATTCTGGGAATTACCATAGTCCTGAAACTAAATTGGACTAGCCATATAAATACTGTGGCTACAAGACCAGCTCACCTCCTGATTCCCCCAAAGCCTGTCTACCATCTAAATCACACAAGGGAAGGTAGCGGCATCATTAGGAGGTAGTGCGTCGAGGAATTACTAGTGATCCAGAGACTCAGGTCCCACCACAGCAGATGATGATCCAAATTTTTATTCCAATTCAACATCTAAATGATGACCATGAAACCATTGTTGATTGTCATAAAATCCCATACAATGGCCTTTAGGGAAGGAAATCTGCCATTCTTCCCTGGTGTGGCCTATATGTGACGCCAGATCCACAGCAATGTGGTCGACTCTTTAAATACTCTCTGAAATGGCTTAGCAAGCCACTCAGCCCAAGGGCAATTAGGGATGGGCAACAAATGCTGGTCCAGCCAGTGACATCCACATCCCATGAATGATTTTTTTTTTTAAATCAAGAATGTGATGGAATACTCTCCACTTGCCTGGATAAGTACAGCTCCAAGAACACTCAAGATGCTTGACACCATCCAGGACAAAACAGTCTGCTTGATTGACACCCTATCGACAAACATTCACTCCCTCTAGATTCTAAAAGGAGCAGACACATGGGAACATAAGCACCTGGAAGTTACCTTCCAAGCCTTTCACCACCCGATTTGGAAATATATTGCTAGGTTATGTTGCTATGGTTGAAGTCCTGGAACTCGGTCCCTAAAAACACTACAGGGAATTCGGTCCCTAAAAACACTACACCACATGGACTGCAGCGGTCCAAGAAAGCAGCTCACCATCATCTTCTCAGGGACAACTAAGGATGGGCAATAAATGCTGGTCTCGCTGGCAATCCTCACATTCCATGAATTAATTTCTTTTGGTTGGACATCATTTGCAGGCATCATTGGCAATGCTGAACAAAGGGATTAACATTTATGGCGGTTTTCTATACACAGGGGACATATCCTGAAATACTGCACAAGAAAATACAATACACAGACAGCCTGTTAATCTTTAAAAATTAATGGATGAAAAGGTTGCATGGGTCGATAACTGGGAGGCACTATCATCCCATCTCAATATTTTGATATACACCTCCAGCATTTAATCTTCTGAATTAGGTGAATAAAAATGTAAAATTACATCTTAAATGTTAAAGGTGCAAGATTACATAAATCCACTGTAGTGGTTACTTAGCATTAGAAGAGGCATTGATGTCAGGTCTAGGGAAGCTTAATTTTGAAAATTGAAAGACATGCTGCTCTGCAATATTAAAACCTTGCAGGTTATCAAAAATATTTTGATGATAGATTTTTACAACACACTTTTGAGCATGTCTAGACTTCAGCCAAAGAGATTTTCAATTTAATAAATTTAAGGTCAGAATACTGAGGGTACCATGAGCGGGCGGCCTAGCCACATGTGGCATTCCCACCACTGGTAAAATACCCAAAATGGTGGGAGGAGGCCCATAAGTGTCCATTAATTGGCTACACTGGGCCTCAATTGGCCCAGGAGCTGGTGGGCACCTGATTCCCCTGCTGCAAGTAAAATCCCAGTGGAGCTTGGTAGTCAACAGGCATAGTGCCCCAACCATGCCACCCAGTTTTCATCCAAACACCCCAACCTGCTAAGGGTTGGAAGGGGCCTAAAATGCTACCCAATACTTCCACAGTATTCTTTTACCATGCACTTTCAACGCAATCTGCTTATTTTAACATCTTGGACATTGAACAAACGATACAAATAAAATGCAGAATATTAGCAGTGGACAAGATAAAATGGCATGCCAAAATTCAATATTTTAGGCCCAGATGAAGAAATCTGGGAAATTACATAAAGATATACATGACAACATACAAAACTTAGTTGAACAAAACTACATGACGTGCATTGCATTTTCCTTCCAGTAGTAACTAACATATGAAAATGGAAATTACAGATATACGCAAGGGAATACTGCTAAATTCAAATACTACCAGAATGATTACCTACCATGAAACTGGCTGCAATTTCAGAGTGTCTAAAATGTTTTAATTGCGAATCACTGTAGTCTCCAATAAAAGTCTAGACTTCAGGAATTCCAAGCATACACAAAACAGCATGTCATTCATCCCTCAGCAGCAGCTAGATATCGACTGCAGTATCTATTATCTCAGCATACTGAAGCATGTACTAAGTCATGTAAAGAGACTGACCTGCCAAAACGGATTCTAAATGTGTACTGATTTTTATGAATACAAATGTTTAATAAATTAACTCTGACCATTCTCGTAGTTTTAATCATGGAAAAACGTGAAAAGTCCCTGTGTGAATATGGTTATTACATTATTCCACTAATTCAAGCGCATCTCACTAACATTTCTCAGTAAAGGAAACCAGTGAGGGAGTTAGAACATCAATTCTCAAATGTAAGTTTTCTCTGTAGGTTATCATAACAATGAGATTGTTAGAAAACCATGTTTTATATTTACAAAATGACTGTTATGATTGGACTGATGCCACAGGATAAGGTTTGAAATGTTGTTTGGGTATACCGTGTGGGCAACACGGTAGCACAGTAGCTAGCACTGTGGCTTCACAGCACCAGGGTCCCAGGTTCGATTCCCCTCTGGGTCACTGTCTGTGCGGTCTGCACGTTCTCCCCATATCTGCGTGCGTTTCCTCCAGGTGTTCTGGTTTCCTCCCACAGTCCAAAGACGTGCAGGTTAGGTGGGTTGGCCATGCTAAATTGCCCTTAAGTGTCCAAAAAAGCTTGGAGGGGTTATTGGGTTAAGGGGATAGGGTGGAAGTGAGGGCTTAAGTGGGTCGGTGCAGACTCGATAGGACAAATGGCCTCCTTCGGCACTGTATGTTCTAGGTTTGATTTTTAAGTGACTTAATTAGTAGTTCCTAAAATGGCTTTACATCTACAAAACTATTTGTCATTTGCAAAGCTATCACAATGGAGCCAAGCTGCTTAGAAACTTAAACAGGCGTTAATGATCCATCTCCTGAACCAGTGACAAAACATTCAGAAATAACCTGTGTACAGACATGTACACTGAGTGGGGGGTGGACCAAACCATTTGGCGCGATCACTTTGGACAATGGACCTTGGCTGTGAAGGGAACACCCCAGTCAAGTAATCTCATTACTTCAAACACAGATTTGAAACAAGGGCTCCCTAGCTTGCTGTAACTATATTTGAAAACTAGCCAGTTACGAATGGACGTCATGTTATATTCATGTGTTTTAAGAAATTGCATTTCCAGGTCAGTGTGCAGAGAGACCATGGCCAAAACTTTCCGGTCGCTCACATTGATGGGATTTTATTGCCTCGCCGATGGCATACTTCCACTGTGGGTTTCATGGCAGCAATGTGGTGCATTCAATGCGAATTCCGTTGACAACGGAGGGACCAGAAGACCATTGACGGCCAATGGCGGGCTGCCTCCATCGTCACAAAACACGTGACGGGCCACATGGAAAATCCCGCCCCGTGTGTGGGTGATGACTTGTGACCCTTTCTCTCTCCAGCCATTCTGCAAGTGTGTCCTGTCTGTTTTCTGATAAGTCAAGCATGTCTTTCACATAAATTCAGCCAACTGTCTCCAGAAGAGGAGACAGAAATTATCCATCAATATTTTAATTGTTCTTCAGGAAGAATCTGGAAAGCTCACAGAACCCAGCCTGAATCTGTCCAAGTCACCTATCTACAGGATCTGTATATTATTGACTTTGATTTGGGACTCTTAAAACATTTACCTACCATCCCTCTTTGTAACTTACTTTAGTGCAAGTGCGAGTGTAAATCTCTTCCATGCATCTGAGCGTGTTGAACCATTTATTATTTTTAAATATCGATGTTAACCACAATAAATATAAATCTTTTTCTTTTAAAATTTAGCAGACAATCAGTCTGTGTGTATCTTTTAGTCACAGCACTTTAACAGTTAAAGACTCATTGACTTCAAAATTCTTTTAAAATATCTGTTGCTGTCAACCGAGTGGTGGAAAGAGAGGGGAACAATTCTACCACTTGTCACCTCGCCGTAACAATATTGTCAACAGAAATGATTTAGTGTAACCCACTATTTAGACAAAACTGAAATGGGCATGTTCTCACATAAGAATCCCTTTACTGATGACCTTATTTCAATCAACCTCCCCACTGCTGGTGTATTGTCAAACTGCACATTCGATATCCAGACCTGAAGGAGCCACAATTCCTTCCAATTAAAAATCGGAAATACAAAAGTTATCTTTGGCACCTGTCACAGATTAAGTCCCTTGCTCCTAATTCTCAAGCCATTGACTCATGCTGAACCACTGTTTGGAACTTTAGGATTTTATTTCTACGACCTCTAATCTGAGCTCAAATACTTTCCATCACAGAGGCAACCTGCCTACTTGTACCTCTATCACTGAAAACCGCTGCCCCTGTCGGGGTTTGTCTGTGATTAAACTCATCTATGCTTTTGCTACCTAATACTCCATTGGTTTACTGGCCAGCCTTTTGCTTGCCATCTTCCATGAGTTCATTATAATTTTCCCAAATCCCATTCATACATCACTATAGTGCACCTGGACTACCACACTTCCACTTTACAATTCTCAGCCTGTTTAACACAGCTTGGCCTCACTGGTCATAACTTTAAATCAAGATGGAGGTGGCCCTCGGAAACCAGGGGCGGAATTCTCCGACCCCCCGGGGGGGTCGGAGAATCGCCCGGGGCCAGCGTCAATCCCGCCCCCGCCGTGTCCCGAATTCTCCACCCCCCCGAGATTCGGCAGGGGCGGGAATTGTGCTGCGTCAGCGGGCAGGCCACCCGCGGCGATTCTCCGGCCCGTGATAGGTCGAAGTCCCGCAGCTGACAGGCCTTTCCCGTCGGCGTGGTTTAAACCACCTCTCTTACCGGCAGGATTGGCTCCGGGGTCCTGAGGGGGGGGGGGGGGGGGGGGGGGGGGGGGCGTGGGCCGATCTGACCCCGAGGGGTGCCCCCACAGTGGCCTGGCCCGCGATCGGGGCCCACCAATCGGCGGGTGGGTCTGTGCCGTGGGGACACTCTTTTTCTTCCGCCCCCGCCATGGCCTTCACCATGGCGGAGGCGGAAGAGACCCCCTCCCCTGCGCAGGTATGAAGTCAGCAGCCGCTGACGCACCGGCGCATGCGCGGACTTACGCCGGCTGGCAAAGTCCTTTCGGCCCCGGCTGGCATTGCGCCAAAGGCCGTTCACGCCAGCCGGCGGAGTGGAAACCACTCCGGCACGGGCCTAGCCCCTCAAGGTGCGGAGAATTCTGCACCTTTGGGGCGGCCCAACGCCAGAGTGGTTCACGCCACTCCGACAGGCCGGGACCCCCCGCCCCGCCGGGTAGTGGAGAATCCCGGCACAGGTATCCAACCTAGACCTTTTGTGGGACGCTCTGTTGCATTTTTCAGCCATCCATTAACTAACCCCAAGAGCTACTGGCAGCCCAGCAGTGCCACCAAGCAACAGTCACTGCTGGGACTGTGGCTGGAAGCCGAGAATGTTATGGGAGCTGGCCGCCCACTGAACCAACCATGCTTAGTTTGGGGCTGTTTGGACATTCGCCTGCGGCGGGCGGGGGGGGGGGGGGGGGGGGGGGGGGGGGAGGAGAGAAAGAAGGAGTGTTATTGGGTATGTAGTGTTGAACCACATTCATGTACCACCTTTCATGACCTCAGGACATCCCAAAGTACAACAGTCCATTTGATACAGTAATATTTCACAAAACAATAATGAAATGAAAAATCAGTTAATTTGTTTTGGTGACGCATATTGAGGGACGAAAATTGGTTGGCACATTGTCTTCATCCAAAAAGTCTGGTCTTGCCCAAAATGTTAAGTGTCACTGGATCTTGTACATCCACCATAGGCAGATGCTTTGATTACCATCTAATTTGAAAGATGGCACTTTCACCGACGCTTCAGTCCTTTGGTATTGCAACAGAGTTGATGAAACTCAAGCAGTACTTGGATGCAAATGTTGTTCCTTACATCTTAATCTTCAAATCTGTATTAGGTTCTCTGAACTCAGGGTAGCAGTATGTATCCTTGTGGTAAGAGGGAAAGCATTCTGTATCTGACATATGGGAAATTTTAATTGTGAATTTTCAGAAGTTTGGTTTGGAGATTGTTAAATATGGCTTTCCAAATAGTCAGATATATAGCAATTAAAAATCAATGATGATAAATCTGGGGTGGCATGGGCTTAAAATCCCATTTCATGAGGGGGAATGGTGGTACAGTGGTTAGCACTGCTGCCTCACAGCTCCAGGGTTCCAGGTTCAATTCCGGCCTCGGGTGACTGTGGAGTTGCCACTTTCTCCCCGTATCTGCGTGGGTTTCCTCCGGGTGCTCCGGTTTCCTCCCAACAGTCCAAAGATGTGCAGGTTAGATGGATTGGCCATGATAAATTGCCCCTTAGTGTCCAAAAAAGTTAGCTGGGGTTACTAGGTTATGGGGATAGGGTGGAGGCATGGGCTTAAGTAGGGTGCTCTTTCCAAGGGCCAGTGCAGGCTCGATGGGCCGAATGGCCTCCTTCTGCACTGTAAATTCTATGAGTCAATGAATGGCCTAATTTATGTTAAACAGAAACCGACACATTATATTCTCTTAATTAACTGTAATGTTCTTCAACTGTTTGTGCACCATAAAATTAGTGAGAAATGAACATAACAAAAAGTACAGATTAGGCTTTTATATCAGAAGCAATTAATTCTAGTTGGGCAGTTTTTAGTCCTGTGAGCCAGTTCAGCATTCCAGAGCAGTACAGCTGATATGAGGACGGAATTTATATTAAATTACTTCTATCAATCCTTCATTCCTGTCTCATCAAGCTGTCTAAATCATAGATTCATGACTTTCACAAGGAATGGCCACTGTGTCTTTTAGGCAAAACACAGATAAATATTTGAAGTTTCAAAACTAGGGAGAAAAATAAGGAAGTGGGATTAGTTTTGGGTTGCCTTAGTAAAGAGATAGAACAGGCCAAATGGGCTGAATGGCTTTGTTCTCTGCGATAAATTTCAATGATAAATGTTTACATGTTTTTTAAATTTCAGTTGTATGTTTTCGGTACGTTGCCATTTAATTTGGTGATTTGTATCCATAAGGACGGTAAAGGATTTTACTACACACCCTCAGCTTACTGCTATGTAAAAACACAACCGAGACATAATATTCTCAGTATGGTGCAACAAAGTTTCACTTCATTGTAACAGATATTAATCACATGAATTGTAGCAAAGGCTTACTCTTAAATTTTTAATGTTATTTTAAATTGGCACCAAAAGCAACAGTAAGGGAACGTTATGTGGGCAATTGCTTGTTTCCTATACTTACTTCCATCCTTAAGTCAACAATGGAGTGAAAGAACTGAACTTAAAAATTTGAGTAAGCTGGGTGATTAAAGAACATGATCAATAATGGCCAGTGAATCATCTAGCCTATCCTCAATTCAGTATAAGTGTGATTATAAAACCTTTATAAAGGTTTTAATTATTTTCCCTTTTTTCTGAACTTGGATCATCTTCCTCTCTGAATGTGTGGAGTGCAATTAGATATCAATAACATTTAAATTCTCAACCACCAGAGACTGATTTACCCAAATTAAATTTCACATTAGGCACCACTGAATACACGGTTACTTACATCATATGAGCCCCTGATTAATTTGAAGATATCAACTTCAGGGTAAGGATCTCCATCATCACTGAGAAGAGAATGAAGATGAGGGATGGGTGGCAATGTGCTGTCCTTGTTCGTCACACTGTCCAAGTATCTAAGTGGGCCAAAAGAGTTCATGCAGTGAAACCCTTAAATTTAATTTTATTTAATGCGATTATGCCAATCTAAACAGGGTAGATGCACTTCTGTTTCCATGACAATTGACTATCACAGTTTATCTAATAAGGACAGTTTCCTGATAGCTAAAATTTCAATTTCTTGCAACCTTCCCTTATTTAAATACCAATTGATTTTTCTTCTGATGTTTTTCTTCTGCAGTAATTCATCGTCACATCATGAAAATCTTAACTGATAATTAGCATACATGCAAGGTTAGTCAATGCATGTCAACATGAATATTAATGCAGATAGAAATTACAACAACAGAGCCTAAACAATGTACGACTTCCACCATCATTAGGAATTATTCGGTACAATTCTCTCTTTTGTCAGGTCAAATTGAGCCGCAAGAATTAAAGTGAGTTATTAGACATGGAGATTCAAGATTATTGAAATATATCCAATTTGATACCTAACCCACAATAAATGCTGGAATCAAATTTTTGAAATGTTATTAACCCACTTTATTGGAGAATTGTTACAAAAACTGATAATAACCAAAAAAGGGCAAATAAAATTAACTCACTTTCCAAGTATCGTCATGGCCTCGCCATCATCCTTACAATTCAACAACTTGTCAATATTAGCATCCAGCACAGCAAGAGCGAGTTGAAAGATGACTTTAATTCCCTCAAAGAAGAAGCAGTCCACAACAACAACGGCACTTTCAAAAGGCATTACACTGAGGAAAAGAGTAAGGAACCAGGAGAGCGAGATGGTGGATATAACGCCCAAATACTGCATACAGTCATAAAGCTGCGGCACATAATCCCTGGTAAGCTCCTCAAATACACCTTGATCCACCAATGCTCCTACAGAAAGTAGCAATAGAACAACATTAAATGTTCAGAATAACTGGTTAGGTTCACACTACAAAGAAAAATAGATAACATAATACATTTTACAGATTTTTGCATCAATATAACTTTATGGGCTATCTCAGGAGATTACATGCTTCAGAATGGAGAATGAATGTATACATTGCCATGTATAGGGCATCAAACAAAAATATATAGAAAAAATAACCATCGTCCCTCTTGAATGTCTAATTCAATTAGTGCATTTGTAAATAGTATGGACATACCAACAAGGAGCAGGAGGAGTAGGCCATTTAGCCCCTCAAGCCTGTTCTGCCATTTAAGGAAAATATACTTTTTAAAAAATGATAAAACGCCACCAAATGAAAATTATGCTCGAAAAAAAATAAGAGTTGACAAATCTCAGCGATAATTCATTATATATTTAAAAATTAAATAAATGCAGCCCAATATTTTATAATGTGCATCTGATCCTGCAATATAAAAAGACTGCAATTAGGCAATTCTTCAACAGTATGAAGGTGAGTTTTCAACTAACAGCAACCGGTTTTCAATGTGAAATAGAAGTTTACACGTACAAAGCAAAACCATTTTTTTCAGGTAGAAGTCACCTTCCATGTACACACTGCCTATTAGCAACTAGTGGTGAACAGCCTAACAAATAGTGTTCAAAATGGACATCTGGATGCCACAATAGAAAACGGCAGACATTTTGCAGGGGAATTTTTATGGGTTCAGGATTGCCCCTGCTGCAGCCAGGTGTCAGTGACTGGGTAGCCCACTAGCCCTTGTCCTCATTACTCATCAGTAAGCTCAGGTTTTGGAGACGAAGAGTTGAAAGGCAAGAAACTTCAGAGAGTCGTGAACACAGCCCAGTCCATCACACAAACCTGCCGCCCATCCATCGACTCCATCTACACCTCCCGCTGCCTGGGGAAAGCGGGCAGCATAATCAAAGACTCCTCCCACCCGGTTTACTCACTCTTCCAACTTCTTCCTTCGGGCAGGAGCTACAAAAGTCTGAGAACACAGACGAATAGTCTCAAAAACCGCTTCTTCCCTGCTGTTACCAGACTCCTAAACAACCCACTTATGGACTGATCTAATTAACACTACACCCCTGTATGCTTCACCCGATGCCGTGTTATGTAGTTATAATGTGTACCTTGTGTTGCCCTATTATGTGTTTTTCTTTCATTTCCTTTTCTTTTCATGTACTTAATGATCTGTTGAGCTGCTCGCAGAAAAATACTTTTCACTGTACCTCGGAACACGTGACAATAAACAAATCCAATCCAAAACCATCTCACTTGTAATGGGATGGACAGGAAGGCACTGCAATGTTCCTCCTGCAGAATGTTTGAGGTGAGGGGCACTCTCAATGTCCCTGCTGATTTCACCTGTGGGAAGTGCACCCATCTCCAGCTCCTCAAAAACCACATTAGGGAACTGGAGCTGCAGCTAGATGAACTTCAGATCATTCGGGAGGCAGAGGTGGTCTTAGATAGAAGCTTCAGGGATGTAGATACTCCGAAGAATGAAGATGGGTGACAGTGAGAGGGGCTGAGAGGGAGCACTCAGTACAGGGATCCCCTGTGGTCGTTCCCCTTAGTAACAAGTATACCACTTTGGATACTGGTGGGGGGGTGGGAAACTTACCAGGGGTAAGCCATGGGGTACAGGTCTCTGGCACAGAGTCTGTCCCTGTTGCTCAGAAGGGAAAGGGGGAGAGGAGTAGAGCATTAGTCATTGGGGACTCCATAGTTAGGGGGACGGATAGGAGATTCTGTGGGAACGAGAGACACTATAGCGTTTCCAGTCAATATTTGGAAAGTTAAAGTCCCCCATAACAACTACCCTGTTACTTTCATTCCTTTCCAGAATCATCTTTGCAATCCTTTCCTCTACATCTTTCGAACTTTTCTGAGGCCTCCCAGGTGCCAGGGTCCGTGATGTCTCGGATCGTGTTTTTGGGATCCTCAAGGGGGAGGGGGAGTAGCTTCAAGTCATGGTCCACACAGGCACCAACCACATAGGTAGGAAAAGGGATGGGGATATAAGGCATGTATTCAGGGAGCTAGGGTGGAATCTTAGAGCTTGAACAAACAGAGTTATTATCTCTGGGTTATTACCAGTGCCACGTGCTAGCGAGACGAGGAATAGGGAGAGAGAACAGTTGAACACGTGGCTACAGGGATGGTGCAGGAGGGAGGGATTCCGATACCTGGATAATTGGGCTCATTCTGGGATAGGTGGGATCTCTACAAACGGGATGGTCTACACCTGAACCAGAGGGGTACCAATATCCTGGGGGGGTATATTTGCTAATGCTCTTCGAGAGGGTTTAAACTAATTCAGCAGGGGGATGGAAACCTGAATTGTAGCTCCAGTGTACAGGAGGTTGAGAGTAGTGAGGTCATGAGTAAGGTTTCAAGGTCGCAGGAGTGTACCGGCAGACAGTAAGGTGGTTTGAAGTGTGTCTACTTCAACGGCAGGAGCATCCGGAATAAGGTGGCTGAACTTGCAGCATGGGTTCGTACCTGGGACTTCGATGTTGTGGCCATTTCGGAGACATGGATAGAGCAGGGACAGGAATGGTTGTTGCAGGATCCGGGGTTTAGATGTTTCAGTAAGCTCAGGGAAGGTGGTAAAAGAGGGGGAGGTGTGGCATTGTTAGTCAAGGACAGTATTACGTTGGCAGAAAGGACGTATGATGAGGGCTCGTCTACTGAGGTAGTATGGGCTGAGGTTAGAAACAGGAAAGGAGAGGTCACCCTGTTCGGAATTTTCTATAGGCCTCCAAAAAGTTCGAGAGATGTAGAGGAAAAGATTGCAAAGATGATTCTGGAAAGGAGCGAAAATAACAGGGTAGTTGTTATGGGGGACTTTAACTTTCCAAATATTGACTGGAAACGCTATAGTTCGAGTACTTTAGATGGGTCCGTTTTTGTCCAATGTGTGCAGAAGGGTTTCCTGACACAGTATGTAGTTAGGCCAACAGAGGTGAGGCCACTTTGGATTTGATACTGGGTAATGAACCAGGCCAGGTGCTAGATTTGGAGGTAGGTGAGCACTTTGGGGATAGTGACCATAATTAGGTTACGTTTACTTTAGCGATGGATAGGGATAGGTGTATATACCGCAGGGCATGAGTTATAGCTAGGGGAAAGGCAATTATGATGCGATTAGGCAAGACCTAGGATGCATAGGATGGGGAAGGAAACTGCAGGGGATGGGCACAATTGAAATGTGGAGCTTGTTCAAGGAATAGCTACAGCGTGTCCTTGATAAGTATGTACCTGTCAGGCAGGGAGGAAGTGGTCGAGCGAGGAAACCATGGTTTACTAAAGTAGTTGAATCACTTGTCAAGAGGAAGACGGAGGCTTATGTAAAGATGAGACGTGAAGGTTCAGTTAGGGTGCTTGAGAGTTACAAGCTTGCCAGGAAGGACCTAAAGAGAGAGCTAAGAAGAGCCAAGAGGGGACATGAGAAGTCCTTGGGAGGTAGGATCAAGGAAAATCCTAAAGATTTCTATTCGTATTTCAGGAATAAAAGAATGACTAGGGTCGGAGTTGGGCCAGTCAAGGACAGTAGTGGGAAGTTGTGCGTCGAGTCCGAGGAGATAGGAGAGGCATTAAATGAATATTTTTCGTCAGTATTCACACAGGAAAAAGACAATGTTTGCCGAGGTGAATACTGACATACAGGCTACTAGACGAGACGGGATTGAGGTTCATAAGTAGGAGGTGTTAGCAATTCTGGAAAGTGTGAAAATAGATAAATCCCCTGGGCCAGTTGGGATTTATTTTAGGATTCTCTGGGAAGCTAGGGAGGAGATTACGGAGCCTTTGGCTTTGATCTTTATGTCATCATTGTCTACAGGAATAGTGCCAGAAGACTGGAGGATAGCAAATATTGTCCTGTTGTTCAAGAAGGGGAGTAGAGACAACCCCAGTAACTATAGACCAGTGAGCCTTACTTCTGTTGTGGGCAAAGTCTTGGAAAGGATTATAAGAGATAGGATTTATAATCATCTAGAAAGGAATAATTTGATTAAGGATAGTCAACACGGTTTTGTGAAGGGTAGGTCGTGCCTCACAAACCTTATTGAGTTCTTTGAGAAGAAGGTGGCCAAACAGGTGGACGAGAGTAAAGCCGTTGATGTGGTGCATATGGATTTCAGTAAAGCATTTGATAAGGTTCCCCATGGTAGGCTATTGCAGAAAATATGGTGGCGTGGGATCGAGGGTGATTTAGCGGTTTGGATCAGAAATTGGCTAGCTGTAAGAAGACAGAGGGTGGTGGTTGATGGGAAATGTTCAGCCTGGAGTTCAGTTACTAGTGGTGTACCATAAGGATCTGTTTTGGGGCCACTGCTGATTGTTATTTTTATAAATGACCTGGAGGAGGGCGTAGAAGGATGGGTTAGTAAATTTGCGGATGACACTAAAGTCGGTGGAGTTGTGGACAGTGCGGAAGGATGTTGCAGGTTTCAGAGGGACATAGATAAGTTGAAGAGCTGGGCTGAGAGGTGGCAAATGGAGTTTAATGCAGAAAAGTGGGAGGTGATTCATTTTGGAAGGAGTAACAGGAATACAGAGTACTGGGCTAAAGGTAAGATTCTTGGTAGTGTGGATGAGCAGAGAGATCTGTACATGTTCATGTACATAGATCCCTGAAAGTTGCCACCCAGGTTGATAGGGTTGTTAAGAAGGCGTATGGTGTGTTAGCTTTTATTGGTAGAGGGACTGAGTTTCGGAGCCATGAGGTCATGCTGCAGCTATACAAAACTCTGGTGCGGCCGCATTTAGAGTATTGTGTGCAGTTCTGGTCGCCGCATTATAGGAAGGATGTGGAAGCATTGGAAAGGGTGCAGAGGAGATTTACCAGGATGTTGCCTGGCATGAAGGGAAGATCTTATGAGGAAAGGCTGAGGGACTTGAGGCTGTTTTCGTTAGAGTGAAGAAGGCTAAGAGGTGACTTAATAGAGACATATAAGATGATCAGAGGATTAGATAGGATGGACAGTGAGAGCCTTTTTCCTCGGATGGTGATGGCTAGCACGACGGGACATAACTTTAAATTGAGGGAAGATAGATATAGGACAGATGTCAGAGGTAGGTTCTTTACTTAGAGAGTAGTAAGGGTGTGGAATGCCCTGCCTGCAACATTAGTGGACTCACCAACATTAAGGGCATTTAAATGGCCATTGGTTAAACATATGGATGATAATGGAATAGTGTAGATGGGCTTTAGATTGGTTTCACAGGTCGGTGCAACATCGAGAGCCGAAAGGCCTGTACTGCGCTGTAAATGTTCTATTATTGTTCACTTATAGCAGGTAAACTATGCAAGAACAAAACAAGTGCTCGTTGAGGTTGCTATAAAGTTGCATTCACAACTTTCCAATTCCTGTTCAGGGCCCTTCCAGTGTTGGGGAAACATTTTCAAGGGCAATAATGTAAAAATCTCATGGCATAACCATACAAATACTGCAGATTAGATTAGGGATGCGATCGAACGGCCGTGTTGCACCCAAACGGGAGTGCAACGCAGCCGGCTGATGCCTCCCGCGATCTTCCCGGCAGCAAGGCATTGCGATCAGGTTTAAAACCCATTTAGGCGTGCTGACCCAGGATCTATCGAGCTCCCAGCGTCTACCGGTCTCCCCAGGTAGACTCCTACTGGGCACCTTTCAGTACTAATCCACACAAACATGGGCCAAGCGGAACGGCACCCCAGTGGCCAGTGGGTCTCCCGGGCCATTAGAAGTCCCTGTGTGGTCAGGAACAGGGCAAGGGTCCCCTGGCCCTCCCTGTTGAACTTGGCACCACCAGGCTGACACCTTGGCACCACTATCCTGGCACGGCCAAGGTTCCCAGGTGGCACTGCCAAACTGGCAGGAGCACTGCCATGGTGGCAGTGCCAGGGTGCCCAGGCCACAATCTTGTCCTGAGGGAGGGGGGGGGGCATGCCCATGAAAAAGGGGCGGGGAGGCAATGCCCATGTTCATGGGGGGTGACACTGCCCATGTGTGGAGGTGTGGGTGACCTTCAAGCCCACGTAGAGATCAGGGCACCCTTTCAAAATAGTGGCCCGCTCTCGGAAGAGCTGGTCTGGCCAGTGGGTTCAGTTCCCCAGTGATGAAAATAATTCTAAGTGTCGGCTAGACCGGTGAGGAACCCCTGAGGGCTCAGAAAAGGGACTTAGTGGAGCCAGATAGTGGTTGGGAACTCGCTGACAGAGCTGGGGAGTAACTCCCAGCAAAGCAACTACAACTGACACTTGAGGCGCAATTTACCACCTTGCGCCGGAAAAGCAGCTCTCCGCAGCACAGCGTGGCCAATAAAAGGCGGAGATCTCACTCCCGGGATCTACCCGGCTCACGGGTTCCAACGCAATATCACAAGAAGTTGCAATGTAAATAAATCCTGCCCATTGTCGGCGGAATCATGTTTTGGCAAATCTGCATATTAGAGCGAGACAGTAAGTCTCACTCTAATGTGCAGATTCCTGAGGTACCTGAGGCTTTGGGATTTCATCTCCTTCACCTCGGACACCTCAGCGAGTGCCGTTCAGCACTGGTCCCCGCAAATGTGGGCCAGACAGAACAGCACCCTTGGGGGTGGAGGCCCCCAGCTGCATGCCCTTTGGGCAGGGTGTCAGCCGCGCACTCCCAAGGTGTCATTGTCATGTGGCATGGGCACTGTCAGGGTTCCAGATTGGCACTGCCAAACTGGCGTTTGTGCACATGCGTGATTGGACTGGGGGGTGTCCTGCATGGGTGTTGGGAGGAGTTCGGGGGCCGCTTTGAGGGCCTCAGATATCAGAATGGCATTTAAACATTTTATTTGGAAAGTAATGCTAATTTTAAACCTTACAAAAAAGGTGTCAAATACAGCCAGAGTCTCAATGAAAAACACTTGAATCCTCTTATCACTTGAATCTTATCCAAATAAACAGGTATTGAAAATCACAAAAATAAAATTCAGCCTCAAATGATTATTATAGCCTCACATGATTACTAAAACTAACCACTCCCAACTTTGCAACTGGGAAAATATTGTCTGAAGGTCTCAGACCATTAGCCAGTCTTGGAGCTCAGCTAAAACGGCATAATGAAGCCATTTGGCAACCGTATGAAACAGCAGGTAAAATAGATGGTCAGACATCTGTCTTGCCAGATGAACTCATTATGAATGGTTGGCTGAGTTCCAAAAACAGTGAATGGACATTACAGTTTAGGTATTTTTACACTGTTCCAAACAGGGCATACTAATTTTGTTTGTTTCACAGCTTTATGAGACAGCAATCTATTATTTTTTTCTTTGATATGGGGTGGAACATTGTGCCTCCATTATGACATGTTTGTTGGTGGGTGCAATTAATCAGGCAGAAGGGTGGCAGGTTGGGACCACACTGATAGCAGTCCTACTGCCAATTGAAGCTGTTATTCATCCAGCAGCAGGCAGGGGGATTTCGGCATGCTGGGAGCAGAACAAGGAAATCTGTTGTGTCATGGTGCGGTCCCTCATTGACACACAAGGCGAGGGGCCTGGCATATCAGGGAAGTGGAGGGTAGCAAGGAGAGCCATCCCCTACCCTTGCGGCTCACCCATGCTGTCACTCAAATATGCCTACATCCCTCCTCGATCAGAGACCTCAGGTGGGTGACTCAGTTTGAAGCTTCTCTGCAGGAGTTCCTCAGGGTAGTGTCTTAGGTCCAACAGCTGCTTCACCAATTATTGTACCTTCATCATAAGTGGGGATGTTTAGTGGAGACTGCAGAATATTCAGCACCATTATGACTCCTCAGACACTGCAGCCGCCTGCATTCGTAGAGCTGATATGTGGCAAGTAACATTCACAAAACAAATATATTTTTCTCATTTTTACAACATTATAATGCAACAATGCCAGTCATAAGTGATGGAAATACTTTGGATTCTCGCTCTATGCTGGGTGTTGATAAACATTGCTTAAAAAGATCTACCTGAACAATTTGACAGAAAAAAATGGGCTCCTTGATTTATAAATCAGTTCTAATTTAACAAATTTTAACACAAATAATTGCATTTTTTCCATCAAGATTCAAGTTTAGCAGTTTCAATAACCAAGCAACACTTACCAACCACTCTAGTGTTATAGTAGTCCGGCAGCATCCGCTCACAGAGTGCAACTAGCAACCAGAAAGCTTCCTCCTCTTTTGCATATAATAACAGTACTGAAGTGACAATGTTCATTGCCTATATTTGCAGATATAGACATTATTTAGCAAGTTGTACAATTATTCTGTGTCAAAAGCCAATTCGGATACTTTTTATATTAGTTGTGAAACAGACAATTAAAAAGTTACTCAACATCAGTGTTTCTTGTGGGCGTTAAATATTCTAAAAACCGCTTTCGCCTATATTAAAGGATGTTAAATAATTTTCCTACTATGTCTTATTGAAGTTTTCATGAATCAGTGCCTTCATCAAATGTCCTCTTAAAAGTTCTTAATTGTGAGAAAAGAGCCCCAGTGTCTCATCTTTCCTCGAAACGGAATCCTCCCATCCCTAGTATTATTTAGTAAATCCCTTCAAAACAACCTGGATTCTCCGCAGCCCACAGTGGGGTCCCCGCGAACGGTGTACCGGCCTCCACCCAGATGACCTGTCACATGCGAGTTGTCAATACTTTACAGACTATCACCCCTCCCACTGGCCACATGTCGATTCTCCTGCAGTATCTCCATCCTACAGGGCCGGCCCATTCCCTCACCGCCCACGCCCATCCCCCCCGTCCATCTAAGGGGCCTCCGATCCCCTGAGATTGCGAGGCGTGGCGAGCCAGGTAGACCCCAAAAGAGGGATCTCCCGGCATCTATCCCGCATGCCTTTAGGGTGGTTGATAGATCGTGCCCATAAATTCCAGATTCCCACTATATTTTTTCTGATGAACTTCCTGACATCACACCTGAACACTTGAAGATCATTGATGCGGGTAGGGCAGTGGATTTTGTCTACATGGACTTCAGTAAGGCCTTTGACAAGGTCCCTCATGGCAGACTGGTACAGAAAGTGAAGTTGCGCGGCATCAGAAGTTGAATAGACTCAGACTGTTTTCATTAGAACAACGGAGGTTGAGGGATGACCTGATAGAGGTCTACAAGATTATGAGGGTCATGGATAGAGTGGATGGGCAGGCACTTTTTCCCAGCATGGAGGGGTCAGTCATCAGCAGGCATAGGTTTAAGGTCCGTGGGGCAAAATTTAGAGGAGATGTGCGAGGCAGGTTATTTACGCAAAGGGTGGTGAGTGCCTGGAACGTGTTGCCAGGGGAGGTTGTGGAAGCAGATACATTAATGGCGTTCAAAAGGAATCTTGATAGGATGGGTATAAAGGGATACGGCACAATGAAGTTCTGAGGGTTTTGGCCAAGATTGGTATCATGACCGGTACAGGCTTAAAAGGGCCAAAGGGCCTGTTCCTGTGCTGTATTGTTCTTTGTTCTTTTGTTATTCTCGGCGCTGCGAGTGTCGGGAAACACGCGGCTAAACGCACTTGCTAGGGAATTTTGTTCCCTTTTGGGAAGATCGCGCCCCAGGATTCTAATTAAATTTAACACACAGTTGACTTTCTGAATTGTTTTGCAAGTTCAAGTGCATCACAACTGCACTGCAATACTATTTACCTGGCAATATCCTATGTTAGGATTTCGGAAAGCATAGGCAGTGAGTACCCTGCGCAGAGCACCAATTCCCATCTCATTCTGAAATGCTGGATGTTCAGGAAGTGAGCGGTGTAAATCCCGCTCTATTTCTTCTGTGGCAAGGTTATACTTTCCAATGGATTTTTCCACCAAATCAGAATAATATCCAGGATGAGTGGCCATCTCGTTAATGGCACCTGAAGGCAAAAAAGTGATTTTAAATTTCACAAAATGAGCAGCATTCTATATTTTATCTCATGATATTTCCAACCTCAATGCTAGGCTCCAATGTCTTCCTCTTAATCTGGCCATTAAACAATAAGAATGGAGGAGGAGAATTGAAAATGGAAAACAAGAGAACTCAAGACTCTTTTTTCTGTTTCAGATGCAATGCACAAATGCTGTCAATTCTTTCTTTTAAATATGGTCAATTTAAAGTCAATTATTTTGTTAGTCCATAAGCAAAACAATCATCCTCTCCTTAATTAAGGAGATTACTCCCCTTTGAAGTGAAATGGGCAACTTCTACCAAAGAAATTCTCCACAATAATCTATTCCACCAAGATGGTGTTGTCTGCCTCCCTTGGAACTGGCATTCTGTGCTCTTACAATGGGCTATAGCATCTCATCCACGGAGACTTACCAGATTTGAATCAGGCTACAATACGATCGAATTCAGTCCATTGAGTCAAACTCATTATTTTAAATATGACTTGCAATCAATATAAATCCATATAGTAGCTTTAGAATTAGATTTTAATACTACAATCCTAAATGTCTGTGATTTTAAATTCTGCCTTGCTTATGTAAACAATGAAATGCTCATAAAAACTGTATAACAGGTTGAAAATCCCTTATCCGAAATGATTGGGCCAGCTGTGTATCGGATCTGAATTTTCGTGTGTTGGGAACTGCGCATGTGCGACGCGCTCGGGAAAAAGTGCGGTTTTGGCAATTTTTCAGTTTTCGGAATTTAGGTTAAGGGATGCTCAGGATATCAAATTGTTGGAATAAAAATATAAAAAGATTGCAACAAAATAAGCACTAAATAATGCAGACTTTTCTATTTAATGAAAATTTATTTTAATAAGTAAGCTTTAAGGTATTTTCAAAAAAGAAAACCCGCACACCTGAAAACAGTAGCCAAATCTCCCCCCTCATGCTTTCAGGAATGCCTTTCAATACAAGTTCCTGGGTCTTCTCTGTGCGATACATACAGACTCCACGGCCATATTCAGCAAAGTGGATTTGCCAGGACTGTTCCTTCATTAGTTCCTTTGCCTAATTGTCAAATACAATGTAATAAATCAATAATATACCAAATTCTGGATTCTATGATTTAAAATTGCATATATTCACTTTCAGAAGTTTGGTTTTTCATTTACGAATTACATCAATATCAAACAGACATAACTAACACTCCAATGTCATAGCTGCATTTTAAAATAATTGAAATATATAAAAGAGTGAGAGGGTAGCCAGGGAGAGGGTTGGCCCACTCAAGGACAGGGGAGGGAATCTATGCGCACAGCCAAAGAAAATGAGTGAGGTATTAAATGAGCACTTTGCATCAGTATTCACCAAAGAGAAGGACTTGATGGATGATGAGACGGAGGAAGGGAGTGTAGATAATTTGGGTCGAGATCAAAAAGGAGGTATGGGGGGTGTTGAAAAACATTAAGGTAGACAAGTACCCCAGGCCTGATGGAGTGTACCCCAGAATACGGAGAGAGGCAAGGGAGGAAATTGCTGGGGCCTTGAGAGTAATCTTTGTATCCTCACTGGCTACAGGGGAGAGTCGACAAGATTATGAGGGGCATGGACAGAGTGGATAGTCTGAAGCTTTTTCCCAGGGTGGAAGAGTTCATTACTAGGGTGCATAGGTTTAAGGTGAGAGAAGCCAGGTTTAAAGGAGATATACGAGGCAAGTTTTTCACACTGAGGGCGGTGGGAGCCTGGAACTCGCTGTCGGGGGAGGTAGTGGAAGGAGCTACGATAGTTACTTTTAAGAGTGTCTTGAAAAATACACAAATAGGATGGGAATAGAGGGATATGGCCCTCGGAAGGGTAGGTGGGTTTAGTTTAGAAGGGCAGCATGGTGGGTGCAGGCTTGGAGGGCTGAGGGCTTGATCCTGTGCTGCAGTTTTCTTTGTTCTTTGTAAGTAATATTTATTGCAGTAATGCATGAATTAGTTGTACAACCCTTGTATATCCCTCTCCGAGCAGTTTTCTTTAAAGGCACCTTGCTGTGACTAACCAAGCACATGGTTCACAAGCTAAAATTAATATCAGGGATAACTGTGCAGTCCAATTTCCAAGTTTAAATTTCGATCTTGCAGAAGACGGCATAGTATAGTGCGGTTCCAGATGCCAGGCTGTACCACTATGAGCTCTGAGTTAGATGCACTGTCATGATAGAGACGCAGAAAAAGTGGAGGCATGCCTCTTACAGCTAAGTTTGAAGGGGGGGGGGGGGGGGGGGGGTTGCTTTAGTTGGGATTGCGTAGATAAGTTTGAAATGAAATGTGGGGGAAAAGTTATGTTTGTTCTCTAGAGTTAGCTGCGTGTTTTACAACCAAGTTTTCGCTCGTGTCCAATTACTTGTGTACAATGCTCTATTACTTCACTCATTATTGTGCAGCATATAGAGCATATCAAAACAAGATTTTGGTGAATTCTACTGGTGAGGTATGCATCAAAACCGATCAAAGCCGATGATACGAAGTTAGGTGGTCAGGCAGGTAGTGCTGAGGAAGTGGGGAGGCTGCAGAAGGATCTAGACAGTTTGGGAGAGTGGTGCAGGAAATGGCTGATGCAATTCAACGTGAGAAAATGTGAGGTCTTGCACTTTGGAAAAAAGAATCCAAGCATAGACTACTTTCTAAACGGTGAGAAAATTCATAATGCCAAAGTACAAAGGGATCTGGGATTGCTAGTCGAGGATTCCCTAAAGGTAAACATGCAGGTTGAATCCGTGATTAAGAAAGCGAATGCAATGTTGTCATTTATCTCAAGAGGGTTGGAATATAAAAGCAGCGATGTGCTACTGAGCCTTTATAAGGCTCTGGTTAGGCCCCATTTGGAGTACTGTGTCCAGTTTTGGGCCCCACATCTCAGGAAGGACATACTGGCACTGGAGCATGTCCAGCGGAGATTCACACGGATGATCCCTGGAATGGCGGGTCTAACATGAGGAACGGCTGAGGATCCTGGGATTGTATTCATTGGAGTTTAGAAGGTTAAGGGGAGATCTAATAGAAACTTACAAGATAATATATGGCTTAGAAAGGGTGGACGCAAAGAAACTGTTTCCGTTAGGCGAGGAGACGAGGACCCGTGGGCACAGCCTTAGAATTAGAGGGGGTAAATTCAGAACAGAAATGCGGAGACATTTCTTCAGCCAGAGAGTGGTGGGCCTGTGGAATTCATTGCCGCGGAGTGCAGTGAAGGCCGGGACGCTAAATGGCTTCAAGGCAGAGATAGATAAATTCTTGGTGTCGCGAGGAATTAAGGGCTACGGGGAGAATGCTGGTAGGTGGAGTTGAAATGCCCATCAGCCATGATTGAATGGCGGAGTGGACTCGATGGGCCGAATGGCCTTACTTCCACTCCTATGTCTTATGGTCTTATGGTCTTAAAACAACAATACAAATCATAATTATTGATTATAGTTTTATGAAGGGCAAATTGTGTTCAACTAATTTGCTGGAGTTCTTCAAAGATTTAACAGGCTTACTGGAAAATGGGGATCTTGTAGATGTAGCAGATCTGGTCTTCCAGAGGGATTTGATAAGGTGTCACACAAAAAGTTAATACACAAGGTAAGATCACATGGAGTTAGGGGCAATTTATTAGCTTGGCTGGAGGACTGGCTAACCGACAGAAAAAAAGTGTCGAGATAAATGGGTCTTTTTCTGGTTGGCAAGATGTAACTGCCACAGGGTTCGTGCTCGGTGCCCCAACTATTTACAATCTATGTTAATGACTTGGATGCAGGGATATATGGTGCTAAATTTGCAGATGACATTAAAGTAGGTGGATACAAGTTGCAATGAGGAAATAAGAAATTTACACATGTTAAATGTGGGCCAAAATTTGGTAGATGGAGCTAAACATGGGTAAATGTGAGGTTATCCATGTTAGTTGGAAAAATAGGAAGGCGACTTATTATCTAAATGGAGAGAAACTTCAGAGTACGTCACTGTAGAGGGATGTGGATATCCTCGTGCAATAATCACAGAAAACTAGTATGCAGGTACCTGGAGCAGCTAGTTTTGGTCCCCTTATTTGGTGAGGGATATAGCTGCACTGGAGGCAATTCAAAGGAGGTACACTAGATTGATTCTAGAGATATTGATTCAAGGTGATAAAAGGTATTAACAAAATGGATGTAGAGCGGATGTTTTCTCTTGTGGGGGAATCTAGAATGGGAGGTCATAGTTTTAGGATAAGGGGCAACAGTAGCAAATACTTCCATCAAAGGATCCTGAATCTGTGGTATTCACTACCCCAGTGCGGTGGATGCTGGGTCATTGAATACATTTGGAAATAGACAAATTTTTAATAGGCAATGGGTTGAAGGGTTATGTAGAACTGACAGGAAAGTGAAGTTGAGGCTGAAATGAGATAAGCCATGCTCGTATTGAATGGCGGAGCAGGCTTGAGGGGCAGAATTGACTAATCCTGCTCCTTGTCCTCATGTTAAATGTGCATGTTAATAAAGTAAGAAGTCTTACAACACCAGGTTAAAGTCCAACAGGTTTGTTTCAAACACGAGCTTTCGGAGCACGGCTCCTTCTTCAGGTGAGCCGGAAGGAGCCGTGCTCCGAAAGCTCGTGTTTGAAACAAACCTGTTGGACTTTAACCTGGTGTTGTAAGACTTCTTACTGTGCTCACCCCAGTCCAACGCCGGCATCTCCACATCATGTTAATAAAGGCTAGTTAATTACATGAATACATCAATAAGGAATATGTACCACTTTAGGATTGAATTCTTCGGGTGATCTGCGACGGTACATTGTCATGAGTGTTTGCGTGGCTATTGGAACACTATTTCCATTTAGATTAAACTGTCGCTCTCCATCTGTGTCAGAGGTAGAACTGAGACTTCTCTGTGGACTACCAGAAACGATACTGCTTTGTCTGGAAAATACCTAGAAGACAAATACTTCAATAGTAAATCATGATGCTCGGGTAAGCCTTTAATGCTATGAAAACATCCAATAATCAATTACCATATCCAGTGATGCACGTTACTTTAAAACTTTTTAATGAAACAGTGAACTTGAGTGTTTCAATATTTTATTGCAAGCAAGAGCTCCTCTCCTGGAAGACATATGGCAAAACCTGGAGATACTTAGAGAGGAAAATTTCTCTTGGCTTTCTCCTATGCTTAAATAAAACATCAGTCTTAATTATCACGATCTATCAGAATTTTTTTTTCATCTGACAGATAATTTTACTGCACAAATCAAAACATTTATCCAACAAGTCTAAATGACCAGTTTAACTATTGTATTATTCACAGCAAAAGTAAAGTCGCCATAGTCCCAGATGACTATAGGAGGCTTTCCCCTTTGAGGTGGGAGGAGGAGCTGATGGGTGGTGATTTAACCTCAGGACCACCACACCTCAGTTGAGGGGCAAGATTAAGAAGATGTGCCTTCATGAACAATAATAATCTTTATTAGTGTCTTATGTGGGCTTACATTAACACTGCGATGAAGTTACTGTGAAAATCACCTAGTTGCCACATTCCGGCGCCTGTTCGGATACACTGAGGGAGAATTCAGAATGCCAAATCAACTAACAGCACTTGTGAGAGGAAACTGGAGCACCCGGAGGAAGCCCATGCAGACGCGGGAGAACATGTAGACTCTACACAGACAGTGACCCAAGCCGGGAATAATCTCAGCCTGTACGGTAATTGAACCCGGAGCTAAACCAGCCCCTATTATTCAGTGTTGCAAAACACATTGGCAGAAAGCAATGTGGTTTTACAATAATCAATAATATTTAGTTAACAATTAATAAAGTGCTCCCTTCACCTTGTCCAACAACAACATGGCCCAAGGCCAAATTCAATGGAGCAGCATCTATTCGGAATTGTTCTTTTTCTTGCACTTAGAAATACCCAAGGGCCCAAATTTCACAGAGAATGAGAAGGTGGAGCATCACCAATATTGTGAAGTCTTGCAACACCAGGTTAAAGTCCAATAGGTTTGTTTGGAGTCACTAGCTTTCGGAGCACAGTTCCTTCATCAGGTGAGTCACATCTCCACATCATCACACCAATATTATGGAGTAAATTGGACAGTGACTTCCAGAATACACAGATGCACCGCTAAAGCAGGGAAATCTGTAACAAGCACCGAGTTACCATGCTCCTCCACAGGTTGCACTATAATTGCAGTTTGCTGAGAAACCGGGCAATAAAATCCATGCAAGAATGTGAAGTTGCAATAATTCCCAACGCTCCAAGCATTCTGGTGAAAGTACAATTTTAACAGCGTGATCAGTAAAAATTGCTTCCAACCTCTCAGGCCCTGGAAATTTTAAATCCTACAAGTGTGCAGTTACATCACGATTAGTTAATATTGGAGATTTATTCAAATTCATTTTTTTTTAAAAACTTTGATCTCTCTCTTAACCCCACCTTTTTCTCCCAATCTTTATTATGTTTGCTGGTTGTGATTTATTTAGAATTTACAATTATGTCTCAGTGAAAATTCTTGGGCAGAATTCTCCGCTCCCCACGCAGCCTGGGAGAATCGCAGGAGGGCCTCCCGACATTTTTTACGACCCCCCTGGCGCCCCCGCGACTCTCTCCCCCCCCCCCCTTGGAAAAATCGTCGCTCGCCGTTTTTCATGGCGAACGGCGATTCTCCGAGCCCGATGGGCCGAGCGGCTGGCCCTTCACGCCCGTTTCACCACGGCAGCAACCACACCTGGTCGCTGCATTCGTGAAACGGGTGCCAGATGCCCATTTGGGGCACTGCGACTGTGCTCCGGAGGGGACAGGCCCACGATCGGTGCCCACCGATCGTCGGGCCAGCGTCCAAAACGGACGCACTCTTTGCCCTCCGCCGCCTGGCAAGATCAAGCCGCCATGTCTTGCCGGGCGGCAGTGGAGAAAGACGGCACTGCACATGCGCGGGTTCGTGCCGTCTGCGCAGTGATGTCATCCGCGCATGCGTGGGTTGCCGGTTCCAACCCGTGCATGCGCGGATGACATCATGAAAAGCGCCGTTCGCGCATCATTTCTGGCGGCCGAGATCGCGGCCGGGAACGATGGGGGCCCGTTCCTAGCCCCCCAGGTGGGGGTGAATTAGGTGCGGGGAGCGGGCCTCAAGGCCGTCGTGAACCACGGTCGAGTTCACGACGGCCTCCGCGATTTTTGGCCTTAGCGGAGAATACCGCCCCATATCTTTTTGGTTGACTAGCATTGTCTTTACTTATTCTGCTCACAAATCACCTGTAAAGGCCAGAGAGTTAAATCAGATGTTTGATGACAGGATGTTTCTTCTCAAAGGCCTTCCAAAACTCTGAACACCTCACAGCATTTTCTTTTCTGACACTGATTGCAATAACCAGAAGGCACAGATTTAAGGTAATGGGCAGGAGATTTAGAGGGGATTGGAGGAAAAACCTTTTCACCCAGGGGGTGGTGGGAATCTGGAACTCACTGCCTGAAAGGGTGGTAGAGGTGGGAACCCTCAACATTTAAGAAGCAATTAGATGAGCACTTGAAAGGCTATAGCATACAAGGCTACAGACCCAAGTGCTGGAAAATGGAATTAGGATGGATAGGTGCTTGATGGTCGGGGCAGACACGATAGGCCGAAGGACTCTTTCTGTGCTGAAAAACCTTTATGACGATGGATTATGATCATCAGAAAGAGAATTCCAATCTATTTCTCAGCTGAAGCCTTGTAGCTACCTAGAATTTGAATTTCTGGAAAATGCTAAGATGCATTTCATTTAAAGCATTTGTCATCATAAATGAGGCGAACAGAGAATGTCTTATCATCTTAAACTGGCTTCCAACATAGGAAACAGATTAGAAAGCAGTCTATCGAGCTCATTGCAACAACCAGCGCTAATTTTTTTCTTAATGTGCCCAATTCTTTTCTT
This sequence comes from Scyliorhinus canicula, assembly GCF_902713615.1. Lineage (NCBI taxonomy): Eukaryota > Metazoa > Chordata > Chondrichthyes > Carcharhiniformes > Scyliorhinidae > Scyliorhinus > Scyliorhinus canicula. The sequence continues at coordinate 240,560,460 of NC_052148.1, read as the reverse complement.
TCCAAATAAGGGGCAATTTAGTGTGGCCAATCAACCTACCCTGCACATCTTTGGGTTGTGGGGATGAGACCCACATAGACACAGGGAGAATGTGCAAACTCCACAGGGACAGTGACCCGAGGCTGGGATCAAACCCGGGTCCTCGGCGCCTTGAGGCAGCATTGCTAACCACTGCGCCATTGTGCCACCCTACAACCAGTGCTAAATTTCTGAAGAATTTGGGAAACCAGAATGTGTTTGTAAACATTAAAAATACAACTGGCTCGGAATGCAAAGAAAAGTGTTTACCAGCTTCCTTTTCTTACTTTAGCATAATATGCAATAATTTCTAAACTGTTATATTCCATCTTTGAACAAGCTGAAGTACCAAGTAATTTTTCTTTATAAAACTTGGTTGTAGTTTTTTTTTGTTTTGTAAAATCTATAATCGTTCAATTTATAGCTTCAGATTATATAACTTGACTATTTTAATTAATTTTCCAATATAAGGTTGCAGTAAATAGCTTGGTAATGTGGTCATTTTTAATGCTGTTTGATTGATGAAATATTTTAAGCACATTTGATATCACTGTTGATGTACTACTATTCAATATTACCTATACTCCGATAACCATTATGTAAAACGACCATACTTTTGTACAAAGAAATAAATTAGTTTAAAACGCAGTGGAAAAGTTTGTGAAATTGTGAATTGTCCAGACTGATTCAAATATTACTGATTTGATATTCTTCGCAATATACTTCAGGGAGCAAGGAATTTTAATGGTTCAGAATTTGCATTATAATGTACTCAACTAGATTTTATTTAAACCCGATTTTCAGATTTTTCGGTTCCACATACCTCATCATCAGAATTGTGACTTCCTACAATTTCTTTATCAAAGCAAATTTTTGATGTTGTTTGCTGCAGAAAGTCAGAAATTCTTTGCACCAGGAAGTCTCGATCCTTAAGATTGGCAAAAAAGAAAGTCATCCTGTTCTTGGTACTGATAGATAATGGGCTTGGAAGCACACTTGAGCTGTCTGCTTTCTCCACTATTGCTACCTAAGGAAAAAAATAGGTACATATCTTTCAAAGTACAATTTGATTTTCACTCATCAACAAGTTCAACCCTTAATTATTAACCCACTATGGTACCACATAGCAGATGAAGCATGTTGCTCCTCAGTGAGCTATTGGATCGTAGCATTCATAGAATTTACAGGAGGACAGAAGGAGGCCATTCGGCCCATCGAGTCTGCACCAGCTCTTGGAAAGAGCACGCTACTCAAGCCCACACCCCCATAACCCAGTAACTCCACCCAACACAAAGGGCAATTTTGGACACTAAGGGCAATTTAGCATGGCCAATCCACCTAACTGCACATCTTTGGACTGTGGGAGGAAACCGGAGCACCCGGAGGAAACCCACGCACACACAGGGAGAACGTGCAGACTCTGCATGATAATAACGATTCTGCTATTTCCATTTGCGGATCCTGTAGATCACTTTTTGTTTCTCTACTTGCTCCATTACCATTTCCTTTTACCTTATACCATCAAACCTTTCACCATTTCCCCTCTCCTGCCTTTCACTCCAACAGGAGCCCCCTTTCCTAACTTCCACTTAAAACCAGTTACAACTCTAACTTTAAATTAAAGCAAATTACTGTGGTTACAGGAATCAGAAACAAAAACGTAGAATGTTAGAAAAATTCAGGTCTGGCAGCATCTGCATGGAGAGGAAACAAAGTTAACATTTTGGGCACAATTCTCCAAAAGGGGAACAAAGTCCCAAAGCGAGCACATTTAGCGGCGCTTGCAGTGCCGAGAAACAAATGGCCATTCAATGCGATTCTCGTTGTACAAGGGGTCTGCATGGAGAACGAGCGGCACAGGCCGCACGCAGCCCTGTTTTGTATAGTGGGGAGTTCCGACAAGTGGAGCTCTCCATTGTAGCGAGAGATTGGGACACCATTTTAAGATGGGGTTCAGACATTAAGAGGCCCCTGAAGCAATCCCCAATTCAGGAGGAATGAATTTCCTTTCCAATGCATATCACTGCCGCTTGCAGTTACATTGCGCACAATATTTCCAGATGTTCTAATTATATTGATTCACCAAGAGTGTAATGTCAACTATGGGTCTGTTCATCTTGTGTATTTTTTTAAAATTTGGTCACACTGGGTTAAATAGCTGTCTTGTAATGCAGAACAAGGCAGCAGCGTGGATTCAATTCCCGTACCGGCCTCCCCGAACAGGCGGCAGAATTTGGCGACTTGGGGCTTTTCACAGTAACTTCATTGAAGCCTACTTGTGACAATAAGTGATTATTATTATTCTAAGGGGCTGGTTTAGCATAGGGCTAAATAGCTGCCTTTTAAAGCAGACCAAGGCAGGCCAGCGGCGAGGGTTCAATTCCCGTATCAGCCTCCCCGAACAGGCGCCAGAATGTGGCAACTAGGGGCTTTTCACAGTGACTTCATTTGACACCTACTTGTGACAATAAGCGATTTATTTCATTTCATTTCATTATCATTTCAGTTCTGAGCTCAAATGTTTTTAAGAAACTAATCAGGCCTCAATGAATTGAGTACCTCTCAACTCCCACATCTGCACCCCTTTTCACAATTAGAGAGAGACAGTTTGCATATTCCATAGCTAATCCCTTTCCCACATTCGTTACGAATGCAATTCAACTCGGTTATAATTTCACCTTGATTAACAGTCAATCAAATTTCCAGATGGAAGTTAATTACAGAGAAATTAAAGAAATTTAAAAGGCTCCCAATAGGAAGAGCTTTCACTTATCCACATAAATGTTAGGCCTCCGGAATCAACTGAAATGATAACTTCTTGAATTGATGGTCAAAACATGTCTTTGTTCATTTATAGTTATAAATATGTTGTAGCAGGGCAGCACGGTGGCGCAGTGGGTTAACCCTGCGGCCTCACGGCGCCAAGGTCCCAGGTTCGATCCCGGCTCTGGGTCACTGTCCGTGTGGAGTTTGCACATTCTCACCGTGTTTGCGTGGGTTTCGCCCCCACAACCCAAATATGTGCAGGCTCAGTGCATTGCCCACGCTAAATTGCCCCTTAATTGGAAAAAATTAATTGGATACTCTAAATTTATAAAAAATAAATAAACATGTTGTAGCCACACATCTCCGATTTCTCTTTAAAGCTGAAAAATATTTAGGGATAAAAGAAACCATTCTGCTCATCGCTCAAGGCTTGAGTAAACAAAGGAAGTTTGTTTGTGCATTGCTGAATCTGTTGTCAACTACAAGTTCTTTGACTGTCTTTGTCTGGTATTTCTTTTAACTCTTGCTGTCTCTGATTTTTTTTAATTGCTAAAACAATTTGATACAAAATAAAGCAACTAACATTAAATTTCCATCTCAACAGAAACTCACTTAATAAGGGAAAGCTAAGAATAATATATAGCAACACCATCTGATTAACCATCTGATTAACCATCTGATTTTGTTACAAAACAAAATAAACAAGTGTATACACACTCATTGTTCAATGTGAAAAAAATATAGCCCCACTGGCATTTGACTTGATTTTCTACCCAGTATTGCAATTTTGCATTCAAGTCTCAGAAGCATGGAAATCACTTTCCAATTTATAAATCCACAAAAGCTTTTACCAGGCACAAGTGTGGTTCAGAAATCCTTTTAAGTTTTCTAACAGAAAAACAGTATAGGTAGTGTTAGTTGACACGCACCTCTCTCAGCGGAATAATAAGACTGCACAGGTTTCCCTCCTTACTGGTGAAGCAGATGTAATTAGTAGATACAAACATCTGACCCACAACATGCACTTTACTGAATGGTGTCCAAAGGGTGCAGTCTGTGTGCCCATCCAGGCGCTCATCTTTTGGAAGCCGGAATAAAGCCCTGTATCGCTCACTTTTTGCTCTAGCATCAAGGTCCCTTCAGTTTCATAAAAATAAGAAGTTTCATTAGAGGGTCTTGAACGTCAAAGACATTATACTGTGCTTAATGAAATGAATTACAATAAAATCAATCAAACATCTTCATTGGCTTCAGGCAGAATTATATAATAGACAAATATGAGAGCTCAATGAAACCTTTTTAATACAAATTGCCAATTTACTAACCGTTTTAATACAGAAACCTTTTGAGGAGACTTCTTCTTTAGTCTTGGAAGTGATCTGTCCTCTTCAAAGCCTTCATTATCAAGAAGTTGTCTCATGGCAATATTGGCTAGTTGCTCCATTAGTTTAAAGGTTTCGCCAATATTAAGGAAAACAGAAAAAATATGTTCACTGCACCTTGTGCTCACTTTGATCATTTCAGGAAAGAGCAATGTAGTATTCTTCTCTAGCTGGGTAATGTCTGCCCATCGGATCACCAACTTAGCTAGAAAAAGGGGAAACTTAAAATTGATTTTTGTATCAATGTGTCAAGAGAACATCAAACAAATTATATTTCTTCTACAGAGGAAATAAGTTATATTTTTAAAATGTAGTATTTCCAGAGGCATCATTTACTTACTTACACCTACACTTGTCATAATACAAAATGACAATCATGTAGCTATTTATGTCTTTGTAGAATAAAAACAAAACATTAATTAAAAGAGGATTAAACAAAGATATCCAAACACTTGATTTTGTAAATATTTGCAAATTAATTGAAGTTTCCACAGAAGCCAGCAAATGGAAATTTTATTTTACTGTCATAAACTGTTTTCTTAACAATAATCCTGTTGCTATATTTTAGCAGGTAGGCCTCTACGCATCCTGTTTTCTGTAGTCAGTTATTTTTCCACTTAGAAGGCTTACATAACTAAATGCATAAGTTTAGCTGTTCCCAGAACAATTTTTACTATCAATTCTGCTCAAAAATTTAGTTTAATAGCCTTTTGTTCCTTTTTGTTTGGTTGAATTAAGAGACATATTCAAAAAGTTGAGTATGGAGAGAACAAAATGAGGAAATTATCTGAGCTGTCACTATGGTGACAGCTCAGATAATGGAATAATGAGTCGTCTGCTAACAAGAGTATAAAATTGGGTCAGTTTAGGTATTAATTTAGATCACAAACTGTGTAGCTTATTAACTCGAGTCAGTTACCCGCGACACTGCGGTGCAGTGGTTAGCACTGCTGCCTCACGGTGCTGAGAACTCCGGTTCAATCCCGGCCCCCGGTCACTGCCCGTGTGGAGTTTGCATATTCTCCCAGTGTCTGCGTGGGTCTCACCCCCACAACCCAAAGATGAATGGATGGATTTGCTTATTGTCATGTGTACCAAGGTACAGTGAAAAGTATTTTTCTGTGAGCAGCTCATTTAGTACATGAAAAGAAAAGAAACCAAAAAGAAAATACATAAAAGGGCAACACAAGGTCCACAATGTAAATACATAGACACCGGCATCGGTTGAAGCATAGAGGAGTGTAGTATTAAATTTCTTGCGATCTTGAGCAGTTGCCATACCAGGCTGTGATGCAGCCAGATAGGACGCTTTCTATGGTGCATCTGTAAAAGTTGGTAAGAGTTGGTAACAAGATGTTCAGGTTAGGTGGATTGGCCATGCTAAATTGCCCCTTAATTGGAAACATTTTTCAAAAAACTTGAGTCGGTTACCATTATATGGTTCATAAGCATTCTATGCTGGGCTGAGGGGGGTGGAGTTGATGGAGTGAAAAAAGCGAAGTCATTTTCATATTAAGCATTCAAAGTTGAAAAAAATATAAAAGTGCAAACTCCAATGATAGAGCTGAATTCTCTGCCTCACGCCACTGGTAGCGGAGTTACCGATGAGGCAGAGGATCCATCTTTTGGGAAAACCGATAGCAGAATTGGAAATCGCTTGCTGATGCAATTCTGCTCCGATGGGAGAACACACAAAGACTCTTGCCCAGAAAGTGAACTGGCTACTCCCTTTTCCAAATTGAAAATAAACAGAAAAATAATACTGCACCTTCTTTTCCCAGCAAAAATGAATAAAAACAGAGATGGTTGATGCTGAGATACATCCAACCCTGCCGTGGAACCCGACCCTTCCAATAACTGCAAGAGTAGTAGTTAACCAGCTTTTCTTCTTCAGGCATCCCAAATAGCTTACGAAACTTCAAAATAGCTTCCTTAAATTTATCTGTGTCATCATCCTCCTTTATATCGTTATTTTTATTATATTCTGCAATTATCCCCTAAAACAAAGAAACATAAACAGTAAGTAAAATGCCATGTTATATTAAAAAATTAAACATCCATAAAAAATTTTAAAAACTCAATTTATCTTTCCAAAATGAAAAATGAATTAAAGAGAGAGAGAAAGTAAAAGAATGAAATGTATTTATGCATCTGACAGCAACAAGTTTTTAAAAAAAAAAATCTTAAATTGCCAAGTTGGGATATAGTATATGGCAATTACGGTTCCAAATAACATCCGTTCTTACCTGAATACACTTGTATTCTGCCTTCATTTTTTTTTGCTACATCATTCAATTATCAGTTTTTCTGTGAATTTATCTTTTAGTTATATTTCATGTATTTTACATTGGTTACCTGGATTTTACCCTTAACAAATGTAGTGATGTCATTTTCATTCTCAAAGATTGAAAGTGTCTGGAGTAGATTGTGCTCCATCCATTCCCAGTGTTCAGTTACGTCCTTTCTTGAGCCACCTAAGGAAGCAATAGCATTACAAATATCAAGCAATCAATTTGCTATCTATTAAAATCAATATACAAATACTCTATCTTGGCCTTTCAAGGTATATCGAAGAAGCATCAAACATACAAAACCAACAATATTCCTACCCTGAAAAGGATTTTGCTGATGGAAATAAAGACTGCTAACATCAGCCACAAATATTTCCTAAATAATTCTTTAAAATAGTTTGATCTAAGGTTGTTTGTAGAAATAATAACCAGTTTCAATTATTTTTTATTTGAATACGTTTTTAGGTCTCAACAGGCTGGACTTGCAGCCTACATATATGCACTGCACTGTATATTATAGATAACCATTAATATTTATATTCTTTTAATCATGTCATAAATATTTTAATGTAGAATCTACAACACTACTTTTTAAAAATTCATTTACAGGATGCGGGCGTCGCTGTTAGGCCAGCATTTATTGCCCATCCCCAGTTGCCCTTCAGAAAGTGGTGGTAAGTTGCCTTCGCGCTGCAGTCCTCGAGGTGTAGGTACACCCACTGTGCTATTAGGGAGGCAGTTCCAGAATTTTGCTGCAGCGACAGTGAAGAAACAGCAATATATTTCCAAGTAGTGGTGGTGAGTGCATTGGAGGGGACCCCAGGTATCTGCTGTTCTTGTCTTTCTAGATGGTAGTTGCCGTGGGTTTGGAAGGTGTTGGCTCAGGAACCCTGATGAGTTACTGCAGTGCATCTTGCAGCTGGTACACACGGCTGCCACTGTTAGTCGGTGGTGGAGGGTTTGAATGTTTGTGGAATGGGGAGAAATTAAGCTCAATTGACCTCCAACCATCACAACAATTTTCCTTTGTGTCAGGTATGACTCCAAGCTGCGGAGAATTTTCCTGCTAATTCCCATTGACCATAGTTTAGCTAGGGCTCCTTGATGCCATACTCGGTCAAATGCTGCCATGATGTCAAGGGTAGTCACTCTCACCTCACCTCTGGCATTCAGTTCTTTTGTCCATGTTCGAAACAAGGCTGTATCGAACCAAGGCTGTGACGAGGTCAGGACCCGAGTGCCCCTGACAGAATCCAAACTGAGCATCCATGAGCAAGTTATTGCTGAGTGAGTTCTGCTTGATAGCACTGCTGATGATCCCTTCCATCACTTTGATGATGGAGAGTATACAGATAGGGTGGTATAAAATATTCTTATATACAAGGTGTTCATGGAAGAAAGGAGGAGTGGGGTAGGGTAATATGGCAGTATTGACTAAAGAGAATATTGCAGTGCAGGAGACAGAGGATATACTAGAGGAGTCAAGCACAGAACCTATTTGGTCAGAGTTTAAGAAAAAAAAAGTTGCTGTTTCCAATAGGTCCCCAACCAGTAGGTCAAACAGAAGCAAAGCTGCATGAAGGTGCAAGAACAATAGTAATAATAGGGACTTCAGTTATGATAATATAGACTGGATTATTAATAATGTAAAAGGCAAAGAGGCAAAAGAATTTCTGAAGTGTGCGCAAGAGAACTTTCTTGGTCAATATGTTTCCAGCACAGCAAATGAGGCATCAAATCAATCAGATTCTGGGGAATGAGGTAGATCAAGTATATCAAGTGTCAGTAAGATAATGTTTATGAACGATTGATCACAGTATCATATATTCTAAATTATAACGAGAGAATGTCCTGCAATGATTGTGTTCCCACAGCAGCTACTCCAATGTATCCTGCCCCCTCCCCTCAAAACAACTGGATCTATTTTTCATTTGCTCATTCTCATTTATGTGTTAGACCGTGACAATATCATCTGCAGACATGGGGTCAGACTTGACATCGAAGCCAGAATTTTATGTTGCTCGGGTAAGCCCGCACCCAGCCCAGAAGTGTGTGACATCGAGCAAAAAGACGTTGAATGCGCATCCCAATGTCATTGTGCACTCAATATGTTGAATCAGCAGACACACTCGAGTTAAAAGCGCCCACCAATAATTAAGCATGCATGCTAGCACATTGTGAGGTCAAAGGTTTATATGACCCATCCACTTTTATGGTGGCACCCTTTACTTCCTAGATTCTTTCATCCAGGGTGGGGTGAACTGTCCGGGATGAAATAAAATTAAAAAGGTGCCTGAGATTTGTGTTTGAATGTGCTGCCCAGACCAATAGTGGGTAACCTGCAATCCGGGTGCAACATGTGGCCCATCGGGTTTCTGAGGCATCTTGTTGACCGTTGCCCATGTACAGGGTTGCCACATTCTACTGGTTTCCAACTGCATAGTTTTTTCCTACAGGTTAGACTAAAGTGAAAAGCATGTAAAGCAAGGGCACATGAATGAAGCGTGTGCTGATTGCAGACAACATTGACTGTCCGAGCTGTGTGCTCCCTCTGTGTCCAAAGTGTAAATATTTATTTATTTTGTTTTTACAATTTAAGTTGATGATAGCTCTACTACTATTGATAAATGATTATGCATTTTATATAACTAGTTATGAAATATATTCAATAGTTAACGAACATGCCTGATTTCAATCTTATGGCCCATTGAGACGTAGAAGAGTCACTCCTGTGGCCACTCACTAGTCTGGGTTGCTAATCACTGGCCTAGGCACACTTTGTATAATTTTTCTGTCACTATTTATTTTTCACAGGTCAGCAGCTCCCCGAGACAGCTCTGCAGTGGCTGACCCCCTGAGGGAGCACATTAGAAACACTAGAACACATGCTCCCTTTTGTCAGTGCCCACCATGTTCCTTTCCTCCCCGGCAGGCTTCCCGTTATTGGGCAGCCAGCATAAAATTGTGCTCCAGGCAGACTGCGGCTTCCAGGCTCCTTCCGGGCCCACCGAGTACACACGTTTGATGGCCAGGAAGTCCAGGCCCCAGCCTTGGGTGAGCTACAATTTCCTCTTGCTAAGTATTTTACAGCAATTTGTTCTGGCCCCACCCAAACTCTATCTTCCCCCCCCCCCCCCCCCAAACTCTATCTTTCTCCCCCCCCCCCCCCATTCCATACCCCTTTTCAGGTAAACAATCTGCCCAACTCGATCCATCAGCCGAGTTTCTGACCTCATGACTTCTCCATCAAAAAGCCCACCTACTACTATCACAAAATAACCCTTCTTTGCTCTTGCCTCAGCCCATCTGCAGCTGAAACTCTCACCCTATACCTTTATCATCATCACCAGCTACCTAGGCTCTACACTTTAATTCCCTCTCAAAAATGTTTCAATCACAGCCCGCCAACCCACAACTTGTTATCTCCCACATCTCCATTAAAACAGTCCATAGAACCAATTTCTGAGATCAAGCTTTTGGTCATGCCTCCCAATATTTCTATGTTCAACTCGGTTTCCATTTTGTCTTATGCATCTGAAATGCCTTGGAACTTTTATTCATCTTAAATTTGCCTTGCATATCTTGAGCCTAAGTCCCCTTGCACTAATTTAAGTAGTTTGTTGGATTTACTTTTTCTATAGCTTGGTGTCAATGCCTCTCTGGTGCCTCTTCAAGATTGAAAAGACCTTTTCTCCAACTCCTCCTCTCACTACTTAGGTTCTGTATTAGGTTTGTCACTCTCCTGTGCATTACACCTCCAGTGCATGAATGTATCCCTGGTATGTCAATAACCTGAAACGACCACATTATTCAATACTTGGTCTGACCAGAGCAATTGGATCATGACAGCCTTCATATGTATTGTTTTGGTTTTGTAGTTCAATTTTCCACTGACTTTGTTGACTGGTGCTCGCAGTTATTTATGCTTGTTGAGAATCATACCCATTAAGACTTCCAAGTTTCTTTTAACTTCATCCTTTACTATTTCAATACTGCTCAAGAAGTAGGAGCTATGTCCATTTTTTCCCTTCCTTTTTCAGTAGTTTACTCTGATTAGCATTAACATTTACTCGTCAAGTGTCCTGCCCACCTACATATATCATCACCCTACTGATTTTGTAATTTCTGAGCAGCCCCTTCCAATTCCATTTGGCATCATCTGCACATTCTGATCTTGTTCCTGCATCTAAGTCATTGATTTTAAATTAGAATTAGAAACAAGTCTCACATCAATCGTGAAGACTCCACTCGAAGCTGCCTGCTCCAAACCTGACATAACCCCTATGAAATCAAGGGCGCGATTCTCCGCACCCCACGCCGGGTGGGAGAATCGTGGGGGCGGCGGGCGAATCACGCCACCCCCCGCGATTCTCCCACCCCCCCCCAAAATGGCGTGTCGCGTTTTGCGACAGGCCGTTCGGAGAATCGCCGCTCGCCGTTTCTCACGCCGACCGGCGATTCTCCGGCCCGTATGGGCCGAGTGGCCTGCCGAACCCGACCGGTTCACGCCGGCGCCAACCTGGTCGCTGCCGGCGTGAACAGCGCGCGACCGGTGTGTGTGGGGCCTGTGGGGGGCAGAGGGAGGATCGAGCACCACGGGCTTGCTCAGGAGATGTCTGGGCCGCGATCGGTGCCCACCGATCGTCGGGCCGGCGTCTCTAAAAGACGCACTCTTTTCCCTCCGTCGCCCCGCAAGATCAAGCCGCCATGTATTGCGGGACAGCGGAGGGGAAGACGGCAACGGCGCATGAGCGGGTTGGCGCCAGCCAACCTGCCCATGTGCGGCTGACGTCACTTAGGCGCCGCCGGCCGCGTCATTCCCAGCGCGCCGCTTTGACGCAAGTGTCAAGGCCGGGCGCTCGGAATTCACGTGCCGCCACTCCTAGCCCCCCGGGGTGGGGGGGGGGGGGGGAATAGGGGGCGAGGAGCGGCCTCCGACGCCGGAGTGAAACACTCCGGCTTTCACTCCGGCGTCGGCTGTTTGTCTCTCTTTGGGAGAATTGCGCCCCAAATTCTTATCCACTTCCGAAGATTTTCCATGGAAGCTTACAGCTTTATCAAACTTGGCTAAATGTGCTTTTAGAAGTCAAAGTACACCACACTGTAGGGCATTCCATACTTCAATTGGGTTCCACTTCCTCAAAGACATCGAGATGGTTAGTTAAGCAGCTTCATCCTTTCTATTCCTCACATTTTCACATGGACTAGGTTATTTTTCCACTGTGCCTCTCCTATCATTTCTGTCCAACTTTGAACATGGGGAGTATGTTGGGCAGCAGGGTGGCGCAGTGGTTAGCTCTGCTGCCTATGGCGCTGAGGACCCAGGTTTGACCCCGGCCCCAGGTCACTGTCTGTGTGGAGTTTGCACATTCTCCCCATGTCTGCGTTGGTCTCACCCCCCACAACCCAAAGATGTGCAGGTTAGGTGGATTGGCCATGCTAAATTGCCCCTTAATTGTAAAAAAAAACAATTGGGTACTCTAAAAAAAATTTTTTTTTAATGAATATGGGTAGCACGTTAACCAGTTCCTAAACTTCAAGTATCTCCAGTTTCCAGTGACTCCCTTATAGCTGTTGTCAATACAACAACCTGTATTTATAATCGCAGAAAAATAGCTAAGACTTGACACAGAGCCATAATCAGAAAAATAGACTTCCAGCCAAAGCTGGAAATATAAGAAAGGATGACCAAAAGGTTGGCCACAAAACTGATTTGAAGGGTTTTAAAATAGCAAGGGAAAATCTTCCTCAAGTCTGATCATCCTGGGATAAATATTCTTAGAATTTATTTTTATTCGACCCCTTAGCCATTTTTAAACCCAGGATCGCAACCCGCGAGTGGGTCGCGGACGGGTGTCGGTAGAGTCGCGGGACCATGCATCACAGCATTCCCAAATGTGGGGCCATGCATCGGCATTCCCGATTGCGGGGCCATGAGTCGTGGCGACCCCGATCGCAGGAAGTAGTGCCCAACGGTGTGACTGACTTTTAAAAATACATGCTGCAACCTGCTTTCAGAATACCGGCCTTTCCACACATGCGTGCTCCTCAGCAATGCGCAGGCCCGGGCCCAGCAGGCAAAACGCCTCCTCCTGACGTCAGCGTGCTGACCCAAGATTTTTAATTTTTCTTTTTAATTGTTGGAGTCTTCTGCCTGGGGTGGTAGCAGAGAGCAGGTCACATGCCCTGTACACTAATGCCACATATTCTGGACACAAAAGAGATTCCTCCATTTTGCAGCTGCCAGCAGTGCTGGGGTGAATTCCAGGGCGTTTGGTGAACAACCCATGAAGAAGCTGAAAACAGGGAGGAACAAAGTAGCATAAAGATGACTTCTTGAGTTATCAATTGTGCACTGCAAATCAGGATTCAAAGTTCAGGCGTGTTATATGCAGGGAAGCAATGGCAACTGAAAGTTCAAAACCCTCAAAACTTCAAATACATTTTTTGAATAGCATAGCGAGTTCGAGGACAGACCTCTTTATTTTGTTCAACAGATGCAGTGAGATCATCAGCTGAAGTCATTATCGGAAATTTAACATTAAATAACAAAGCAAGTGAGATCATGAGGACCAGGTAGGCTCATCTGCAAATTAAAGGTAAGTGAAAATTGGTGGGTTGAGAAGTTCGGGCAACGTGGATCGCGAAGGTCGGCCGGTTGGTAAAAAAACAGGCCCCGGGCTAAAAGTTTGAAAAACAGTGCCTTAGTCTAATTAGAATCTTTTATTTATTTATAACAGAAATCAGTAGTTTTGTCTGTAAACATTTATGCAGGTTGTGTAACAATACTAGACAGTAGTGGAGCTCTATGCTTTCATGCATGTTTCTACTTTACTCATGGCCACCAGATGCAGATTCACACATTTTAGTAATGGTGCTTTCCTTGAAGCTACGGGTCATTAATGGGGACTATAATCATTTGTTATATGGGACTTTAGATCACCCCCAAATAATGTAGTTCAGACTGCAAACAAATTATTTTCCGAGTACAGTCCCGAAGTTTCCTTCAACAGTTGTCGCCCCCTGATTCTATTAAAACACTTTGGAAGAACAAAGAAAGGAAACTACAGAAATCCAGGATTAGGATTATGGAAGAGCCATTTCAAATTGCAGAGATTCTGTATGCAGCAACTCTCAGTGCTGTTAAACTTGGCTCATTTACATTATTGAAGTTCAAAGTTTGAGAGAATATCCATAACAATATCACTGTAGAAGCATCTTGCAGATGGTCAGATAAAAGGTGGCATATCGCATTAACACTGTGACTAGCAACCTTTTATGTTTGCCACCATCAATGCTGCACCACAGGTAACAAAGGAAACAAGAGGACGGAATTTTCCCATAATCTCACAGAGTGTTAGGTTCAGATTGAAAACCGGCATGCTTCTTTGTAGATGCACAGCTGAGTTATCACTTCAGATTTTCTGGCCCTTGCACAGAGAATCTGAGGGCGTGGCTTGTGTCAACACTGGCAGGGCAGGCCAGATAGAACCAGCAAGACCGGTTCCACAAGAGATCGGGGCATCACCTTTGTTTAAAAAATAGTTTTTTCAAAATTTTCAGTTTACAAGCATATAAAATATTCTACCAGTCATACAATATTCCCGCCACCCAACACGTCCCCCCAAATTAAAAAATGTTGACAATTTTACAGAATAACACCAGTGCAACCATTTATGTACAACAATTAACAGTATTCCAATCTTTTCATCCATCCCTCCCACAAACCCCAAAAAAAACAACCAATCACCAATGCCCTCCCTACCATCTGATGGTGATCGAATCTATGAAAAAGAAAATAAATGGCTGCCATCTGAGGTAGAATCTTTCAACTGACCCTCTCATTAGGCACTTGATTGGGACATCATCTTTAACGGGCGCCCCAATCTGCGCTGGAATTAAACTCCTTCCCCTCCCGGACACGGTGTCCTCGCCCGCAAGCCCCCCACCAACATGCAATCATCGGGCCACATTCCTCACCGTCATCGGCCTACCCCCTCATAGGCAAAGGCCTGCTCCACAGAGACCAGGGCATCATCTTTAAAGGGCATCCCAATCTGCACTGGTATTAAACTCCTCCCCCACAGGCCCTCATCACCACGCAAGCATTGGGCCACACCCCTCACAGGCATTGGCGGCAACCCCCCCCCCCCCAAAACACCATCACTCAAAGAGAACCCTAATGGGGCTCCACAGAGGGGTGTGCGGGCAGTGCCAACCCGGTAAGTGTAACCCGAATAATTTTTCAATGGTACCTTTTACTTAATTTTCACAATCAGCATCCAGGTTTTAGTACCTCGTGTGCAGCAGTTTTGAAATAAATTAAAAAGATAATGGAAACTTTCTGGGTGCAGTAAAAACTCCCAAAATGAAGGAATATATTTCAAATTGCCCAAGGCTCAAGTTAATCGGCCAAAGACAGACTACAAAGCAAGATCACAAGAAACACATTGTTTAATTTGAAAACAACTTTTTACATCAATTGGGTAATAGTTATTTTCAACATAAAAATGTCCCACACTGCATAAAGTATCTTCTTTTTCCGATAGAATCAGCTCATGACAAAGGTAGGAGTACACCCTATCAAAAGATGTACTGAATACTCAAAAGAAAACTGCTGGAACAATCAAAATATTTTAATTTTTTTATTTTTAAACTGTAGAAAAACATCTTGGCTGGGCTGAATTTAAACTCGGGTCCTCAGAGGTGAAAGCTTTTTATAAGGCTTTTTAGAGCACAGCAGGCATTAGCACTGTATAAATGATTTATATTATTAACCCTAGCATTAGTACTACTAAAGTCTGAGCAAAAGTTAAATTATGACAAATATTGTTCCTTTTCTGATTCGAGATCCATAAAAACATTGTTACCGTTATTTTTAAGCATAAAAATATTTGTGGAACTTACCACAGGCAATTGTCCAGTAGGCTAGGGAGTCAGGAGTCTGGTAAAGGATTCTGTACGGTGCAACTCGAGCACTGGAGTCCAACACAACATCAAGTGTTCCCACAAGCAAGCCTGCATTAAGTTCCAAAACAAAAATTATTATTGGAACAATTAAGTAACTAGATCCACAATTATAGTAATTATTTTTGACAGCTAAAGATAGTAAAAGTTCACATTTAAAATGTTCATAATAGATTGGTCAGGTTTTCTAGTTGCAAAAACAAATTCATTATTTATAATTGACCTATTACCAAAAAATATTATGGATTATTTAAAAGGACTGAAAAGATAATGACTGCAATCTTACATGAAATTAAACAAGTAGAATTCAAATTTTTTCTAGTTTTTCTTGACTGCTCTGCTAATGGATAAAATGGTCTTGTATTATATTTGCTGATGGAATTATAGTACCTGTGTGCAACTATCATTTAAGAAAGATTATTTTACAACAAATCTTCATTTTTGAGAACAGATTTTTCACAAGTTTACTAGTGGCATCGAAGCTGGCCCCATGGCAGCTTTCTTTGCCGTATTGTTAGGAGAGATTTAAAAAATCCAAGTACAGGGTCCCATGACGTCATGCCGGTGAGGCGGCCACACTGGCAACATTTTAAACAACCACGATCAGGAGATCATTTTCAAAGGCCACCCCGACACGTGAAAGTGAGAATACACACACACACAGCGGCGGCGCCGCCCCTCTTCCCCCCCCCCCCCCCCACCCCCAACACCAAGTGAATCTGCCACCAGGCTCTCGCTGTGGGAGACCAGCCGTAATTCACCTCGTCGTGAATGATGAGGAGATGCCGGCGTTGGACTGGGGTGGGCACAGTAAGAAGTCTTACAACACCAGGTTAAAGTCCAACAGGTTTGTTTCAAACACGAGCTTTCGGAGCACTGCTCCTTCCTCAGGTGAACGGAGAGGTATGCGCACGGTGGCGGCCGCGCCATGCAACATAGTTCCGGCTGCGCGCGGACCCGGCCTGCCAAATGATAAGCCCCAGTAACCACCCTCACCACCAGTGGCTCATCCCCCAACAGTTCCCCCAGCTCTCGCAGAAGCCCCTCTGGCCAGCAGCACTGCCCCCCACCCCACAACTGTGGTGGTGCTGGACATGTCCGCAGCCAAGCGGTATCCACGAAAGAAAATACCACAAGTTTTCCGCGCCATCGGGAACTCGGCCCATCGGGGGTGGAGCATCGGGAGGGCACCTTGGGTGATGTCCTGAGACCGTCCCGACGGCATGCGGCGTACTCCCAGAGTACGCCGTTTTTGAGGGGGCGGAGCATCAAAAAAGCGGCGGCACCCCTGGTTTCGGCAAAACCAGGATTCTCCAGCCAATCGCTGACTGATTTCGGCAATCAGAGAATCCCACCCAATATACTTTTAAAAGACTGCCAACTATTTTCTGATAGAAGAAAAATTATGGTTTAAACTTGTGTTCGTGTTCAAAAGCCTGTAAACATATGAGATTAAGCTTCTTTAAAAAAGTGAGTTCCTATAATGTAACACAGGTACTTTCCATGAGAATAATTTAAATTCAAATGTTACCTATGTGAATTGCAGAACACAAAATATACTTCAAATGTATGTGAATTCTGGAGTCTCCATTCATTTTTATCCTTAGTTTTATTCAGAGAGAGTACTTTAGAGTGAATTCTGAAGTAAGCAGCACAGGCTGTGCTAAAAATAAAATGTCATACTGCAACATCAAACATTCCCCTACTCCCCAACCACTGCCACACACTCCAGAGAGTCGAGTCAGACACCTTGTCTGGAGGAAGAGATCTTTGGAGCAGTGAGTAGCACCCTGCCACCGAGCCAGAAGCTACGGGTTCAAGTTTCACTTTAGGACTTGATGGCAAAGGAAGGTGTGTTCATAACACGCCTATCAATCTGAAAATCCTTTCCAAACACATCAATAGAAGGTAGTAAGAGTAGAAGAAATTCCTCGTTAGCCATGCAATGGAAAGAAAATTACAGCCTCGACCATCGCCATCCATAGCTTCAGGCGACATCATGCATGTAAGCCACAGCAACTCTGTCTCCCAGAATGAACTGCAACACACCATTGCATTTTCTGGACAGACATGGTACAATTTTATAGTTTCTCAGATCATGCATCGGATCAAGCCCAAGATGAGGTGCAATTACGTTTCTTGTCAGCTTGGATCGTGTCCTTTTCTCTTGTGGAGATCATGAATTGGATTCAATTTGAATTGTTTTTTGGAGCAAGCACAGAGAGGGATTAAGGGCCTGGCCTGTCCACTCTGCGCATTTGGTTAGCAACTTTAAGAAAGGAATACATTTTTTTCAAAAAAACTATCATCAGGCACTAGTGCATCCCATATGGGGAACAAAGGAACCCTGGAAAATACATTAACTTATGTAACCTTAAAAATGAAACAAAAACATTTTAAAATAGAGTTTTCACTTTTTAGATATTTTGAAATATGGGGGTACAAATTATGCAAGGAATACTGACCCTATATTGCATTTGTGCATTCACATTACCAAGAAAATAATCAAAGCAGAACACTGTAATGCAAGCTCAGTGGAACATCTCAATAAACTGGATTAATTAAGGTGTAGAATATTGTACAGCATGCAACAGATTAAACCTGTACAACATATTCAATCTGCTATGATAGTAAAACAAAGTATTAGTCGGAGAAAATATTTTATACTTGATAATTCCTTTTTGTTCATTTTGTTCACAGGTTTGCCAATGCCTTTTTAAAAAGTACTCATGCTGCTAAATGCCAGGAATGTAAACGGTGTTGTTTGATGTTGTTCCCCACCTAAACCAACTTGAAGCCAAATCTTTTCTTCATAAGAGCAATCAGTTCTCTCAATTGAAAATATCCTTTGGATGTTAACATGCAATCATGAAAAGACCAACCTTCATCCATTTCCAGAGTGCAAACTTGGCCTCATTCTATGAAATATGTCATGTTACTTATTGAAACTGTGAAATTAGCCACTGATGCATCTGAAGTCTTCCTCAGCAACCCCAAGATATTGGGCAAACAGTTTTTCCGTTAACATGAGCAAAAACGGGTGAGGATGTGTTTATCCTAATTTGTCTAAGTCATTTTATTCATACTTGTCAAAATTACAGCATTAGCTCTTCACTTGCTTCATCTATCATTAGCTATATGCTAGAAGATTCTCAAATAATTTTCTTTTAATTTAAAGTACCCAATTATTTTTTTTCTAATTAAGGAGCAAATTTAGTGTGCCAAATCCACCTTCTCTGCACATCTTTGGGTTGTGAGGGTAAGACCGATGCAGTGCAAACTCCTCGCGGGCAGTGACCCGGGGACAGGATTGAACCCAGATTATCCGTGCCATGATGCATCAGTGCTAACCACTGCACCACCATGCCATCCTGATTCTTAATTCATTATAAACTCCCTGAAGACTGATAACTTTTTAAAGAGAAAGGAATTCCTACGGTGCCAATGGAAAGAAAACTGCTGGACAAGATTTCACTTTTTAAACTTTTGCTGTAACGAACCAACTAAAATAAACATAATTCAAACATTAATTAACAGGCAAAGGCCATTTCAGACAAAGAGGTTGAATTTCACATCTTTTAATAGTTGATACAAAGATACACCTCTCATGGTTACAAACACTTGTAGTATTTCCTGCACAAATGTGGATCCATTGGCAATTTCAGACTTTCCAACACCGTCCCTGTTTTATAGGATCTATCTCCTGCCATCCAATTGTTTCAACCCTTAAATCGCATTCACCATCAGCCGTCCCACATCTAAAGTCTCCAAACAAGATGCATGTTTACAAATCCTCTCTGACTCAGGGCATGACAGTCCTGATGGCACAGAATCCCAGATAATTTCTTCTGATGAGTTTATGGCAACACTGAAACAGCAGCAAATGCATCTTGTCCAATTCACAATCACTTGCCATTCCTGTCATCAGTTCTCTGCTACAAAACGCACATAGTAACAGCCTCTGCTTTATTCACAGAGGCCTGCTTCAACACCAAGATCTGTTTGAAGACTGATAAACTGAAAACTGTTCCATTCGAAAAGAACCCTGCTTGTTCTCTCTTTGCACAAATTTTCAGTGTGTTCTGAATTACCCAATTCAAGACACAGACTGACCCCACCACGCTGCAATTAGTTTTCTATTTACCTTTTGCTTCTTAGCTGTTCACCCTTTGCAGCCTGAAATCACATGGGCATTTCTTGGAAACTAGTGATGTTATAATCAGGAAGCCATTTAACCCTCTTTCAGAATACTACCCAGTTTACCCTGGTGTAAAAGAAGACATTGTGCAAAAAGGAAATATAAACTTTCCCAAGAGAACACGGATCATTACAATACCAAGTCCTTTGGTGGCACACTATATTTCATAGGAATTTTTATTTTTGTCTTGATAGCACTGGAACTCTGAATAATAAATTCTATTTTCTTAATTTCTTCCCTTCCCTCAAACTTAGTCTTACATTCAATATGCAATGTGCCTGTTCCAATCTGGAAGGATCCTCTGGCATAGAAATCAACGGCCATTGTGATTTTCACTGCCATGAGCGTGCTATCCACACCCTGTTTTTCAGTTGTAGGTCTGGTTGCAGAAGATGATAGTGACCACCTCCTTGGTGAGTAGTTTCTTCAGACGCTACATCTGGCTGAGGCAGAGATAAGAGAAAAGCTCCTGCCTTCTTCTGTGCTCTAACCATTCTACGATCCTTGTAGAGCCCTCCTCCTCCCACTAAACACTGCTTCTCCTCTCTGCTACCTGTGCTCCAAAGCCCCATCATGCTGCAATCCAAGGAGAACTATAGACAGGTTTCCTATTGACCGGCCTTCAAACTCCTCTGGCCTTCATGGCAAAGTCTAACACCACAACCTTCGGAGTCCAACTTTTCTAAACTCCAAGAACATAAAACACAATACCTCCACTCACTCTGCAGTAGTAGCAAAAAAAAAAGTCAAAACCACCTCATTCCAAAATCCCAAACTGATGCCTCTTGATAGTACTGGTGGGTGGGGGGGGGGGGGGTCCGCCATTTGAACTTCAACTATAACAGCGCCAGCTCCAGCAGTACTAAAGCCAACTTTTACAGGGCAACTCTAGTGTTATGAATTCATTTCACCAAGGACTTTCTGTAATGCAACGTTCTTATCCTGCCCACTGAGCCTCAAATCTATTCCACCATTCAATGAAATCATGGCAAATAAAGCCTTGGCTCCATAACCCTTACTACGGCTAGCAAAAATCTATGGATCAGAATTAATTGGGCAAATATGTTCTGGGAGACAGTTCCACACTTCAATTGCTCCTTGTCTGAAGAGATAGTTGTAAACGTCTTTCATAAATGACTTGGCTCCAATTTTATGGTTAGGAACCCTTCCCTCCCAACAGAAAAGGTTTCTATTTACCCTATTACTTCCTTTAAAAGTCCTAAAAACCTCAATCAAATCATGCATTAACTTTCTATATGCAGGGAATACAAGGATATCTTATGTAATTGCTCCTAAATCTAAGCCTTGAAGCCTGATAACATTCTGATTAATCTATGCTGCACCGCTTCCTTTATGGAATCATAGAATGATTACAAGAGATGCTGGACTCTAAAAGCTTTCCCAGTGTCATTGTAGAATATTGATTCTGTCAAATATTCGATTGAGTTGGCCATAGAGCCAGCTATTCTGCTAAGAAATCCCTTAGAAATAGATCAGGTCCAATCTCAGTTTTCAGCATATGCTTCTGGCAACCCTTTCTTTTGAACCTAATCAAGAATGTTCTGAATTTCAAATTGTGTATGTTGCAGCAGGATTCAATCTCTGCAGGATAAAAATGATTTTACTGTTGGAACAATTCCAAAAGATCTTGAACAAGATGAGAGTTTAATTTCAGGGCAACAGAAAATTTTGAAACTTAGCATTAAAAATGTCCTAAAGGCTTATTTCAATTCTGGCCGCCAAACTACCAGAAGGACGTGGAGGATTTAGCGAGGATGCAGAAGATATTTACCAGGCTGTTACCTGGTATGGAGGGCATTAGCTATGAGGAGCGTTTGAATAAAATCAGTTTGTTCTCACTGGAACAACAGAGGTTGAGGGGCAACCTGATAGAGGTCTACAAAACTATGAGGGGCATAGACAGAGTGGATAGTCAGAGGCTTTTTCCCAGGATAGAGCGGTCAATTACTAGGGGGCATAGGTTTAAGGTGCAAGAGGCAAGGTTTAGAGGAGATGTACAAGGCAAGTTTTTTTTTAAAACACAGAGGGTAGTGGGTGCCTGGAACTCGCTGCTGGGGGTGGTGGTGGAAGCAGGGACGATAGTTACATTTAAGTGGCATCTTGACAAATATATGAATAGGATGGGAATAAAGGAATATGGACCCAGAAAGTGTCGAAGATTTTAGTTTAGACGGGCAGCATGGTCGGCACAGACTTGGAGGGCCGAAGGGCCTGTTCCTGTGCTGTACTTTTCTTTGTTCTTATGGTACAGCAGAATGTAAGGCGATATTTCTGGGAAAAAGCTTTAAAGATGCGGAATGCAATAGAGGTATGGAATGTTAAACATTCAGTGGTTAAGATGCTCTTATGCGTGCATCTGTTCTCAACTGAAGAAATTATCTCCATGTAAAAATCAAAAAGCATATGGAAAAGCTGTTCAACTCCGTAAGTACGGTTATAAAAATGTTAAACTCTGTACATCTGCATAATTTGGAGCCAAGAGTACAACTGAACAGGTGATCTGAAAGAATAACTTTAGCATTCTTATTGACTAGAGACAAGGGCCACTGTTAAAAGGTGGGCCAGAAAGTCACTCTGGGGCTCCACTTACAAGTTTCGACAGCTGAGTCATACATAATATTCTGAATGAAAATTGTACAACTACTAAGACTCAAAAATGTGAAAAATCTCAATCTTATAAATTGTGGATGGAGAGATAAAGACAGAACAGGTCTGACAGAATCTGTGGTGAGAGACAGTTAACATTTCAGGTTGCTGACCTTTCATCAGATCTGATGAAAGACATAGATCTGACAGATTAACTCGATTTTCCCTCTCTCCACAGATACTGCCAGACCTACTGAGTATTTAGCAGCACTTTTTGTCTTTATTTTAGATTTCCAACATCTGCAGTACTTTGCTTTTGTATAAGTAGAGGTAGAATTTATTTAATTCGAGCAAGCTGGTTATTAAATCAGTAACAATGTTAGGACAGATGGGGTAAATTGTCATGTCCACTTGGGCATAAATCTGGCAAAGCGGATCATCCATTCACAAGAGAACAAGCCCAATTTTAATTTAACGAAATTCAACAGGGTGAAAATTGAGCAAATTCTACAGCAGACAGCTGATCCACCCCATCATTCAGGTGAAGATGAAGAGAAGGTGCCCCAAAATCATTTTAAAACAGAACCAAGTGAGATGCTGTCAGGATAGTAGAGAAAACACCCTGCCTTCACAATGGTGAAAATGAAACTGGTATCTTTAGCTTGGAGCCAATTTTTCAACTGCTTCAAATATAAAGCTTAAGTTTTGTGTAGGTTGGGCAGATGAAGTTAACTCCTGTCAAATTCAATGAACTGTACCTTTATTTAGAGAGACCTCTATTAATTAAAAAAGTTCCAAACCAGAGAACATACCACACTCTGCACATCTCATCTCAGGGGTCTTTGAGCTACACAGCTAATATGTCAATTCTATAGCATATGAAGGCAACTCAAAGCTACATCTCAATTTCAGAATCCATCTCAACATGATTTCACAATTTATGCACATTTCATATACATACACACATGAATTAGGTGCACCAGACCATTCTGCCTCTCAAGCATGCTCCACAATTTGAAAGATCCAAGCTGGTCTGATTATGGCCGAAACTCTATTTTCCTCTCCACCCCTATACCTTTTGACTCCCTGGTCAATCAATGATCTATATAACTCAGCCTTGAAAATATTCAATGACACCCCCTCCACTGCGCTCTGGGGAAGAGAATTCCACAGGCTAACAAACCCAGAGAGAAAAAAGTATCCTCATCTCCATCTCAAGTGAGAGATTCCTTATTTTTAAACTGTGTATCCTAGTTCCAGTCTCTCTCATGAGGGAAACATCTGCTCAGCATTCACCCTATCAAGTTCCCTCAAGTCACCTCTCATTCTTCTAAACTCCAATGGATACAGGCCCAAACTTTCCTCGTAAGATAACCCCTTCATCCCAGGAATCAGTCAGGTTAATCGTCTATGAACCATTTCTAATGCAATTATATCCTTCCTTAAGAAGACCAAAACTGCACACAGTCCTCCAAACGTGGTCTTACCACTACTCTGTACAACTGTAGCAAAACTTTCTTACTTTCCTAATCACTTGATGTACCTGCATACGTTCGGTAATGCAGATTCCCGAACTACTGAGGCCTTGGGAATCAATCCCTTCACCTCAGAGACCGCAGGCGAGCGCCGTTCAGCAGTGGTCCACATAAATAGGGACCAGACAGAACAGCACTTGTGGCGGCCTCAAAGGTCAGAGGCCTCCAGCTGCATGCCCTTTGGGCAGGGTGGTGGCCTGGCACCGTTGGTGCCACCTGGGCATCCTGGCAATGCCAGCTGGGTGCCAGCCTGGCCCTGCCAAGGTGCCCAGGTGGTACTGCAAGCTGGCATGGCAGAGCTCCAGCGAGCTAAGCTACCCACTGTAAAAAATGAGGCTATGTGCGGCCTCGGCAGTACGTTTCCCGTTCAGGCCCCTTATTCAACGCGAGTCATAGTCATGTGTTTCTTGGCATTGCGAGTGCCAGGAAACATGTGGCTAAACGCGCTCATAATTCTAAACCTTCACACTCACAAAACTTAATCAGGATAATGAGCAGCAGGGTAGCATGGTGGTTAGCATAAATGTTTCACAGCTCCAGGGTCCCAGGTTCGATTCCCCGCTGGGTCACTGTCTGTGTGGAGTCTGCACGTCCTCCCCCTGTGTGCGTGGGTTTCCTCCAGGTGCTCCGGTTTCCTCCCACAGTCCAAAGATGTGCGGGTTAGGTGGATTGGCCATGCTAAATTGCCCGTAGTGTCCTAATAAAAAAAGTAAGGTTAGGGGGGGGGGGGGGTTGTTGGGTTACGGGTATAGGGTGGATACGTGGGTTTGAGTAGGGTGATCATGGCTCGGCACAACATTGAGGGCCGAAGGGCCTGTTCTGTGCTGTACTGTTCTATGTTCTATAATAACAAGAAATGCAAGCAATTAATGCCAAGTTGTCTGGCATCCAAAGCCAAATCGTCAAAGCTTTGTGGGAGTACAAATAGTTTGCATATATAGTTTGGACATCCTAATGCAAAATATCCACTGACCATGCATGCAGCATAGCCTGATGTGGAGTGCTTTATTGGATTGTCTCAAAAGCAATTTACAGTCAATATAATGAATTTGGTTCCTCTCAAACTGCAAGATCAATGATGTCATGAAAGTAGCATAGAGGGAGACCCAAGGTGGTAAATTTCTGCTGTGGTGAAAGGTTTATTCTTACTTTAAAACAGAAAGAAAACATATTACACATTGTTTAGATTTTACATATATTGTACTTCCCACTCAATGTCAATAAACCTGAAAATGTGTGCCTTTATGTAAAGAAAAAAAACTATTTATTAACTTGTTGAAAACATTGTTTATTTTACAGACTTATAGAGGCTGACTTCAGTGGTGCAGAGTTCAAAGATGTTTGGTCTGGAGCAGCTCCATTGATTTTCACTGACAGCTCACAGCTGACCCAGAGCTGTCCAACCTCAGAAAAACAATGCCTGCCTCCAGGAGTTTATTTAAAACCATCTATAAAATTAGCCCTTTCTTTTTTAATGTGTTTACCAGGGAGAGGGCAGGCAGAGTTTTACTTTGCATCTGGCCATACTATACCTGAACTGGTACTGACATGAGATACCAGAAGCAAGAGATGCCAATCATCAGCAGGTGCATCACATCTTTAAATAAATTCTCCAAAATGTTCTTTTGTTGCCGAATTACTTACAATGAGATAAAGTCTTATTCAAGATTTTTTCTCAATCCTCTATCATGAAACATTGTGTTAACATAAAATAATCTTTCTGTATTTTAATAACACGATAAAATGTTAAAAAATTAAAATTAAAACGGGATGCATTATTGCTCTAGCTTTAGAACCATCGTCTCCGAGACCGAAATAGCTTTGGTCACATGACAAGCTCACACAGGAAGCAAAGCTTTTGCCTGGAAGCCCTTGGGATAAGAACCTGCAAGAGAAGAGTCTTACAGTCTGTAATAAAGCTGCGTAAAGCCATACTTAAACGCATTTGCAGCATTTACCAATGAAAAACACTGGACTATCAATCGCCCGTATATGGCTTATTAATAGGTAGCACTGAACCCCCTTAATTTTTAATTCTTAGAAATTGAGTTCCATTGCTAAAAAAATATAAACAAAATAACTCCGTGAAACAGAAGTGATTAGGTGAAATGAGAGACAATTGTGTAACTGATGACACACTGAACGCATGATAGCGCCAATATCTCGCAGAGGGAATATGGGGAGTGTAACTAAATTGTTTGCGCTACGTTTGTTTCCAGGGGATTGAACTGTACTACTGTAAAAAGATAAGAAAGTGACCTGTTTCCGTTAGAGAAAACTGATCAAAGGAAAAATTCTTGAGACCATTTATCCGATTATTTCCTACATTTAAATAATTTACAGTAGTCATTTAAATGACCATTTACAGTAGTTCTCAGATTATTGCCCACATTTAAATGCCATTCAATGAAAATATGGACAGTTTACTAGTTATTGAGCAGAGTGATTAGATAATCACAGTATCTGAATGGGCAATGACACTGCTCATCTCATCTCTCACCCCGGGAACTAAAAGAAGTTTTCTGTGACTTACAATAAAAGAATCTCAATTGTAGGTGCTGAACTGACGGGTTCTGGCGAAAAATGCCTCGTAACTGCGATGCTGCAAACTTGACATTTAGTTGTGTGCATCGGTACCTGAGTCAACCTCATGTCGCCGAGTCAACAACAATTTAAAAAAAAGGGTGAAAGGTAAGTGCAAAGAGCCAGGCGGCCGGCCGCATTATCTTTACACATCCTGTTCCTCACAGGCAAATCACAGCAACTGAGGATGAACAAAACACAGCACTCAACTGGAACACGTTTGCGCTGTGGGCTTGGGCATCAATTACAACACACACACACACACAAACACACAGGTAGGTAGAGAGGGGAGGTGCAGCTTTCTCCCTTACCAGCCAGCCCTCCGCCCCCTTCTCCATGCCCCTTTCTCCTCTGCAGCACGAAGTACGGGTTGGCTCTCTCCGTCACCCACAGCGCGTTGGCCAGCAGCACTTCTTCAGGATTGACCCACATCTCCCCTCCCCAGAGGCGGGACAGCCGGATGAATCTCGGCGGCTGGCGGGAGGAGGAGGGGGGGGAGATAAAAGAGAGGCCGAGCTGGAGCTCCGCGGGACCGGGCTGACTATCCCAGCAGCCAGAGCCGCAGCATCATCGACAGCAGCCCGCGGCGGAGTGAAGCCACCTTCACACGACGAGAGAGCCGAGGGTGAGGGGCGGAATCCGTCCCTC
Organism: Scyliorhinus canicula; assembly: GCF_902713615.1. Classification (NCBI taxonomy): domain Eukaryota; kingdom Metazoa; phylum Chordata; class Chondrichthyes; order Carcharhiniformes; family Scyliorhinidae; genus Scyliorhinus; species Scyliorhinus canicula. Next base: position 240,533,465 of record NC_052148.1, on the reverse strand, counting down.
GCCTTCAATAAACACAACTCCTCCTCCTCCCGATTAAAGCATATAAATCGCCGTCGTCAAACAGATGGGAGGCATTCAGCGACAAAAGGCGCCGTCGTCGTCGTCCGCAGCCGCTCTTTAGATGTAAACACCTTGATGGCCGGCTGACCCTCCCCCACCAACACCGCCCATTCAAACACACGGCAGCGGCGCTTGTGCAGCCAGGATCGTGTTATTGTCGCGTCATAACGTCAACGTTAAACGCCGCGATGCGAGCGGCCGGGGATTGGAAGCCGGCGGCTGTTGGAACGGCGGCGGGGGGGGGGGGGGGGGGAATGTGGCGCGAGCCCTGCCCCCGCCCCCGCCCCCGCCCCCGCCCGGGGGAAATGTGGCGCGAGCCCCCTCCCCTCCCCTCCCCTCCCCGGGCTGGCCAAGCGGGCCGCTCTCGCGCGGCGACCGTTGCTGCTGCTGTGTTGTTGTTGTTGTGGCTGCTGCCGTAAAGGAGCCGCCCGCTGTGTCACCCTCTTCGCCCAGCCAGAATGTCAACAGTGACGGCTCTCCCGGCACGTTGCCTTATCAGTCAGCACCACCCCACTGACTTCCCACCATTACGTCTGACAACAGCCGGACCACCCTCTGCTATTGTTCTTCAAAGTTCCTGTTTCCTCGCTGGCGAACCGCCTGCTCGATCAACCCAGTTCCGCCGAAGCAAAATAAGAAACTGCCGCAAATGGGTGTGAAGATCCTGGAAGGGAACTAGAATCCAGGATACAGTGGAAAAATTCACGGTACCCAGCATCTGAATGGAGACAAGGGGTTGGATTCTCCAGCCTGGTTGTGTTCTCGCTCGGGCGAAATGAGGCCGGGGAATAGCGGGAGAGGCCGGACACGAGAACCGCGCAGGCACCAAACCGTTTGCGATGCAACTGCCCCGCTCCCCTAGGCAAAATCAGGATCTCGATGCCGTGTGGCCTCTTAAGCCCTTTTTCCATAATTAACAGGAGCCACCCCCTATAGCACGCCAATGGCCTCCCATCACTGGCATCGCCAGCAAGTGCTCACACTGACGGCGATTAGTACTCCTTTTAAAAAACGTGAACCTGGCGGAAGGGCTTCAGTGGGGAGGCGAGCAACCATATATCCTCAGGCAAAGAGCCCAGGGGTGCTGAGCTTGCCACCCCAGTGCTCGGCAGGGAGTGGGGACATTCGGCTGGGGGTGGGGGACGCGCTGCAGGGATGGCCCGCCATGGGGAGTGGGGGAACTGCGTGTGGCACCAGCATGCCAACCCTGGATCATGTGTACCCATTCTGGAGGCAACCCTTGTCCCTGCCCTTCTGCCCCATAACCCCCACCGACTGCCAAGGCCTCTGGCCGTGCGGCTGAAGGCTATTACTAATAGGGATTTGGCAGTCGTGGTTGAGCACTTCACACAACCTAAGTGGATTCCCATGGGTGGGCGGGCCAAGTAACCTGTGCAGCTCATTGCCTAGCGTCTTAATCACACATTGATGCCTGAACACAAGTAGCCTACACCACATGCAGCGGCCAACATCCGAACACCCAGGTGATGGGGCATAGCTCCAGGGACATGTCCATGGGCGGAGGGTAGGTGAGTGCAACGGGAGGAGGTGATGCCTGGAGAGATGGGCCAAGGGTTCAGAGGTCGGCCCGCATTACAGAAGAAAGTGACAGAAGCATCATACTAGTCGTGCACAAAGTTGTTTATTGTGTGGAACAATTCCCCACTCTACGGATGGTGCTGCCCCCGTACCCCCAACTCACCCTATACCTACCCTTCTACCCCCTCCCCCGGTGCCCTCAGTGATCCCTGATGTGCTTGGCCATCCTAGCTCTACCACTACATCTATGTGTGTCACCAGGATGCACGTGCTGTGTCCTTCGATGCCCCTGGCGGGCTTCAGCTGGGGCTGGAGGGCCCTGGCTCACTTGTCGCTGACCTGTGTGCTGACTTTGAGACGCGCCGTCATCAGAGGGCTGGAACTCTGAGAAGCTGGTGGCCATCGTCGCCACTCCATTGGACAGGTCTGGGTTGGCACTCAGCTCCCCCTCCTCCCTCTAGGTGCCCGCAGGACCCTGGGGTTCACCTTGGGATGGAGGGGCAGTTGATTTGAGCCCCGTCTGCCCCTGCATCATCTGGCTCTGTGAGCCCTGGCAGTTGCCCATGGTCTGCCGCATCATGCCAACGCCCTCGGTGAGACTCCTCAGTGATTGGGCCATGCTCTGCAGCACCTCAGCAATGCCCACCTGAGAGCGGAACATGTCTTGCAGAACCTCATTAAGTTAAGCCTGGTACTGGGTGACATCCCCCAGCAAGTCGGACATTCTGCCGAGGCCCTCAGCCACGGCTGTCACCAACTGCGCAACGCCTCGGACACCACTAATGGTGCCGACGTCGTGTACCAGGCCCGTAGACTCTGGGGCTCTTCAGAGCGGCTATGGACCTGCTGGAGTATCGCTGACATCTCCCTCTGAATGTCATGGCCGCTCCTTATCGTCTCCATCAGCTCTGGAATGACTTGTTCCACAGGCTCAGGATCATGCTGGGATCCAGCAGACCTCTTAACAGCTGTCTCGCCTGGAGGTTCCTACCTCCACCTGATGTGCATCAGCAGCAGTGTGGTAGTCACCAAATTGTGCCCCAGAAGTCTGACCACTAACGGTTCCCATCAACGGGTATGGCTGGTGGAGTGTGGGGATGACAACTGCGATGCCTCGATCATGGCGTCCTCGGAGCTCTCCTCCGGGGTATTCTCCTGGGAGGCTGGAGCAGGGCCACGGTACTGAAACCGGCACCATCTGCGGCAGAATGTTCATGTCAGTGGAAGAGATGGGTGAGCCAGTAAGGCAATAAGAACTCATGTTTGACATGTCCTTTGGCTGGGGCCCGCTGGTTTCTCACCTCTGCAGAGACACAGAGAGGACATTGTTAGCCACACACGTGCTTCACAGTGGTAGTGGAGGGTGCGGGATGTGAATGAAGCGTTGGGGGGTTGAAGGGAGGGGGGGTGGAGGACAGGTTCGGGGGGTTAAAGGGAGGGAGGTGAAGGGAGGGTTGGGGTTAGTAGAAATGCTAGCACAAAATGCTACTTGACTTTTCATTAGCAAGATGCAGCTCAGATTGCATAACTGCCTCATAAAAAAAAACTTTTCTGAGAAACTACTTATCTAGGAATCAGCGGTACAGGACGTACCACATTCCACAAGCCCAATTGTATCATTAACCTATCTCGAACTAAAGCAAAATATACATTTGCAATTGCTATCTCCTCCACAGCATTATAGTAGAATACCGGCTATCGCTGAAGCCATTTGTGTGCATGTCTGCATCTTCATTGATATCTGAACAAGGAGGGATACATTTTCAACAAATTCGAATGCATTTTCAAGGTGACCAGGTGTGTAGATAACGAAATGGAAGTGCAGTTGATGTAGTCTACAAGGACTTCAGTCAGGCTTTTTTGAAGATATTTTATCCAAACATATTCAACATAATAACACAACCTTAACATCCAACAGAGTATAAAATTTGTACATTTTTGTCCAATTTACTCTTCTCCCACCCCCCACCCCCAGACAAACAGCTCTCAAATATAGACATAGATGGCCTTCACCGTACCTTGAATCCCTCCTCCGACCCCGTAGGACAAATTAAATCCGTCGCCAGGCCAGGCAATCAGAGAGGCGAAGGCCACGACATCATCCCCTTTCCCTGCGGGAAGTGCACCCAACTCCAGCTCCTCAGAGATCGTGTAAGGGACCTGGAGCTGGATGAACTTCGGATCATCCGGGAGGCAGAGGGGGTGATAGAGAAGAGTTACAGGGAGGTAGCCACACCCAAGGTACAGGAAAAGAGTAGCTGGGTTACAGTCAGGGGTAGGAAAATGAAGGGGCAGACGGTGCAGGGATCCCTCGTGCCCGTTCCCCTTCTAAACAAGTATACCGTTTTGGATGCTGTTGGGGGGGATGAACTCCCGGGGGAAGGCACTAGCGGCCAGGTCTCTGGCACTAAGCCTGGTTCTGTGACTCAGAAGGGAAGGGGGGAGAATAGAAAAGCAATAGTGATAGGAAACTCAATAGTTAGGGGAATGGATAGAAGATTCTGTGGTCACGAATGAGACTCCCGGAAGGTATGTTGCCTCCCGGGTGCCAGGGCCAGGGATGTCTCGGATCGAGACTACAGGATTCCTAAGGGGGAGGGGGAGCAACCAGAAGTCGTGGTGCACATAGGCACCAACGACATAGCTAAGAAAAGGGATGAGTATCTAAAAAGGAAGCTAAAGAGCAGGACAAGCAGAGTAGTGATCTCAGGATTGCTACCAGTACCACGTGTAATTGAGGCAAGGAACAGAGAGCGAGTGCAGCTGAATACGTGGCTACAGGGCTGGTGCAGGAGGAAAGGCTTCAGATATGTGGATCATTGGGATATCTTCTGGGGAAGGTGGAACCTGTACATGAAGGACGGATTGCACCTAAACTGGAGGTGCCCCAATATCCTGGGTGGAAGGTTTGCTGGAGCTCTTTGGGGGGGTTTAAACTAGTTTGGCAGGGGGATGGAAATCGGAGCTATGGCTCAGAGGATAGGGTAGCTGTTGAACAGGCAGAAATAATATGTAGCATGTCTGTGAGGAAGGATAGACAGTTGATAGGGCAAAGTATCACTCAGTGGAATGGGTTAAAGTGCGTCTGTTTCAATGTAAGGAGTGTCAGGAATAAGGGAGATGAACTTAGAGCATGGATCAGTACTTGGAACTACGATGTTGTGGCCATTATGGACACATGGATTCCACAACAGGGGCAGGAATGGCTGTTAGATGTTCCGGGGTTTAGATGTTTTCAGAAGAATAGGGAGAGAGGTAAAAGAGGAGGGGGAATGGCACTGTTAATTAGGGTGTGCACCACAGCTGCAGAAAAGGAGGTAGTTGAGGAGGGTTTGTCTACTGAGTCAGTATGGGTGGAAGTCAGAAACAAGAAAGGAACAGTCACTTTATTAGGAGTTTTCTATAGACCCCCAATAGCAGCAGAGATAGAGGAACAGATTGGGCGGCAGATCTTGGAAGAGTGCAGAAGTAACAGAGTTGTTGTCGTGGGTGACTTCAACTTCCCTAATAGTGACTGGAACCTCCTTAGTGCAAATGGTTTGGATAGAGCAGATTTGGTCAGGTGTGTACAGGAAGGATCCCTGACTCAATATGTAGATAGGCCGACTAGGGGGGAGGCCATATTGGACTTGGTGCTCAGCAATGAACCAGGTCAGGTGTCAGATGTCTCGGTGGGAGAGCATTTCAGTGACAGTGACAACAACTTCTTGGCCTTTACCGTAGTCATGGAGAGGGATAGAAACAGACAGCATGGGAAGGTATTTAATTGGGGGTGGGGAAATTATACTGCCATTAGACAGGAGCTGAGGAGCATAAAGTGGGAACAATCGTTTTTTTACGGCGAGCAGCGATTCTCCCCTATCCGATGGGCCGAGTTCCCAGGCCTTTACGGCCGTTTTCACGAACTCCAACACACCTGCTCTCACCTTTCGTGAAAACGGCCGCAAAGTGCCATTCTCGAGAACCATGGCACCGATTGGCATGGCCGCACCATGGCCGTGCCAAGGGTGGCATGGGCCCGCGATCGGTGCCCACCGATCGCGGGCAGCGGGTCCGAACCCCGCGCACTCTTTGTTCCTCCGCCGCCCCGCTGGATCAGTCGTGCGCGTCAGCCGCCGTTACCCTTGGCGCGCGGGCTTAGCGAAGTTCGCTAAGCCAGCGATGCCGTGGTTCACGGGGCCCCGCTGCTAGCCCCGACCGGGGAGCAGAATCGGGTCCCGGGAGGGGGCGCGGAGGCTGCCGTGAAACACGGCCAGTTTCACGGCAGCCTTCACGACTCTCCACATTTGCGGAGAATCGCGCCCCCAGGATTCTTGGAAATGTGGAGGAACAGAGGGATCTTGGGGTCCACGTACATAGATCCCTCAAAGTTGCCACCCAGGTTGATAGGGTTGTTAAGCAGGCATATGGTGTGTTGACTTTTATTAACAGGGGGATTGAGTTTAAGAGCCATGAGGTTTTGCTGCAGCTTTATAAAACCCGAGTTAGACCACACTTGGAATATTGTGTCCAGTTCTGGTCGCCTCATTATAGGAAGGATGTGGCTGTTTTGGAGAGGGTACAGAGGAGATTTACCAGGATGCTGCCTGGGCTGGAGGGCATGTCTTATGAAGAAAGGTGACGGAGCTCAGGCTTTTCTCACTAGAGCGAAGAAGGCAGAGGGGTGACTTGATGGAGGTGCACAAGGTGATGAGAGGCATGGATAGAATGGATAGCCAGAGACTTTTCCCCAGGGTGGAAATGGCTGTCATGAGGGGACATAATTTTAAGGTGATTGGAGGAAGGTATAGGGGGGATGTCAGAAGTAGGTTCTTTACACAGAGTGGTGGGTGTGTGGAATGCTCTGCCAGCAGAGGTGGTGGAGTCAGAGTCAATAGGGACATTTAAGCGACTCTTAAACAAGCATATGGACAGCAGTAGATTGATGGGTTGTAGGTTAGGTTGATCTTAGATTAGGATAAATGGTCGGCACAACATCGTGGGCTGAAGGGCCTGTACTGTTCTATGTTCTATGTTTCCCCTCCAACAGCTCCGGCATCTCCCACACCCCAAAGATTGCCACCATAGGGTCCGGCTTCATCTCAACCCCTACAATCCTCCATAAGGTCCCAAACACCGCCTCCCAAAAGTTCTCCAACTCCTCACACCCCCAGAACATATGGGCATGTTTCATTGGCCCCCTCCCAAACCTCTCACATCCATCCGTTTCCTCCGGAAAATGCCCACTCATCTAGGCCCCAGTGGACTCTGTGCACCACCTAAGAGTCATCCTTGCGCAGGAGGAGATTGAATTCACTTGGCGCGTTACTCCACACCGAAGCCCCCATCCTATCTGCCTTCCCAACCCCCCTTTCCCAGTTCCGCTTGATCCTATTCACTAAGGCTATGCCCTGCTTTCGCAACCACCCATATATATCCCCAAACCTACCAACCCCCTCTCATCCGGGAGCAACATTTTCTCCAAAAGCATATACTCCGGCACCTGAGGGTACGAAGGCAGCTCTTTGCGCACATGGTCCCACACCTGGCAATATCTAAACCCACTCCCACCTGGTAGCTCAAACCTCACCCTCACCTCCTCTAACCCAGCAAACATACCCTCTGCAAACATGTCCCTGACCCGTTGAAACCCCTCCTCCCTCCATCTCCTATACATCCCATCCATCACCCCCGCCCCCAGCGTAAACCTCTGATTCCCACATACCGGAGTCACCACCAATATGTCACCCAGTTTAAAGTGCCTCAGCTGGCTCAAAATTTTTATAAACGATTCCACGACTCCTCGTGGAGTTCCACTTGGTGAATCACCAAAGTCTTCAGGCTCAAACCTTTGCAAAATTCCTTCTCTAACCTGACCCAATCAGCCCCTCACCCTCCCACCATTGTCTCACCTTCTCCACATTCATTGCCCAATTGCACTGTAGCAAATTTGGGAGCGCCAGCCGCCTTCCCACCTCTACCTTTGCAACAGAGCCCTCTTCACACTCGGCACCTTCTCTGCCCACACAAATTACGAGATTAACAAATCTATCTTCCAAAAAAAGGCCTTGGGGAGGAAAATCATGAAGAACTGAAACAGAAACAGGAATCTTGGCAGTATGTTCATCTTCACCTCCTGCACCCTCCCCGCCAATGTCAGATGCAGCGCATCCTACCTCTTAAGGTCCCCTTTAACCTACTCCACCAACCCCATCAAATTCCGCCCACTCATGTGTTACTTGAAACCCCAGATACTGGAACCGCTCCCTTGCCACGATAAATGGCAGTGCCCCAGGTCCCCCCCCCACCCCCCCCCCCCCCCCCGGCCGCTGCATTCACCGGCAACACCTCGCTTTTCCTTACATTCAACTTATAGCCCGAAAGGCCCCAAACCTCTCCAATAAGCCTAAGATTCTGCCCATGCTTTCTTTATTTTTGATAAATATTTTTATTCAAGTTTTCAGCATTTTAACATTTTTACAACACAAAACCTCAACCTCAACACCACTCCCCCCCACAACTGAACCTCCACCCCTCGATGTCAACCATATCTCCAAAATGTAAGACAAACAAACACCATCTCTGGTGGAAGCCCTCATTTGCCCCTCTCAGAACAAATTTCACCGTCTCCAGATACGGGAACTCCATTAGATCCCCCAGCCACACCGAAGCACATGTGGGGGAGAGAAGCTGACTGCCCCCCCCAACAGAACCTGCCTTTGAGCAATCAAGGAGACGAAGGCTAAAACAACTGCCCCCACACTCGTCTGCAGCTCCAGCAGGTCTGACACCCCAAATATGGCCTCCAGGGGACCCGGCTCCAAATCCATATGCAGGACCTAAGACAGGGTGCTGAAAAACAACCCCCAAAATTGCTCAAACTTCGGGCAGGACCAGAATATATGGACATGGTTGGCTGAACCATTCCAATGCCACGCGCTACTATCCTCCACTCGCTCAAACAGCCGGCTCATCCTCACCTTCGTTAAGTGGACACTGTACACTTTAATTGAATCCACCTCAGTCTTGCGCTCAAGGTCGAGGTATTAACCCATCGCAGCACTTTGCACCACAGTCCTTACTCCAATACCATCCCCAACTTTTCCCCCACTTGGCCTTTATTCTTTCCATGGACTCCTTGTCCTCCTCCAAAATCCTTCTGTAGATCATCAAAATGACTCAACTCTACAGCCCCCCGACCCTCCCCCCTCACCCCCACCGACTGCACCTTCTCCAACAACGAGGAGGATAGTGATACCGGAGAGTTCAGGAAAACCTTTCTTGCGAAATTCCGCACCTGTATATACCTCCTCACGCTGGAGCCCATATTTCATCCCCCAACTCCTCCAAGCCTGCGAACCGCTCCTCCAAAAACAGGTCGTTCATCTCTTTCACCCCTTTCTCCTTCCATCCCTGGAACCTCGTATCCATCTTCCCTGGCTAAAACCCATGATTCCCTCTTATTGGCATCACCTTCGACCCTGCCCTCATCTTGAAGGACTGTCGGAATTGCCCAAAACCTTCAGTGTGGCTACCATCACAGGATTATCCGAGTACTTCCCCGGTGTGAACGGTAGTGCTGGGTTGCCGGCGCCCACAACCCTGACCATTTGAAAGAACCCGCCTCCATCCAAACCCACAAAGCCTCCGTCTCTCTACTCCAACCCCACACCTTCTCTGCATTCGCCGCCCAATAATGGTGTAACAAGTTCGGAAGGGCCAAATTGCCACCCCCCCCCCCCCCCCCCCTCCGACTGCCTCCCCCTTTGGAGAATCCCCTTCCTTATCATTGGTACCTTCCCTGCCCACACGAATGGCGAGACCAGCCTTTTCACCCCTCGAAAGAATGACTTTCACAAAAAGACCGGTAGACACTGGAACAGAAACAAGAACCAAGGCAGAATGTTCATTTTTGCTGCCTGCACCCAGCCTGCCAGCGATAAGGGGAGACTATCTCATCGCACCAGGTCCTCCTTCATCCTCCCCACCAGGTCGTTAAATTAAGCTGACAAAGTTGCACCCAGTCCGGTGCCACTTGCACCACCAAATGCCCCAAATGAGTTGTCGCTACCCAGAATGGCAACCCTACCACTCCTGCCCCTGCACCTGCTGGTGTCCTCCCCCACCACCTTGGGAAGGCACTCCTCCAATCTCACCGCCGACACCACAAAATATTCACTCTTCCCTAAATTTAACTTGTATCCTGAAAACGCCCAAAATTTCTTTAGCAATCCCATTATGTCCCTCAAAAACGAGCTCGGGTCCGAGATGTACAGTAGCAGATTGTTCAGGTACAGCAACACCCTACGCCCCACCCCCACCTCCCCACTATCCACTTCCATAAGTCCAAGCTCCTCAGTGCAATGGCCAGGGGCTCAATCACCAGCGTAAACAGAAGGGGGACATGGGGCATCCCTACCTCTTTCCCCGAAATAGTGAAAAGTACCCGAATTGATTTTGTTTGTCCGCAAACATGCTTTCGGATCCTTGCATAACAATTTCACCCAAGCCACAAACTTAGACCCAATCTCAAACTTCTCCAGCAACGTAAACAAATAACTCCACTCCACACTGTCAAACGCCTTCTCCACATCTAATGCCACCCACACCTCAAACCCCCCTCCCTCTGCCGATGAAAGCACCACGTTCAGCAGCCGCCACACATTTTACGACTGCTGCCTGCTGGTGTCCTCCCCCACCACCTTGGGAAGGCACTCCTCCAATCTCACCGCCAACACCTTTGCCGATATCTTAGCACCCATAATCAGTCGAGAAATGGGCCTGTACGACCCAAACTCCATCGGATCCTTCACCTTTCTGAGTAATAATGAGATGGATGCGCGCCTCATCGTCTCCGGCAACACTCCCCTTACCACCGCCTCCTCAAACATGTCTACCATCAGCGGTGCCAACCAATCTTTGAATTTTTAATAAAATTCCACTGGGAACCCATCCAGCCCCAGTGCCTTGCCCGACTGCATCTTCCCTATTGCTGCCTGCACTTTCTCCGCCCCATTGGTTCCTCCAATCCGGCCCTCTCCTCTTCTCCCACCTCTGGACACTCCAGTCGCTCCAGAAACTCCCTCATCTCCGACTCATCTTCCTGCAGCTCTGACTTCTGCAAGCCCTTGTAAAAGTCCTAAAAAAACCTTATTCACCTTCTCTGGTGGCACCACCAACCCACCCATTCCACCCCTAATCCGCAAAAGCTCCCTCACTGCTGCCAATAGTTGACAGGCCTTCTCACTATACTCATAAACCACCCCCCTCGCTCGCCTCAACCACCAAACCGTCCTCCCCATGGACAGAATATCAAACTTTGCCTGCAACTCCTTGCTCCTCATCAACAGTCCCAGCTCCGGGTCCTCTGCATACCTTCCATCTACCTCCACAATGTCCTCTATCAACCACTGCCATTCCTTCCGCACCTCCCTTTCCACCTTCGCCTTGAATGAAATGGCCTCACCATTCACTGCCACCTTCAACGCCACCCAAACCAACGACGGCGAAACCTCCCCATTTTGGTTAAACATATTCCTCAATCACCTTCTCCATCTTAATGCGTAAATTCAGGTCTGCCAACAAACGAACAGTTCATCTCCACGCCAATCTTCCGGCCGGACCATTCTCCAGGGCCGCATGGTCCGATATCACAATCGTCGAGTATCCTGCCTTCTTTACCCCAGCTAGCAGTGCCTTCCTCACCACAAAAAAAAGTCGATCTTTGAGCACACCTTACGCACTGGCAATAATAATAATAATCTTTATTCGTGTCACAAGTAGGCTTACATTAACATTGCGATGAAGTTACTGTGAAAATCCCTAATTGCCACACTCCGGCTCCTGTTCGGGTACACTGAGGGAGAATTCAGAATGTCCAATTCAACTTACAAGCATGTCTTTCAGGAATTGTGGGAGGATACTGGAGCACCCAGAGGAAACTCACACAGACATGAGGAGAACATGCATATCCGTGGATGTAAAAACCTCCAGGGGTCCACGTCTCCCATCTCCTTTATAAACCCAGCCAACACCTTCACCCACCCCAAAGGGACCAGAGAGTGCAGTCCAGACATGTCTACCTTTGGGTCCAACACCATATTCCAATCCTCCTAAATATCAACTGGTGAGTATACAAGTCCGGTATGGCTGCCAGCAGTTTCCTCACAAACCCAGCATTGTTCCAATTTGGGGCATATATGCTAAGCAGCACCACTAATCTCACTTCCAATGCCCCCATCACTATCATGTATCTGTCTCCCTGGTTTGACGGAACCTCACCCGTTTACCCATCAGTACTACCACACCCCGGGCATTACTGTTGAAGCCCGAATGGAACACTCGGCTTACCCCGGCGAGACCCAGCCTCGGCCCTAGTCACCGTCACCCCACCCCCTCCTCGCCAGAAACTCCCCCACAACGTCCTCTTGAAAACACCTCACCCAATATCGGGCCACCCCCCACATTTTTCCCATGCTTTCTAACGGGTCCCTCATGAACAGCAACAGATCATCGGCATACAACGACACCCGATACTCCCTGCCCCCCCTCAATCCTCCGCCACTCACCCGAGGTGCCGTCGCCAAGGGCTCAATCACCATCGCGAACAATAGTGAGGACAGTGAACACCCCTGCCTCGTGCCCCTATACAACCCAAAATACCACAAGTTCACCTCATTCATTTTCACACATGCCATGTGGAATGCAGACAGCAACCGAACCCACTGTGGTAGTCACCACTAAGTAGTATTACATGTATTACAGTAAGGCCCATATAGTAGAGGGACATGGGTAAATCCCTGCCTGCTGGCTCCGCCCAGTAGGCGGCATATAAAGGTGCGTGCTCGCTGGTGCTGCAGCCATTCTGGTTCCAGCTACAGGAGGCACAACATCTTTGCTCAATAAAGCCTCGATTATTCCACTACTCTCGTCTCTGTGGTAATTGATAGTGCATCAATTTATTGAGCAAAGATTTTTTAAAAACGATGGATCTCCGCATCAAGCCTGATCACCTGCAACTGAGCCCTCAAGCATCCAACGCTACTATTGCCTTTGAGCACTGGCTAGCCTGCTTCGAAACTACCTCCGAACATCCTCTGAGGAACCCTCGGACTCACAGAAGCTCCAAGTCCTTTATTCACGGGTGAGCCCTGACAATTTTCCTCTATCCGGGATGCGCCCACTTATTCTGAAGCAATGGAGCTCCTGAAGGGACATTACATTCGACCAGTCAATCAACTATACGCCAGGGACCTCCTGGCCACGAGACAGCAACTCCCCGGGGAGTCTCTGGATGATTTCTAGCGTGCCCTGCACATCCTACGTAGGAACTGTGACTGCCAGGCAGTTTCGGCAGTCCAGCACACAGAACTTTTAATTCGAGATGCTTACGTTACATAAGAACATAAGAACTAGGAGCAGGAGTAGGCCATCTGGCCCCTCGAGCCTGCTCCGCCATTCAATTAGATCATGGCTGATCTTTTGTGGACTCAGCTCCACTTTCCGGCTCGAACACCATAACCCTTAATCCCTTTATTCTTCAAAAAACTATCTACTTTACCTTAAAAACATGTAATGAAGGAGCCTCAACTGCTTCACTGGGCAAGGAATTCCATAGATTCACAACCCTTTGGGTGAAGAAGTTCCTCCTAAACTCAGTCCTAAATCTACTTCCCCTTATTTTGAGGCTATGTCCCCTAGTTCTGCTGTCACCCGCCAGTGGAAACAACCTGCCCGCATCTACCTTATCTATTCCCTTCATAATTTTAAATGTTTCTATAAGATCCCCCCTCATCCTTCTAAATTCCAACGAGTACAGTCCCAGTCTACTCAACCTCTCATAATCCAACCCCTTCAGCTCTAGGATTAACCTAGTGAATCTCCTCTGCACACCCTCCAGCGCCAGTACGTCCTTTCTCAAGTAAGGAGACCAAAACTGAACACAATACTCCCAGGTGTGGCCGCACTAACACCGTATACAATTGTAACATAACCTCCCTAGTCTTAAACTCCATCCCTCTAGCAATGAAGGACAAAATTCCATTTGCCTTCTTAATCACCTGTTGCACTTGTAAACCAACCTTCTGTGACTCATGCACTAGCACACCCAAGTCTCTCTGAACAGCGGCATGCTTTAATATTTTATCGTTTAAATAATAATCCCGTTTGCTGTTATTCCTACCAAAATGGATAACCTCAAATTTGTCAACATTGTATTCCATCTGCCAGACCCGAGCCCATTCACTTAACCTATCCAAATCCCTCTGCAGACTTCCAGTATCCTCTGCACTTTTCACTTTACCACTCATCTTAGTGTCATCTGCAAACTTGGACACATTGCCCTTGGTCCCCAACTCCAAATCATCTATGTAAATTGTGAACAATTGTGGGCCCAACACAGATCCCTGAGGGACACCACTAGCTACTGATTGCCAACCAGAGAAACACCCATTTATCCCCACTCTTTGCTTTCTATTAATTAACCAATCCTCTATCCATGCTACTACTTTACCCTTAATGCCATGCATCTTTATCTTATGCAGCAACCTTTTGTGTGGCACCTTGTCAAAGGCTTTTCTGGAAATCCAGATATACCACATCCATCGGCTCCCCGTTATCTACTGCACTGGTAATGTCCTCAAAAAATTCCACTAAATTAGTTAGGCATGACCTGCCTTTTCCGAACCCATGCTGCGTCTGCCCAATGGGACAATTTCTATCCAGATGCCTCGCAATTTCTTCCTTGATGATAGATTCCAGCATCTTCCCTATTACCGAAGTTAAGCTCACTGGCCTATAATTTCCTGCTTTCTGCCGACCTCCTTTTTTAAACAGTGGCGTCACGTTTGCTAATTTCCAATCCACCGGGACCACCCCAGAGTCTAGTGAATTTCGGTAAATTATCATTAGTGCATCTGCAATTTCCCTAGCCATCTCTTTTAGCACTCTGGGATGCATTCCATCAGGGCCAGGAGACTTGTCTACCTTTAGCCCCATTAGCTTGCCCATCAAGCTAACGGGCATGAGGTCTGCGTGCTTCCGCCGGCGGCTACTAGAAGGGGGTATGCTTGATCTTGTGGGAACTAGGCAGCTCGCTAACTTGTTAGAAGTGGGCTCCCGTAACGTCCAGTCATATGCCCCCGACAGCGCAGTGGCATCGTGGGCCCCACCAGCTGCCGACTCCAGCTCACCGCAAGCTTGCGCTGCGCGGCAGCCAGCCAACCCTGGGGGGCCCAAGTGCTATTTTTGCGGGCAGAACAAACACCCCAGCCAGCACTGCCCGACGCGGAGCACGACCTGCAATGGATGTGGGAAGAAGGGACACTTTGTTTCTGTTTGCCAGGCCCGGTCGGTCGCCGCTGTTTCCACGCCCGGCGTTCCTGCACCCCCCAGGGGTGCCGCCATCTCAGAACATAGAACAGTACAGCACAGAACAGGCCTTTCAGCCCTCCATGTTGTGCCAAGCATTGTCCGAAACCAAGATTAAGCTATCCCCCTCCCTGTCATTCTGGTGTGCTCCATGTGCCTATCCAATAACCGCTTGAAAGTTCCTAAAGTGTCCGACTCCACTATCACAGCAGGCAGTCTATTCCACACACTAACCACTCTCTGAGTAAAGAACCTACCTCGGACATCCCTCCTATATCTCCCACCCTGAACCTTATAGTTATGCCCCTTTGTAACAGCTACATCCACCCGAGGAAATAGCCTCTGAACGTCCACTCTATCTATCCCCCTCATCATCTTATAAACCTCTATTAAGTAGCCTCTCATGCTCCTCCGCTCCAAAGAGAAAAGCCCTAGCTCCCTCAACCTTTCCTCAGAAGACCTATCCTGAAAACCAGGCAGCATCCTGGTAAATCTCCTTTGCACCCTTTCCAATGCTTCCACATCCTTCCTATAATGAGGTGACCAGAACTGCACACAATACTCCAAATGTGGTTTCACCAGGGTCATGTATAGTTGCAGCATAACCCCGCGGCTCTTAAACTCAAGCCCCCTGTTAATAAACGCGAACACACGATAAGCCTTCTTCACGGCTCTATCCACTTGAGTGGCAACCTTCAGAGGTCTGTGGACATGAACCCCAAAAAATGTGTTCATGGGATATGGGCGTCACTGGCTGGGCAGCATTTATCGCCAATCCTGGAGGGCATTTGAATGAAATGAAAATCGCTTATTGTCACGAGTAGGCTTCAAATGAAGTTACTGTGAAAAGCCCCTAGTCATCACATTCCGGCGCGGCTGTTACGGGAATCGAACCGTGCTGCTGGCTTGCTTTGGTCTGCTTTACAAAGCCAGCGATTAGCCCTGTGAGCTAAACAGCCCCTTTAAGAGTCTGGCAGAGGGAAGGATGGCAGATTTTCTTCCCTCAAGGACATCAGTGAACCAGGTGGCTTTTTACAACAATCGACAATGGCTTCATGATCATCTTTAGACTTTTAATTCCAGATCTTTTTTTTCGAATTCAAATTTCACCATCTGCTGTGATGGGATTCAAACCCGGGTCCTCAGAGCATTACCCTGGGACTCTGGATTACTAGTCCAGCGACAATACCACTACACCACTGCCTCTCTTTCTCATCGGCAGCTACGTGCGGCCCGTGGGCACCGCCATCTTCTTCACCGCAAACCACATGTGGCCCGTGGGCGCCGCCATCTTTGATGCCCCCCGCCATGTGAACCCCGTGGGCTCCACCATCTTTGGCACCATTTTGGACGGTGTCTCAGGACCCTGCCGCTACCTCCACCACCGCAGATCAGCCTGGGGCCTCCCAGCATCTTCCGCAGCTCGCCTCGATCAGCCGGATCAGTCCCGGCCCCGCAACCTCGCAACTGCAACAACGACGCTGAAGATCAATGGGCACGAGACGCCCTGCCTTTTTGACTCCGGGAGCATGGAGAGCTTCATCCACCCCTCTATGGTACGGCGCTGCTCCCTCCCGGTACACCCAGTCATCCAGAAAATCTCCCTGGCCTCCCATTCCATGGAAATCCAGGGGTACTGCATCATGACCCTCACCGTCCAAGGCGTAGAGTTTAGCAACTTCTGGCTCTAGGTCCTCCCCCACCTCTGCGCTGCCCTGTTACTCGGCCTGGACTTCCAGTGCCACATCCAAAGCTTAACCTTAAAATTCGGCGGACCCCTACCCGCCCTCACGGTCTGCGGCCTCACGACCCTTAAGGTCGACCCATCTTCCCTGTTTGCGAACCTCACCTCGGATTGCAAACCCGTCGCCACCAGGAGCAGATGATACAGTGTCCAGGACAGGACCTTCATCAGGTCGGAGGTCCAACGGCTTCTGCGGGAAGGGGTAATTGAGGCCGGCAACAGCCCCTGGAGAGATCAAGTGGTAGTAAAGACTGGGGAGAAGCACAAGATGGTCATTGACTACAGTCAGAACATCAATCGGTACACGCAGCATGACGCGTACCCCCTCCCACACATATCTGATATGGTCAAACAGATTGCGCAGTATCGGGTCTTTTCCACAGTGGACCTGAGGTCCGTCTACCACCAGCTCCCCATCCACCCGGAGGACCGCCAATACATTGCATTCGAAGCAGATGGCCACCTCTATCACTTCCTTAGGGTTCCCTTCGGCATCACTAATGGGGTCTCGGTCTTCCAGCGAGAGATGGACCAAATGGTTGACCGGTATGGACTGCGGGCCACCTTCCCGTATCTAGATAATGTCACCATCCACGGCCACGATCAGCAGGACAACGACGCAAAACTCCAAAAATTCCTCCAGACCATCAAACACCTTAATCTCACGTACAATAAGGAGAAATGCGTGTTGTGCACCAACCGCTTAGCCATCCTTGGCTATGTCATGGAAAATGGAGTTCTAGGGCCTGACCCAGACCGCATGCGCCCCCTCATGGAACTCCCACTCCCCCACTGCCCCAAGGCCCTGAAGCGATGTCTGGGGTTTTTCTCCTACTATGCCCAGCGAGTCCCTAATTATGCGGACAAGGCCCGCCCACTCATTCAGTCCACAGTTTTTCCCCCGACGGCTGAGGCCCACCAGGCCTTCAACCGCATCAAGGCAGACATCACCAAGGCCACGATACACGTGGTCGACG